>NW_028270165.1:56715150-57444891 GCF_037043375.1 Chiloscyllium plagiosum
AGTTCACAGGTCGACGCAACATCGAGGGCCGAAGGGCCTGTTCTGTGCTGGATTGTTCTATGTTCTTTGTTCTAAACTTAGTGCAGGAGGCTGAAAGAAATGAGCAGTTTTAAAACAAAAACTTCTTGGAGCTCAAAGCTTTCAATGAGAGTCTGAGCCCGGTGGTAAGTTCAGGTCAACTTTATTGCAACCCAACTTTGTTACAGCTTCAGATCCCCCCAGCAAAAAGGCAGAGAAAAAAGTAGTTGTTTTTGACCAGCTCAAGGTCAAAGTGCACACACCACACCTCCCCTTGTCCGACCCCCCCCCCCTCACTGTCTTTACTATTGGCCAGCAGCAAGTTGTCCCTTTGTAATTGGATCCTTGGTAAAGCCGTAACCTGGAGGAAGTATTGCCTAACTCAGCAATTTCAACCCATACCTTGTCTCCAAGTAAGTTTCTCCCCGCTCCTTTGCCAGGAAGGGGCAGTGTAGAGTCAACCAGACTGCTGTGGGTCTGGAGTCACGTGTAGGCCAGACCGGGTAAAGGGTGCAGCTGGAACGACTGAGTGAATCCTTTCCCACAATGGCGGTTCCCTTCCCTAACAAGGGAGAGTGTGAATCAGATGGGGGCTTTCTCCCCCGCACCACCCCCTCCCTGAAACGGTCTCATCGTTAGATTCCCAACTCCACATTTCTGACCGAATACCAATTCTGCCATCTGTCGGGGGGGGATTCAAACCCGAAGTCCCTGGAACTGGGTTGATAGTCCAATCGATAATGGCACTCAGCCGTAACTCCTTCAATCCCCCTGCGATGGCACGTGAACTCGCTGGTGGCTCCGCAGGTGGGAGGAGCGGGTGAAGCCCTTGCCGCACTGAGAGCAAGTGAACGGCCTCTCCCCGGTGTGGATCCGCTGGTGGGTCACCAGGTTGGAGGAATCACTAAAGGCCTTGCCACACTCGGGGCAGCTGAAGGGTCTCTCCCCTGTGTGGATCCGCTGGTGACTCCGCAGGTTGGAGGAGCAGGTGAAGCCCTTCCCGCACTGAGAGCAGGTGAACGGCCTCTCCCCCGTGTGGAGACGCTGGTGGATCAGCAGAGTGGAGGAATTGCTGAATGCCTTCCGGCACAGAGCAGGCAAAGGGCCTCTCCTCAGTGTGGATCCGCTGGTGCCTCATCAGGGAGGCGATGTCGGTAAAGGCCTTCCCACACTCGGGGCAGCTGAAGGGCCTCTCCCCTGTGTGCGCCCGCTGGTGCCTCATCAGGGAGGAGACGTCGGTATAGGCCTTCCCGCATTCAGGGCAGCTGAAGGGCCTCTCCCCCGTGTGGACGCGCCGGTGGCTCCGCAGGGTGGAGGAATAACTGAAGGCCTTCCCACACTCAGGGCAGCTGAAGGGCCTTTCCCCTGTGTGGATCCGCTGGTGCCTCATCAGGGAGGAGACATCGGTGAAGGCCTTCCCACACTCGGGACAGCTGAAGGGCCTCTCCCCTGTGTGGATCCGCTGGTGCCTCAGCAGGGCGGAGACGTCGGTAAAGGCCTTCCCGCACTCTGGGCAGCTGAAGGGCCTCTCTCCTGTGTGGACATGCTGGTGGCTCAGCAGGGTGGAGGAATACCTGAAGCCCTTCCCACACTCTGGGCAGCTGAAGGGCCTTTCCCCAGTGTGATCCTACTGGTGGGCCAACAGGTGGGAGGAATGTCTGAAGGCCTTCCCGCAGTCGGTGCAGGAGAATGGCCTGACCCCAGTGTGACTGCGCCGATGAGTCTCCAGGGCAGACGGGACATGGAAGCCTTTCCCACAGTCACCACACTTCCACGGTTTCTCCATGGGGTGGGATTCCTCAGGTTTCTCCATGGCCACAGCTTCAGCTGCACACAAACACGTGTAGAGCCCCTCCGTGCCGTGAAATCCCCTTTCCAGGCCGTATAACAGTTTCAGGCTCCACACACAGTGCGCGGCAACAGTGGGGTCTCTCGTCCAGTCCCACTGATGCTGAAAACGTCCTCAAACAGGAACCAAAAAGCGTTGATCCCTCTCACAGAAATCACAGTCAAAAATCGTTGCGGTCCCGATGGATTGAGTGACTGTCAGACATTGACATCAAAGTGAGGACTGCAGACGCTGGACAGTCAGTCGAAAAGCAGAGGAGGTCAGGCAGCATCCGAGGAGCAGGAGCGTCAATGTTTCGAGCGTAAGCCCTTCATTTGTTGATTTTGAAACTTCAGTCTTCAGATTTTCAAATACTCTGCAAAAAGGGATTACAAAAGGGATCATCAGTGCAGGGTAGAAATTCAGAAAAAGCAATTCTACTTTCTGTGGAATATTCTTTTGTTATTCCACAAAATTGAAAGCACCATCCCACTCTCTCTCTCCCTCTGCTCTAACTAATTCCCCTGAAGGTGCTGATTCAGGATCTTACAGGGGCAGAAAAAGCAAAAACATCAAGACTGACATCTCTCTGAATTTTGGATACCTCCACCTGAAAGTTAATATCTTTCACAACACTGGGATCCTGCTGAGAGTGAGCAGGTCTGATTTTGGGAAGCAAAAAAAAAGTGTCAATTCAGGGTAAACCTGCAACGCAGCTTCTTGAGGAAGGACCAGACACGAAATGGTTAACGACCCCAGGAAGGTGGGAGCAAAATGAGACATCAAGGCATTAACACCGACACACTTCAGTCAAACTCTTCTCCTGCTTCCAGTCAGGAGAAAGTGAGGACTGCAGATGCTGGAGATCAGAGCTGAAAATGTGTTGCTGGAAAAGCGCAGAAGGGCTCATGCCCGAAACGTCAATTCTCCTGCTCCTTGGATGCTGCCTGACCTGCTGCGCTTTTCCAACAACACATTTTCAGCTGCTTCCAGTCAGGGCAAAACATGCTCTGAAAGTTCAGCCTTGGAATGGCCCCTTCCAGGTTTTACTTCCCACCCATATGGTGGTCACAGTCGCAGGGCGCTCAGCTTGGGTCCAACTGCACCGTTGTAAATTGATTGACCGCACCAATCAAAAGGGGGGAAGAGGAGGAGAGAATCCTGGAATCCCAACAAAGGGAGTGGACCCTGTCCAGTTGGGTTTTTGAATCTTGCTGTTGTTCAAATGTTAATCTTATTACAGATACTTGAACTATGAGGAGGGACATGTGGGGGATCGCTATCTTCTCACCTTTCTGATCACGTACAACATCCTGATGGGGAAAGCCACTAAGCATCGATGTGATTAGGAATGATCAGAGATTATCCACCACCTATGCCGAGGAGATGTCATCCAGTGCACCGGACCAGACGCCTTTGACGTGTGGAACGTAATGAAGATTGATTATTGCAATGGACTCTTACATCAGAAAGACCAGATGGTCCATCTGGACAGTAGAAATCAGTGGGAGTTATGTCTTTTTGATTTTACCTGCAGATGAAAGCCTAGTGAGGATAAAAGTGATCAACCCCGTTATTATGGTAAATATTTTAAGGGCACCCAGGAACACCATCACTTTTTGTAGGACGGACCGACTCGAGAAAAGGGAAGCCTGATAGGCGAAACTCCTCAATCCACAAACAACTTATTTATACAGGCCCACAGAACGCTCTTCACCCCAGAGGCAATAGTATGTTACTCCTCTCTATCGGGAGATGACTTACTTGCCCCGTCGCCAGTCCCCGATTCCATTCTATTCATCAGACTCCCTACTGCCGACCCTCCGCAGAGAAATACAGTATCACTTTCCAACACCATATGAGCCTCGTGCTACCTGTTTGCTGACATCTTTTCACTCTACTGCATGGTCATATGAGAATTGCTTTAATGGAACCGGCTATGGGTGTGCAATTGTTCATGTTCCACATAACATCACCTGCCTACTTGAGACCTGTCACGCCCACTCGTGTAAGACAAAAGGAACCTTATACCTCCTGCCCATGTACAAAGATGGCTTGCGTTCCACCGGCTGGGGAACAACAGGCCTTATGCGTCCTAAGTAACTATCCCCATCTCTATGTACACACCCAGAACGGAACTATTCCCTTGTGCATTTATAGGTCTTTTCTCATTTCAGAATGTGATACTGTCACCACAACCATGTGCAATAGAGTTAAGGGTGAGCATAATGGGAACAGAATTCTGAGGACCATTGTCTACCAGATGTACAGCACAGAAATAGTCCCTTCGGTCCAACTCATCCATGCCGATCAGATATCCTCAATCACTAGTCCCATTTGACAGCACTTGGCCCATATCCCTCTAAACCCTTTCTATTCATATACCCAGCGAGATGCCTTTTAAATGCTGGAATTGTACCAGCCTCCACCACTTCCTCTGGCAGCTCATTCCTTACATGCGCCGCCCTCTGAATACAAGAGTAGCCCCTTAGGGCCCTTTTAAATCTCCCCCCAACCCTAAACCTATTACCCTCTAGTTCTGGACTCCCCCATTCCAGGGAAACACCTTGTCTATTTATCCTGTCCATGCCACTCATGATTTTATAGAAATCTGTAGGGTCTCCCCTCAGCCTTTGGTACTCAAGGGAAAACAGCCCCATCCTGATCAGCTCAAACCCTGACAACATCCTTGCCAATCTTTTCTTAACCCTTTCAAGTTTCACAACATCCATGACTCTATGACATCCTTCCTACAGCAGAGAGACCAGTACTGCACACAATATTCCAAATGTGGCCTAACCAATGTCCTGTACAGCTGCAACATAATCTCCCAAATCCTGTACTCAGACGATTGGGAAAGTTTTCAAAGCCACAAAAGACAACCGGAAAAACATTGAGGTATTAACACCCGGCGGGGGGGGGGGGGGGGGGGGGAGTGGAGAAGGGAAAGGAAGCCAAAAGTGCTGGAGCCAAGGCAGAGAAAGAACAGAGGGTGCACAGCCGGCTTGAAGCTGCATTTGCTGTACTTATACCTGTTGCATTTACTTGTGGAAATCGGGTGCATTTTGAAAAGGAAAACAGAAAAGATATCTACTCCTCCCAATCTCTGTCCTCCTCACCTGGTAACTAACTCCCATACCTGAGTTGACAGGGTCTGCTCCCGCCCTGGATTCACTCCCGTTGCTACAAGTGAACAGATTTTCCCGCCCCAGGATTAGCCCAGACGGAGGGATTTTCATTCATTCGGTGTCACTTCCGCGTTGTGACGTCATGAAAGTAGCGGATGGGCGGGGCCAAGCCGGGCGCACGCACTGCGCCTGCGCTGTCCTGCACCGTTTGCAAATATCCCTTCGCTTCAGAGAATCCCCACAGTGTGGGAGCAGGCCACTCGGCCCAACGAGTCCACACCGACCCTCTGAAGGGGAACCCACCCAGACCCATTCCCCTACCGCTCTACATTACCCCGACAAATATACCTAACCTGCACATCCCTGGGCACTATGGCCAATCCCAATCAAGGCCAGTGAGCAATGTAGTGATGTGGGAAATGAACATCACAGAATGATGGAGACAAGGAGAGTAAATGTACCAGCAATTAAAACTGGATTGCAAAGATCATAAAAAATGTAAACCGAAAACAGTGTGTCTGCATGTGTGCTGCACTGTTACAAAAGTGAATGAATTGACTGCACACATTGAAGAGGATAATTATGATCTGAGACTCCTTACAGAGACATAGCTTCAGGATGACAAGGATTGGATCTTGAATATCGACGGGGTAGTCAAACGGGAAGCTAGGTGAAGGTAGAGGGTTGGCATTGCAAATCAAAACACTGATCACAGTAATCCGGTGTCAGGTTGGATTTCAGGTCCTGGTTTCTCTGTCCTCTGTTGATCTCCCTGTTCCCACAGAGTAAGATGTTGATCTGTTCTCAGCTCTGCTGAAGTTTTGATTCCCCAACACTCCCCCCCCAACCCCTTTACACCTTCCAGAACAATACAACATTCAGTCAATCGAAACCCAATCCACTATCTCCCAGCCTGACAACCGACCAGACACAGAGCGTACCAGGGAATCAAACAAGAAAAGTGAAACAAAAAAATAAAAATAAATAGGTGCTCATGCTTAATGTTTGTCAATAGGAAGTAAACCAGAAATAGGGGTCTCCCAGGATTCTGATAGTGCCCTATTTGAGGAATTCTCTTTGCTTTATATCTAACTATTAGTACCCAGCTATGACTTACAACAATATTTATGCCAACAGAAATAAAGCATCTGTTACCAAATAGACAGAGATACACAGCACGGAAATAAACGTTTTAGCTGTAAGCACACACAAGTCCATGGGGGTGAATTTGCATTTGCAGAATTACATTTTCAGATAAATTCTATTTTGCTCAAAAATGCACAATCTGCAAGCTGTCAGAACGTTGTATTTTATAAATTCCTACTTTAGAAACAGAACTAGTCAGATTCAAGGTGGGGATAAAGACAGACTCTGACTTTTAACGCATTGTCTGAGCTGAGATTGGATTCAATTCCCTACAGTACGGAAACAGGCCCAACAGGTCCACACCAACCCTCCAAACAGTAACCCACCAGGCCCCATTCCCCATATTTACCCCTGACCAATGCATGTAACACACTGGGCAATTTAAGCATGGCCAATTCACCTAACCTGCATATTTTTGGATTGTGGGAGGAAACCAGAGCACCTGGAGAAATCTCATGCAGACACGGGGAGAATGTGCAAACTCCACACAGACTGTGGCCAGTGGCTGGAATTGAACCTGGGTCCCAAGTGCTGTGAGGCAGAATTAAGAACCACTGAGCCACAATGCCGCCCAGATGTTGTTACCTTTTGTTATAAAACCTTGTGTTATCGAGATTTACATATGAATGATAGTTGCAACCCACTGTAAAAGATGAAAGAGGTAACAATCCAGGTTTGTTCAATATATCATTTCAGTGGCAGGACACTTTAATCTTCTTCCATAAATTCTCTGCCTTATGACCTTATACTCCACAACCACCTGATGATGGAGCAGTGCTCCGAAAGCTAGTACTTCCAAATAAACCCATTGGGCTATAATCTGGTGTTGTGATGTTTAACTTTGTCCAGGTTAGGGTGGATTGACCATGTTAAATTACCCAGTGTTCAGTGTTGCGTAATTTCGGTTGGATTGGCTGTGCTAAATTACCCATGGTGTCCAGGTAGGTGCAGGTTAGAGTGGATTCGCTATGCTAAATTACCCACAGTGCTCAGTGATGTGCAGATGAGGTGGGTTAGCTATGGGAAATAGTTTCACAGTAATAAAAGCAGGAGTCAGCCATTTTGCCCATCTAGCCTGCCCCATTCTTCATTGGGATCATGGCCGATCTATCCATCGTCTCAGCTCCTCCTCGCAGCATTGCCCCAAATACCCTTAATTCCCCAACCATGCGAAAACCCATTTTGAATATACTTAATGAAGAGAATTCCATAGATTCACTACACTCCAGGAAAAGCAGTAGTCCTCACTTTCCCCTCCTCATCTCTGTCCTAAATCTACTCCCCTTAGTCTGGAGGTCTGGTCTCACCCACCAGCAGCAATGACTGGATAGGGTACGGCTTCATCCCCACAGTGCAATGAATTCCCACTTTCCACCAAAATCCGGGATGTACTCACTCACTTAGTCGCTATCTCACAAATGCAAGATTTCATTGTAACTTCTTCTGCTCCCAGTAAGGACAAAACATCTTTGAAAGCTGCTCTGAAAGTCCAGTCTTCACAACCACACTTCTGCTTTCGCCAAAGATGATTAGTGTCATACAGCACAGAAACAGACCCTTTGGTCCAATTCATCTGATCAGATTTCCAAAACTAATCTAGTCTCATTTGTCTGCATATGGCCCATATCCCTCTGAACCCTTCCTATTCATATTCCCATCCAGATGCTTTTTAAAATGTTGTAATTGTACCAGCCACAACCACTCCCTCTGGCAGCTCGTTCCATACATGCATCACTCTCTGCGTGAAGTTGCCCCTCAGATCCCTTTGAAATCATTCCCCTCTCACCTCAAACAGGGTAGGACTCCCCTACCCTGGGGAAAACACCTTGGGTATTCACCATATCCATGCCTCTTACAAACGTCTATGAGGTCACCCCTCAGATTCTGATGCTTCAGGTGAAGATCTAAAATTTGAATTTAGGTTATTGTCAGACGCAACAAGTATATGCAGATTTTTACTAACCACAAAATGGCTTTTCAATTTAAAACAATACAACAAAATCGCTGAGAATAATGATTGAACTCTGAACTTGTCCTGCTGTTTTGCAGAATTAAGCTAAAATCCAAAGATAAGAGGACAATGGAGTCTACTTAAAATGAACTCTGACACATTAATTGACCATTCGAACAAACCTTGAGCTGCTACCATGCATGATGATTTACGTAATTAAGACTCCTTTCCCAGGAAATATCATTGGATTAGCCTGCTGTAAATCATGTCACCTTATTATATTTGATTGGTATTTTCTTGTAATTAAGGCTGTACTGTGTCTTAAAAAAACTTAAATAAATAATGTGTAATTTTTGAATGTACTTGCACAACTTCACCATGGAACACAGCTTTAACCGCTGTGTTGCTGGACAGAATTGTGTCAAGATGCCTCATTAAACTGATAACCTTGCTTTGTACAGACGCATTCCATTGATTCTTTAGACTGATCTCGAACCAAAAGGCTCCTTAAGAGGGGTCTAGATCTTCACTCTGGATAAGTTAGTCTGGCCAATTAACCCTAACCTGCACATTCCTGGGCACTAGAGGTAATTTAGCATGACCAATCCATTCCTGGACACGATGTGTAATTTAGCACAGCCAATTCACACAAACCTGCCCCTCCCTAGACACAGTGAGCACTTTAGCATGGTCAATCCACCCTAACCTGTACAAAGTTAAAAAAAAACACACACCCAGGTTATCGTCCAACAGGTTTATTTGGAATGACCAGCATTTGGAGTGCTGCTCCTTCATCAGGTGGTTGTGGAGAATAACATCATAAGGCATAGAATTTATAGAAAAACAGTAGTGTCCTGCCACTGAAATGATATATTGAACAAACCTGGATTGTTAAGCCTTTCATATTTCAGAATGGGTTGCAGGTATCATTAATATGTAAATCCCAGAACTTCCTGTAAGACACTTTCTTGAGATAACTTAAGGTTTTATAACAAAAGGTGTCATCTCAACTTAGACAATGCATTAAAGGTGTGAGGTTTGAGTCTGTCTGTATCCCAATCTTGAATCAGACTGGTTGTATTTCCTAAAGTGGAATTTACAAAATATTACTGGATTGACTGCCTGCGTGAACTGCCGAGTCTCATCCACCAGCTGAAATAACTGGATAAGGTAGGGCTTCATCCCCATAGTGCAATGAATTCCCATTTTTTGCCAAAATCGCAGATGTACTCCCTTTACTCAATTGCTATCTCACAAATGCAAGATTTCATTGTATTCTTCTGCTCCCAGTAAGGGCAAAACATCTTCGAAAGCTGCTCTGAAAGTCTAGTCTTCACAACCACACTTCTGCTTTCATCAAAGACGATTAAGAGCCATACAGCATGGAAACAGACCCTGAGGCCCAACTTGTCCATGATGACCAGATATCCAAAATTAATCTAGTCCTGTTTGCCAGCATGTGACCCACACAGTTTCAAACCGTCCCAATTCATGTACCCAGCCAGATGCATTTTAAATATAATTGTACCAGCCTCCACCAATTCCTCTGGCAGCTCGTTCCACGCATGCACAACTGTCTATGTGAAAAAGTTGTCCTTCACGTCTCTTTTAAATCATTCCCCTCTCACCTCAAACATATGTCCTCTAGCTTTGGAGTCCCCTACTCGAGGGAAATTCCTGATGAAGGGCTTTTGCCCGAAACGTCGATTTTCCTGCTTCTCGGATGCTGCCTGACCTGTTGTGCTTTTCCAGCACGACTCTGATCTAACCTCTGGTTTCCAGCATCTGCAGTCCTCCATTTTGCCTAGGTCGAACCCTCTACCTGTCTACATCTATCCCCACTTCACCAACCAGCACACCCTTTATCTGCATCGCCCCCTAAACCCATCCCCCTGCATCGCCCCCTAAACCCATCCCCAATCCTGAAGAAGGGTTACACCTGAAACGTTGACTTCTCCACCTCCTGATACTGCCTGGCTTGCTGTGTTCTTCCAGCCACCTACCTGTGTATTTTGCCAATAGAGACACAGACCTGGCGCAACGTTTCCAGAGTCTGTCCGCATCCCGACTCACTCTCTTTCCTTTTAGTTGCTGCAAGTCAACAACTGAATCCCAGAATGAAAAAATAAATGGAAAAGGTGGCAAGAGAAGAGTGCCGTACTCATAGATAATGGACAGAGGAAGGAATGTGCAGTCTGGGATGAAGCTCAATGTTCATTCAGACACGAGCAGCAGCTTCAGAACCTCATGGTCCAACTTCTGCATTCAGACAATGGGGTGCCTCTCATTGGCAGGAGGACAAATGTCCTTCCGGTCCTCCTGTGCTCCCTATTGGTCAATCAAAAGAAGGTCCCGCGCCTCTTTTGCCAATAGTGATTAGCATGAGCACTATCTTTTGCTGACACCAGCGAGCTTGCGTACTGCGTTGCTGACACTGGCAAACATGCGCAGTATGCTCTTTGAGGCTGCTGCTGTTATTGACAGATTTTAAGTGTCCAAATGCCAACAGGGAAAAAAGGGGTGGAGCCACAATTTTTTTTCCCTGTGGTTCGACATTTTATTGCTTCTGCATTTTGTCTGGTTACTCCACTTTTGTATGTCTTTTGCCCTTGTTGAGAGAGAGTGTGCCCCAGTGAGCTGTCTATGGGATGGAGCTGTAACCAGTTACACAGACTGAAGTAACATTATAGTATTCGCAGCAGGGAGTAACTGCACACATTTCCTGAGTGTGATCACAGTTTCAATTGTTCATCAGAATCCAAAAGGACACCAGAACGACAGAGAAGTCGTGGAAATGCGGGGAGTGTGCTAACGGATTCCATTCCCTGTCGGTACATGAGATTTATCAGCTCAGTCGCAGTTGGGAGAGGCAGTTCTTCAAAACATTATTACAACATTATTTCCCATTGACAAAAACACATTCACGCTGCCTGAACTTATACAAGTGCCCTGTCATCACATCTTTAATCACAGCTTTGAACATATTCCCTATGGCATATGTTAAGGTAAATTGTCTGCAGTTTCCTGTTCTCGGTCTGCCTTTGTGGGCGGCACGGTGGCACAGTGGTTAGCACTGCTGCCTCACAGCGCCAGAGACCCGGGTTCAATTCCCGCCTCAGGCGACTGACTGTGTGGAGTTTGCACGTTCTCCCCGTGTCTGCGTGGGTTTCCTCCGGGTGCTCCGGTTTCCTCCCACATCACAAAGATGTGCAGGGTCAGGTGAATTGGCCATGCTAAATTGCCCGTAGTGTTAGGTAAGGGGTAAATGTAGGGTTATGGGTGGGTTTCGCTTCGGTGGGTCGGTGTGGACTTGTTGGGCCGAAGGACCTGTTTCTACACTGTAATCTAATCTAATCTAATCTTTTTGAAGAAAGGAGTTTTCCAATCTACAGAAACCTTCCCTGAAACTAATAAGGTTTCGAAAATTAAAACCAATGCATTAACTATAGCACTAGCTAATTTTTCTTTAAGGGTCTAGAATGAAGTCCTTTGGACCCCTGGGACTTGTGAGCTTGTAGTTCCAACAGTTTACTCAGTACTACTTCCCTAGTAATTGTAATTGTCTTCAGTTCCTCCTTCCCTTTCAGTTCCTGATTTCCAGCTAGTTCTAGGGTGTTACTTGTATCCTCTCTACTGAAGACAGATTCAAGCTCTTTTCAATTCATCTGCCATCTCTTTATCCTCCGTTATTGAATTCCCAGACTCATTTTTTACAGAACCAACACTTAGCTTTTCTTTAAAAAGTTAACAAAGTGACAAAACTTTCCTTCCTGTTTTTATACTTTTGGCTAACTTTCTAACTCTAATTGCTGTGCTCCTGCCTCCATTATTTCTGATGTTTGCCCCAGCTCTTAACTCTCGCATCAACCTGACTGCATATTCTATAGAACTGACCTTGGTTAAGTGTTGCAAAACACACAAGAGCAAATTTTTCATCTCCAGAAAGTCTTAGTACTGAACACGATAACATTCACTTTGAAATATTGTTCATTCAAGCTTCACAAGCACACCCTCCAGATTCAAAATCCCACAATGACACCCAGTTTTGTTATGATCTTTAATTTTGAAGAGAAATTTGAATATTCAGTGATTAACTGGAAGAACTGTTCATGACATTTTCACATTTTTAAACAAAAAAAATCAACTGGATTAATTTAGCAGAATAGCATGTATGACCTTAAATTGTAAATCTAGTTTTGTTTTGAGTGACGGAGCAGATCCACACCAGATGAGGATCTAATACTTAGATTTAGGCTGTTGTCAGGAGCTTTTATTAAACACAAAATGGCATCTCAATATAAAGTAATATAAAACATGTCTTCAGGCTGCAAATTAACACTGTGTTTAAAATGGCTAAAAGCTGCATTTCTGCATTCCTGAGCTAACTGAATCACAGATTAAGCAAACAACGCCTTCTTCATCGTATGGATCTAATTAAGCTAGATAGGACATTACTGACCATCCTAGCTAACCTTGAAGCACAGGTATGAGGAGATAATGCGTGTGAAATAACATTATTTCCCAGAAAATATCATTGGGTTAATCTGTTGTCCATTATGTAATTTTATTGGATTACTCTGTAATTAAGGCTGTACTGTCACGTAAGAAACATATGAAAATTGATTGATTTATTCCAAGTTAATCACGCAGTTTCTCCAAGGAACACAGAATCTTTTAATATCTGTCTTGCTGGACAAATCTTTGCCCGGCCGTTACAAATTAAAGCGTGAAACCTTGCTGAAGCTTGCTGTTGATTTGACCAATCTCAGAACTGAGAGAGCCCTGCTGGGGGTTGAGATCTTCAACTCTCACTGTGCTTTTGGTGTGACCCATGATTACAGAGACTTGTGGGAACATAGAGGATTTGTAACCCCCACGGGGCAGATGAATAGTAATGCTGTTTTGTCCAATCAATCTAGCAGCTATCAAGATGTTCAGCTCATGCTGAGGCAATGGATACAGTCTCCAAAGGAATGAGCAGATGGCTGCTGCTGCCAAGCAGGCAGCCTGACACCCAAACCTTTGGTCCCATTGGGTCCCCAGCAAAACCCGGATAGAGACAATAGGGGGATAGGAATGCCAGGCCTGGGTAAGGGACTGAAATCACAGGGAGGCCTCCTCCTGAGCAGCACAAACTATGGCCTCAAATAGGGTACTCCCTCGATACTCAAACCGAAATGTGGGTGACCCCTGATAGACTGGTTTGTGTTCCTTCTTTGCTGCTGCCTTTTTCAATTGATTATGTGCATTATTGTATACACATGGGCAAGGAGGGAATGGTTAATACTGTATTACAAACCTGGTGTCACCCAAATTTCCAGAAAGCAGCTAGGAAAAGAGCTGAAGCCTGTTTAATTTGTAAACAAACAAGATGCATAGTTTAAGAGGGATGCCCTGAGGTTGTTAACCACCTCCTTCCCTGGTCAGCCTTTTTACTTGTCTACAACTTGTTTTTAGAGTCATAGAGATGTACAGCATGGAAACAGACCCTTTGGTCTAACCCGTCCATGCCGACCAGATATCCCAATCCAATCTAGTCCCACCTGCCAGCACCTAGCCCATATCCTTCCAAACCCTTCCTATTCATATACCCATTCAGATGCCTTTTAAATGTTGCAATTGTACCAGCCTCCACCACATCCTCTGGCAGCTCTTTTCATACACGTACCACTCTCTGCATGAAAATGTTGCCCCTTGGGTCTCTTTTATATCTTGCCTCTCTCACCCTAAACCTATGCCCTCGAGTTCTGGACTCCCCGACCCCAGGGAAAAGACTTGGTCTATTTATACTATCCATGCCCCTCATAATTTTGTAAACCATTATAAGGTCACCCCTCAGCCTCCGACACTCCAAGGAAAACAGCCCCAGCCTGTTCAGTCTCTCCCTGTAGCTCAGATCCTCCAATCCTGGCAACATCCTTGTAAATCTTTTCTGAACCCTTTCAAGTTTCACAATATCTTTCTGATAGGAAGGAGACCAGAATTGCACATAATATTCCAACAGTGGCCTAACCAATGTCCTGCAGCCGCAACATGATCTCCCAATTCCTGTACTCAATACTCTGACCATTAAAGGAAAGCAGACCAAATGCCTTCTTCACTTCCTATCACGATCCTATTCTTCACTACCTGCGACTCCACTTTCAAGGAGCTATGAACCTGCACTCCAAGGTCTCTTTGTTCAGCAAGACTCCCTAAGACCTTACCATTAAGTAAATAAGTCCTGTTAAGGTTTGCTTTCCCAAAATGCAGCACTTCACATTTATCTGAATTAAACTTCATCTGTCACTTCTCAGCCCATCGGGTCCAGACCCTGTTGTAATCTGAGGTAACCCTCTTTGCTGTCCACTACACCTCCAATTTTGGTGTCATCTGCAAATTTACTAACTGTACCTCTTATGCTCGCATCCAAATCATTTATGTAAATGACAAAATGTCGAGGGCCCAGTACCGATCCTTGCGGCACTCCACTGGTCACAGGCCTCCAGTCTGAAAAATAACCCTCCACTGCCACCCTCTGTCTTCTACCTTTGAGCCCGTTCTGTAACCAAATGGCTAGTTCTACCTATATTCCGTGAGATCTAACCTTGCTCATCAGGCTCCCATTGGGAACCTTGTTGAATGCCTTACTGAAGTCCATATAGATCACATCTACTGCTCTGCCCTCATCTATCCTCTTTGTTACTTCTTCAGAGAAACTCAATCAAGTTTGTGAGACATGATTTCCCACGCACAAAGTCATGTTGACTATCCCTAATCAGTCCTTGCCTTTCCAAATACATGTACATCCTGTCCCTCAGGACTCCCTCCAACAACTTGCCCACCAATGACATCAGGCTTACTGGTCTACCACCCTTCTTAAACAGTAGAACCATGTTAGCCAAGCTCCAGTCTTCCGGCACCTCACCTGTGACTATTGATGATAATATCTCAGCAACAGGCCCAGCAATCACTTCTCTAGCTTCCCACGGAGTTCTAGGCTACAGCAGATCAGGTCCTGGGGATTGATCCACCTTTATGTTTCAAGACATCCAACACTTCCTCTTCTGTATTTTAGGGTGTAGGTTAGGGTGGATTGGCCATGGGAAATATGGAGAAAGGGGTTAGGTATGGGTGGGATGCTCTTCAGAGCGCCAGTGTGTAATAGATGGGCTGAATGGCCTGCTTCCACATTGTTGGGATTCTATGACCCTCCCCACAAAGGAGCATTTTATTGGCATCTATCCTGTCAAGCCCCTTTCAGAATTCTACTGGTTTCAATAAGATCACTTCTTGATCATAGAAGTAGACAGCACAGAAACAGACTCTTCGGTCCAACCCGTCCATGCCGACCAGGATTCCCAAAATAACTAGTCCCACTTACTTACATTTGGCCCATATCCCTCTAAACCTTTCTATTCATGTACCCATCTGAATGTCGCTTAAATGTTGTAAATGTCCCCGCATCTACCACTTCCTCAGCAAGTTCATTCCATATGCAAACCACCCTGTACCAAAACGTTGTCCCTCAGGCTCCTTTTAAATTTCTCTCCCCTCACTTTAAAAAAGATGCCTCCTAGTTTTGAGCACCTCTACACTAAGGAAGAACCCTTTGCTATTCACCCTACCTCCACTTCTCATGGTTTTATAAATCTCAATGACATCACCACTCAACCTCTTGCACTTCAGTGAAAAGTGTCCCAGTCTCTCCTTAAAACTCAAACTCTCCAGTCCTTACAACATCCTGGTAAATCTTTATTAAACCCTCTCTAATAGTATTCTTCCTATTACAGGGCCACCAGAACTGTACTGAGTACTCTGAAAGTGGCCTCACCAACATCCTGTACAACCTCAACATGATGCCCCAACCCCTATACTCCATGGTGTGAACAATGAAGGCAAGTGTGCTAAACACCTTCTTAACCACCCTGTCTCCCAGTGATGCAGCTATGCACCTGAATCCTCCCATGTCTCTGTTCTCCAACAAGGCTCAAGGCCCTACCATCACCTGTATAGGTCCACCCTTCCTTGTTTCAGCAAAATGCAACCCCTTGCTTTTATTCATACTTCTCTCATACATATACACACACATACACCCCCCAACACTCTCACAGGCTTATACTCTATACCAAGCATGCACACAAACTCACATGCACACACACAAATAACTCCAAGAAGTGCATTTGAATTGGCAGAATTATTTGCAGGTACATTCTACTTTGCTCAAAAAAGTGCAGAAACTGCAGGCAGTCAATCCATGTAATATTTTATAAATTCCTACTTTGGAACTAGAACCAGTCTGATCCAAGATTGGGGTATGACAGGCTCGAACCTCACACCTTTAATGCATTGTCTGAGCTGTAAGCATTTTTAAAAATAAAACCTTAAGTCATCTCAAGGACGTAACTTAAAAGATGTTCTGGGATTTACAGATTAATGAACCAAAACCTGCAATCCATTCTCAAAGATGGAAGACTGAACAGCAATCTAGGTTTGTTCAGTATATCCTATCAGTTGCATGACACTGTGAGCTTTTGCTATCAATTCTGTGTCTTTTGATCCGGCTCCACAGCTACCCGGTGAAGGAGCAGCGCTCAGAAAGCTAGTGCTTCCAAATAAACCTGTTGGACTATAACATGGTGTTGTGTGATTTTTCACTTTACCCAGGCCAGTCCACCACCGGCTCCTCCACATCATTTCCACTGAACACAGCCCACACCTCCCGATGCTGCCAGTAAACTTTACAATGCCGATGAAATGATGCACTCTACACTCCTGAAAAACTTACAATTTCTAATGATACTGGCTCCTCATTCACTGCTCCATCTGACAGACAACATTGGAAGCTTAGTGCAGGAGGCTGAAAGAACTGGTCAGCTTTAAAACAAAAACCTCTTGGAGCTCAAAGCTTTCAATGAGAGTCTGAGCCCGGCGGTAAGTTCAGGTAACCTTTATTGCAACCCAACTTTGTTACAGCTTCAGATCCCCCTGCAAAAAGGCAGAGAAAAAGTAGCTGCTTTTTAAACAGCTCAAGGTCAAAGTACATACATTTCCCCCCCCCCCAACCATCACCTCACATTCTTTACTATTGGTTAGCACCCAGTTGTCCCTTTGTAATTGGATCCTTGGTACAGCTGTAACCCGGAGGAAGTATTGCCTCACTCAACAATTTCAACCCGTACTCTGTGTCCAAGTAAGTTTCTGCTCGCTCATTTGCCAGGAAGGGGCAGCGTAGAGTCAACCAGACTGCTGCGGGTCTGGAGTCACGTGTAGGCCAGACCGGGTAAAGGATGCAACTTGGCCATCACTGTTTCAATTCCCCTACAGGTGAACTCGCTGGTGCCTCCGCAGGGCGGAGGAGCAGGTGTAAGCCTTCTTGCACTGACAGCAGGTGAACGGCCTCTCACCTGTGTGGACCCGCCGGGGGGTCAGCAGGGTGGAGACCTAGGTAAAGCACTTCCCGCATTCTGGGCAGCTGAAGGGCCTCTCCCCTGTGTGAACCCGTTGGTGGGTCAGCAGGTGGGAGGAATTGCTGAAGGCCTTCCTGCACTTGGGGCAGGGGAACGGCCTCTCCCCGGTGTGGCTGCGCCGATGAGAGTCCAGGGAAGATGGGAAACAGAAGCTTTTCCCGCAGTCATCACACTTCCATCGTTTCTCCAAAAGGTGGGATTCCTCGGGTTTCTCCATGGCTGACGCTTCAGTTACACGCAAACACGCATATAGCCCCTCCCTGCTGTCAATACCTCTTTCCAGGCCATATAGCAGTTACACGCTCCACACTCAGTGCGCTGCAACAGTAGGGTCTCTTATCCAGTCCCACTGATGCTGAAAACGTACTCAAACAGGAACCAAAAAGCTTTGCTCCTTCTCACAGAATCATAGTTGAAATTTGTTGCAGTCCGAATGGACTGAGTGACTGTCAGACACTGACGTCAAAGTGAGGACTGCAGATGCTGGAGAGTCGGTGTCGAAAAGTGTGGCATTGGAAAATCACAGCAGGTCAGGCAGCATCTGAGGAACAGGAGAGTCAATGTTTCGGGCATAAGCCCTTCATCTGTTGATTTTGAATCTGACTTCAGATTTTCAAATACTCTGCAAAAAGAGATTACAAAAGTCATCACTGTCAGTGCAGGGTAGAAATTCAGAACAAGCAATTCTACTTTCTGTGGAATATTCTTTTGTTGTTCCACAAAATTGAAAGCACCATCCCACTCTCTCTCCCCCTCTGTTCTCACTCCGCTCTAACTAATTCCCCTGAAGGTGCTGATTCAGGATCTTACAGGGGCAGAAAAAGCAAAAACATCAAGACTGACATCTGTCTGAATTTTGGATAACTCCACCTGAAAATTAATATCTTTAACAACATTGGGATACTGCTGAGTGTGAGCAGGTCTGATTTTGGGAAGCAAAAACAAAAGTGTCAATTCAGGGTGAACCTGAAATGCAGCTTCTTGAGGAAGGACCAGACACAAAATGGTTAATGACCCAGGAAGGTGGGAGCAAAATGAGACATCAAGGCATTAACACCAATACACTTCAGTCAAACTCTTCAGCTCCCAGTCAGGGCAGAACATGCTCTGAAAGTCCAGCCTTCACAACCACACTTCTGCTTTCACTGAAGACAATTAGAGTCACATAGCACAGAAACAGACCCTTTGGCCCAACCTGACCAGATTTCCTAAATTAATCTAGTCATGTTTGCCATCACTTGGCCCCTATATGGGCCGGATGCTGGCAGCTGGGACTATCTTGTCAGCAAGGACGAGTTGGATCGAAGGGCCTGTTTCTGTGCTGTACATCTCTATAACTCCAGTCGCATTTGCCATCACTTGGCCCCAATCCACTGAACCCTTTGTATTCATACACTCATCCACATGCCTTTTAACTGTTGGAATTCTAGCAGCCCCCACAACTTCCTCTGGCAGCTCATTCCATAAAAGCACCACTCTTTTCATGAAAAAGTTGCCCCTGAGGTCTCTTTTACATTTCCCCACTGCCCTCACCCTGAACCTATGATCCTCCAGTTCGGGACTTTCCCATTGCAAGGGAAAGACCTTGTCTATTTCCCCTATCCATACCCCTCATGATTTTATAAAAGTCTCAGACTCAGGCGCGATGGGGAAAAAAGCCCCACCCCATTCTTCTGTCCCTCCTCACCCGGGTAATTAAGACACATACCTGAGTTTGTGGAGTCTGCTCCCTCCCTGGATTCACTCCAGTTGCCACAAGTGAACAGATTCCCCCCACACACTCTCAGGACGAAGAATTGCCGAGAGGGAGGGAGTTTCATGCAAACTGACAGGGCCACTTCCGCGTTGTGATGCCTTCAATGGGTCAGGGTGGGGTAGGGAATGGGAAAATGGGCGAGACGAAGGGTTGTGGCGCGGCTAGTTATTTGCTCAAGGTCTCCTCTCCTGACTACTTTGCTTTAAATGATTTGACACACGAGTTACTTTGCCCCAACAATACTAATAGTTACATCGAAGGGAGAGAGAATTCATCAAGTTGGGCACTATCAGAATTCATCAAGTAGGGCACTATTAGACAACACCCTCAATATACAGAATCTAATCCTTGCCATCCTAAAGCCATGTGTCTGTAAGGAGTCTCAGACCATAATTATTCACTTCAATGTGTGCAGTCAATTCATTCAATTTTGTTACAATGCGGCACATGTTCAGACTCACCGTTTCAATGTTTGTGATCTTTAGAATCCAGTTTTGATTGCTGGTACATTTACTCTCCTTGTCCCTTTCTCTAATGTTCATTTCCCACATCACCTCACCGGCCTTGATTTGAATTGGCCATGCTAAATTGCCTATAATGATGACGGATATGCAGGTTAGGTGGGTTAGCCATGGGGAATGCAGGGTTACACAGTTACATAGTAATAGAAGCAGGAGAAGGCCATTTGGCCCGTCCAACCTGCTCCGCCATTCATTAAGATCAGGGCTGATCTATTCACCATCTGAGATCCTCCTCCCTGCATTGTCCCAACTACCCTTAATTACCCTACCATTGCAAAAACCCATCCAACTGTGTCTTGAATATACTTAATGAAGCTGTCTCTACTGCTTCCTGGGGCAGAGAATTCCATAGATTCACTACACTCCAGGAAAAGCAGTTCCTCCTCAACTCTGTCCTAAATTTACTCCTCCTAATCTTGAGCCTGGTTTCATTCACCAGTAGAAATGACTCATTAAGTCGAGCTTCATCCTCACAGTGCAATGAATTCCCACTTTGCACCAAAACCTCGGATTTACTCACTCACTCAGTTGCTGTCTCACAAATGCAAGATTTCATTGTAACTTCTTCTGCTCCCATTAAGGGTAAACATCTTTGAAAGCTCCTCTTAAACTCCAGCCTTCACAATCACACTTCTACTGTCACCGAAGATGATTAGAGTCATACAGCACAGAATCAGACCCTTTGTCCATTCACACATCATTCCTGATGAAGTGCTCGGGACCGAAATGTCGACTCTCATGGTCCTCAGATGCTGCCTGACCTACTGCCTTTTTCTAGCACCACACTTTGACTCTGATCTCCAGCATCTGCAGTTCTCACTTTCTCCACATCCCAAAGTATCACCATTTAAATAATACACTGTCTTTCTGCTTTTTTTTCCATAGCAAAGGCTATAACTTCACATTGTGGGACTGCATTTGCCACGTGTTTGCAAATTGTGGTCTTCTCTACTTCGGGGAGACTGAGTGTAAACTTGGGGAACGGATTGGCGAGCATCGCAGCTGGGTCCGCAGAGGCTGACCAGACCTCCCAGTCACCATCGATTTTAATTCCCCTTCCCACTCCCTTTCTGACAAGAACATCATAGGCTTCCTCTATTGCCACAACGAACCAAACCGCAAATTAGGGAACAACACCCCATCTTCCGCCCGGGCAGACTACAGCCTGCAGGACCCAACATCGAGTTCTCCAATTTCAAGTAATTTCCCTTTCCATCCCCCGACTCCCTTCTCAGCCCCGTGCCCCTCACTACCACTCCTTCCTGCCACCAACCTGATTTCTTTCGCCCACTGACTAATCAGGCCGTACCCTCTCCCTATTTTCACCTATCCCCACTTTAGCCCCAGCCCCATCCCCAGTCCTGAGGAAGGGTTACACCCGAAACATCGACTTCTTCATTTCCTGATGCCGCCTGGTTTGCTGTGTCCTTCCAGCCTCCTGCCTGTCTATTTTGCCAATTGAGACACACACCTGGACCACGTTTCCAGAGTCTGTTCCCTCCCTGGGTTCACCCCATTTCCTTTCAGTTGCTGCAAGTCAACAATTGAACTCCGGAAAGAAATAGAAATGGAAAAGGAGGCGAGAAAAAAAAAGTGCCATACTGACAGATCTCAGACAGAGGAAGGAGTTTGCAGTCTGGGTGAAGCTTAATGTTGATTCAGAAAGAGAGGAGCAAGAGTAGCATCTTCAGAAACTCATGGTCCAACTTCCGCATCCAGACAATGGGGTGGCTCTGATTGGCAGGAGGACCAGTCTCCTTCCGGTCCTCCGTGGTTCCCTATTGGGCCATCAAAAAAAGGTCGCGCGCCTTTTTTTTGCGGAAAGCAATGAGCATGCCCAGAGTTTAGCTGACACCGGTGGGCATGTGCGCTGCGTTGCTGACACTGGAAAACATGCGCAGTATGTTCACTGGGGATGCTGGTGTTTCTTCGAGAAAGTGTGGACTGCAGATGCTGGAGACCAGAGTTGAAAAGTGTGGTGCTGGAAAAAGATAGCAGGCCAGGCAGCACCCGAGGAGCAGGAGAATCGACGTTTCGGGCTTAAGATTCCTGAAGAAGGGCTTATGCCCGAAACGTCGATTCTCCTGCTCCTCGGATGCTGCCTGGCCTGCTGTCTTTTTCCAGCACCACACTTTTCAATGCTGGTGTTTCTGTCAGATGTTAAGAGTCCAAATGCCAATAGGAAAAAAGGGGTAGAGCCACAATTTGTTTTTCCCTGTGATTCGACATTGTATTACTTTTGCATTCTGTCTGGCTGCTCAACTTTGGTATGTCTTTTCCCCAGGTTTACCCCGAGTCCAGAAGTGGAGGGCATGGGTTTAGGGTGAGAGGGGAAAGATTTCTGAGGGGCAACCTTTTTGCACAGACGCTGGTGCGTGTCAGTCAAATGAAGTGGTGAAGACTAGTACAATGATAATATTTAAAATGCATCTGGATGGGGATATGAATAGGACAGATTCAGAGGGATAAGGGGCCAAATACTTGCAAATGGGTCACTAGATTATTTTAGGATATCTGGTCAGTATGGACCGAAGGGTATGTTTCTGTGCTCTTTGACGCTATTTCTAGATAGTTGGAACCAACTTCACAAGACGAGGACTAGGCCATTCACCCCTTACAGTCAAGATCAGAGTGGTGCTGGAAATGCACAGCAGGTCAGGCAGCATCCAAGGAGCAGGAACATCAACGTTTCAGGCAAAAGCCTCGAATGCTGCCTGACCGGCTGTGCTTTTCCAGCACCACTCTAATCTTGACTCTAACCTCCAGCATCCGCAGTGCTCACCTTCGCCCATTCACCCCTTCCAGCCTCTCCTGAGCAGTGGCCTGACTGCGCTTATTTCAGTGAAAGTTTTAGAAAGATTTCAGCAGCTCTTTTAAAAAAACTTGAACGTGCTTTCTGACTTTAATGATGTTTCTGAATATATCATTTTAGGTATTCTCAATTTTGAAGATCAGCCATTTCTCACCCCTCCCGACTCCCAGGCAGAGTCATTACGATCCATTATCTCCCTCTCTCTGTCCTTTGAAGGGTTTGATACCGTGGTCAAATTTGATACAGTTGTCAAATATGGTTCGAGGCTCGAGAAAGGACGGGTGTGGTGGGGGCTGGGGAGAAAAGAGACCGAATGGATGGGGGAACAGAGAGAGAGAAAATGGACGGGGGGCAGAGGGTGGGGGTAGAGAGAGACTAGGGGGTACAGAGAGAGGATGAGTGGGGTTGATAGAGAAATTGGGCGGGGGAGAGAGAGTGGGAGTGGCGGAGAAGTGGGAGATGGCACAGGGCAGGGTGACACTAGGCACACGGATACACAAGGTGGCCACTGAGCCATCAGTTGGCCAACTTGACACACAAGATGGCCGCCGGATCACAATATGGAGAGAAACAGCAGAGCAGATACAGACACTGCCTGGGGCCACTAGAATACCAGCACAATGGACTCACAACCCAGCTGATTAGTTTAAGGCGGGGGGTGGGGGGGAGAATACACATGAGTAATGAACACTGCCCGCCGAAGTGTCTGGGTCCAGCCAACACCTCTTATAGAAGTGCTAACAGCTTGATACAGACTCAATACCAAATGCTAATAGCCAGGGCTGCAGGAATCCTCCTTCTCAGGAAGAGCAATTAGCGCCCATTACTACAACAATGGATTTCCATGCAGACATTGAAATGGACAATGTCTGCACTGAAACTGACAACGACTGTGCGGAAATTAACAAAGGCTGTGCCTGAACTATCAACGAATCTACAAGGATTACCATAAACAAATCATGTTACAAAGACAATAATCTCATCCCTGACCGATTGTATCATAAGATGTATAAAGGTTTCTTGACGTGTGCTCTGGGTCGAGAGAAGTCTCGCAGCTGACACTGTGCTGTTGGTGTCTTTCTCTCCCCTCACCCTGATGGCCACCTTTGTGTGTGGCTGCATCAAGCTGTGCGTGGATCCCTGGTGTGCAAACACCAAGTGTCACTACGTATTGAGGTTCTACCTGTCCCCGGTGTTGCGAAGGTTGGGCCTGGCCTCGCTGCCGCGGAACGCTCCGAGTAGTTGGACCATTCCGTATCACCTGTCCTTCGTGGAGAAGTTTGTGAAGAAAAACACCTTTGACCACAAGTCCATGAAGAAGTGGTCAGCACGTAGTGTCCTTGAGACCCTTTGGGAAAAGGAGAGGGCGGATTCTATCGAACGGTTCCCTGAGCAGACTGTCAAAGCCTCATCGCCAGAACTTTCCAACAAGCACCAAGACATGGCTTGGCTGGTGGTGAGAAGGGCTATGCCTGTGAGATCCTTTATGCATGCCCAGACTCTCAGCCGCACCACACGCTGCCCTCGAAGCGGCTGCGGGGGAGACGAGACTGTCACACACCTCCTTCTGGAATGTGCCTACGCAGAAGAAGTCTGGAGAGGAATGCAGTGGTGGTTGTCGAGGTTCGTCCCGAGCAGTGCCGTGACACGGGACTCCGTGCTCTACGGCCTGTTCCCAGGGACACACACCGAGACGAACATCAACTGTGCCTGGAGGATCATCAACTCGGTGAAGGATGCTCTCTGGGCGGTCCGAAACCTGCTGATCTTCCAGCTGAAGGAGCTGACCCTGTCTGAGTGTTGCAGACTGGCACATTGCAAGGTCCAGGACTACGTGTTGAGGGATGCGCTGAAGCTTGGGGCAGCTGCCGCCAAGGCGCGATGGGGAAAGACCACCGTGTAACATCTGCCTGCCGAAAGAAGAACAGGGGGCCCACACAGTCATTTGGGCTCTGCTGACGCCTCAGCTAAAAATGTAATCGTACAGACCTGTAAATAGGAATGATTACTCTGTTTTCGGAATGCAGACAAATGGAATGTTTACATATGTATGGCATGTCCAGTTGTACAGATCATCAAAGTATTTTATGAACAAAGTATATTTTTGAAATAAAAAAAAAAATCTGTTCTTAACAGGGCACCCACTCAGTAGGTGGGTTCTGCTGAAGCCACAGCTAAATACTAAGAGACTGGATGGTTAATAAAGGGAACTGTAAATAGGATAACTGTAAATTCGATTAATTCAATCTGTTCTTTGTAATGTGAAGACATGCAATGTATATATCTATGAACGACATGACAAATTGTACAAATACCAAAGATTTATTTCTATGAATAAAGTATATTTTGAAATTTAAAAAAAGTCTTTCTCTCCCCGGAGCCCCGGTATTTCCTTGTGCAATAAACTCTGTCATTGAACCCCAATTCGAGCCTGGTGTATTTCAGGGGAGAGAGAATGGATGGGGTGGCAGATGGTGGGGGGAGCGAGAGAAAGATAATGGATGGTGGGGGCTGGAAGAATGGACATGGGACAGAGGGTGGGATGAGAGAGAATAGATGGGTGTAGAAGGTGGGGAGATGGACTGCACAGGGGCTGAGGAATGAAACGACAGGGGTACAGAGGGTTGCGTGAGAGAGAATGGACATGGTGTTTGGAGTATAGAGGGAGAATGGGCAAGAACCTTGGGATGGAGAGAGAATGAACAAGGGGCGCTGTGGTTGGCGGTGGGAATGGACAGGGGGAGCTGTGGGTGGTGGGAGGAAAGAACGGGGGTGCTGTGAGTGGTGAGGGAGAATGGATAGGGGGCGCTGGAGTGGCGGGGAAGAAATGGACAGGGAGCGCGGTGTGTGGCGGGGGCTAATGGACAGGGGGCGCTGTGTGTGGCCAAGATCAAAAAGGTTGATGACAGTCAACACTTATCAGATTGTTTCCCGAACAGAAAAACTTGCACTGGAGACTCCCAGAAGAGGGGTGTTGCATCTGTATTCCTTCAATTAGATTTGAAATATCTTTGTGTATCTGAATTGTTCAGGGATACCTGGTACATAGAGAGATGGCTTTGGTTGTTGGAGGTCAGTCATCTCAGTTCCAGAACGTCTCTGCAGGAATTCATAGGGTAGTGTCTTCTTAGGCTCAACCATCTTCATCAATGACCGTCCTCCATCATAAGGTCAGAGGTGGAGATATTCGCACAATGTTCAGCACGATTCACAACTCCTCACAAACTGAAGCAGTTCAGTTTGAAATGCAACAAGATCTTAACAATATCCAATGGGCTCAGGAGTGGCAAGCAACATGTCTGCCATACCAACGCCAAACAATGACTCATCCCCAAAAGAGAGAATCTGACCACTGCCCCGTGATATTCAACAGTGTTACTGTCACTAAACACCACACTATCAACATTCTTGGGGTTTACCATTGACCAGAAACTCAACTAGACTAATCACAGACACAATGGCAACAAGAGCAGACAACAGGTCAGGCATACTGTGACTCCCCAAACCCTGCCCATCTTCTACAAATCACAAGTCTGCAGTATATCGGACTACTCTCCCACCAGCTTGGATGGGTGCAGCTTCAACAACATTCAAAAAGCTTGATACCATCCAGGACAAAGTCGCCTGCTTGATTGGCACCATCTCCACATACATCCACTCCCTATGCCCCACTGTTGAGAAGCAGGAGTGTGTACGATCTACAAGACACAACACTGAAATTCACCAAAGATCCTTAGAAAATGCCTTCCAAACCAACAACCACTTCCATCTAGAAGGATCAGGCAACAGATACTTGGGAACACAACTTCTTGCAAGTACCCCTCCAAGCCACTCATCATCTTGACTTGGAAATATATTGCTGTTCCTTCAGTGTTGCTGGGTCTAAATCCTGGAATACCCTCCGTAAGGACATTATGTGTCACCGTACAGCGTGTGGACCACAGCAGTTGAAGAAGGCAGTTCACCATTACCTTTTCAAGCGGAACTAAATGCTGGCCAGCCAGCAATGCTCATGTACCACGAGTAACTTTTAATAAATGATTGAAACGGAGGATTGGAAACTGCAAACTAAAAAAAAACAACCTTCAGGTAGAACAGACGTCGGGCTTTGATTCGGTCCTTATTTGAGGACAGATAAAGAGTGTTATACTGACACTGAACTGGAAATAGAGAGTTAAACACCTGTAGTGTTTCACTCAGTGTATCAATCGAAAATCGATTAAAGATTAGCTCTTGACGTGTCCGTCATTAACACATAGAAAAAGACGGTTAAGAAGGCATATGGGACTCTTGATTTCATCTCTTTAATGGCTGTTGTAGTACCCACAATTCCATGCGATCCAGACACCGCTCTATGGGCCGTGAGCAGTGTTCATAGTGCGCATGTGTGAGCTCGGAATGTGGCCCCGCCCCTCGTCGTTCGGATGGACGGGGAAACCAATCTTTTGGAAATCCTGGAGGACCAGAAGGGGCCTGGTCCTCCTGCCAATCAGAACGCCCGCCACTGTCTGAATGCGGAAGTTCGACCATGAGCTTCTGAAGTTGCTGTTGCTCCTCTCTCTCTGAATGAAGATTGAGCTTCAGTCCAGACTGCATCTTCCTTCCTCTGTTTAACATCTGGGAGTACCGCACTCTCTTTTCTCGCCCTCTTTCCCATTTCTTTTCTCATCCTTGGGTTCAGCTGTTGGTTTGTAGGAGCTGAGGGTAAAAGAAAGTCAATCGAGGTGAAGGGACAGACTCTGGAAAAGGTTGGTCTAGATCTGTGCCTGTTAATGTTTGACAGCTTTGTTTCCTGAGCTTGACACATTTACTTGTCTGGCAAAAAAGGATGGCGTCTTGATCCATGTTGGGGATGGAAGTGGATTATGCTGTGGGTGACTTACTCGTAGTAGACCAATAAGTATTAGATAAGTAATCATGACACACAAACCTTGGGTTATTGACTGTCTATTTGGGAGCTCACAAGTCACTCCGACGAGTAACAGAGAGTTGTATATAGGTTACAATCATTTAACAATTAACAAACTGTTAATTGCAGGAATTTGAGGAACCTAAGTCACTTTGCCCAGCGACACAGTGTCTGGATAGTGTTGGTTAGTAGCTGATAAGTATACAATAGGTCCTTGCAAAGAGAAGGATATTCCCACGCAAGGAAATAATTTGGTTATCAGGTAGCAGTACAACTGCAAGGCTTAGTGTCTCTGTTAAGTCAGGGAATTAAAGGTAGTTGGGACAATGCAGGGAAGAGGAGCTTAGACAATGGATGCATCAGCCCTGATCTTAATGTAGGCTGGAAGGGCCAAATGGCCTACTCCTGCTTCTATTACTATGAAACTATAACCCTGCATTTCCCATGGTTAACCCACTTAACCTGCATATCCCTGGGCACTGTGGGCAATTTAGCATGGCCAATCCAAATCAAGACCGGTGAGTAATGTAGTGATGTGGAGCCAGAGGGTGGGTAGGCCACCCTGATGCCAGTCGCCCTGAGAGCTAGACGGTGGGTAGGCTGTTCTGAGCACTGTCATCCTGATAAGGGGTAATCGGGACGGGCTATCCTAGAGGTGGTCGAAAGGTGTCAGAGCAGAGAGCCAGAAAGCATGTAGGGGCGGGCTGAGATCCGGAAGGCTTGTGGGCTACCTTACACGCTGTCGTCCCAGGGAAGGGGACGGGCTGTCCTAGAGGTGGCCGAAAGGTGTGCCAGGATAGCCCACTGCTCGGAGGTGCAACAGGGTGGGTGAGAGCCCAATGGTACGTAGGGGCAGACCGAGAGCCAGAAGGCGGGTAGCCGTCCTCAGCGCTGTCACCCCGGGCAGGTACCGGGCGGGCTGTCCTAGAGGTGGTCGAAAGGTGTGTCAGGGCGGACCGAGAACTGGAAGGGGCATGGGGTGGACCGAGAACCGGAAGGTGGGTAGGGGCGGGCTGCCTTAGAGTGGTCGGAAGGTGGGAGGGATGGGGGCTTGCTGGGTCTGTATTGTCTGCACTTTTGTATGTAACAGGATTGTCTAATGTATAACTGTCACTGCTGTTGTCTCTTTATATCTTTGTGAAACTGGGATTTGAGGTTTGTCCTCATGTCCCTGAAAAATGTATGGTAGGGTTTGGGGCCTGGCTTTGCTGCTCCTCTCCCTTGTAAAATTGCTGTCTCTTGTATCAGCTGTAAATATAACTGTTTGTTGTAAACTGTTTTTGTAATTTGTTTAATAAAATAATATGTAGTGATGTGGAAAATGAATATCAGAGAACAATAGAAAGGGACAAGGAGAGTAAATATACCAGCAATGAAAACTGGATACTAATGTCACAAAAACTGAAATGATACATGGTGAGTCTGAACGTGTGCCACATTGTAACAAAAGTGAATGAATTAACTGCACTCATTGAAATGAATAATTATGGTCTGAGATTCCTTACAGACACATGGCTTCAGGATGGCAAGGATTGGATCCTGAATATTGAGGGGGGAGTCAGATGGGAAGCTAGGTAAAGGCAGAGGGTTGGCACTGCTCATCAAAGCACTGAGCACACGGTAGTCTGGTGTCAGCTCGGGTTTCAGGGCCTGATTTCTCTGTCCTCTGATCTCCCTGTTCCCACTGAGTAAGATGTTGGTCTGTTCTCAGCTTTGCTGGACTTCTCCTGAAGCTTTCACACCTCTTTTACAGCTTCCAGAACAAGAAAACATTCAGAGCTGAAAATGTGTTGCTGGAACAGCGCAGCAGGTCAGGCAGCATCCAGGGAACAGGAGAATCGATGTTTCGGGCATAAGCCCTTCTTCAATAAAACATTCAGTCAATCGAAAGCCAACCCACAATCTCAGCCTGTCACCCATCCAGACACAGAGTGTAGTCACAGCAGGGAATCAAACAAGAAAAATGAAACAAAATCAGAAATAAATAATGGCTTAATGTTTGTTCATTAGGAAGTAAACCAGAAATAGGGCTCTCCCAGGATTCTGATAGTGCCCTACTTGAGGAATTCTCTCTCCATTCGATGTAACTATTAGTACTGGTGGGACAAAGTAACTCGTGTGCCAAATCATTTAAAGCAAGGTAGTCAGGAGAGGAGACCTTGAGCAATTAACTAGCTTTATTCGTTGCCATTGGGGAATACCTCTTAGTTCAAAATAAAGTCCGACGTATTCCAATAAAATACAGAATGTTACAAGTTTTATGGTAAAGCACAAGCCCCACTCTCCAATAATAATGCAACTGAGGGGCAGTCGTAAGGTTCACATACATTGTCCAGACCTACGTTTCTTAATTTCTACAAAACTGAATGTAATCTTATACTGCAGGTTCAGCTCAGCTCGAATTACCACTAAGGGACAGAGAGAACCAATCCATCATTCTCTGAAGCAGCACAGTCTAATGGCCTGAGGAGCAGAGACAGCCTGCAGCTGCAAGGTCAGGCTATCAAAACAGAATTCCATAGCCAGGGCTCAGACAGCATTATGTTAACAGGCTACATTTTACTGCAAACATTGCTTTGTGACAAAATGGCTTCCATGCAGTTTTGTCAATTTTGATCACATTCTCCCACAATCCCTCCTTTTTTATTGAAAAGAGGAGATTGGGGGTGTAAGCAAAAGGGGGAGTATACCCAGAGCCAGGGGTTGGTGCTTGGAGATCGGACTGATAGTCCTCGGGTTCAGTAAGGACAGGGGCAGAAGGCTCCAGGGATTGGGAATCATCATCAGAGGTTTATCAGGAATGGAAAATCTCGGCATCTGGGAGATCGCTGGAGGGGAGGGCCACAACAGTGAACTGAGCACAGGATTGTCTGCGGGGTGACTTTGATTTCCAATCGAGCAGTTCCAAAGGCAGGGGGAAAGAAAGCTGCAAGTTGCTCAAACTCCATAAGGGCTCGCTTGGTACGAGTTCAGGATGGATGGGGATATGGGCACATACCTAGCAGCTAGAGTGGTTGACCTTCTGTGCATAAAAAAAGTATTAAACTGTAATTCCTGTTTACTAGAGGTTATCAGGCCCAATCAAACATAGTTAGTGAAAGAAAGATAATGAATAGTGCAGTGAAAGGCAGAATGATCAGGCTGAGTCATTCACGGATGAAGGCTGAAGATGTGTCTCTGACGGGGTCTTCTGGTGTTCCTCCAGGAGGTGGCGCTCATTTGCATTGTGTTGTGTGTGTCCATGCGGCCTCCCCTTGACCCTGACTGCTGACCGGGTAACCCAGCAGGACTAGGAACGGGCCTTTCCATCTCAGCTCCAATTTGCCCCGGTCCTAATGCTGAGGCTTGGCGTACCCATGAATGTAAACTCTGAAGAGTTTTGGTGAACTGATGCAAATATTTCCCACTTGTCCAACACTAGAGTGTCAGCTGTTTCAGCCATTGGGATGGTTTTGATTCATCTACTAAATACATCTACTCTTATTCGACAATGTTCATAAAAATGTACCCGAGGTGATTCTATAAAAGCAAGTTGTAGACAGGGAAAAAGGCCGACCAGGCAAGGAGGTGGTTAACAAACACACTCTCTCTGGATCAATGATGCTGGAAGAGCACAGCAGTTCAGGCAGCATCCGAGGAGCAGCAGCAAAGTCGACGTTTCGGGCAAAAGCCCTTCGTCAGGAATAAAGCTCTCTCTGTCTGCCTGCGCCTCTCACTCTCTCTCTGCCTGCCTGCACCTTTCTCTCCCTCATTGCCTGCTTGCGCCCCCTCTCTCTCTCTGGCTGCTTATGCCCCCCTCTGCCTGCGCGCCTCTCTCCCTCTCTGTAACACTCGTCAACTTTCTACATGTCTCAGTTAATAGTTGCCCAATGTGTCCTGTGTGCCAAATTCATTCAAGTCTGGATGTCCTGAAGCGAGCAATTATATTTCAGATTTCTACTCGTCAATTAAAACTAATGTTGGGCACTCAAACAGATTGGGGGCATCCTGAAGCATGCCACGGACCTCAGTGTGGGTCCAGGGCTTATCAAATAGGGTTTCACCTCTCGTAACCCTGGGGTAAGCAAATTCATTATTACTAACTTTGTAAAGCACAAGTGCTCTCAGCAGTATTACGTCCAGACGCTAGGACCCTGTTGAGTTCTCTCACTAGTATCTTGTGGCTGAGTAGGGAGAATTGTATCAACATTTCTAACAGCACTTTTGTCCCTGGCCAGCTTTCCCCTTTATTTTGGACCCAACAAAAGCAGCAACCACCCTCGATAATTCATCTCTCAAAGGATATCGGCCGGTGACCTGGCAGGACCAGGGTAACTCCTGCCTGACTCGCCAACTGTGGGGGATGGAAATAAAGCCCCATGTCAGGAAAGAATTTGTTTATCAGGAAGTAGTACAGCTGCAAGGCCAACCGTCTCCGCTGAGCCTGGGAAACACAAGCTTTAGCAAGCAGGCACTAAGCTGAGATTCAAAATGGTTTCCAGGCTTTAATATGTGACCAAATGGCTGACCCAAATCTAACAATTCTCCCACATCATCGCAGGGAATAAAACAAGAAAAATGAGACAAAATGAGAAATAAATTGGCGACCGTGCTTAATGTTTGTTCATTACGAAGTAAACAAGAAATAGCAGTCTCCCAGGACTCTTATGGTGCCCTACTTGAGGAATTCTGTCCAACAAGTTTAATTGGAAGCATTAGCTTTCGGAGTGCAGCTCCTTCATCAGGGGATTGTGGAATATAAAATTGTAAGACACAGAATTTATAGCAACAGTTTATAGTGTGATGTAACTGAAACGATACATTGAAAAAGACCTGGATTGTTTGTTAAGTCTCTCATCTGTTCGAATGACCATGATAGTTTCAGTTCTTTCAAATGTAAATCACAAAACCTCTTAAAATAGTTAAATCCTCAAGTGAACTTTACCAATTGGTGTTGCGTCAGCCCAGATAATGTATTGAAGGTGTGAGTTCCCCTGTGTGAGACTCTGTGCCACAATGGTTAAACTGATTTACAGAATCTTACATGGATTCATGCAGTTTTTGAGCAAAGTAAGACATAATTCTGCAAGTACGAATTCACTCAACAAACTTGTGCGTATGTGTGTGTGTGTGTGTGTGTGGGGGGGGGGGGGGGGGAGATGTATATTTGCAGATACATTCTATGTGCATTTTTTTAAGGAAAAATCTGCAGGCAGTCAATACATGTAATAGTTTGTAAATTCGACTTTGGAAACAGAACCAGTCTGACTCAAGATTGGGATACAGACAGACTCTGACCTGACACTTTTAATGCATTGTCTGAGCTGAGATGTGAGCTTTTGCTATAAAACCTTGTTATCTCGAGAAGGTGACAACAAGAAATTCTGGGATTTACATTGTAATGAGACCTACAACCTATTTGAAAAGGTGGAAGACTTAACAATCCAGGTTTGTTCAATATACCATTTCAGTGGCAGGACACTGGAATGTTTTGCTCTAAATTGTGTCTTAGGATCTTATCCTCCACAACCACCTGATGAAGAGGCAGCACTCCAAAAGTTACTGCTTCCAAAGAAGCCTGTTGGACGACAACCTGGAGTTGTGTGATTCTAGAATCTGGTTTCTAGTATCTGCAGTCCTTGTTTTTACCTAGTTGCATTTAACCCTACTGTGAATCCTCTTGCAAGGATGCCTGCATTGAAGAAGTTTTCCTCCTCTCTCTACAAGAATCTCAAGGAATCCCTTTCCCACTGCAACTCCCAGGTCATTTCCTCTGCCCTGAAGCTCTTCAATCATGTCCTGAAACAGACTCGCTACCACAGCCACATTTGCTTCCTCAGTGCCGCCTCCGTAACCAACTCATCCTACACGGACTCCGGACCACCTTTAACCAAGCAGAGTTCGGATCCGAACAGGCCACTCCACCCTCCTGTCTGACCTATCACCTTCATTCCCACCCCCATTCACCCATTGTACTCTTTGCTACCTTCCCCCACCCTCCTCTCTGACCTATCCCCTCCATCCCCACCCCCATTCACCGATTGTACTCTATGCTACTTTCTCCCCACCCCCACCCTCCTCTCATTTATCTCTCCACTCTGCAGGCTCTATTCCTGATAAAGGGCTTTTGCCTGAAACGTCGATTTTCCTGCTCCTCGGATGCTGCCTGAACTGGTGTGCTTTTCCAGCACCACTCTAATCAAAAGTGGATTGGCCATGTTGAATTACCCATAGTGCCCAGGGATGTGCATGTTAGGTTGGATTGGCCATGCCAAATAGTGCTGTGAGAAACAAATCAATTTAATCAATTTAATCAATAATTTTCAGTCTGAGTCAAAGAGTTCCGAAGCAGCACATTTATTCGAACATCTTGCAAGATGGGTGGCTGTATGAAGACAGACATACCCGACAGTAAAATACAGAGTTTTTTATACTTTTCTGAGGGCTCTCTCAACACCCTACACTGAGCAATAAACCTATCATAAGTGTCTATTTCATTCTATTTTTTTTCCCATGGTGTGTGTGCAGGTGTGAGACACAGTGAAAGACACAAAGTGCACAAATCTTTATTCAATTTCCAACACCAGGAAGATAGGAAAACACACTGGTGGCCAGTGACAAACACTGCCCTTCACATCAAAGGGCAGTGCTGTGTGATCAAAACAGTGAAGGGGAGGGTACGGACTAAATCAAAATAGAGTTGGAGGGAGAAATTATGCACTCCACTCCCTGCGGCGCCCACCTCTCCCTGAACAACTCCAGGGTGTTGGTAGACACCGCGTACTCCTTCTCCAAGGACACCCGGACCCTAACGTATCTATTTCATTCTATCCCTTTATTTGGTGATTACTTGCACCCGTTATTCCTTCATTTGGTAATTCCCTGCACCCAAGCCTAAGCCTATCATGCTTATTAATTACTTCACCTGCTTTTCTTTAAATCTGCCTTATTTGGCTGTCCTTGTTCGTTACAGCCTTCCTGTTGATTTGTCCAGTTCCTCTTATCGAACCGTCTGACTTCTGAGATCATCCTTTAATATCTTGATAGTCCAAAACGCGGACCTACAAACTATGAGCTTATTGCGAAATGCCCCTGCTGCCCTTTTATTTGTGGTCAGCTACAAGTAATTTCCTTGCTTAAAACTATTTCTTAAAAGACCCTTTATATTCTTTAAAATCAACGTACAACTGACAACCTGAAATTTATCTCTATCAATCCCTACCCCCATTCACCCATCGTACTCTTTGCTACCTTCCCCCACCCTCTTCCCTGACCTATCCCCTCCAACCCCATCCCCATTTACCCATTGTATTCTATGCTATTTTCTCCCCACCCCCACCCCACCCCACCCACTCTCAGTTATCTCACCACCCTGCAGGCAACCTGCCTCTATTCCTGATGAAGGGCTTTTGCGTGAAGCGTCGATTTTCCTGCTCCTCGGATGCTGCCTGAACTGCTGTGCTTTTCCAGTACCACTCTAATCTAAAGTGGATTGGCCATGCTGAAATACCCATAGTGCCTAGCGATGTGCAGGTTAGGGTGGATTGGCCATGCTGAAATACCCATCGTGCCCAGGGATGTGCAGGTTAGGGTGGATTGGCCGTGCTAAATTACCCATGGTGCCTAGGGATGTACAGGTGACGGTGGATTGGCCATGCTAAATTACCCATAGTCCCCAGGGATGTGCAGGTTAGGGTGGATTGGCTATGCTAAATTACCCATAGTGCCCAAGGATGTGCAGGTTAGGGTGGACTGGCGATGCTAAATTACCATAATGCCCAGGGATGTGCAGGTTAGGGTGGATTAGCTATGCTTTATTCCTGATGTTGGGCTTTTGCCCGAAACGTCGATTTTGCTGCTCCTCGGATGCACCACAAATCCAAAATCTGCTTTCCAGCATCTGCAGTCATTGTTTTTACCCATGCTAAATTAGGCATAATATGCAGGTAAGGTGCATGACTCAGGGATAAATGAAGAGCAATGGGGACAGGGAATGGGTGTGGGTGGGTGACCCTTGGGAGGGTCGGTGAGGCCGAGTGGCCTGCTTCCACACTGTGGGGATTCTCTGAAGGGAGGGGTTTTTGGAAAATGTGTTCTCTACCCCGACTGCTGCAGGGGCAGCGCATGCGCAGTGCGGCGTCCCGCTGTTGGTTTCGTCCCGCCCCTCGGTCCTTTATTGACGTCACAACGCGGAAGTGACCCTGTCAGTTTCAAAGTGAATCTCCCGCCCTCAGGACGACTCTTCATCCCGGGAGGGAGACAGAGATGGGATGAGGGGAAATTGGTCACTTGTAGCAACTGGAGTGAATCCAGGGAGGGAGCAGCCTCCGCAAACTCAGGTATGTGTCTTAGTTACCCGGGCGAGGAGGGACTGAAGGATAGAGATTGGGAAGGGGGAGGGCTGGATATCTTTTCTGTTTTTAAGTTTAAAATGCACCCGATTCCCATCAGTAACAGCCACAGGTACAAGTACAGCACATGCAATATTCCTCATTGCAGCTTCAAGCCGGTTTTACATCCTCTGTTCTTCCTCCACCTTGCTCCAGCACATTCAGCTTCTTTCCCTCATTCCCATTCCCCCTGCCCTGATGTTCCAAGCTCACCCGCAAAAGATCGGTTTGTCCCTCCATTCTTTCCCGGTGGCGCCCATTACTCTTGTCTATTTCTTGCCTTATCCGGCCTTGTGCGTGAACAAAGTGTTAGCGTATATCCTCTTTCACTGCCAGCTGCTTCCTTGTTTGCGAAAGTAACATTTCCTCCCATTTTTCGCCGACACTGAGCCTTCTGACCTCCTTGATTGTGGTTTTTTTTTTGTTTTTGCAGAAGCAGGAAACAGATGGTTTTAACTGTACGAGCATATCTAGCTCAACCTACACCCCCTCCCCTCACAGCACCTTATCTGTTTGTCTGTAATATCTACCATTGTTTACAGGCACATTTCATGTATGCACATTTTAGCTAATACAAAAGCAATTATATATTTCCTTTACATTGTTTTCATTCTTGTTAACTCCACTCTTGGCTGAAACAATTATACCCTGGCGTTAGTTCATTTACTTTGCAGAAGCAATTATGGTTGCAGAAGTAACACTACTTTACCTATATCCCACAGGGGTGACCCTACAACCTTGTATAAAATAATGTGGGGCATGGTGAGGGTAAATAGACAAGATCTTTGATCTGGGATTGCTCGTAGGTTTATGGTGAGGGTGAGATTTAAAAGAAACCTAAGGGACAACTCCTATATACAGAGGGTGGTGTGTGTAAAGAATGAGCTGCCAGAGGAAGTGGTGACTGCTGGTACAATTACAACCTTTAAAAGGTATCTGGATGGGTATATGTTGGGAAACATTTAGAGAGATATGGGCCAAGTGCTGACAAATGGGGCTAGATTGATTTAGGATATCTGGTCAGCATGGACTGAAGGGACTGTTTGTGCTGTACATCTGTGATTCTGGCTTGCCACAAATGTTTGTCACGTCTGTATGTTCAGTTTCTCCCTGGTGTTGGTGTTAATGCCTTGGTGTCTTATTTTGCTCCCCACATTCTGGGGACATTAACCGTTTCCTATCTGGTTGTTCTGATGATCTGGACTGCTGTCTGGATCTTTGGATTTCTGGGATTGGTCAATAAACAAACCTGGAAATGACTCTTTTGTCAATCATACAAGCAATAGTTTATTCTTTGATACAGCCGGGTCAGTAGACTCTGATCAGCCCAGAAGGATTAGATTAGATTAACAACAGTGTGGAAACAGGCCCATCGGCCCAACCAGTCCACACCGACCCTCTGAAGAGTAGCTCACCCAGACCCATCTCCCTCTAACTAATGCACCTAACATTATGGGCAATTTGCCAAACTGTACATCTTTGGATTGTGGGAGGAAACCAGAGCACCCGGAGAAAACCCACGCAGACATGTGGAGAATGTGCAAACTCCACACAGCCAGCCCCTGGAGGCTGGAATCGAACCTGGGACCCTGGTGCTGTGAGGCAGCAGTGCTAACCGCTGGGCCACTGATGAGTACTCCCAGAGTGCCAGAAGAATCTGCTGACTTTTACAGAGTTTGTATAGAACTTATGTACATTGTTTAGAGTCAGACATTGAGCATGATCACATAGTAACAACCAATCAGATCCCGCAAGGTCCTCATGCATTTTTGACTTAGCCTAGGGTGGCACGGTGGCTCAATGGTTAGCACTGCTGCCTCACAGCCCCAGGGTCCCAGGTTCGATTCCAGCCTTGGGTGACCATCTGTGTGGAGTTTGCACATTCTACCCGTGTCTGCGTGGGTTTCCTCCGGGTGCTCCGGTTTCCTCCCACAGTCCAAAGATGTGCAGGTCAGGTGGATTGGCCATGCTAAATTGCCCATGGTGTTAGGTGCATTAGTCAGAGGGAAAATGGTTCTGGCTGGGTTACTCTTTGGAGGGTCAGTGTGGACTGGTTGGGCCGAAGGGCCTGTTTCCAAACTGTAGGGAATCTAACCTACTCTATCATAATTTCTTGCAGACAACCTGTTCTTGGAATCGTATTTGTCCTGTCTGGCGGTTAGGATTAAACCGTTACTTGATGGTTAGGTTTACATTTGCAGTTTTTTTCACTGGATTGACATCAGTCTGTGGTTTCTTGTTTGTTCTGAGTCGTGAGTATCTGCCTGACTCAGTCCCACTGAGTTAGCCAAGCAGAAGCCATTTTGTCCTACCTCCCATGTTAAAGTGGAGATTTGAGGTGGCCCAGGGAATCCTTTGAGAACTCAGACCTGTAAAGCCTCTCTTGGTTTGTCCTGGAGATCATACTCTTTGGAAGCCTGGAATAAAAACCTCTTATCATAAAGTCCCAAAATGCAATTCAATTCAATCCATTGCAGATGAGCACTGAGTTAATTCTCTACAGGATTCAACAGCCTCAGCACTAAAATAGTCTCTCTCTCTCTCTCTCTCTCTCTCTCTCTCTCTCTCTCTCTCTCTCTCTCTCTCTCTCTCACTCTCAAGACAGCAAAGATTTATTTTGTGAATGCCCCACTTGCAAGGGGCAGTAAGAATCCATTATAATGGACAAGCTCCACCCATTAATTACACAGCTATGGATAGTACTGAGTCTTGTTTCAGGGTCAGATTCAAAGACTATCATTCATTTCACAAGGGAACGGCTGTGAATGTTATCACTTGGTGTCCTGTTCACACAGATTCACCCGATGATAAAGTAAACGTTCTTAATTGCCTCACAGCATCCTGTTATCACTTGGTGAGCCCAGGTGTCCCTATCTTTAAGTTCTCTCCTCTTTCTGAGCCTTCCTGCCAGTTTATTTTCTAGTGCAGTAAATGTATTCAATAATTCAGCATTACGTTTTAGTCTGAATGTTTAAAGACAAGTTTTAAGACTATAGACTTTATCACCCAGATGCCCACACCCTCATTCCTCCCTTTGATTGCACCGCGATCACTGAAAGAGAAGGCTAGTCCAAACGAATGCCCTTCAAGGTGGTCCAGCCATCAACATCCTGCAGAGCAACACCACCATCCTCGCAGCTCATCTGGTCATATTTATCATCGCCATCGACACGTGTGGGTGAGCCATTGGATCGCAAAAGGAGCATCTTCTGGGGCAAATCTATATCACTAAGGGACCTCATAAGCCTAGCAATTAAATACCTAATAATACCAATACCGACAAACAGACATAGCTAAATTGATAAGCCAATTGTACCATGAGCCCAACCTGCAGTTTCCCCAACTGGCCCCTTCAGTCATTCTGTCAAGGAATACCTGGATCTCTTCTTGTATCTTAGTAATATTGCCAGTGAGATCGGGAATGGCCATAGTGCATTTATCTTGTAAATGGTGCAGACCTCACCCTCCTGGGGGAGTATATAGTCTAAGGCATACCGATTCTGCACAGAGTAAAGACACAGGTCTGATAATCCCAGTTTACTCTGTTCCAGAGCCTCTTTAGTCTTATTTCCTCGAATGGTCAGGCCGCAAAAGAGGGAATTGCGGTTCTGTTGACTTGTCACCCCTGCTGATCCTTCCAACCTCAGCGTACTCTGGATTCCCCAGGCTATCGGGTGTCCTGTATTGTCACCCAGTCCCTTGGGATCCTTCCAGTTGGAGCAAGGTTGGCTGAGACCGACCGCTGCATCCTCCTCAGATGGAGGTTTCATCAACTTGTCCACTGGCCAGGACAAGGTACTGTTGTGGGAACAAGGGCTCCGATGGTGACCTTATGAGGGACATCTTTGCCATCCAGGACAAGGAAATTGGTAGCTTTACCTTTACCTTAAGAAATAATAGTCTGGTTTGGTGTCTATTAGGGAGAGTTTGTCAAAATAGGTTACTGAAATGTTACAGCAGGGGGTCTGGTCAGGTCTACAGGAGGAAAGGGTCGACGTTTTGCAAGAGGGGTTGCTTGAGCTCTGTTAAAAAAAAAAAAAAAATGGGCCAAGTGACTCGAGCACTCGCACTGTATGGGAGACAATGGTCCTCAGAATGCTGTTCCCATTGGGCACTCCCTTGGCTCTCTTGTACATGGGGAGAAAGTGAGGTCTGCAGATGCTGGAGATCAGAGCTGGAAATGTGTTGCTGGAAAAGCGCAGCAGGTCAGGCAGCATCCAGGGAACAGGAGAATCGACGTTTCGGGCATAAGCCCTTCTATTGTACATGGTCTTGGTGACAGTATCAGATTCTGAACAGAGAAAAGGCCTATAAATGCACAAGGGAAGGGTTCCGTTCCAGGTCCATGTGCCGCATAAGGCCTGCTGTACGCCAGCCAGTGTTACACCAGCTGTTTGTATACACAGACCGGAGGTATTGGAAAGTGATATTTCTCTTCGCAGGGTCGGCAGGAGGAAGTCTGATGAATAGAATGGAATCGGGGACTGGAGATGGGGCAAGTAAGTCATCTCCCGATAGAGAGGAGTAACATACTACTGCCTCTGGGGTGAAGAGCGTTCTGTGGGCCTGTATAAATAAGTTGTTTGTGGATTGAGGATTTTCCCCTATCAGGCTTCCCTTTTCTCAAGTTGGCCCGACCTGCAAAAAGGGATGGTGTTCCTGAGTTGATCATTTTTATCCTGACGAGGCTTGCGTCTGCAGGTAAAATCAAAAAAACATGGTAACGACATGATAACTCCCACTGATTTCTACTGTCCTGATGGACCATCTGGTCTTTCTGATGTAAGAGTCCATTGCAATAATCAATCTTCATCACATTCCACACGTCAAAGGCGCCTGGTCCGGTGCACTGGACAACATCTCCTCAGCATGGGTGGTGGGGATAATCTCTGATCATTCCTGGTTGCATCCATACTTAGTGGCGTTCCCCATCAGGATGTTGCATGTGATCAGAAAGGTGAGGAGATAAGCGATCCCCCACATCTCCCTCCTCTTAGTTCAAGTATCTGTAATAAGATTAACATTAGAACAACAGCAAGATTCAAAAACCCAAATGGACAGGGTCCACTCCTTTTGTTGGGATTCCAGGATTCTCTCCTCCTCCTCCCCCCTTTTGATTGGTGCGGTCAATCAATTTACAACGGTGCAGTTGGACCCAAGCTGAGTGCCCAGTGACTGTGACCACCGTAGGGTTGGGAAGTAAAACCTGGAAGGGGCCATCCCAACGAGGTTGGAGACCTTTGCCAGTCCAGTTCTTGACGAGCACCAACGAACCAGGCTCTACCCGTGACGAGGCTGAAAGGGAGGGAACATCGCTGTAGGCCCCACGCTCCTGGGAGTGAAAGGCACGCATAACACTAGTTAGAGCAAGAACATAACCAATCATTGCTTCGGTCATGTGGTGGAAGTGGACTGAGAAAGGGAGCCGAATCGTTCCAAGGGGTACGGAGGGGGTGACCAGAGAGACTCTCAGCTGGAGTCAGTCGTGTCTTGCCTGCAGATATGGATCGCATCTGGAATAAGGCCACAGGGATTAGCATAACCAGAACCAGCATAGAAACAGACCCTTCGGCCCAACTCCTCCATGTCGACCAGATATTCCAATCCAATCTAATTCCCCCTGGCAGCACCCAGGCCATATCCCTCCAAACCCTTCCTATTCATATACCCAACCAAATGCCTCTTAAACATTGCAATTGTACCCACCTCCACCACTTCCTCTGGCAGTTCATCCCATACATGCACAACCCTCTGCGTGAAAAGTTGTCCCTTTCAAATCTTTCCATTCTCACCTTAAACCTATGCCTTCTAGTTTTCGAGTCCCCCACCCTGGGGGGAAAAGACCTAGGCTATTTGCCCTATCTATGCCCCTCATGATTTTATAAACCTCTACGGTCACCCCTCAGACTCTGATGCTCCAGGTGTAAAATAAATGCCCCAGCCCCTCTCTGTCTGTGTAACTGGTTAAAGCTCCTTCCCATTGTCAGTTCACTGGGACACACACACTCATTCTGTGTAACCAGTTAAAGCTCAGTTCACTGGTAGTTCCTCTTTGAAGCAGGTCGAATGGATTTCTCTTTCCAGATTCAACCCCCCAATGATATTGAGTGACCCTGTCAGATCTTGTTATGGAATTTCTTCCAAGAATTCTGCCTGCAGATCCTCTCCTTCTGATACCCTGTTAGCAAGTTGAAATAAATCATCACTGTCTCTACTGAGTAGAAACACTGATTATATTGTATGTGTCTGTGTATTTAAAGTACTAACCCAGGAACATAAAAATGGTATTTTTGATTTAAAATACATAGGAGACATGAGGAAGGAGATGTCAGGACCTGGCACTCTCTGGACCCTAACAGGATGTTCCAAGTGGTAGTGCAAACATTTCAAAATGAAGTGGATGGCCATAGAGCTGTACAGCACAGAAACAGTCCATCTCGTCCATGCTGACTAGATATCTGAAATTAATCTATCTTATTTACCAGCACTTGGCCCATATCCCTTTAAACCCCACGTATTCACATACCCATCCAGCTGCCTTCCTCATTCCCTGTTTTACTTGTACTGATACCTTTGGGGATCTCTGAACCTGGACAGTAAGGTCCCTTTTTTTCCTCAGCACTCTGTAGGGGTCTATTATTTATTGCTTACTTCCTTCTCTATGAAGATGAGGTGTTGTTCCTCCAGTTTGCGGTTTGATTCGTTGTGGCAATAGAGGAGGCCACAGAAAGTAATGTCAGAAAGGGGGTGGGAAGGGGAATTGAAATGGGTGGTGACTGGGAACTCTGGTCGGCTCTGTGGACCCAGGTATGATGCTCAGTGAACCATTCCCCAAGTTTGCGCTCGCTCTCCCCGATATAGAGAAGACCACAACTGGCAAATGCAGTACCACAATATGAAGTTATAGCCATTGCTGTGGGGGGAAAAAAAAAAGTAGAAAGGAAATGCATTGTTTAAATGGAGATGTAATTGGATGTGGAGAAAGTGAGAACTGCAGATGCTGGAGATCAGGGTCAAAAAATGTGGTACTAGAAGAGCACGGTAGGTGAGGCAGCATCTGAGGAGCAGGACAGTTGGCTTTTTGGTCACGAGCCCTTCATCTGGAATGATGTGTGGATGGACAAAGGAGCCCCAGCGTCCTCCTACACCAGTCACTGCCAGTTGTCAGACAGGTGCAGCAAGCATTCAGCAAGGCAAGTGGTATATTAGCAAGAAATTGAGTTCAGAGGTGGGGATGCCTTCCTGCAATTAGGGGGTCATTGAATATATTCAAGGCTGAACTCATCTGATTTTTGAACAACAAAGAAGTGAATGTTTGTGGGGGAAGGCAAGAACATGATTTTAAGACCAGTACAGAACAGTTCCAGAGTCATACAGCACAGAAACAGACCCTTCGGTCCAACTTGTCCATGCCGACCAGATATCCCATCGCAATCTAGTCCCATCTGCCAGCACCTAGCCCATATCCCTCCAAACTCTTCCCATTCATATACCCAACCAGATGCCTTTTAAATGTTGCAATTGTACCAGCTCCACCTTTCCTCCTGCAGCTCATTCTATACATTTACTACCCTCTGTGTGAAAAGGTTGCCCCTCAGATCTCTTTTTTTTTCTTTCCCCCCTCACCTTAAACCTATGCCCTCTTGTTCTGGACCTCCCCTTCCCCCCACCGCAGGGAAAAGATTTTGCCTATTTATCCTACCCATGCCCTTCATGATTTTATAAACCTCTATAAGGTCACCCCTTAGCCTCCAACGCTCCAGGGAAAACAGCCTTAGCCTCCCTTTAGCTCAAACCCTGGCAATATCCTTGTAAATGTTTCTGAGCCCTTTCACGTTTCACAACCACTTACTGATAGGAAGGAAACCAGAATTGTGCACAATGTTCCAAATGTGGCCTAACCAATGTCCTGTACTGCGACAACACAACTTCCCAAATCCTATACTCAGAGGATTGGGAAAGTTTTCAAAACTTACAAAAGACAACCGGGAAAGAATGGAGGGAAAAACCGAACCTTTGAAGGTCAGCTTGGAAGCATCAAGGTCTCAGGACGGGGGTGGGGATGACCCCAGCTATGGGCCACGTGTGAGCAAACGGTTCCAGATTGATTTACGATATCTGGTCATTACAGACGAGTTGGACCGAAGGGTCTGTTTCTGTACTGTCTACCTCTATGACTCTGGCTTTCCACTAATGTTTGCCATGTCAGTATATTCAATTTCTCTCTGGTGTCAGTGTTAAGACCTTGATGTCTCATTTTGCTTCCCCTTCCCGGTAATGTTAACCATTTTGTGTCTGGTTATTCCTCAAGAAGCTGCGTGGCAGCTTCATCCTGAATTGACACACATTGTATTTGCTTCCCAAAATCAGACCTCCTCACTCTCAGCAGGATCCTAGTGTTGTGAAAGATATTAACTTTCAGGTGGTGGTATCGAAAATTCAGAGAGATGTCAGTCTTGATGTTTTTGCTTTTTCTGCCCCTGTAAGATCCTGAATCAGCACCTGCAGGGGAATTAGTTAGAGGGGAGTGAGAACAGAGGGGGAGAGAGAGTGGGATGGTGCTTTCCATTTTGTGGAATAATAAAAGAAAAGAATATTCCACAGAAAGTAGAATTGCTTGTTCAGAATTTCTACCCTGCACTGACAGTGATGGCTTTTGTAATCTCTTTTTACAGCGTATTTGAAGATCTGATGGCGGAAGTTTCTCAATCAACAGATGAAGGGCTTATGCCCAAAACATTGACCGTCCTGCTCCTCGGATGCTGTCTGACATCCCTGTGCTTTTCCAGTGCCACATGTTTTGACTGACTCTCCAGCATTTGCGATCCTCACTTCGCCGTCAATGTCTGACAGTCACTCAGTCCACCAGGACCACAACGATTTTCGACTGATTTCTCTGAGAGGGATCAAAGCTTTTTGGTTCCTGACTGAGTGAGTATGTTTTCAGCATCACTGGGACTGGACGAGAGACCCCACTGTTGCAGCGTACTGTGCGTGGAGCGTGTAGCAGCTATTCGACCTGGAAAGAGGAATTCACGACAGGAAGGGGCTGGAAGTTCGATTGTGTGTGGCTGAAGCTTCATCCATGGAGAAACCCGAGGAATCCCGCCCCGTGGAGAAACCGTGGAAGTGTGGCGACTGTGGGAAAGGCTTCCGTTTCCCGTCTGCCCTGGAGATTCATCGGCGCAGTCACACCGGGGAGAGGCCATTCCCCTGCACAGACTGTGGGAAGGCCTTCAGACATTACTCCCACCTGCTGGCCCACCAGCGGGACCACACGGGGGAAAGGCCCTTCAACTGCCCAGATTGTGGGAAGGCCTTCATGTTTTTCTCTGCCCTGTTGGCCCACCGGCGGGTCCACACGGGGGAGAGGCCGTTCACCTGCCCTGAGTGCGGGAAGGCCTTCAGCACATCTTTCACCCTGTTGGCCCACCAGCGGGTCCACACGGGGGAAAGGCCATTCACCTGCTCTCAGTGCGGGAAGGGCTTCATCTGCTCCTCCCACCTGCGGAGCCACGAGCGGGTCCACACGGGGGAGAGGCCCTTCAGCTGCCCCGAGTGCGGGAAGGCCTTCAGCACATCTTTCACCCTGTTGGCCCACCAGCGGGTCCACACGGGGGAAAGGCCCTTCAGCTGCCCCGAGTGTGGGAAGGCCTTCAGCACATCTTTCACCCTGCTGAGGCACCAGCGGATCCACACCGGAGAGAGGCCGTTCATCTGCTCTCAGTGCGGGAAGGGCTTCGCCCGCTCCTCCCACCTGCGGAAGCACCAGCGAGTTCACGTGCCATCGCAGGGGGATTGAAGGAGTGACGGTCAAGTGCCATTATCGATTGGACTATCAATCCGGTTCCGGGGACTCCCGGGTTTGAATCCCACCACGACAGATGGCAGAGGGAGTGGGTGGTGCGGGGGAGAAAGCCCCCATCTGATTCACTCTCTCCCTTGTTAGGAAAGGGAACCGCCATTGTGGGAGAGTATTCATTCAGTCGTTCCATCTGCATCCTTCACTCGGTCTGGCCTACACATGACTCCAGACCCACAGCGGTCTGGTTGACTCTACACTACCCTCTCCCCACTGGCAAATGAGCAGGGAGAAACTTACCAGGATACAGGGTATGGGTTGAAATTGCTGAGTGAGGCAATACTTCCTCCGGATTACGGCTGTGACAAGGATCCAATCACAACCTGGTGCTGCCCAATAGTAAAGACAGTGGGGTGTGTGTGGGCTTTGATCTTGAGCTGTTTAAAAAGCAGCTACTTTGTCTATGCCTTTTTGCAGGGGGGAATCTGAAGATGTAACTAAGTTGAGTCACAATAAAGGTTACCTGAACTTACCGCCGGGCTCAGACTCTCATTGAAAGCTTTGAGCTCCAAGAGGTTTTTAGTTTAAAGCTGCTCCTTCGTTTCAGCCTCCTGCACTGAGTTTCCAATGTCATGTATCAGATGGAGCAGTGAATGAGAAGCTAGTATCGTGAGACATTGTAAATCTTTCAGGTAATGCGTTGTTTCATCAGCATTGTAAAGTTTACTGACAGCACCAGGAGGTGTGGGCTGTGTTCACTAGAAATGATGTGGAGGTGTCGGTATTAGTCTGGGTTGATAAAGTTAAAAAGAAATCACCCAATACCAGGTTGTTGTCCAACAGGTTTATTTGGAAGCACTAGCTTTCTGAGTACTGCTCCTTCATCGGGTAGCTGTGGAGCAGCATTGTAAGACACAGAATGTATATCAAAAGATCAGTATCATGCAACTGATGGAATATATTGAACAAGCCTAGATTGCTGTCAAGTCTTTCATCTCTTCGAATGGGTGCAGGTATTGGTTCATTATTGTGTAACTGCCAGAACATCTTTTAAGTCACATTCTTGAGATGACTTAAGGTTTTATAAAAAAGATGACATCTCAGCTCAGACAATGCATTTAAAGGTGTGAGAATTGAGTCTGAAAATGTGTTGCTGGAAAAGCACAGCAGGTCAGGCAGCATCCAAGGAGCAGGAGAATCGACATTTCGGGCATGAGCCCTTCTTCAGAAAAGGGCTGAAGAAGGGCTCATGCCCAAAACGTCGATTCTCCTGCTCTTTGGATGCTGCCTGACCTGCTGTGCTTTTCCAGCAACACCTTTTCAGCTCTGATCTCCAGCATCTCCAGTCCTCACTTTCTTCCTGAGAATTAAGTCTGACAGTTTTCCAATCGTGAGTCAGACTGGTTCTATTTCCAAATTCATAAAATATTACATGGATTGACTGTCTGGAAATTGTGTGCTTTTTTAGCAAAATTGAATACATCTGCAAATATAATTCTGCCAATACAAATTCACCCCATAGAATTGTGTGTGGGTGCATGTGAGTTTGTGCGTGAGAGTGTGTACATGCTTGGTAAAGTGTGAGTGTGATGGAGTATAAGCCTGAGAGAGTATTGGGGGGTATACGTGTGTGTGTGTGTGTGTCTGAGGGGGAGCATGTGAGAGAGAGGTATTAATACAAGCAAGGGGTTGCAGTTTGTTAATACAAGAAAGGGCAGGACTTGTACTGATAATGGTAGGGCCCTGGGTCATGTTATAGAACAGACAGACATGGGGGGGGTGGTGTTCAGGTACATAGTTCGTTAGAAGTTGCATCACTGGTAGACAGGGCAGTTAAGAAGGCATTTAGCAGCATAGCATTCATTGTTCACACCATTGAGTACAGGGGTTGGGACATCATGTTGAGGTTGTACAGGATGTTGGGGAGGCCACTTTCAAAGTACTGAGTACCGTTCTGGTGGCCCTGTAATCGGAAGTATTCTTATCACAGAGGGTTCGGTAAAGATTTACCAGGAAGTTGCCAGGACTGGAGGTAAGCTGTATAGCAAAGGGCTCTAGCTTAGCATCGGGGAGCTCAAAACTTGAGGGCATATTACTTAAGGTGAGGAGAGAGATTTAAAAGGAACCGGAGGGGCAACATTTTGAAAGAGGGTGGCTTTGCATGTGGAATGAACTTACTGACGATGTGGTAGTTGCTGGTACATTTACAACGTTTAAACAGCATTTGGATGGGTACATGAATAGAAAGGTTTAGAGGGATATGGGCCAAATGCAGGCAACTGGGACTGGTTTAGTTTGGAATCCTGGTCGGCATGGATGAATTGGACCGAAGGGTCTGTTTCTGTGCTGCATACGTTTACTGAAACCAGTAGAATTCTGAAAGGGGCTTGACAGGATAGATGTAGATAAAATGGATACTTTATGGGGAGGGTCATACAATCTCAACAATGTGGATGCAGGCCATTCAGCCCATCTATTCCTCTCTGGCCCTCTGAACCTTACTCCATATTTCCATGGCCAAGCCACCCTAACCTGTACATCCCTGGTCATTATGGATAACTTAGCACGGCCAATCCTCCCGAACCTACACCCGAATCTATAACTTACCTTCTCAAGAATGTAATTTAAATGCAGAGCTTTTCTAAGAAAAATGTCAGTCTGACTCAACATTGGGACACAGACAGAATTCACACCTATTGTCTCTACTTAAAGATAGGGCAACGTCTCTTCGAAATGTAGATTCATTTAGATTTAACTGCATCACTTTACATATGAAGATATCCCTTTGAATGTGCCCACATCCCTTTGAAATGTAATCTCGTCCATCTACATCTCTTCATTTTAACGGTATTTCCGCAAATATTCATGTCGCTTTAAAATGCAGATTGCCCCCTTTCGATATGACGCCGTTCCGTTAGATGTCGGAATATCTGTTTAAATTGAGCCGTGAGCTTTCCCAATGTAGACAGGGCTCCTGGAAAAGTGGCAGTGTCCCCCCTGCAGCTGCAGAGCGAGACAGGAGAGTTTGTTTTTGTGAATGAGCAGTTGTAGCGCGAGGCGGCTGTTGCTTGGTGACGGTGAGGCTCCCCCGGCCCCGCCCATCCCCCGTGCAGACGTCACGCGGGGGCGGAGGCGGTTGGGAGGAGAAGTCGCTCGAGCGGGGAAGCGGCGGGAGGGCGGCCGTTAGGAAAATGGCGCCGTGCGGCCCGGGGCAGACACCCGTCACTGGGCACCGCCGCCTTCCTGGCGCAGCTGCTGTGTCACGGCCACACCGGCCGGCTGTACAGCAGGCAGGAGCCGGTGAGCATTCTGGAGGCGGATGGGGTTAAGGGCCTGTTTGGGAACTCGTCGGCCGCCTGGGTGGTGGAGTTCTACTGGTCGTGGGGCGGCCCCTGTGTCAACTATGGGGCCACCTGGAAGGTACTGGGCCCGGGAGGTGAAAGGTGAGGCAGGTTGGGGGGGACGGAGGGGAAGGAATGTGGGGCCTGTCCTGTCATAGTGATATTTTACACTCACTTTCCATCTGCTTTTACTGGCGCCTGTGCTGTTTACCCCTCACTGTCTGTTTAATCCTTGTGCTGTTTACCCCTCGCTGTCTGTTTAATCCTTGTGCTGTTTACCCCCTCACTGTGTGTTTAATCCTTGTGCTGTTTACCCCTCGCTGTTTGTTTAATCCTTGTGCTGTTTGCCCCTCACTGTGTGTTTAATCCTTGTGCTGTTTGCCCCTCGCTGTTTGTTTAATCCTTGTGCTGTTTACCCCTCACTGTTTGTTTAATCCTTGTGCTGTTTACCCCTCACTGTCTGTTTAATCCTTGTGCTGTTTGCCCCTCGCTGTTTGTTTAATCCTTGTGCTGTTTACCCCTCGCTGTCTGTTTAATCCTTGTGCTGTTTACCCCTCGCTGTTTGTTTAATCCTTGTGCTGTTTACCCCTCGCTGTCTGTTTAATCCTTGTGCTGTTTACCCCTCGCTGTCTGTTTAATCCTTGTGCTGTTTCCTCCTCACTGTGTGTTTAATCCTTGTGCTGTTTCCCCCTCGCTGTCTGTTTCATCCTTGTGCTGTTTCCCCCTCGCTGTCTGTTTCATCCTTGTGCTGTTTCCCCCTCGCTGTCTGTTTCATCCTTGTGCTGTTTCCCCCTCGCTGTCTGTTTCATCCTTGTGCTGTTTCCCCCTCGCTGTCTGTTTCATCCTTGTGCTGTTTCCCCCTCGCTGTCTGTTTCATCCTTGTGCTGTTTCCCCCTCGCTGTCTGTTTCATCCTTGTGCTGTTTCCCCCTCGCTGTCTGTTTCATCCTTGTGCTGTTTCCCCCTCGCTGTTTGTTTGGTTTAATCCTTGTGCTGTTTGCCCTTTACTGTTACTTGTGCAATTGCTGGGGTTAGTGTGTAAATACTAGTGAAGGAGATTATACACCAGCATGTATATGTTCCTCAGTCATTGAAGGGGCAGGACCTGTTGAGAATGGTTAGTAAAGCATGTTGTGCACTAAGCCTTGTTAACATGGATATAGTTTGTTATTTGGAAGAGTAGACTTTATTATTTAAAGTCTCAGATGTACAGCACGGAAACAGACCCATTCGGTCCAACCTGTCCATGCCAACCAGATATCCTAAATTGATCTAGTCCCATTTGCCAACACTTGGCTCATATCCCTCTAAATCCTTCCTATTCATATACCCATCCAGATGTGTTTTAAGTGCTGTAATTATACCGGCTTCCACTACTTCCTCTGGCAGTTCATTCCATACGTGCACCATCCTCTGCATGGAAAAATTGCAACTTAGATACCTTTAATATCGTTCTGCTCTCACCCTATAACCTATGCCCTCTTGTTGTGAACCTCAACCCTACACTGACGAAAAGACATTTAAAAAATAGTTGAGCAGCCAGACAAAATGCAAAAGCTATAAAATGTTGAACCACATGAGGAAAAAGAACTGTGGCTCTACTCTTTATTTCTCCCCTTGGCATTTGAACACTTAACATCTGTCAATAACACCAGCATCGCCACAGAGCATATTGTGTCTGCTCCTCGGTGTAAACAACAGCACGCATGCCCGCTGGTGTCCATGCTCCTCGCTGTTGGCAGAAAAGGCGACATCGCTTATCTCTGTTCCTAAAGGTCTTCCCTTTATTCTTAAAGCTGTGCCCTCTGGTCCTAGTCTCTCCTACCAGTGGAAACATCTTCCCAATGTCATTGCACTACCCTGTCCGGTCATTTCTGCTGGTGGGTGAGACTACGCCTCAAGGTTAGAGCGAGTAGCTTTCAGACAGAGATGCGGAGGAACTGCTTTTCCCCGAGGGTCATGAATCTATGGAACAGTCCAGATTAGAGTGGTACTGGAAAAGCACAGCAAGTCAGGCAGCATCTGAGGAGCAGGAAAATCGATGTTTTGGGCAAAAGGGCTTCCATCAAAATCTATGGAATACTCTGGCCAAGGAAGCAATAGAGGCAGCTTCATTAAGTATATTCAAGACACAGTTAGGTGGGTTTTTGCCTGGTAGGGGAATTAAGGGGTTCATTGTGACTGCAGGGAGGAGGAGATGAGACGATGAACAGGTCAGCCGTGATCTTAATGATTGTGGAGCAGGCTCACTTGTGGCAACTGGAGTGAATCCAGGGAGGGAGCAGACTTTACAACCTCAGGTATGTGTCATGTTTACCCGGGTGAGGAGAGACATAAGGATAGGCTGGGACTGTTTTCCGTAGTGTGCCAGAGTCTGAGGAGTGACCTTATACACTCTTATATCATCATGAGGGACATGGATAGGGTAAATAGACATGGTATTTTCCTTTGGATGGGGGAGCCCAGAACTAAAGGGTAATAAGTTTAGGATCAAGAATGTGGTGTTGTAGCAAGTCGGGCAGCATCCGAGGAGCAGGAAAATCAACGTTTCGGGGAAAAGCCCTTCATCAGGAAAGTGTGTTTGTATGTGAGTTTGTGTATAAGACTGTGCATCAGTGAGTGTGTCTTTGCATGTGTGCATGCTTGATAAAGTGTGATTGTGATGGAGAATGAGCTTGCAAGAGGGTGAGTGTGTTGAGAGGATGGTGTATGTGTATGTCTGAGAGAGAGCGTGTGTATGAGAGAGGTATGGATATAAGTGAGGGTTTGCATTTTACTAAAATAAAGGAGGGCAGGACTTGTACAGGTAATATTAGGGCCTGGGTCGTGTTGTAGAACAGAGACCTGGGGGTGTTCGGGTTCATTGTTCTTGAAAGTTACATCACTGGTAGACGGGGGTGAAGAAGGTGTTTTGCACACTTGCCTTCATTGTTCACATGCTGAGTACAGGAGTTGGGATATCATGTTGGAAATGCACACAAAAAGTACTTTACTCAGAGGGTGATAGATGTCTGGAATGCATTGCCAGCAGAAGTAGGGGCAGGGACGGTAGATTCATTTAAGGTGCATCTGGGTGGAGGAAATCCAAGATGGCGGCGACCCAGCAAGTCTGAGTCTGTAGTGCTCTGCCCAATACTCAGGCAAAGTAGGCTGCCTGCCTCCACCACACCTTCCAAATCATTTAAATAGGTTTTATTTAAATACAGCTAGTTATTTTGCACCAAACTTGAGCAGTTTAGTGCCCCGTTAAAATGACTAAAGGAAAGAATGCCCGCAGCTCGCAGCACATAGGAACCCCTCCCCAGCTGCAGCAGAGGCGTCCACAGCTGCCCCAGGGTACTTAACTATGGTAGCGAGCCTTGTTGCAGTGATTTCTAAGCTTGAAGAGAAGATCGCCACCTTCATAGAGTCCAGGAGCAGGTGGGAGTTGCTCTCGGTCGCGCTGCAGAAGCACAACCGAGATATTGAAAGAATCGAACATCGAGTCGGAGGGGCGGAGCTAAAGGCTGCGACCTCCGAGGCTGCTGCAGAATCAGCCGTGGGTCGGGTCTGGACTCTCGACCAGCGAGTCCGGGCCTTGGAAGATCACATTAACGACCTCAAAAATCAAGGTCGTCGAAAATATTTGTTTGCTGGGCCTTCCCGAATGGGAAGAGGAAGGCCAGTTTACAATGTTTCTGGAGCAGTGGCTTCCACAGTTATTGAATCTGGAGGCTGGATCAGGCCAGGTCTGGGTAGAATGGGCCCACCGGGTTGCAATACACAGGCCCGGCTTGGACCAGCGCCCCCACCCAGTCCTGTTCCGGCTGCAGTGCTTTTAGGAGAAGCAGATGCTCCTGGAAGCTTCCAGAAATCTTGGGAAAGATCCCCAAGCCATGATTTACAAAGGATCCAAGATTTTGCTGATTGAGGACTTTTCCATATCTCTGGTCCAAAAGAGGAGGGCGTTTAAGGGATTTAAACATTCAGTACTCCCTGCGCTACCCAGCGACGTTACGTTTTAGCCACGAAGGGTCAGTGTATGACTTCGGATCGCCGGAGAAGGCCACGGAATTTTTGGCCTCTTGGATAAATCGTAAGAGTTAACTCGTGTGGTGAATGATGTTGTTCTGCCCTCCCCCTTCTCTGGTTCACCCTTTTTTTTCTCTTATTACTTTATTGCTTAATATTATCTCCGGGGAGTAGGGAGAGGGGGCTTATTTGTTCTTCACTCTGCGATTTTCCCCTTTTTTTTGTAAATATATATATATTTTTATATATTATATTATGTATAGGCTGGGTGGCCTAGTAGATTTAGGTGAGGAGGGGTCTCTGCTTTGTCTTATTTTTTCTGTTTCTTTTAAAGCTGGGTTGTTTTCCCCCTGTTATTTTGTATTATCATAATTAATTATTATCTGCTGAGACTGTAATTTTATAGTTTTATATGTTTATACGTGGTATTAACATCACCAAATATATCTAAGTGTTGGTGTGGGCGGGTAGGGAGGGTACTCATTGTTAACTTTAGCTTGGGCATACACTTGAATTTTCTTCACTTTATTATGGGGTTCCTGGGTCGAGGGTGGGGCACTGGTTGGGAGAGGATATGGTGGGTTTTCGGAAAGGAAATGAGAGGGAAAATCTCCATTTAAATATGTTTTTGTTTTTTTTATTTAGAAATAGTTTTTTATTATGTTAGTGTGAGTGTAATAAAGAATCTCTTTGTGAATTTTCTATGGTCTATGCTCGTGGTGTTTTGGATGGTGTTTCTCCTCCCGGGGGGTCTCGGACCTGCCTGGACGATTATGGTGAGTCATTCAATTAAATGTTGCACCTGGAATGTCAAGGGGAGTAATTCTCCAATCAAAAAGAAGAAAATATTATCAAACGTCAAAAAAGAAAGGGTTGATATAGCTCTCCTACAGGAGACCCATTTATTGGATAAAGAACACTTGAAATTACAACAGGGTGGATTTGATCAGGCCTTCTTTCCTTCCTTCAGCTCAAAAAGTAGGGGAGTAGTTATTCTTATTTGGAAGAATCTCCCTTTCAAAATCCTAAGTCAGATAAAAGATGAATCTGGGCGATATATACTAATTAAAGCCCTTATAAATGGAGAGGAATATGGGATTTTAAAGCAGTATTGTCCCCCGGCGCATCCTTTCAAATTTATAAAGGAAGCCTTCTCCAAATTGATGGCACTCTGTGCTCGTCATACAATTATAGGGGGAGACTCTAATTGCATTATGGAGCCGGAAATAGGCAGCTGACCCAAGAGTACTGCGGGTGTATCCCCCAGATCTAGACAATTGGCGGATTTGAATCAAGAATTAGGATTAGTAGATGTGTGGAGGTGCCTCCACCCGCAAGGCAGAGATTTCTCTTTTTACTCTAATCCACATAAATGTCACACAAGAATTGACATGTTTTTTGCCCCCTCGAGTTTTTTAAATTCCATATCATCCTGTAAAATAGGTGATATGATAATTTCTGATCACGCTGTTGTGTATATGGAAATCAAGGCTAGGAACAATGAGGCATCCCCCTGACATTGGCGTATGGGTTCCTTCTTAACGAAGGATAGTAAATTTGCAAAATATTTTTCTCAAGAATTTAAAGCTTTCTTGGAAATTAATTCAGGTACGGCCAGTAACCCGTCAATGATGTGGGAGACTATTGAAGCTTATGCACGAGGTCTGATCATTTCATACTTGGTGACCCAGAAAAAATTAAAGGGAAACCAACAGCGTCTACTTGAGGCTCGCTGAATAGCAGCTGAAACAGCATACGCTGACAGACCTTCTATTGCCAAATTACAAAGGATTACGGCCCCTAGGACAGCTCTGAATACCGCCTTCACCCTAACGGCAAAGAAGGAAATATTATTTGCAAAACAAAGATTATATGAATTTAGTGATAAACCTGGTATTTTTCTTGCAAGTAAAAAAAAGGGTCTCTCAAGCTATCACAGCTATCAGGGAAAATGCTGGTACTCTGACTCACAATCCTACAAGGATCAACGCAATCTTCAGAAAGTTTTATTCTGATCGCAGGATTGTGAAGGTAGAGCCAGGAGGATGCAGTCCTTTTTTAAAAGCCTGGCATTTCCGGGCTTAACCCCGAAACAGGTATCGGTCCTGAATGCTTCCCTAACAACCCAGGAATTACTTGATGCAATTAGGCAATTTCAGAGCGGTAAGGCACCTGGCCCAGAGGGCTTTCAGGTTGGATTTTACAAAGAGTTCACAGAAGTATTAGCTGGCCCACTTATGAACATGTAAAACTACAGAAATAGTCAGGGCTGCCTCCTGCCTTCACTGAATGAGGTGAATATCTCCCTTATTCTCAAAAAAGGAAAAGATCCAGAAGATTGTGCATGACACAGACCGATATCCTTGCTAACTGTAGATTTTAACATTCTCTCTAAAACATTAGCATTGAGGCTGGAGAGGGTACTGCCATATATCATAAAAGAGGAGCAGACTTGGTTTATTAAGGGCCATAGATAATTTAATGATATTAGAAGGGTCTTGAATGTGAATCAAGTCTGTCATCAGGAAAAAATACCAGGAATAGTAGTCTCTTTGGACGCGGAGAAGACATTTAACAGGGTTGAATGGTCATATTTGTTCTATACATTAGAAAGGTTTGGTGTTGGAAACGTATTTGCCAAATGGGTCTCAACACTGTATAATGATCCCAAAGCAGTTGTGATCACCAATGGATTAGGCTCAGGTAGCTTCCGTGTGGGTAGGGGCTGCTGTCAGGGATGTCCTCTCTCACCGTTGCTATTCATGCTAATAATTGAGCCACTGGTGGAAGCGATACGGGCCGACTCTAATATAACGGCCCTGAGGGTTGGTACAGGTAAACATAAAATTACCCTATATGCAGATGATGATCTCCTTTTTCTTAGTAATCCTCTGATGTCCGTGCGTCCCTTAATCCAAATTATTAATACATTTAGTGCATTTTCAGGCTACAAAATTAATTTTTCAAAATCGGAGGCCACGCCTCACTAGTATGTCCCACCTATTGGACCGATCCCACTTCCCCTTTCGGTGGTCTCTGGAGGGTTTCCTATACTTAGGCATTTTTATCACCCCAGTATTTGGCCAGCTATACAAGGCCAATTTTGTGCATCTATTGGAAGGGGTAAGGCAGGACCTTCACGCTGGGGAGACCTTCCAATTTCCTGGCTAGGTAGAATAGCCCTAATTAAAATGAATGTCTTGCCCCGTCTCTTATACCCTATGAGAATTCTTCCGGTGATGCTGCTGAGGCTGACACTGTGCAAATTGTATGGTTGGCTGGGTTCGTTCATCTGGAATCCTAGACGGCCCCTCATTAAGTTAAGGAAGCTACAGCTTCCACAGGCAAGGGGGGAGGGCTGGATTTTCCAGACTTTAGGAAGTATCAGTTAAATTTCTTGTTAAGCTGCATAGCCGATTGATTGCGGGTCAGACATGACCCAATCTGGATGGACATCAAGGTTTCTCAAGTACAGTGCTCTCTTATTAACCTCTTATTTTTAGATTAGATGAAAATCATTACGGACCACTGTAGAAACCCTATAGTACTAAACACAATTAAAGCTTGGAATATAATGCGGCAAAACGAGGGTAATTCACATAAAACGTCCCCCTATACTACTATAGTGAGGGCATGGGGTTTTCAACCGGGGCTTACAGATACCACATTCAAATCCTGGAGATCCAGGGGTATCTCCTGTTTAGGGGATCTGTTTGAGAAGGGGGTCCTGATGTCTTTTGAACAGCTGCATCAGAAATTTGGATTACCTAATGGAGACCTCTTTTGATACTTCGAAATACGAGATTACATACAGAAGATGACTACGCTATTAAATAGTCTCTATAAATCATATAGAGAACGAAGAGTGTTGTGGCCAATGGGCGTACCCTCGGTCAGCACTCTTTATCATTTATTATGTGATGAAGTGTCGGAAGATATGGACCGTCTGCTTAGAACATGGGATCAGGATTTGCGGCTGGAAATTTCTACAGAAATGTGGAATGACATCTGGGAAAATGCCAAAAAAATCTCCATTTGTAACAGAACTCAGGCCATTCAGTTAAAGATACTTCATAAGGCCCATATGGCACCGGAAAGATTGGCAACATTTAGGGCAGGAGTATCTCCAATGTGTCCCAAATGTAAAACAGAGGTGGGCACTCTTACACACCGCTTATGGACATGCCATAAGATCCACAAATACTGGACCGAAGTAGTAAACGCCCTGACAGACATCTTGGGAACGGAAATTACAATAGATCCAGTATCTCCTCTTCTGGGCTTCTCGAGCTTACCTTCTCTGGATGTGCACGGGAGGAAATTATTTTCCATTCTCTCCTTCTATGCAAGGAAAAATATCTTAGTAAACTAGGTGGCTGAGGGCCCTCTAGGACTTCAGAATTGGCACAGATTAATCATGGAATATGTTCCCCTTGACTTCCTTACAAATATGTGCACCAAAAAACTGAATTATTCTATAAAATATGGCAGCCCTTTTTGAATTACATGGATACAGATATTTCGCCATTCATTCAAGGGCTTTCATCTAGTTGAGGTAACGGTTCTGGCTGGTCCGGTGCCCCTTGGGAGAGGAATCCCACATGAATACGGGTTTTATTACAACTTGATGTTAACTCATTACGAGTGTGTACTTCACTACTTAATTACTATGTTATCCTGTTTTCTTTTGAATAATGTAAGATATTTGATCATACACTCTGGTTAGTTATAGGTTAGATCTGGTTTCCAGCATCTGCAGTTATTGTTTTTACCTTAGTTATAGGTTAGATTAGTAGCTAGATGAGTTTTGTCTTTTTCTTTTTCTTCTCTGTATCTCTTTTTGTTTGACAGGTTTTGGATATTTATTTAAAATTTAATTGTATATTAATGTTTGTACTTGTCTTTTTTTAATTTGTAAACTTGTAAAAATGTTAAATTTTCAATAAAAATATCTATAAAAAGAAAAGGTACATCTGTACAGATGCATGAGTAGGGGGAGAGCAGAGGGATACAGATTCAGGAATTGCGCGATAGGTTTAGACAGGGGATTTGGATCGGCTTCGGCTTGAAGGGCTGAAGGGTCTGTTCCTGGGTTGTAAATTTTCTTTGTTCTGTGTTGAGGTTGTACAGGATGTTGGTGAGGCCATTTTGTTTAGAGTACTGAGTTCAGTTCTGGTCACCCTGTAATAGGAAGAATATTATTAGAGGGGGTTCGGTAAAGATTTACTTGGACGTTGCCAGGACTGGAGGGTTTGAGTTATCGGGAGAGGCTGGGACTTTTTCACTGGAACGGAGGAGGTTGAGGGATGACCTTCTTGAGATTTGAAAAATCATGAGGGGTGAGGGTAAGGAGAAAAGCGAGGAACATGCGCGGTTATGTAGAGCCAGAGGTGGGAAGGTGAAACAAAATTGTGGCTCTACCCTTTTTTCCTCCTATTGACATTTGGCCAGTTGAATCTGGCAGTTACACGAGCATATCTACAGAGCCTACTGCACGTGCTCCTCGGTGTCAGCAAGCGCTGCGCATGTTCGCCGGTGTCTGCAAAAAACTGCACATGCTTCTATCTGTCTAAAAATGGTGCATGAATTTCTTTTGCCGTTCCCCTGCTCCTCGGATGCTGCCTGACCTGTTGTGCTTTTCCAGCACCACTCTAATCTTGACCCATGAGCTTCTGAAGCTGTTGCTGCTCCTCTCTCTCTGAATGAAGATTGAGATTCATCCAAGACTGTAATTTCCTTCCTCTGTCCAACAGCACACTCTTCTCTCACTGCCTTTTCTATTTCTTTTATTTTCATGCTGGGATCCAATTGTTGAATTGCAGCAACTGAGAAGAATGGGAGTGAATCCAGAAAGAGGACAGACTCTGGAAAAACTGGTCCAGGTCTGTGCCTCAAACACCTGGCAAGTGCAATACCACAGGGTGAAGTTATAGTCTTTGCTGTGGAAAAAACAAAGCAGAAATGAGATGTATTGTTTAAATGGTGATATATTGGGAAGTGGAGAAAGTGAGGACTGCAATGCTGGAGATCAGAGTCAAAATGTGTGGCGCTGGAAAAGCACAGCAGGTCAGACAGCATCCAAGGAGTAGGAAAGTTGACGTTTCGGGTAAGAGCCCTTCATCAGGAATGATGTGTGGATGGACAAAGGAGCCTCAGCGTCCTCCTACACCGGTCAATGCCAGTTGTCAGACAAGTGCAGCAAGCATTCAGCAAGGCAAGTGGTATATGAGCAAGAGGAACTGAGTTCAGAAGTGGGGGTGCCTTCCTGCAGTTAGGGAGTCATTGAATATATTCAAGGCTGAGTTCATATCATTTTTGAACAACAGAGAAGTAGATGGTTATTGGGGAAGGCAAGAAAATAGTTTTAAGGCCAGTACAGAACAGTGACAGTCATACAGCATAAAACACACCCTTCAGGTCAACTAATCCATGCTGACTATATTCACAAACTAATCCCATCTGCCTGTGTTTGGCCCATATCCCTCCGAACCTTTCCTATTCACGTACTTATCAAAATGTATTTTAAACATTGTAACTGTACTTGCATCCACCACTTCCTCTAGACATTCATTCCACAAACAACCACACTCTTTCTTTAAAAAAAAAAGTGCTCCTCATGTCTTTAGACTCGTTCTACTCTCACTTTAAAAGTTTGCTCCCTAATCTTGAAATGACACCTGCCATTCATCTCACCTATACCCCTCATGATTTTTTAACCCTCTCTAAGGACACCTCTTAACCTCTGCTCCAGTGAAAAAAGTTCCGGCCTCTGCATCTCGATATAGGGAGGTCCATATCCATTTGTGATCTGTTCAATGCTGGTGCAGGCTTAAAAGACCAAATGGCCGACTCCTGCTCCCAATTCTCAGTGTCCTGGACAGCAAGAGACAATAAGGCAAAGGAGTAGAAAGTAGGCTATTCAGCCCATCAGGTCTGCTCATACCATTCAATTGTGGCTGATCAGTTTCTGAGCGCCATTCTGCTGCTTTCTCCCTGTCACCTTCGAACCCCTCAATACTCAAGAACCTAGCTATCTAAGTCTAAATATCCTCAGTGACCTGGCCTCTGCAGTCTTCTGTACCAATGAATTCCATAGATTCGCCACTCTCTGGCTGAAGAAGTTTCTCCTTAGCTCCATTCCAAAAAGTCTTCCCTTTCCTCTAAAGCTGTGCCCTTAGGTCTTAGTTTCTCCTATCAAGGGGAACATCTTCCCAACAACCACTCTGTCCAGGCTGTTCAGTATTCTGTATGCTTCAATTAGATCTCCCCTGAGTATGGCCCTGTTAATCAGCATGAACCAGACCCTTCAGGATGAGGTACAGCAGGGATTAGGTTCAGCAAATTGGAAATGGAGGGAGAATGTGTGGGATGGAGATCTTCAGCTTCTAAGGAATAAGAGAGGAAAGAGAGTTCACGATAAATTAGAATTGATTGGATGGGCTGATAGGCTAAGGAGGGGCAGATGGAGTTGAACTTGGAGAAATGTGATGTGTTGCATTTTGGTCAAGCAATGCAGGCAGGACTTAGACAGGGGGAGTGTTGCAGAAGAAAGAGACCTTGGAGTGCATGCTCATAGTTCCTTGTAAGTGGAGTCGCAGGTAGACAGGATAGTGAAGATGATGTTTGGAATGCTTTCCTCTATTGGTCAAAGTATTGAGTGAAGGAGTTGGGAGGACATATTGCGGCTGTAGAGGACATTGGTTAGGCCACTTTTGGAATATTGTGTGTAATTCTGATCTCCATCCTATGGAAGGATGTTGTGAAACTTGAAAGGGTTTGGAAAAGGTTTATAAGGCTGGTGTCAGAGTTGGAGGGTTTGAGCGAGAGGGAGAGGCTGAATAGGCTGGGGCTGTTTTCCCTTCGTGTCGGAGGCTCAGGGGTGACATTATAGAAGTTTATAAGGGGCATGGATAGGGGTAAATAGCCAAGGTCTTTTCCTCCGGGTCGGGGAGTGCAAAATTAGAAGGCAGAGGTTTGAGCTCAGATGGCAAAGATTTAAAAGGGACCCGAGGGGCCACTTTTTCTCAGAGGGTTTTGCATTTATGGAACGAGCTGACAGGAAGTGGTGGAGGCTGGTACAATTACAACAATTAAGAAGCATCTGGATGGGTACATGAAGAGGAAGGTTTTTGAGGAATATGGGCCACATGCTGGCAAATGGAATAGATTGATTTTGGATATATGGTTGACATGGACTAGTTGGGTGGAAGGATCTGTTTCTGTGGTGTATGACTCTTACTGTCTTCGGTGAAAGCAGAAGTGTGGTTGTGAAGACAGGGCTTTCAGAGCAGCTTTCAAAGATGTTTTGCCCTACTGGGACCGGAAGAAGTTACAACAAAATCTTTCATTTGTGAGACAGCAAGCAACTCCGGGATTTTGCTGGAAAGTGGGAATTCTTTGCAGTGAGAGGATGAAGCCCTACCCTATCCAGTCATTTCTGCTGGTGGCTGAGACTAGGCCCCTAGCTTTGGGGGAGTAGGTTTAGGACAGAGATGAGGAGGAGGAAGTGAGGGCTGCTGGTTTTCCCAGAGAGTAGTGTATCTGCGGAATTCTCTGCCCAAGGAAGCAGGCTCCAATATGCCCCGCTCCTAATTCTTCAGCTTGACGTACCCGTGACTGTATACTTTGAAGAGTTTTCATTAACTGATGCAAATATTTCCCATTTGACCAACAATGCAGTGTCAGCTGTTTCAGTCATTGAGATGGTTTTGATTCATCTACTAAATACATCTACTCATATTAGACAATATTCATGGCAATGTTCGCGAGGTGATTCTATATACACAAGTTGTAAACCAGTAAAGGCTGACCAGGCAAGGAAGTGGTTAACAAACACAGGGCATCCCTTAGAGTATGCATCTTGTTTGTTTACAAATTAAATACGCTTCAGATCTTTTCCTAGCTGCTTTCCGAAAATCTGGGTGCCACAATAATGGACATCATCAACTGAAATAGGCAGCAGCAAAGAATGAACACAAACCAGTCCAGCAGGGGGCACCCATGTTTTGGTTTGAGTATTGAGGGAGTCCCCTATTTGAGGCCCCTGTGATATCAGTACCATACCCAGGCTAATGTGCATTGAAACCAGATTATGAAGTGTTAACTTTCCTGCAAACTTCTGCCTGTGTGTGTCTCTCTGTAACATTTTCCAACTTTCTTCATATCTCAGTTTGTCAGCTTTTGTTTATTCCTTCCTTCCTTCCAAGGCTAATGAGGCACTCACATTCCAGAACAGCCCAAGTTAGGGAGTTGAGCCTCATAAATCCTGGCTGTGACACATTGCTGCTTAACCAAGTGTGCAAACTCTAAATACCTCTCGGCTGTTCCATTTGCAAATCAAACACTGTTTTCAACACAAGTTGTTTGTGTCTCTGCATAAGTCCATAACCCAGGGAAATACAACAGAGTCTTTAATGGTTGCCCAATGTGTCCTGTATGCCAAATTCATTCAAGTCTGGACATCCTGAATTGAGCATATATACTTCAGATTTCAACTCGCCAATTAAAACTAATGTTGGGCACTCGAACAGATTGAGGGCATCTTGAAGCATGCCACGGACCTCAGTGTGGGTCCAGGGCTTATCAAATAGGGTTTCACCTCTCATAACCCTGCAGTACGCAAATTATTTATGACTAATTTTGTAAAGCACAAGTGCTCTCAGCAGTATTATGTCCAGACGCTAGGACCCTGTTGAGTTCTCTCACTAGTATCTTGTGGCTGAGTAGGGAGAATTGTATCAATATTTCTATCAGCACTTTTGTCCCTGGCCAGCTTTCCTCTTTATTTTGGACACAACAAAAGCAGCAACCAGATATTTCATCTCTCAAAGGATATCGGCCGGTGACCTGGCAGGACCAGGGTATCTCCTGCCTGACTCACCAACTGTGGGGGATGGAAATAAAGCCCCATGTCAGGAAAGAATTTGTTTATCAGAAGCAGTGCAGCTGCAAGGCCAACCGTCTCCACTGAGCCTGGGAAACACAAACTTTAACAAGCAGGCACTAAGCTGAGATTCAAAATGGTTTCCAGGCTTTAATATGTGACCAAATGGCTGACCCAAATCTAACAATTCTCCCACATCATCGAAGAGAATTAAATAAGAAAAATGAAACAAAATTAGAAATAAATTGGCGACCGTGCTTAATGTTTGTTCATTATGAAGTAAACAAGAAATAGCAGTCTCCCAGGATTCGTATGGTGCCCTACTTGAGAAATTCTGTCCAACAAGTTTAATTGGAAGCAGTAGCTTTCAGAGTGCAGCTCCTTCATCAGGGGATTGTGGAATATAAAATTGTAAGACACAGAATTTATAGCAACAGTTTATAGTGTGATGTAACTGAAACTATATATTGAAAAAGACCAGGATTGTTTAAGTCTCTCATCTGTTCGAATGACCATGATAGTTTCAGTTCTTTCAAATGTAAATCAGAAAACCTTTTAAAATAGTTAAATCCTCAAGTGAACTTTACCAATTGGTGTCGCGTCAGCCCAGATAATGTATTGAAGGTGTGAGCTCCCCTGTGTGAGACTCTGTGCCACAATGGTTAAACTAACTAACAGAATCTTACATGGATTCATGCAGTTTTTGAGCAAAGTAAGACATAATTCTGCAAGTACGAATTCACCCAACAAACTTGTGCGTGTATGTGGGGGGGGGATGTATATTTGCAGATACATTCTATGTGCATTTTTTTAAGGAAAAATCTGCAGGCAGTCAATACATGTAATAGTTTGTAAATTCGACTTTGGAAACAGAACCAGTCTGACTCAAGATTGGGATACAGGCAGACTCTGACCTCTCACCTTTAATGCATTGTCTGGGCTGAGATGTGAGCTTTTGCTATAAAGCCTTGTTATCTCGAGAAGGTGACAACAAGAAGTTCTGGGATTTACATTGTAATGAGACCTACAACCTATTTGAAAAGGTGGAAGACTTAACAATCCAGGTTTGTTCAATATACCATTTCAGTGGCAGGACGCTGGAATGTTTTGCTCTAAATTGTGTCTTAGGATCTTATCCTCCACAACCACCTGATGAAGAGGCAGAACTCCAAAAGTTACTGCTTCCAAAGAAGCTTGTTGGACTACAGCCTGGAGTTGTGTGATTCGAGAATCTGGTTTCTAGTACCTGCAGTCCTTATTTTTACCTAGTTGATTTTAACCCTACAGTGAATCCTCTTGCAAGGATGCCTGCATTGAAGAAGTTTTCCTCCTCTCTCTACAAGAATCTCAAGGAATCCCTCTCCCACTGCAACTCCCAGGTCATTTCCTCTGCCCTGAAGCTTTTCAACCATGTCCTGAAACAGACTCGCTACCACAGCCACATTTGCTTCCTCATTACCTGCCTCCGTAACCAACTCATCCTACACTGACTCCGGACCACCTTTAAACCAGCAGAGTTCAGATCCGAACAGGCCACTCCACCCTCCTGTCTGACCTATCCCCTCCATCCCCACCCCCATTCACCTATTGTACTCAATGCTACTTTCTCCCCACCCCCACCGTCCTCTCATTTATCTCTCCACCCTGCAGCCTCTATTCCTGGTTGAGGGCTTTTGCCCGAAACGTCAATTTTCCTGCTCCTCGGATGCTGTCTGAACTGCTGTGCTTTTCCAGTACCACTCTAATCTAAAGTGGATTGGCCATGCTGAAATACCCATAGTGCCCAGGGATATGCAGGTGAGGGTGAATTGGCCATGCTAACTTACCCATAGTGCCCAGGGATGTGCAGGTAGGGGTAAATTGGCTATGCGAAATTAGGCATAATGTGCAGGTAAGGTGCATTACTCGGTTAAATGTAGGAGATTCGGTGTAGGTGGGTGACCCATGGGAGGTTCGGTGAGGCCGAGTGGCCTGCTTCCACACTGTGGGGATTCTCTGAAGGGAGGGTTTTTTTGGAAAGTGTTTTCTCGTCCGCGTCTGCTGCAGGCGCAGCGCATGCGCAGTGCGGCGTCCCGTGGTTGGCCATGCCCCGCCCCCTCAACCGTCACTTTTCCGCGGCCCGCCCCTAGTTCCTTTGTGACGTCACAAGGCGGAAGTGGCTCTGTCAGTTTCAAAGTGAATCTCCCGCCCTCTGGGCAACTCTTCATCCTGGGAGGGAGACAGAGATGAGAGGAGGGGAAATTGTTCACTTGTAGCAACTGGAGTGAATGCAGGGAGGGAGCAGACTCTGCAAACTCAGGTATGTGTCTTAGTTAGCCAGGTGAGGAGGGACTGAAGGATAGAGATTGGGAAGGGGGAGGGCTGGATATCTTTTCTGTTTTTATTTTTAAAATGCACCCGATTCCCACCATTAACTGCCACAGGTACAAGTACAGCACATGCAATATTCCTCATTGCAGCTTCAAGCCGGTTTTGCATCCTCTGTTCTTCCTCCACTTTGGCTCCATCACATTCAGCTTCTTTCCCTCATTCACATTCCTCCGCCCCCGCCCTGATGTTCCAAGCTGATCCTCAAAAGATCGGTTTGTCCCTCCATTCTTTCCCGGTGGCGTCCATTACTCTTGTCTATTTCTTGCCTTATCCGGCCTTGTGCGTGAACAAAGTGTTAGCGTATATCCTCTTTCACTGCCAGCTACTTCCTTGTTTGCGAAAGCAACATTTCCTCCCATTTTTCGCCGACACTGAGCCTTCTGACCTCCTTGATTGTGTTTTTTTTGTTTTTGCAGAAGCAGGAAACAGATGCTTATAACTGTTTGTACGAGCATATCTAGCTTAACCTACACCCCCTCCCCTCACAGCATCTTATCTGTTTGTCTGTAACATCTACCATTGTTTGCAGGCACATTTCATGTATGCACATTTTAGCTAATACAAAAGCAATTATATATTTCCTTCACATAGCTTTCATTCTTAACTCCACTCTTGGCTGAAACAATTATACCCTGGCGTTAGTTCATTTACCTTGCAGAAGCAATTATGGTTGCAGAAGTAACACTGCTTTACCTATATCCCACAGGGGTGACCCTACAACCTTGTATAAAATAATGTGGGGCATGGCGAGGGTAAATAGACAAGATCTTTGATCTGGGATTGCTCATAGGTTTAGGGTAAGATTTAAAAGAAACCTAAGGGGAAACTCCTATATACAGAGGGTGGTGTGTGTAAAGAATGAGCTGCCAGAGGAAGTGGTGGCTGCTAGTACAATTACAACCTTTAAAAGGTATCTGGATGGGTATATATTGGGAAGCATTTAGAGGGACATGGGCCAAGTGCTGGCAAATGGGACTGGATTGATTTAGGATATCTGGTCAGCATGGACTGAAGGGACTGTTTCTGTGCTGTACATCTGAGATTCTGGCTTGCTACGAATGTTTGTTACGTCTGTATGTTCAGTTTTTCCCTGGTGTTGGTGTTAACGCCTTGGTGTCTTATTTTGCTCCCCACATCGTGGGGACATTAACCATTTCCTATCTGGTTGTTCTGATCTGGACTGCTGTCTGGATCGGATTTCTGGGATTGGTCAATAAACATACCTGGAAGTGACTTTGTCAATCACACAAGCAATAGTTTATTCTTTGATATGGCCGGGTCGGTAGACTTTGATCAGCCCAGAAGGATTAGATTAGATTAGATTCCCAACAATGTGGAAACAGGCCCTTTGGCCCAACCAGTCCACACCTATCCTCTGAAGAGTAGCCCAACCAGACCCATCTCCCTCTGACTAATGCACTAACATTATGGGCAGTTTAGCATGGCCAATTCACCAAACCTGCACATCTTTGGATTGTGGGAGGAAACCCACGCAGACATGGGGAGAATGTGCAAAGTCCACACAGCCAGCCCCCGGAGGCAGGAATCGAACCTGGGACCCCTGGTGCTGTGAGGCAGCAGTGCTAACCACTGGGCCATCGATGAGTACTCCCAGAGTGCTAAAAGAATCCGCCAACTTTTACAGAGTGTGGATAGAACTTATGTACATTGTTTCGAGTCAGACATTGAGCAAGATCACATAGTAACAACCAATCAGATCCTGCGAGGTCCTCATGCATTTTTGACTTAGCCTAGGGGGGTATGGTGGCTCAGTGGTTAGCACTGCTGCCTCACAACACCAGGGTCCCAGGTTCGATTCCAGCCTTGGGTGACCGTCTGTGTGGAGTTTGCACATTTTCCCCGTGTCTGCGTGGGTTTCCTCCGGGTGCTCCGGTTTCCTCCCAGAGTCCAAAGATGTGCAGGTCAGGTGGATTGGCCATGCTAAATTGCCCATGGTGTAAGGTGCATGAGTCAGAGGGAAAATGGTTCTGGGTGGGTTACTCTTTGGAGGGTCAGTGTGGACTGGTTGGGCCGAAGGGCCTGTTTCCAAACTGTAGGGAATATAATCTAATCTATCATAATTTCTTGTAGACAACCTGTTCTTGGAATCGTATTTGTCCTGTCTGGTGGTTAGGATTAAACCGTTACTTCTGCGATTGATGGTTAGGTTCACATTTGTTACTTCTGCATTTGCAGTTTTTTCACTGGATTTATATCAGTCTGTGGTTTCTTGTTTGTTCTGAGTTGTGAGTATCTGCCTGACTCAGTCCCACCGAGTTAGCCAAGCAGAAGCCATTTTGTCCTACCTCCCATGTTAAAGTGGAGATTTGAGGTGGCCCAGTGAATCCTTTGAGAACTCAGACCTGTAAAGCCCCTCTCTTGGTTTGTCCTGGAGATCATACTCTTTGGAAGCCTGGAATAAAAACCTTTCATCATAAAGTCCCAAAATGCAATTCAATTCAATCCATAGCAGATAAGCACTAAGAGTTAATTCTCTACGGGATTCAACAGCCTCTGCAATAAAATGGTCTCTCTCTCGCGTGTCCTTTTGAACTCTCAAGACAGCAAAGATTTATTTTGTGAATGCCCCGCTTGCAAGGGGGAGTAAGAATCCATTATAATGGACAAGATCCAACCATTAATTACAAAGCTATGGATAGTACCGAGTCTTGTTTCAGGGTCAGATTCAAAGACTATCATTCATTTCACAAGGGAACGGCTGTGAATGTTATCACTTGGTGTCCTGTTCACACAGATTCACCGATGCTGAGGCAAACGTTCTTAATTGCCTTACAGCATCCTGTTATCACTTGGTGAGCCCAGGTGTCCCTATCTTTAAGTTCTCTCCTCTTTCTGAGCCTTCCTGCCTGTTTATTTTCTAGTGCAGTAAATGTATTCAATAATTCAGCATTACATTTTAGTCTGAATGTTTAAAGACAAGTTTTAAGGCTATAGACTTTATCACCCAGATGCCCACACCCTCATTCCTCCCTTTGATTGCACCGAGATCACTGAAAGAGAAGGCTAATCCAAACGAATGCCCTTCAAGGTGGTCCAGCCATCAACATCCTGCAGAGCGGCACCACCATCTTCGCAGCTCATCTGGTCATATTTATCATCGCCATCGACATGTGTGGGTGAGCCATCGGATCGCAAAAGGAGCATCTCTGGGGCAAATCTATATCACTAAGGGACCTCATAAGCCTAGCAATTAAATACCTAACAATACCAATACCGACAAACAGACATAGCTAAATTGATAAGCCAATTGTACCATCAGCCCGATCTGCAGTTTCTCCAACTGGTCCCTTCAGTCATTCTGTCAAGGAATGCCTGGATCTCTTCTTGTATCTTAGTTAATATTGCCAGTGAGATCGGGAATGCCCACAGTGCATTTATCTTGGACAATGGTGCCGACCTCACCTCCTGGGCAGGTATATAGTCTAAGGCATACTGATTCTGCACAGAGTAAAGACACAGGTCTGATAATCCCAGTTTACTCTGTTTCAGAGCCTCTTTAGTCTTATTTCCTCGAATGGTCAGGCTGTAAAAGAGGGAATTGCGGTTCTGTTGACTTGTCACCCCTGCCGATCCTTCCAACCTCAGGGTATTCTTGATTCCCCAGCCTATCGGGTGTCCTGTATTGTCACCCAGTCCCTTGGGATCCTTCCTGTTGGAGCAAGGTTGGCTGAGACCGACCGCTGCATCCTCCTCAGATGGAGGTTCCATCGACTTGTCCACTGGCCAGGACAAGGTACTGTTGTGGGAACAAGGGCTCCGATGGTGACCTTATGAGGGACATCTTTGCCATCCAGGACAAGGAAATTGGTAGCTTTACCTTAGCTGAAGAAATAATAGTCTGGTTTGGTTTATATTCGGGAGAGTTTGTCAAAATCGGTTACTGAAATGTTATAGCAGGAAGTCTGGTCAGGTCTACAGGAGTAAAGGGTCGGCGTTTTGCAAGAGGAGTCGCTTGAGCGCTGTAAAAAATGGGCCAAGTGACTCGAGTACTCGCCCTGTATGGGAGACAATGGTCTTCAGAATGCTATTCCCATTGAGCTCTCCCTTAGCTCTATTGTACATGGTCTTGGTGACAGTATCAGATTCTGAAAAGAGAAAAGGCCTATAAATGTGCAAGGAAAGGGTTCCATTCCAGGTCCATGTGCAGCATAAGGCCTACTGTACGCCAGCCAGTGTTACACCGGCTGTTTGTATACACAGACCGGAGCTATTGGAAAGTGATATTTCTCTTCACAGGGTCGGCAGTAGGAATTCTGACGAATAGAATGGAATCGGGGACTGGGCACGTAAGTCATCTCCCGATAGAGAGGAGTAACCTACTACTGCCTCTGGGGTGAAGAGCGTTTGTGGGCCTGTATAAATAAGTTGTTTGTGGATTGAGGAGTTTCCCCTATCAGGCTTCCCCTTTTTCTCGAGTAAGCCTGTCCTGCAAAAAGGGATGGTGTTCCTGGGCGTCCATAAAATATTTACCATAATAACGGGGTTGATCATTTTTATCCTCACTAGGCTTGCGTCTGCAGGTAAAATAAAAAAAACATGGTAACGACATGGTAACTCTCACTGATTTCTACTGTCCAGATGGACCATCTGGTCTTTCTGATGTAAGAGTCCATTGCAATAATCAATCTTCATCACGTTCCACACGTCAAAGGCGTCTGGTCCGGTGCACTGGACGACATCTCCTCAGCATGGGTGGTGGATAATCTCTGATCATTCCTGGTCGCATCCATAGTTAGTGGCTTTCCCCATCAGGATGTTGTACGTGATCAGAAAGGTGAGGAGATAAGCGATCCCCCACATGTCCCTCCTCTTAGTTCAAGTATCTGTAATAAGATTAACATGAGAACAGCAGCAAGATTCAAAAACCCAACTGGACAGGGTCCACTCCTTTTGTTGAGATTCCAGGATTCTCTCCTCCTCCTCCCCACTTTTGATTGGTGCGGTCAATCAATTTACAACGGTGCAGTTGGACCCAAGCTGAGCGCCCAGCGACTGGGACCGCCGTAGGGGTGGGAAGTAAAACCTGGAAGGGGCCATCCTAAAGAGGTTGGAGATCTTTGCCAGTCCAGTTCTTGACGAGCACCAACGAACCAGGCTCTACCCGTGACAAGGCTGAAAGGGAGGGAACATTGCTGTAGGCCGCACGCTCCTGGGAGTGAAAGGCACGCGTAACACTAGTTAGAGCAAGAACACAACCAATCATTGCTTCGGTCATGTGGTGGAAGTGGACTGAGAAGGGAGCAGAATCGTTCCAAGGGGTACGGAGAGGGTGACCAGAGAGACTCTCAGCTGGAGACAATTGTGTCTTGATCGCAGATATGGATCGCATCTGGAATAAGGCCACAGGGATTAGCACCAGGAGAGGCCAGACTCTGCCATTAATTTGGCAAGCTTAGTCTTGAGTTTGGTTAAAACATTCAACAATGCCGGCCGCCTGAGGATGATAAGCACCATGCAGTTGCCGACAAATACAAAGCTGGGAACAGAGTTCTCCGTTAATATTACCTACAAAGTGTGGTCCATTGTCCGAGCTAATGCACGCAGGTATACTGAAGCAGGGAATTATTTCCTTAAACAAAATCTTCACCACAGTCTCAGCAGTAGCGTTAGGAGGAGGGTAGGCTTCAATCCACTTTGAAAAGACATCAGCAATAAGCAAAACATATTTATAGCAACTCAACTCATTTCTCCAACTCAATGAAGTCCAGTTGAAGTGTCTCCAAGGGACCCTCCAGCAAGGGAGTTCTCGTAGTTAGAATGGAGTGAGAACAGAGGGGGGTGGGAAGAGTGGGATGGTAATTTCAATTTTGTGGAACAACAAAACAATATTCCACAGAAAGTAGAATTACTTGTTCTCAATTTCTACCCTGCACTGATACTGATGACTTTTGTAATCTCTTTTTTTGCAGAGTATTTGAAGATCTGAAGACTGAAGTTTCAAAATCAACATATGAAGGGCTTATGCCCGAAACATTGACTCTCCTGCTCCTCGGATGCTGCCTGACTCCCCTGTGCTTTTACAGCGCCACATTTTTTGACTGACTCTCCAGCGTCTGCAGTCCTCACTTTGATGTCAATGTCTGACAGTCATTCAATCCATCGGGACAGCAACTATGTTTGACTGTGATTTCTGTGAGAGGGATCAACGCTTCTTGGTTCCTGTTTGAGGATGTTTTCAGCATCAGTGGGACTGGACGAGAGACCCCACTGTTGCAGCGCACTGTGTGTGGAGCCTAAAACAGTTGTACGGCCTGGGAAGGGGATTTCACGGCAGGGAGGGGCTCCCGACGCGTTTGTGTGCAGCTGAAGCTGTGGCCATGGAGAAACCCGAGGAATCCCACCCCGTGGAGAAATTGTGGAAGTGTGGCGACTGTGGGAAAGGCTTCCGTTTCCCGTCTGTCCTGGAGTCTCATCGGCACTGTCACACCGGGGAGAGGCCATTCCCCTGCACCGACTGCGGGAAGGCCTTCAGACATTCCTCCCACCTGCTGAGGCACCAGCGGGTCCACACGGGCGAGAGACCCTTCAGCTGCCGCGAGTGCGGGAAAGCCTTCAGCAATTCCTCCTCCCTGCTGACCCACCAGCGGGTCCACACGGGGGAAAGGCCGTTCACCTGCTCTCAGTGCAGGAAGGGCTTCACCTACTCCTCCAACCTGCTGAGGCACCAGCGGATCCACACGGAGGAAAGACCCTTTAGCTGCCCCGAGTGTGGGAAGACCTTCAGCACATCCTACACCCTGCTGAGGCACCAGCGGATCCACACAGGGGAGAGGCCGTTCACATGATCTCAGTGCGGGCAGGGCTTCAGGTATTCCTCCCACCTGCACAAGCACCAGCGGGTCCACACGGGGCAGAGGCCCTTCAGCTGCCCCGAATGCAGGAAGGCCTTCAGCAATTCTTGCAAACTGCTGACCCACCAGCATGTCCACACAAGGGAGAGGCCGTTCACCTGATCTCAGTGCGGGAAGGGCTTCACCTACTCCTGCAACCTGCGGAAGCACCCGCGAGTTCACGTGCCATCGCAGGGGGATTGAAGGAGTGGCGGCCGAGTGCCATTATCGATTGGACTGTCAACCCGGTTCTGGGGACTCCGGGTTCGAATCCCGCCATGACAGATGGCAGAATTGGTATTCGGTCAGAAATGTGGAGTTCGGAATCTAACCATGAGACCGTTTCAGGGAGGGGGGTGGTACAGGGGAGAAAGCCCCCATCTGATTCACTCTCTCCCTTGTTAGAGAATGGAACCGCCATTGTGGGAAAGGATTCACTCAGTCGTTCCAGCTGCATCCTTTACCCGGACTGGCCTACATGTGACCCCAGACCCACAGCAGTCTGGTTGACTACACTGCACTTCCCCCACTGGCAAATGAGCGGGGAGAAACTTACTAGGAGAGAGGGAATGGGTTGAAATTGCTGAGTGAGGCAATACTTCCTCCGGGTTACGGCTGTGCCAAGGATCTAATTACAACCTGGTGCTGCCCAATAGTAAAGACAGTGGGGTTTGTGTGGGCTTTGATCTTGAGCTGTTTAAAAAGCAGCTACTTTGTCTATGCCTTTTTTGCAGGGGGGGAATCTGAAGCTGTAAAAATAGTCGGGTCACAATAAAGGTTACCTGAACTTACCGCCAGGCTCAGACTCTCAATGAAAGCTTTGAGCTCCAAGAGGTTTTTTGTTTAAAGCTGCTCCTCTCTTTCAGCCTCCTGCACTGAGTTTCCAATGTCGTGTATCAGATGGAGCAGTGAATGAGTAGCTAGTGTCATTAGAAATTGTAAATCTTTCAGGTACTGTGTTGTTTCATCAGCATTGTAAAGTTTACTGGCAGCACCAGGAGGTGTGGGCTGTGTTCACGAGAAATGATGTGGAGGTGTCGGTATTAGACTGGGTTGATAAAGTTTAAAAAATCACACAATACCAGGTTATTGTCCAACAGGTTTATTTGGAAGCACTAGCTTTCTGAGTGCTGCTCCTTCATCGGGTAGCTGTGGAGCAGCATCGTAAGACACAGAACGTATATCAAAAGGTCAGTATCATGCAACTGATGGAATATATTGAACAAGCCTAGATTGCTGTCAAGTCTTTCATCTCTTCGAATGGGTGTAGGTTTTGGTTCATTAATGTGTAACTGCCAGAACATCTCTTAAGTCACATTTTTGAGATGACTTAAGGTTTTATAAAAAAGATAACATCTCAGCTCAGACAATGCATTAAAGGTGTGAGATTTGAGTCTGTCAGTATTTCAATCTTGAATCAGACTGGTTCTATTTCCAAAGGAGGAATTCATAAAATTACTTGGATTGCCTGGAAATTGTATGCTTTTTGAGCAAAATTGAATGTATCTGCAAATATAATTCTGCCAATGCAAATTCACTCCAAAGAATTGTGGGTGCGTGCATGTGAGTTTGTGCGTGAGAGTGTGTACATGCTTGGTAAAGTGTGAGTGTGATGGAGTATAAGCCTGTGAGAGCATTGGCGGGGGAAATGTTTGTGTGTGTCTGAGGGGGAGCATGTGTGTGAGAGGTATTAATACAAGCAAGGGGTTGCATTTTGCTTAAACAAGGAAGGGCAGCACTTGTCCAGATAATGGTAAGGCCCTGGGTCATGTTATAGAACAGACAGACATGGGTGGCGGGGGGGGGGTGTTCAGGTACATAGTTCTTTGGAAGTTGCATCACAGGTAGACAGGGCGGTTAAGAAGGCATTTAGCAGCATAGCATTCATTGTTCACACCATTGAGTATAGGGGTTGGGACATCATGTTGAGGTTGCATAGGGTGTTGGTGAGGCCACTTTCAGAGTGCTGAGTACGGTTCTGGTGGCCCTGTAATAGGAAGAATACTATTAGAGAGAGTTTGGTAAAGATTTACCAGTATGTTGCCAGGACTGGAGGGTTTGAGTTATAAGGAGAGACTGGGACTTTATTCATGCGAGTGCAGGAGATTGATAAAATCATGAGGAATGGAGGTAAGGTGAATAGCAATGGGCTCTTGCTTAGCGTCGGGGAGCTCAAAACTTGGGGGCATATTGCTTGGAGTAGAAAGATTTAAAAGGAACCTGAGGAGCAACATTTTGAAAGAGGGTAGCTTTGTATGTGGAATGAACTTGCTGAGGATGTGGTAGATGCAGGTACAGTTACAACATTGAAACAGCATTTGGATGGGAACATGAATAGTAAGGTTGAGAGGGATTATGGGCCAAATTCAGGCAAGTGGGACTGGTTTAGTTTGGAATCCTGGTCGGCATGGACGAATTGGACTGAAGGGTCTGTTTCTGTGCTGCATATCTTTATTGAAACCAGTAGAATTCTGAAAGGGGCTTGACAGGATAGATGCAGATAAAATGCTCCTTTGTGGGGAGGGTCATCGAATTCCGACAATGTGGAAGCAGGTCATTCAGCCCATCTCTTCCTCTCTGGCCCTCCTGAACAGTATCCCACTCATACCCAACCCCTTACTCCGTAATTCCCATGTTGAAACTTTATTGCTGGAACAGCACAGCAGGTCAGGCAGCATCCAGGGAACAGGAGATTCGACGTTTCGGGCACAGGCCCTTCTTCAGGAATGAGCAGAGAGTGTTCAGCAGGAGAAGATAAAAGGTAGGGAGGAGGGACTTGGAGGAGGGGCGTTGGAAATGTGATAGGTGGAAAGAGGTCAAGGTGAGGGTGATAGGTCGGAGTAGGATGGAGGCGGAGAGGTCAAGAAGAAGACTGCAGGTCAGGAAGGCGGTGCCGGGCTGGAGGGATCCGGCTGAGACAAGGTGGGGGGAGGGGGGATGAAGAAACTGGTGAAGTCCAAGTTCATCCCCTGTGGTTGGAGGGTTCCCAGTCGGAAGATAAGACGCTCCTCCTCCGACGGTCGGGTTGTTGTGGTTTGGCGGTGGATGAGTCCAATGACCTGCATATCCTCGGTGGAGTGGGAGGGGGAGTTGAAATGCTGTGCTACAGGTTGGTTGGGTTGGTTCGTCCGGGTGGCCCAGAGGTGCTCTCTGAATCGCTCCGCAAGTAGGCGGCCGTCTCCCCAATATAGAGGAGGCCACACCGGCTGCAGCGGATGCAGTACCTCTGGGCCACCCGGACGAACCAACCCAACCAACCTGTAGCACAGCATTTCAACTCCCCCTCCCACTCCACCGAGGATATGCAGGTCATTGGACTCATCCACCGCCAAACCACAACAACCCGACGGTCGGAGGAGGAGCGTCTTATCTTCCGACTGGGAACCCTCCAACCACAGGGGATGAACTTGGACTTCACCAGTTTCTTCATCCCCCCTCCCCCCACCTTGTCTCAGCCAGATCCCTCCAGCCCGGCACCGCCTTCCTGACCTGCAGTCTTCTTCTTGACCTCTCCGCCTCCATCCTACTCCGACCTATCACATTTCCAACGCCCCTCCTCCAAGTCCCTCCTCCCTACCTTTTATCTTCTCCTGCTGAACACTCTCTGCTCATTCCTGAAGAAGGGCCTGTGCCCGAAACGTCGAATCTCCTGTTCCCTGGATGCTGCCTGACCTGCTGTGCTGTTCCAGCAATAAAGTTTCAACTTTGATCTCCAGCATCTGCAGACCTCACTTTCTCCCCGTATTTCCCATGGCCAAGCCACCCTAACCTGTACATCCCTGGTCACTATGGGTAACTTAGCACGGCCAATCCTCCCTAACCTACACCCGAATCTATAAATTACCTTCTCAAGAATGTAATATAAATGCAGAGCTTTTCTAAGAAAAATGTCAGTCTGACTCAACATTGCGACATAGACAGAATTCACACCTATTGTCTCTACTTATAAATAGGGCAACGTCTCTTCGAAATGTAGATTCATTTAGATATAACTGCGTCACTTTACATATGAAGATATCCCTTTGAATGTGGCACATACCTTTGAAATGTAATCTCGTCCATTTAAACCTCTTTATTTGCAGAAATACCCGTTAAAATGTCCACGTCCCTTTATAATGCAGATTGCCCCCTTTAGATATGAAGCCGTTCCGTTAGATGTCGGAATATCTGTTTAAATTGAGCCGTGAGCTTTCCCAATGTAGACAGGGCTCCTGGAAACGTGGCAGTGTCCCCCCTGCAGCTGCAGAGCGAGACAGGAGAGTTTGTTTTTGTGAATGAGCAGTTGTAGCGCGAGGTGGCTGTTGCTTGGTGACGGTGAGGCTCCCCCGGCCCCGCCCATCCCCCGTGCAGACGTCACGCGGGGGCGACGGCGGTTGGGAGGAGAAGTCGCTCGAGCGGGGAAGCGGCGGGAGGGCGGCCGTTAGGAAAATGGCGCCGTGCGGCCCGGGGCAGACACCCGTCACTGGGCACCGCCGCCTTCCTGGCGCAGCTGCTGTGTCACGGCCACACCGGCCGGCTGTACAGCAGGCAGGAGCCGGTGAGCATTCTGGAGGCGGATGGGGTTAAGGGCCTGCTTGGGAACTCGTCGGCCGCCTGGGTGGTGGAGTTCTACTGGTCGTGGGGCGGCCCCTGTGTCAACTATGGGGCCACCTGGAAGGTACTGGGCCCGGGAGGTGAAAGGTGAGGCAGGTTGGGGGGGGGACGGAGGGGAAGGAATGTGGGGCCTGTCCTGTCATCGTGACATTTTACACTCACTTTCCATCTGCTTTTACAGGCGCTTGTGCTGTTTCCCCCTCACTGTGTTTAATCCTTGTGCTGTTTCCCCCTTCACTGTTTGTTTAATCCTTGTGCTGTTTACCCCTCACTGTTTGTTTAATCCTTGTGCTGTTTACCCCTCACTGTTTGTTTAATCCTTGTGCTGTTTGCCCCTCACTGTTTGTTTTAATCCTTGTGCTGTTTGCCCCTCACTGTTTGTTTTAATCCTTGTGCTGTTTGCCCCTCACTGTTTGTTTTAATCCTTGTGCTGTTTGCCCCTCACTGTTTGTTTTAATCCTTGTGCTGTTTGCCCCTCACTGTTTGTTTAATCCTTGTGCTGTTTCCCCCTCACTGTTTTTTTAATCCTTGTGCTGTTTGCTCTTTGCTGTTACTTGTGCAATTGTTGAGGGTAGTGTGTAAATACTAGTGAAGGAGATTATGCACCAGCATGTATATGTTCCTCAGTCATTGAAGGGGCAGGACCTGTTGAGAATGGTTAGTAAAGCATGTTGTGCACTAAGCCTTGTTAACATGGATATAGTTTGTTATTTGGGAAAATAGACTTTATTATTTAAAGTCACAGATGTACAGCACGGAAACAGACCCGTTTGATCCAACCTGTCCATGCCAACCAGATATCCTAAATTGATCTAGTCCCATTTGCCAACTCTTGGCTCATATCCCACTAATCCCTTCCTATTCATATACCCATCCAGATGTGTTTTAAGTGATGTAATTATACCGGCTTCCACTACTTCCTCTGGCAGTTCATTCCATACGTGCACCACCCTCTGCACAGAAACGATGCCCCTGAGGTACCTTTCTGCTCTCGCCCTAAACCTATGCCCTCTAGTTGTGAATCTCACCCCAACACTGAGGAAAAGACATAAAAACATTGAGCAGCCAGACAAATGCAAAAGCAATCAAATATTGAGCCACATGGAAAAAAAAATTATGTCTCTACCCTTTTTGTTCTCCCATAGGAATTTGGACACTTAAAATCTGTCAATGACACCAGTATTGCTACAGTGCATATTGTGTACACTCCTCAGTGTCAACAAGCAGGGCACATGTTTGCCAGTGTCACCAAAACATTGGGCATGTTCCTCGCTGTTGGCAGAAAAGGGGCGAGACCTACGTTTGATGGAGAAATAAGGAGCACTGGAGGACCGGAGGGAGAATTGTCGTCCTGCCATTCGGAACTCCCCTATTGGTGAATGTGGAAGTTGGACCATGAGGTTCTGAAGCTCCTGCTCATCCTCTCTCTGAATGAAGATTGAGCTTCACCTCAGACTGCAACTTCTTTCCTCCGTCCAACATCTGAGAGTACGGCACTCTCTTTTCTCACCCCCATTTCCATTTATGTTTCATTCTGAGGTTCAGTTGTTGACTTGGAGCAACTGAAAGGAATGGGAGTGAATCCAGCGAGGGGACAGGCTCTGGGAAAGTTAGTCCAGGCCTTTGTTCTCAACTGGCAAAATAGACAGGCAGGAGACTGAAAGAACGCAGCAAGCCAGGCAGTATCAGGAGGTGGAGAAGTCGAGGTATCTGGTGTAACCCTTGTTCAGGACTGGGGGTGGGTATAGGGAGAGCTGTGGAACAAGGGTGTGCTGGGGGCAGGGTATTGAAGTGGGGATAGGTGGAGACAGGTAGAGGGTACAATAGACAATAGGTGCAGGAGTAGGCTATTCTGCCCTTTGAGCCAGCACCACCATTCATTGTGATAATGGCTGATCATCCTCAATCAATATCCTGTTCCTGCCTTATCCCCATAACCTGGTACGACCTGGTTGGTGAATCGGAGGAAGGAATCTAGTTGGCAGGGAAGAATGGAAGGGGCTGGGAAGTGACTTGGGGGATGGGATGGGAGATTATTTGAAATTGGAGAACTCAGTGTTGAGTCCTCCGGGCTGTTGACTGCTCAGACAGAAGATGAGGTTTTGTTCCTCCAATTTGTGGTTTGGTTTGTTGTGGAAGGGGAGTGGGAAGGGGCATTAAAATGGGTAGAGATTGGGAAGTCCGCTCAGCCTCTGCGGACCCGGCTGTGATGCTCAGCAAACCGTTCCCCAAGTTTACGCTCGGTCTCCCCGATGTAGAGAAGACCACAATTGGCAAAGCACAGCAGGTCAAGTAGCATCCGAGAAGTAGGACGTCGACGTTTTGGGCACAAGCCCTTCATCAAGAATGATGCATGGATGTTCAGAGGGGCATCAGTGTCCTTCTGTGCCAGTTGTCAGACAGGTGCAGCAGGCAAGGAGCAAGGCAAGTGGTGTATTAGCAAGAGGAATTAAGTTCAGAAGTGGGGATGTCTTCCTGCAGTTAGGGGGTCATTGAATATATTCAAGGCTGAGTTCATCTGATTTTTATGTGAATGTTTATGGGGAAGGCAAGAAAATGGTTTTAAGACTAGTATAGGACCGAGTTACAGAGCCATACAGCACAGAAACAGACCCTTCAGTCCAACTAGTCCATGCTGACTATGTTCTCAAACTAAACCAGTCCCACCTGCCAGTTTTTTGGCCCTTATCCCTCCAAACCTTTCCTATTCATGAACTTATCCAAATGTCTTTTAATCGTCGTTACTGTACCTGCATCCACCACTTCCTTGAGACATTTAGTCCACATGTGAACCACTCTGCATAAAACAAATTGTGCCCTTCAAGTCTTTTTAAAATCTCTTTCTCCTGTCATCATCAAAATTTGCTCCCTAATCTTGAAACCCCAACCTTAGGGGAAGGACACCCGTCGTTCACCTCATCTCTCCCCTCATGATTTTATAAACCTTGATAAGGTCACATCTCCTCCTCCTATGGGCCAGTGAAAAAGTCCCAGACCATCCACCTAGATGCAGGTAGATCCATATCCAGTCATGATCGGTTCAATGCTGGTCCCAATTCTCTCGGTGTCCAGGACAGCAAGAGACCACAAGACATAGGAGCAGAAATTAGGCCATCAGGTCTGCTCATTCCATTCAATCGTGGCTGATAAGTTTCTCAGTTACATTCTTCCGCTATAAGCAAAGTGAAAATGGAGGGAGAGAGTGTGGGATGGAGATTTTCAGCTTCCGGGGAATAAGAGAGGAAAGAGTTCACTATAAATTGGAATTTATGGGATCGGCTGATGAACCGAGGAGTGGTGGGTGGTGGGCGCCTCGAATGCATCGCCAGTGGAGGCAGTCGGGATGGGATCGATAGCGTCATTTAAGATGTATCTAGACAGAGACATGAATGGGCAAGGAGCAGAGGGATACAGATCCTTAGAAAATAGGCGGCAGGTTTAGATAGAGTATCTCGATCAGCATAGCCTTGGAGGGCTGAAGGGCCTGTTCCTGTGCTGTAAGGTTCGTTGCTCTCTTTATAGAGGTTTACAAAACCATGAGGGGCGTAGATAAGGTGATTGGCATGTGTCGTTTCAAGATTAGGCTGCAAATTAAGGTGAGAGGAGAAAGATTTAAAAGTTGGAGTTTAATTTAGAGAAATCAGAGATTTGCATTTTGGTCAAGCGATCCAGGCAGGACTGACACAGTTAAGGGGAGTGTTGCAGAATAAAGAGACCTTGGAGTGCTGGAGTCTCAGGTGGACAGAGTAGTGAAGGTGGCATTTGGTTTGCTTTCCTTCATTGCTCATAGCATTGAGTATAGGAGTTGTGAGATCATGTTATACACACTTCCCACTCGAACGTGTTATCTAACTGCTTAACTGTTTTTAGTGAATATAATCCACACCTCCCGCCGCTGCCATAACGTGGTTTGTTTGGAAGCCCTAGCTTTCGGAGTGATTAGATTTATTTTAGATTTTATTACTTACAGTGTGGAAACAGGCCCTTCAGCCCAAACCGACCCTTCGAAGAGCAACCCACCCAGACCCATTCCCCAACATTTACCCCTTCACCTAACACTACAGGCAAATTAGCGTGGCCACTTCACCTAACATCTTTGGACTGTGGGAGGAAACCCAAGCAGACACTGGAAGAATGTGCAAACTCCACACTGACAGTTGCCCAAGGTGGGAATTGAACCCGGATCTCTGAAGTGCTGCTACTGCTGCTTCAGGTGGTTGTGGGGAATAAGATCATGATTAGACTATTTATAGCCAACAGAGTCCAGTTCATGGAGATGTGATACATTAAACAATTTAGATTAAATCTTTCATCTTTTAGAATGGGGTTCTGTTCTTTGGTATGTTAATCCCAGAACCTGTTTTCAGTAACTTTCTCAAGAACGTAATTTAAATGCAGAGCTTTTCTATCAAAAATGTCAGGCTGACTCGACATTGGGACCCAGACAGAATTCACACCTACTGGTGGGTAGGCTGGGACTTTTTTCACTGGAGCACAAGAGGTTGAAAGGTGAAGGTATCGGGTGCCTCATTAGCAAGTTTGCAGATGGCACTCAGATTGATGGAATATCAGATAGTGAAGGGGACTGTCAGACGATACAGCAGAATGTAGATTGGAGAGTTGGGAAGAGAAATGGCAGATGGAGTTCAATCCAGACAAATGCGAGGTGATGCATTTTGGAAGATGCAATTCAAGAGCGAGCTCTACATAAATGGAAAGGTCCTGGGGGAAATTGATGTACAGAGAGATCTGGGTGTTCAGGTCTTTTGTTCTCTGAAGGTGGCAACGCATGTCAGTAGAGTGGTCAAGGCAGTATACAACATGCGTTCCATCATCGGACGGATTGAGTAAAAGAGCTGGCAGGTCATGTTAAAGTTATATAAGATTTTGGTTTGGCGCATTTGGAATACTGCGTACAATTCCGGTCGCCAGATTTCCAAAAGGATGTGGATACTTTTGGAGAGAGTGCAGAGGAGGTTCACCAGGATGTTGCCTGTTATGGAGAGCGCGAGCTATGAGGAGAGGTTGAGTACATTAGGATTATTTTCATTGGAAATAAGGAGGTTGAGGGGGGGTCCTGATTGAGGCCTAAAAACCATGAGGGGTGTAAACAGGGGTGGATAGTAAGAATTATTTTCCCAGAGGGGAAGACTTAATTACTCAGGGTCACAAGTTCAAAGTGAGAGGGGAAAGGTTTGAGGGAGATATACATGGAAAGTTCTTTACACAGAGGGTGGTGGGCGCCTCGAATGCATCGCCAGTGGAGGCAGTCGGGGTGGGATCGATAGCGTCATTTAAGATGTATCTAGACAGAGACATGAATGGGCAAGGAGCAGAGGGATACAGATCCTTAGAAAATAGGCGGCAGGTTTAGATAGAGTATCTCGATCAGCATAGCCTTGGAGGGCTGAAGGGCCTGTTCCTGTGCTGTAAGGTTCGTTGCTCTCTTTATAGAGGTTTACAAAACCATGAGGGGCGTAGATAAGGTGATTGGCATGTGTCGTTTCAAGATTAGGCTGCAAATTAAGGTGAGAGGAGAAAGATTTAAAAAATACATGAGGAGCACCTCTTTTTTTAAACAGTGGTTTGTGTGGAATGAATGTCCAGAGGAAATGGTGGATGCAGGTTGAGTAACAACGTTTAAAAGACATTTGGATTAGTACATGAATAGGAAAGGTTCAGAGGAATATGGGCCAAACACAGGCAGGTGGGACTAGTTTAGTTTGTGAATATAGTCAGCATGGACTAGTTGGGCTAAAGGGTCTGTTCTGTGCTGTATGACTCTAACTGTTCTGTACTGGTCTTAAAACCATTTTACTTGCCTTCCCCCATAAACATCCACTTCATGGTTGTTCCAAAATCAGATGAACTCAGCCTTGAATATATTCAATGACCCCCTAACTGCAGGAAGACATCCCTACTTCTGAAATCAATTCCTCTTGCTAATATACCACTTGCCTTGCTGATTGTTTGCTGCATCCGTCTGACAACTGGCAGTGACTGGTGTGGAAGGACGCTGAGGCCACTTTTTACATCCACACATCATTCCTGAGGAAGGGCTCGTGCCTGAAACGTCGATTCTCCTGCTCCTCGGATGCTGTCTGACCTCCTGTGCTTTTCCAGTGCCACACTTCTCGAGATTCATCTCCAGCATCTGCAGTCCTCACTTTCTCCACATCCCGATATGTCACCATTTAAACAACGTACCTGTTTTTTGGCAGTTATTTTTGCATAACCGAGGTTATAACTTCACACTGTGGGACTGTATTTGCTGTGCGTTTGAGACACAGACCTGGACCAACGTTTCCCGACTCTGACCCCTCCCTGGATTCACTCGCTTTCTTTTCAGTTGCTGCAAGTCAACAATTTAACCCCAGAATGAAAAAATGAAATGGTAAAGACAGTGCCGTACTCAGATGGCGGATAGAGGAAGGAAGTTGCGGTCTGAGGTGAAGCTCGTTCTTCGTTTGGAGAGGAGGAGCAGCAGCAGCTTCAGAACCTGATGGTCCATCTTCCGCATTCAGACAATTGGGGAGTTCTGATTGGCAGGAGGACCAGGTTCCTTGTCTGGCTTCTCATTGGTCCATCTGAAGAAGGGTTTGCACTGTTTCTGCAGACAGAGCATGCGCGGCTTTTGCTGAACCAGCATAGAGTCAGAAGTGTACAGCATGGAAACAGACCCTTCGGTCCAACCCGTCCATGCCGACCAGATATCTCAACCCAATCTAGTCCCGCCCCTCAACACCTGGCCCAATCCCTCCAAACCTTTCCTATTCATATACCCATTCAAATGCCTCTTAAATGTTGCATTCGTATCAGCCTCCACCACTTCCTCTGGCAGCTCATTGCATACACGTACCACCCTCTGTGTGAAAAAATTGCCCCGTAGGTCTCTTTTATATCTTTACCCTCTCACCCTAAACCTATGCCCTCTAGTTCTGGACTCCCCAACCCAAGGGAAAAAACTTTGTCTATTTATCTTGTCCATGCCCCTCATAATTTTGTAAATCTTTATAAGGTCACCCCTCAGCCTCTGACACTCCAGGGAAAACAGCCCCAGCCTGTTCAGCCTCTCCCTCTAACTGTACCTCTTCTGCTCGCATCCAAATCATTTATGTAAATGACAAAAAGTAGAGGACTGAGCACCGATCCTTGTGGCACTCCACTAGTCGCAGACCTCCAGTCTGAAAAACAACCCTCCACCACCACCCTCTGTCTTCTACCTTTGAGCCAGTTCTGTATCCAAATGGCTAGTTCTCTCTGTATTCCTTGAGATCTCACCTTGCTAATCAGTTTCCCATGGGGAACCTTGTCAAACACCTTACTGAAGTCCATATAGATCACATTACTGCTCTGCCTTCCTCAATCCTCTTTGTTGCTTCCTCAAAAAACTCAATCAAGTTTGTGAGACATGATTTCCCACACAAAAAGCCATGTTGACTATCCCTAATCAGTCCTTGCCTTTTCAAATACATGTACATCCTGTCCCTCAGGATTCCCTCCAACAATGTGCCCACCACTGATGTCAGGCTCACTGGTCTAAAGTTCCCTGGCTTGTCCTTACCACCCTTCTTAAACAGTGGCACCACATTAGCCAACCTCCAATCTTCTGGCACCTCACCTGACATGCGCAGTATGCTGTATGGAGATGCTGTTCCTGATGAATTTAAAGTGTCCAAATGCCACAATTTCTTCCCCCCCCCCCCCCAGTCACTTGACACAACCGTGCAGGGTCCTCGCTATTTTTGATGCTCATGTTACCTAGAACCCTCATAATTATATCAATCTCAATGAGGTCACCCCTCAACCTCCTGTGCTCCAGTGAAGAGAGTCTCAGCCTCTCCTTATAACTCAAACCCTCCAGTCCTGGCAACATCCTGGTAAATCTTTACTGAACCCTCTGTAATAGTATTCTTCCTATTACAGGGCCACCAGAAGCGTTCTCAGTACTCTACAAGTGGCTTCACCAACATCCTGTACAACTTCTAAATGATGTCCCAACTCCTTTATTCAATGGTGTGAACAAATAAGGTAAGTGGGCTGAATGCCTTGTGAAGCACCCTTCCAACCAGTGATGCAACTTTCAATGAAGTATGTACCTGAACCCCCCCCCCCCCCCCCTTCCCCCAATATCCCTCTGTACAAGTCCTGCCCCTATTTTAGGAAAATGCAATCCCTCACTTTTATCTATACCTCTCTCATACGTACGCTCTCTCTCAGATGTACACACACCCTCTCACAGGCTTCTCCTCCATCACACTCCCTTTACAAAGCATGTGCACACACACACACGCGTGCACACATATAACGATGGCGTGCATTTGCAGAATAATATTTACAGATATATTCAATTTGCACAAAAAGTGCACAACATGCAGGTAGTCAGTCCATATAATATTTTATAAATTCCTAGTTTGGAAATAGAACCAGTCTGATTTAAGATTGGGATACTGCCACACCTTTCATGCATTGTCTGGGCTGAGCTGTCACCTGTTTTTAAAAAAAACCTTAAGTGATCTTGAGAATACGACTTAATAATAGTTCTGTGATGTACACATTAATGAAATAAAACCTGCAACCCATTCTAAAAGATGAAAGACTTAACAGTAATCTACATTTGTCAATATATCATATCAGTTGCATGACACTGATCTTTTGCTCTTAACTCTGTGTCTTATGATCCTGCTCCACAGCTACCCGATGAAGGAGCAGCACTCTGAAAGCTAGTGCTTCCAAATAAACCTGTTGGACTATAACCCGGTGTTGTGATTTTTAAACCTTGTCCCACCTAGTCCAACAGCAGCACCTCCACCTCCTTTCTAATGAACACAACCCATACTTCCCAGTGCTGCCAGTAAACTGCCGATGAAACGATGCAGTGCCTGCACTCCCAAAAAATTTAAACTTCTAACGAAACCAGCTACTCAGTCACTGCTCCATCTGATACACAATATTGGAAACTTAGTACAGGAGGCTGCAAGAAATGAGCAGCTTTAAAACAAAAACCGCTTGGAACTCTAAGCTTTCAATTAGAGTCTGAGTCCGGCAGAACATTCAGGTAACCTTTATTGTGTCCCAACATTGTTACAGCTTCAGATGCCCCCAGCAAAAAGGCAGAGAAAGAGTAGCTGTTTGTTAGACAGCTCAACAACAGGGGGAGGAGCAAGGGGCAGAGCAAGGCCAACAGCAGGCCCCCGCACTACACCTGCGTTACCTTGCACAGTTTACAAAAATCCCTTCCCCTTCAGAGACTCCCCACAGTGTGGAAGCAGGCCACTCGGCCCAAAGACTACACACCGATCCTCCGAAGGGTAACCCACCCACACAATTCCCCTACCCCTATTGCTCAACATTTACCCCTGACTAATGCACCTAACCTGCACAACCCTGTGCACGATATGCCAACCCAATCTCGTCCTACCTGCCAGCATGGGGCCCATATCCCTCCAGTTGCCTTTTAAGTGTTGTAATTGTACCAGCCTCCACCACTTCCTCTGGCAGCTCATTCCATACACGTACCCTCTAAATTAAAAGGTTGCCTCTTAGGTCTCTTTCATATCTTTCCCCTCTCACTGTAAACCTATGCCCTCTAGTTCTGGACTCTCTCACCCCAGGGAAAAGACTTTGTCTATCTATCCTATCCATGATCCTCATGATTTCATAAACCTCTATAAGGTCAGCCCCCAGCCTCTGACACTCCAGGGAAAACAGCCCCAGCTTGTTCTGTCTCTCCCTATAGCTCAAATCTTCCAGTCTTGGCAACATCCTTGTAAATCCTTTCTGAACCCTTAAGTTTCACAACATCTTTCTGATAGGAAGGAAACCAGAATTGCACACAATATTCCAACTGTACAGCAGTAACATGACCTCCCAACTCCTGTACTCAATATTCTGACCAAATAAAGGAAAGCATGCAAAACACCATCTTCACTATCCTATCAACATGCGACTCCACTTTCAAGGAGCTATGAACTTGCACTCCAAGGTCTCTTTGTTCAGCAACACCCCCTAGGACCTTTCCATTAGGTGTATAAGTCCTGCTAAGATTTGCTTTCCCAAAATGCAGCACCTCACATTTATCTAAATTAAATTCCATTTGCCACTTCTCAGCCCATTGGCCCATCTGATCAAGATCCCATTGTAATCTGAGGTAACCTCCTTCGCTGTCCACTACACCTTCAATTTTTATTGTCATCAGCAAACTTACTTACTATACCACTTATGCTCACATCCAAAAGGTAGTGGGCCCATTATCTATTTTCAAAGTGGAATTGACAATATATTACATGTATTGACTGCCTGCAGATTGTGCAGTCTTTCAGCAAAGTAGAATGTTTAGGGTGCAGGTTTGCTCGCTGAGCTGTAGGTTTGATATCCAGATGTTTCATTACCTGGCTAGGTAATATCATCAGTGGTGACTTCCAAGTGAAGCGAAGCTGTTGTCTCCTACTTTCTATTTATATGTTTGTCCTGGATGGGGTTCCTAGGATTTGTGGTGATATCAAAGTTATGAAGAGAGATACATATTTTGTTTAACCAAATACAATGGCAGTGCAGAGAATTTCAGAAAATTGCAATAAATATTTACTTTTTACCCCTAATTCAACTCATTTAAGAATTTCAAATTGAATCTGAGCTAACTTGAGAGCAAATGGCAACATTCGTTTGTTAATAGACTCATCATAAATTATGAAAGATCACTTTTATCTAAGTCACAATGTTTAATCCCAAATGGAGCAATTAAGTGCAAAGTTACTTTCAACCATTTAATAAAACACTGCAAATTTTATTTCATATGAAAATACATTCATTTTATAATTTGGATAAGATCTTTACAAAGGAAATATACTAAACAAAATAGCTTTCCTGGGTATCAATATTGACAACAGATATGCAGCTATTATTTGGCAATTGACCAACTAATTGAAATAATTTCAGAATAAATGAGCTGCTTCATTATTATACATTGAGATATTTTATATCTTGGCTCTCACCCAAGTATTCTCCGAAGGAAAAAATGCATCTGGATGGCGACATGAATAGGAATAATTCAGAGGGATATGGGCCAAATGCTGGCAAATGGGTCACTAGATTAATTTAGGATATCTGGTTGGCCTGGACTGAAGGGTTTGTTTCTGTGTGCTCATTACAGACGCCCCTCTTCTGGGATCCCCATACCAGCTGTTATTTTCATGAAATAATCTGACAATTGTTGACTTCCATCAACCTATTCCATCCAGAGAAATTTCCTCTCTCTGCAAAGTGTGGTTCACGTTGGCAAATTCAATCCTCCTCCGGTCCTCAGGAACACAATCTATAATGCGCAACGTTCTCAATACCTGTTTAACGTTCAGTGGGGAAACTATTTTCAGTCCAACAGGTAAACAGAATTCCTCCGAAATGTTTTTGGCAAATGCACTGCTCCCACGAGAGCTCATGGGCCCTCAGTTCAAAGCTTTCAACAGCTTTTTTTCTCATTTCCCCGCCTTCCCAGGATGCAGAATTTCTCCCACCAGAAATTGTTTGCCCTGAAAAAAATCCAGCAGGAACATGATTATGGAGCTATCAGTAAAAATGCTTCATTTGGCTCAACCAAGGTTAGAAATGGAAGAACATCTCTGTTCAAAGTTACTGTTCATTTGCCCTTTCAAAAATTCCTTGAATTTAAGGTGTTTAGATTAGATTAGATTAGATTTGATTAGATTAGATTACTTTACAGTGTGGAAACAGGCCCTTTAGCCCAACAAGTCCACACCGACCCGCCGAAGCGCAACCCACCCATACCCCTACATTTACCCCTTATCTAACACTACGGACAATTTAGCATGGCCGATTCACCTGACCCTGCACATCTTTGGACTGTGGGAGGAAACCGGAGCACCCGGAGGAAACCCACGCAGACACGGGGAGAATGTGCAAACTCCACACAGTCAGTCGCCTGAGGCGGGAATTGAACCCGGGTCTCTGGCGCTGTGAGGCAGCAGTGCTAACCACTGTGCCACTGTGCCGCCCACCGTGTTCCATTGTAGCATTTAATTATGATCCATTAAAAGCAGTATCCAGTCTCATCTGAGTGAGGAACCGACTCAACAAGCAAAATAACTTTTCTCTCTGCTCTTTAGATGTGACAACCTCTCCCTCTCTGTTGATGCAACAGGATTACCAGAGCTGGAAGTACCACTCTCGGAATATAATTGCTGATTGACAGTTTACTTGAACTGCTTAACATAAGGATATAAAAGCTGCTAGCCCGATCTCGCACAAAAACAAACTGTTCACCCGTGCCTGTGCAGAGGAGAAATTTCACTTGGAATAGATCACAAAATAAGAACTCTTACCAGTCCCACAACTCATGTGTTTCCCATGGACAAAGCTAAACATCACACAACACCAGGTTATAATCCAGCAGGTTTGTTTGGAAGCACTAGCTTTCGGAGCGCCGCTCCTTCATCAGGTAGTTGTGGAGAATGAGATCATGATCACAATTTATATCCAAAGGAGTCTATGGTCATGGAAATGTGACACATCAATCAATTTTAGATTAAATCCTTCATCTTTTAGAATAGGTTTCTGCTCTTTGGTTTGTTAATCCCAGAACTTCCTTTTTGTTACCTTCTCAAGAATGTCATTCAAATGCAGAGCTTTTCTAACAATAAGTGTGAATTCTGTCTGCGCCCGAATGTTGAGTCAGACTAACATTTTTCTTAGAGAAAAACTCTACATTTAAATTACATTTTTGAGAAGGTAATTTACAGATTAGGGTGTAGAGGTTAGGGTGGATAGGCTGTGCTAAATTACCCATAGTGACCAGGGATGTGAAACGTAGGGTGGATTGGCCATGGGAAATACGGAGTAAGGGGGTGGGTATGTGTGGGATGCTGTTCAGAGGGCCAGTGTGGAATAGATGGGCTGAATGGCCTGTTTCCACATTGTTGGGATTCTATGACTCCCACCATAAAGGAGCATTTTATCTGCATCTATCCTGTCAAGCCCCTTTCAGAATTCTACTGGTTTCAATAAGATCACTTCTGGTTCAGACAGGTAGACAGCACAGAAATAGACCCTTTGGTCCAACTCATCCATGGCGACCAGGGTTCCCAAACTAAACTAGCCTCACTTGCCTGCGTTTGGCCCAAATCCCTCTAAACCTTTCTATTCAGGTACCCATCCAAATGTCGTTTAGACTTTGTAAACGTACCTGCATTGACCACATCCTCAGCAAGTTCATTCCACGTGTAAACCTCCCTCTGTCAAAACGTTGCCCCTCGGGTTCCTTTTAAATCTCTCTCCTCTCACTTTAAAGAAATATCCCCCCTAGTCTTGAGCTCCCCAACGCTAAGGAAGAGCCTTTGCTATTCACCTTACCTCCACTCCTCATGATTTTATCAATCTCAATAATGTCACCCCCCAACCTCCTGTGCTCCAGTGAAAAAAGTCCTAGCCTCTCATTATAACTCAAACCCTCCAGTCCTGGCAACATCCTGGGAAATCTTTACCGAACCCTCTCTAATAGTATTCTTCCTATTACAGGGACACGAGAACCATACTCAGTACTCTGAAAGTGGCCTCACCAACATCCTGTACAACCTCAACATGATGTCCCAACTCCTATACTCAATGGGGTGAACAATGAAGGCAAGTGTGCTAAACGCCTTCTTAACCACCCTGTCTCGCAGTGAAGCAACTTTGAAAGAACGGTATACCTGAACCCCACCATGTCTCTCTCTTACAGCATGACACAGGGCCCTACCATTAACTGTACAAGTCCTGACCTTCCTTGCTTTAGCAAAACGCAAGCCCTTGCTTTTATTCATACCTCACTCATACACACGTGCTCTCTCAGACATGCACACATACACCCCCAACACATTTACAGGCATATACTCCATCACACTCTTATGTGCACTCATGCATAAACTCACATATCACTTTTTGGGCAAATTTGTATTGGCAGAATTATGTTTGCAGATACATTCAATTTTGCTCAAAAAGTGCACAGTCTGCAGGCAGTCAATCCATGTAATATTTTATAAATTCCTACTTTGGAAATAGAACCAGTCTGATTCAAAATTGGGACATTGACAGACTCGAACTTCAAACCTTTATCGGGCTGTCTGGGCTGAGTTGTCACTTTTTTAAAAAAAAAACTTAAGTCATCTTGAGAATGTGAATCAAAAGATGTTCTGGGATTTACATATTAATGAACTGAAACCTGCAACGCATTCTAAAAGGTGAAAGACTTAACAGCAATCTTGGTTTGTTCAATATATCCTATCAGTTGCATGACACTGTGATCTTTTGCTATAAAATCTGTGTCTTTTGATCCTGCTCCACAGCTACCCGATGAAGGAGCAGTGCTCCAAAAGCTCACACTTCCAAATAAACCTGTTGGACTATAACCTGGTGTTGTGTGATTTTTAACTTCATCCAGGAGAGTCCACCACCGGCTCCTCCACATCATTTCTAGTGAGTACAGCCCACACCTCCCAATGCTGCCAGTAAACTTTACAACGCCGATGAAATGACACACTATGCGCTCCTGAAAAATTCACAATTTCTAACGAAACTGGCTGCTCCTTCACTGATCCATCTGATACGCCACATTGGAAGCTTAGTGCAGGAAGCTGAAAGAAATGAGCAGCTATAAAACAAAAACCTTGGAGCTCAAAGCTTTCAATGAGAGTCTGAGCTGGGGGTAAATTCAGATAACTTTTCTTGAGATCCAAGTTTGTTACAGCTTCAAGCCCCCTCAGCAAAAAGGCAAAGAAAAAGTAGCTGCTTTTTAAACAGTTCAAGGTCAAAACGCACATGCTACCCCACCACCCCCCTACCCACCTCACTTCTTTACTATTGGTCACCACCAAGTTGTCCCTTTGTAATTGGATCCTTGGTACAGCCTTAACCTGGAGGAAGTGTTGCCTCACTCGGCAATTTCAACCCATACCCTGTATCGCACCATCTGCTGCAGTGGGATTCAAACCCGGGAGCCCCTGGAACTGGGTTGATAGTCCAGTCGATACTGGCACTCAGCCATCGTGCCTTAAATCCCCCTGCAATGGTACATAAACTCCCTGGTACCTCTGCAGGTTGGTAGAGCTGGTGAAGCCCTTCCGGCACAGGGGGCAGCTGAAGGGCCTCTACCCCATGCGGACCCGCTGGTGCCTCAGCAGGGTGGAGGAATCGCTGAAGGCCTTCCTGCACACTGGGCAGCTGAAGGGCGTCTCCCCAGTGTGGATCCGCTGGTGGGTGAGCAGGGTGGAGGAACTGCTGAAGCCCTTCCCGCAGATGGGACAGGGGAACGGGCTATCCCTGGTGTGGCTGCACCGATGAGTCTCCAGGACAGATGGGACACAGAAGCTTTTCCTGCAGTCGCCACACTTCCACCGTTTCTCCACGGGGCTGGATTCCTCAGGTTTCTCCATGGCCGAAGCTTCAGTTACACACAAATGCGTGTGGAGCCCCTCCCCACCGTGAATTCCTCTTCCCAGGCCGTATAACTGTTTCAGGCTCAGCACTCAGTGCGCTGCAACAGTAGGGTCTCTCATCCAGTCCCACTGATGCTGAAAACTTACTCAAACAGGAACCAAAATGCTTTGCTCCTTCTCACAGAATCATAGTTGAAAATCGTTGCGGTACCGATGGATTGAGTGACTGTCAGACATTGACGTCAAAGTGAGGACTGCAGATGCTGGAGAGTCAGTGTCGAAAAGTGTGCTGCTGGAAAAGCACAACAGGTCAGGCAGCATCTGAGGAGCAGGAGAGTCAATGTTTCGGGCATAAGCCCTTCATCTGTTGATTTTGAAGCTTCAGTCTTCAGATCTTCAAATACACTGTTAAAAACAGATTACAAAAGTCATCACTATCAGTGCAGGGTAGAAATTCAGAACAAGCAATTCTACTTTGTGGAATATTCTTTTCTTTTGTTGTTCCACAAAATTGAAAGCACTCCCACACCCTCTTCCCCCTCTGTTCTCACTCCGCTCTATCTAATTCTCCTGAAGGTGCTGATTCAGGATCTTACAGGGACAGAAAAGCAAAAACGTCAAGACTGACATCTCTCTGAATTTTGGATACCTCCACCTGAAAGTTAATATCTTTCACAACACTGGGATCCTGCTGAGAGTGAGCAGGTCTGATTTTGGGAAGCAAAAAAAAAGTGTCAATTCAGGGTGAACCTGCAATGCAGCTTCTTGAGGAAGGACCAGACACAAAATGGTTAACGACCCCGAGAAGGTGGGAGTAAAATGAGACGTCAAGGCATTAACACCGACACACTTCAGTCAAACTCTTCTGCTCGCAGTCAGGGCAAAACATGCTCTGAAAGTCCAGCCTTCACAACCACACTTCTGCTTCCACTGAAGACAATTAGAGTCACACAGCACGGAAAGTGACCCTTTGGCCCAACCTGCCCAGATATCCTAAATTAATCGAGTCACGTTTGCCATCACTTGGCCCCTATATGGGCTGGGTCCTGGCAGCTGGGACTAAATTGGGTTGGCTATCTTGTCAGCAAGGACGGGTTGGACCGAAGGGTCTGTTTCTGTGCTGTACATCTCTATGACTCCAGTCGCATTTGCCATCACTTGGCCCTGACCCAACTGAACCCTTCATATTCATATGCCCATCCAGGAGCCTTTTAACTTGTCATCGTATCAGCACCCACCACTTCCTCTGGCAGCTCATGCCATCGCTCAAGCGACTCCATGTTGAAAGTGTCTGATCTGGTGCACCAAATGACACCAGGATAATCTCAGATCATTCCAGATCGCATCGATACTCAGTCAGTGGCTTTCCCGATCAGTGTCGAAAAGTGTGCTGCTGGAAAAGCACAACAGGTCAGGCAGCATCTGAGGAGCAGGAGAGTCAATGTTTCGGGCATAAGCCCTTCATCTGTTGATTTTGAAGCTTCAGTCTTCAGATCTTCAAATACACTGTTAAAAACAGATTACAAAAGTCATCACTATCAGTGCAGGGTAAGCCACTAACTATTGATCACGTACATAGTTGTACGTGATCAAACAGGTCCATGGGTAGGCGATCCCCCACCTCTTAGTTCAAGTATCTCTACGAGAACTCCCTTGCTGGAGGGTCCCTTGGAGTCACTTCAACTGGACTTCATTGAGTTGGAGAAATGAGTTGAGTTGCTATAAATGTGTTTTGCTTGTTGCTGATGTCTTTTATAAGTGGATTGAAGCCTACCCTCCTCCTAACACTACTGCTGAGACTATGGTGAAGATTTTGTTTAAGGAAATAATTCCCTGCTTCAGTATACCTGCGTGCATTAGCTCGGACAATGGACCACACTTTGTAGGTAATATTAACGGAGAACTCTGTTCCCAGCTTTGTATTTGTCGGCAACTGCATGGTGCTTATCATCCTCAGGCGGCCGGCCTTGTTGAATGTTTTAACCAGATGCAAGACTAAACTTGCCAAATTAATGGCCGAGTCTGGCCTCTCCTGGTTATGCTAATCCCTGTGGCCTTATACCAGATGCGATCCATGTCTGTGGGCAAGACACGAATGTCTCCAGCTGAGAGTTTCTCTGGTCACTGCCTCCGTACCCCTTGGAACGATTCGACTCCCTTCTGAGTCCACTTCCACCACATGACCAAAGCAATCATTGGTTATGTTCTTGCTCTAACCAATGTTATGCGTGCCTTTCACTCCCAGGAGCGTGCGGCATACAGCGATGTTCCGTCCCTTTCAGCCTCGTCACGGGTAGAGCCTGGTTCGTTGGTGCTCGTCAAGAACTGTACTGGCAAAGGTCTCCAACCTCGTTGGGATGGCCCCTTCCAGGTTTTACTTCCCACCCCTACGGCGGTCCCAGTCGCTGGGCGCTCAGCTTGGGTCCAACTGCACCGTTGTAAATTGATTGACCGCACCAATCAAAAGGGGGGGGAAGAGGAGGAGAGAATCCTGGAATCTCAACAAAAGGAGTGGACCCTGTCCAGTTGGGTTTTTGAATCTTGCTGTTGTTCTAATGTTAATCTTATTACAGATACTTGAACTAAGAGGAGGGACATGTGGGGAATCACTTATCTCCTCACCTTTCTGACCACGTACAACATCCTGATGGGGAAAGCCACTAACTATGGATGCGACCAGGAATGATCAGAGATTATCCACCACCCATGCTGAGGAGATGTCGTCCAGTGCACCGGACCAGACGCCTTTGACGTGTGGAACGTGATGAAGATTGATTATTGCAATGGACTCTTACATCAGAAAGACCAGGTGGTCCATCTGGACAGTAGAAATCAGTGAGAGTTATCATGTCGTTACCATGTTTTTTTTTATTTTACCTGCAGTCGCAAGCCTAGTGAAGATAAAAATGATCAACCCTGTTATTATGGTAAATATGCCCAGGAACATCATCCCTTTTTGCAGGACGGGCCAACTCGAGAAAAGGGAAGCCTGATAGGAGAAACTCCTCAATCCACAAACAACTTATTTATACAGGCCCACAGAACGCTCTTCACCCCAGAGGCAGTAGTATGTTACTCCTCTCTATCGGGAGATGACTTACTTGCCCCGTCCCCAGTCCCCGATTCCAATCTATTCATCAGACTTCCTACTGTCGATCCCGCGAAGAGAAATATCACTTTCCAATACCTCGGGTCTGTGTATACAAACAGCTGGTGTAACACTGGCTGGGGTACAGCAGACCTTATGCGGCACATGGACCTTTTCTCTTTTCAGAATCTGATACTGTCACCAAGACCATGTACAATAGAGCTAAGGGAGAGCCCAATGGGAACAGCATTCTGAGGACCATTGTCTCCCATACAGTGCGAGTGCTCGAATCCCTTGGCCCATTTTTACAGTGCTCAAGCAACTCCTCTGTGTCACCGTGGGCGGCACAGTGGTTAGCACTGCTGCCTCACAGCGCCAGAGACGCGGGTTCAATTCCCGCCTCAGGCGACTGACTGTGTGGAGTTTGCACATTCTCCCCGTGTCTGCATGGGTTTCCTCCGGGTGCTCCGGTTTCCTCCCACAATCCAAAGATGTGCAGGTCAGGTGAATTGGCCATGGTAAATTGCCCATAGTGTTAGGTAGGGGGTAGTTGTGTAGGGGTATGGGTGGGTTGCGCTTCGGCGGGGCGGTGTGGACTGATAGGGGAAACTCCTCCATCCACAAACAACTTATTTACACAGGCCCACAGAACGCTATTCACCCCAGAGGCAGTAGTATGTTATTCCTCTCTATCGGGAGATGACTTACTTGCCTGTCCCCTGTCTCTGATTCCAATCTATTCATCACTGTTTCCACACTGTAAGTAATCTAATCTAATCTAATCTAAAACGTCGCCCCTTTACTCCTGTAGATCTGACCAGACCCCCTGCTGTAACATTTCAGTAACGTATTTTGACAAACTCTCCCTAATATACACCAAACCAGACTATTATTTCTTAAGGTAAAGGGAAAGCTACCAATTTCCTTGTCCTGGATGGCAAGATGTCCCTCATAAGGTCACCATCGGAGCCCTTGTTCCCACAACAGTAGCTTGTCCTGGCCAGTGGACAAGTCGATGGAACCTCCATCTGAGGAGGATGCAGCGGTCGGTCTCAGCCAACCTTGCTCCAATTGGAAAGATCCCAAGGGACTGCATGACAATACAGGACACCCGATAGGCTGGGGAATCCAGAGTACCCTGAGGTTGGAAGGATCAGCAGGAGTGACAAGTTAAAAGAACCGCAATTCCCTCTTTTGCGGCCTGACCATTCGAGGAAATAAGACTAAAGAGGCTTGTGGGCGGCACGGCGGCACAGTGGTTAGCACTGCTGCCTCACAGCGCCTGAGACGTGGGTTCAATTCCTGCCACAGGGGACTGACTGTGTGGAGTTTGCACGTTCTCCCCGTGTCTGCGTGGGTTTCCTCCGGGTGCTCCGGTTTCCTCCCACAGTCCAAAGATGTGCAGGGTCAGGTGAATTGGTCCATACTAAATTGCCCGTAGTGTTAGGTAAGGGGTAAATGTAGGGGTATGGGTGGGTTTCGCTTCGGCGGGTCGGTGTGGACTTGTTGGGCCGAAGGGCCTGTTTCCACACTGTAATCTAATCTAATCTAAAAAAGGCTCTGGAACAGACTGAACTGGGATTATCAGACCTGTGTCTTTACTCTGTGCAGAATCGGTATGCCTTAGACTATATACTCGCCCGGGAGGGTGAGGTCTGCACCATTGTCCAAGATAAATGCACTATGGCCATTCCCGACCTCACTGGCAATATTAACTAAGATACAAGCAGAGATCCAGAATGACTGAAGGGACCAGTTGGGAAAACTGCAGATCGCGCTGATGGTACAATTGGCTTATCAATTTAGCTATGTCTGTTTGTCGGTATTGGTATTGTTAGGTGTTTAATTGCTAGGCTTATGAGGTCCCTTAGTGATATAGATTTGCCCCAGAAGATGCTGCTTTCGCGATCTGATGGCTCACCCACACGTGTCGAAGGCGATGATAAATATGACAGATGAGCTGCAAAGATGGTGGTGCCGCTCTGCAGGATGTTGATGGCTGGACCACCTTGAAGGGCATTCGTTTGGATTAGCCTTCTCTTTCAGTGATCTCGGTGCAATCAAAGGGAGGAATGAGGGTGTGGGCACCTGGGTGAGAAAGTCTATAGTCTTAAAACTTGCCTTTAAACATTCAGACGAAAATGTAATGCTGAATTATTGAATACATTTACTGCACTAGAAAATAAACAGGCCGGAAGGCTCAGAAAGAGGAGAGAACTTAAAGATAGGGACACCTGGCCTCACCAAGTGATAACAGGATGCTGTGAGGCAATTAAGAACGTTTGCCTCAGCATCAGTGAATCTGTGTGAACAGGACACCAAGTGATAACATTCACAGCCGTTCCCTTGTGAGACCATTTTAGTGCTGAGGCTGTTGAATCCCGTAGAAAATTAACTCTTAGTGCTTATCTGCTATGGATTGAAATGAATTGCATTTTGGGACTTTATGATGATATTGAGTAGCCATTACTGGTTATTAAATACAAACTCTGTAAAAGGAAATATTGATAAAGCTTTACTTTACCTTACTTACTGCAGCCGAAGCTCCAGCGGAGGAAACAGGCTTCGGGCACACTACCGGCTTCGGGATGGCCACGCCCCCTGGTCCTGGTCCCGCCCCCTCCTCGTCCAAGGCGACGCGTAAGCCCCGCCCCTTCCGAACGCAGACCGTAAACCCCGCCCCCAGACTAATCCCCGCCCCTCCTGGTAAACCCCGCCCACCCAGGTGTATTTGGAAGCACGAGCTTCTGCAGCGCTGCTCCTTCTGTGGGTAGCTGTGCTGCAGGATCATAAGACACAGAATTAATAGCAAAACATCAGAGTGTCATGCAACCGATGCAATATTTGGAATAAACCTGGACCGCTGCTGAGTTCTTCATCTTTTAGAATGGGTTGCAGGTTTCAGTTCATCAATATATAAATTCCAGAACTTTAGATCAGATTCCCTCCAGTGTGGAAACAGGCCCTTCGGGCCAACAAGTCCACACCGACCTGCCGAAGAGCAAAACACCCAGCCCCATTCCCCGTCACCTAACACTACGGAGCAATTTAGCTTGGCCAATTCACCCTAACCCGCACGTCTTTGGACTGTGGGAGGAAATCCACGCAGACGCGGCGCGGGGAGGGGGAGGGAATTGAACCTGGGGCTCTGGTGCTGTGAGGCAGCAGTGCTAACCACAAAAAAATGAGGAATAGGGATGCAAGGCTGGATTTCAGGGAGCTAGGGTGGAAGCTGAGGGCTAGAACAAACAGAGTGATTATCTCTGGTTTGTTGCCTCCTTTCCCAGGTATCTGACCCTTGTCTTTTGTGTCCTCCCCTACCCTTCCTGTTATCCCTTGACCCCAGTCTCCTTTTTGTTATTTCTTCTACTGCCTCCACCATCATTTTGGCTTTCTGTTTCTGCTTCTCGTCTTCCCTTTTCACATACACTTTCTGTGCCTCACGTAACAGCTCTTCCATCTGTCTTTCACTCCATCCATCTAATTTCTGTAAATTCTTTTGTATGTCCGGCCATGATTTCGTTACAAACTGGACCTTTAAGAGTCCCTGTGCTATCTGATTATCGGGATCCATTCCCAAACACTTCCTTGTGGCCTCCTTGAGACTTTTAAGAAATGCAGAAGTGGTTCCATCCTTCTCTTGTCGTACTTCAAAGGCCTTAACAAAGGTTTATGATCTTGGTGCCGCCTCTTTAATTCCTAATATTCCCATTTCTCATAGATCCCGCATTGACTCCCTATCTTCTCTGTCATTATTTTCCAAATGAGGGTCAACATTTGGGAATTTCTGTTCTGCTGGGGCCCCTTCTTCCCCAACTGGGTGCCTCTTTTCCCATTGCTATAAAGCTGCTCTCCTAATCATACCTCGTTCTTCCCCTGAAAATAATGTTCCTAAAATTGCCATCAGTTCTCCCCAGGTATATAAATTAGGCCCTAGGAATTGCTCTAATTGTTCGGCTAGTCCAACCGGATCCTCTATTAAACTTTTCATTTCCTTTGTAAAGACCCTAACTTCACTGCTAGTTAAGGGAGCACTTACATATCCGATTGTACCTTCCCCAATCGGAACCTCTCATAAGGGACATAATTTTCCATTTTCCATTATCTCTGCCCCTCCTTTACGTGTGGTGGCTCGAGTGACTCTGCCCCCCCCCCCCAGGTTCTGCATCTTTTAGTTCAGAATCCGTTCCCATTTCTGTGTCTGGACTCGGTTCTACTTCGGGAGCTGTAGGCTCGTTCCGGGGAGTAGTATATGGGGGCGGCAAACACGTTAAGGGATCCTATTGTGGCTTCCCTTGTTCATTCTTTTTCTGTTCTTTCCCTGATTCCTCCCTATTCATGGGACATAATTTTACTCCCGCGCTCCCTATCCAACAAACCGCATAATCGGACTCTTTTTGACTGTACGCTTCTTTCCGATTGACATATATATTAAGATCTTGACACAGCCAATCCTCATCGGACCCATATTTGGGCAAAAAAATAGCAGGCGCCTTAATACTTTATCTAGTCCAGACAAAACAACAATAGTTTACCATTGTAGCCTTATCTTTCCCCCGCATCGGGGAGTTGTGTTCCCAGTTTCCCAACATTCTCCCCAAAGGACTGTCGGGTGAAATATATTCCCCTTTAACGTTATTTACAGATCGATCGTTACCCAGGCAACTCCCCGTGCCTCCCATTGTTGCTAATTTAATTAATCTTAATGAGGTCCGGTGTCACCTTCTTCCACACCCCCTTCAGGGTCCTGACTAGACACATTACTCGTCCAATTAATCTGACTAACTATATGCTTTTTAAGACTTCAACTGTTATCCATAAATCACTTTTATGTAAGGATAAAAGAGATTAGTTAGAAACTGATAGTAAGGCAGTTATGACCTGTAAAAAGAACAGGAGTTAACACTTTATTTCATAATCTGTAAAATCCTTAACCTTAAAAGAAATCATGTTAAAATTTCCATAGTAGAAATCAGATTCAAAACAGTGCCGGATCTCAAGCTCCAGGGAACAAAGCAGAAACACTCAATCACCAACAAACAAATGTGCATTCAAACCAAATCACAACGGGTTAAACTTTCTAGTTGCTGTACAGCTCTTTCTCTCTCTCTCACACACACACACACACAGACACCGTGTCTCACAGACACTTTGAGCTTTCCGCAACGACTCCTCGAGCTTTTGAATATTCATCTGGACGTCTGGTCATAAGTTAGTTATGAAGGGCATCCTCAGTAGCCCTTCAACTACTAGCCCTTCTGACATGGGCTGTTTTCCATTGACATATGCTTAATTTTATATATCGCCTATTCCCCATACTTTTATATGTCCCGACCACCAAGGCAAGACATAAAAGGTCTCTCTTCTGACCTTGGTCTGTGCACAGAGTTACCTGGTCATTTCGGTGCGCCCCGTCCCGCAGCAATTCTTACAGCAAATACCGCTGCCCCCGGACGCCCGGATATATCCTGAAGACCTTTCCCTACCTGGTTCCTGTGCACAAGAGCTGCCCGACCTAACCCGCCGCGTCTGCCCGCCTTGTTTCCAGGGTCTCCCAGTCCGGATCGTACTCGCCCAAACCGCGAACGACAAGCAAGGGAGTCAAAGATCACCGAAATCGGCGAGGTGCACCTCCCCGGTCATCCCAAGAGTGTCGAGCGGTCTGAGTCTTGGACCCCGGAACGAGGCCCCCAATTGTGAGAAACAGAACTCACTCACAAATCAATCAGCCTGAGACAAAGCCTTGGAAACAAGAACAATTTATTACAGTCTTCTAAGTACTGGACGCTTCTGCAATCAAGCAGAAATGTGTGCCAAAACAGAGCCTGTTCGCTTTCTTATTCAGTTTACAAGTTGCGGAATCACTTTATTGCGGAATCACTTTACTTCAGCTTTATTGTGAAATATCCCTGCTGCTTCTTCTTGTGGTCCACTACAACACTTTAAAGTTATTTCCTAGCTTAAAACTATTTTCTTTAAAAGACCCTCTATATTCATTAAAGTCGTAGCCTTATGTTTGCTACATGCTACAAGAATTCCGCTTCCCTTCCCCCTACTACATCCCATCACCCATCCACAAAAACAACATTTCTAATCTCCCACAGAAAGAGGGATAGGGATGTAAGGCAGGATTTCAGGGAGCAGGGTGGAAGCTGAGGGCTAGAACAAACAGAGTGGTTATCTCTGGTTTGTTACCCGTGCCACGTGATAGCAAGGCAAGGAATAGGGAGATATATCAGCTGAACACCTGGCTGCAAGGATGGTGCAGGAGGGAGGGTTTCAGGTTTTTGGATAATTGGGGAAGGTGGGACTTGTACAAACAGGACAGTCTTCACTTGAACCAGAGGGGTACTAATATCCTGGGTGGGAAATTTGCTGGTGCTATTCGGGTGGGTTTAAACTAGCTCAGCAGGGGGATGGGAACCGGGGGGTGTAGCTGCAATGCACAGGAGGATGAGAGTAGGAAGGACAGGGACAGGATTTCAGGGTCACAGGAATGTGCTGGCAGACAGTGAAGTGATTTGAAGTGTGTCTACTTCAACGCCAGAGTATCCGCAATAAAGTCGGTGAGCTTGCAGCACGGATAGGTACCTGGGATTTGGATGTTGTGGCCATTTCGGAGACATGGAGAGAACAGGGTGAGGAATGGATGTTGCAGGTTCCAGGGTTTTGATCTTTCATTAAGAACAGCCAAGGGCGGTAAAAGAGGGAAAGGCGTGGCCTTGTTAGTCAAGGATAGTATAACGGTGGCTGACAGAACTTTTGATGAGGACTCTTCTACTGAGGTAATGTGGGCTGAGGTTAGAAACAGGAGAGGAGAGGTCACACTGCTTGCAGTTTTTTTATAGGCCTCCGCAGAGTTCCAGGGAGATGGAAGAGGGGATTAGCAAAATTATTCTGGGTAGGAGTGAAAGGAACAGGCTGGTCATTATGGGGGACTTTAACTTCCCCAACATTGACTGGAAATGCTTTCATTCTAGTACGTCGTATGGATCAGTTTTTGTCCAGTGTGTGCAGGAGGGCTTTCTGACACAGTATGTCGAAGGGCCGACAAGAAGGGAGGTCACACTGGATCTGGTGCTTGGTAACGAACCAGGCCAGGTGTTTGATTTGGTGGAAGGTGAGCACTTTGGAGAGAGTGACCATAATTCAGTTAGGTTTCATTTAGCGATGTAAAGGGATAGAAACATGCCACAGGTCAAGAGTTATCGATAGGGCAAGGGCAATTATAATGCAATTATGCAAGACTTAGGATGCATAGAATAGGGTAGCAAAATGCAGGGGATGGGAACAATTGAAATGTGGAGCTGGTTTAAGGAACAGATATAGTGTGTCCTTGATAGGTATGTCCCTGTCAGGCAGGGAGGAAGTGATAAAGTAAGGGGACCAGGGTTTACAACAGAAATTGCATCTCTTGTTACAAAGAAGAAGGAGGCTTATGTGTTGATGAAGCAAGATGGTTCAGATGAGGTGATGGAGAGTTACAGATTAGCTAGGAAGGATTTAAAGAGAGAGTTAAGAGCAAAGAGAGGACATGAGCAGTCGTTACCAAATAGAATAAAAGGAGAACCTAAAGCTTTCTATAGGTATGTGAGGAATAAAAGGATGATTAGGGTAGGAATAGGGCCAGTCAAAGATAGAAGTGGGAAGTTGAGTGTGGGCCCTGTGGAGATTGGAGAGGTGTTAATGAATATCTCTCATCGGTCTTCACTCAGGAAAAGGAGAATATTGTAGAGGAGAAGAATGAGGTACGAGATATTAGACTCAAAAGGATCAAGGTTAGTTGCACACAGGTGTTATCAATTCTAGAAGGAGTGCAAGTAGACAAGTGCCCTGGGCCCGATGGGATTTATCCAAGGATTCTCTGGGAAGCGAGGGAGGAGATAGCAGAGCCTTTGGTTTTAATATTTGAGTCGTCATTGTCTACAGGTTTAGTGAGCCTTACTTCTGTTGAAGGAAAGCTTTTGGAAAGGAATATTAGAGATAGGATTTATAATCATCTAGCAAGCAACAATTTGATTTCAGATAGTCAACATGGTTTCATCAAGGGCAGATCGTGTCTCACAAACCTTATTGAGTTTTTTGAGAAGGTGACCAAGCATGTAGATGAGGATAGGGCAGTTGACGTGGTGTACATGGACCTCAGTAAAGGTTCCACATGGTAGGCTGTTGGAGAAAATGCAGAGGCATGGGATTGAGGGTGATTTAGCAGTTTGGATTAGAAACTGGCATTCTGAAAGAAGGCAGCGAGTGGTGGTTTATGGAAAATATTCAGCCTGGAGTCCGGTTACTAGTGGTGTGCCACAAGGATCTGTTTTTGGACTACTGCGGTTTGTCATTTTTAAAATTACTTAGGTGCAGGCATAGGTGGATGGATTAGCAGAATTGGGCTGAGAGGTGGCAAATGGAGTTCAATGCAGCTAAATGTGAGGTGATTCACTTTGGGAAGAATAACAGGAAGGCAGTGATCTTGGAGTCCATGTGCATAGATCCCTGAAAGTTGCCACTCAGGTGGATAGTGCTGTGAAGAAGGCATACAGTGTGTTAGGTTTCGTTCGTAGAGGGATTGAGTTCCGGGGAACCGCAATATCACGCTGCAACTATACAAAACGCCAGTGCGGCCACACTTGGAATATTGTGTATAGTTCTGGTCCCCATATTTCAGAAAGGATGTGGGAAGCATTGGAAATGGTGCAGAAGAGATTTACCAGGTTGTTGCCTAGTCTGGAGGGAGGGTCTTATGAGGAAAGGCTGAGAGACTTGGGTCCGTTCTCATTGCAAAGAAGAAGGCTAAGAGGGGATTTGATAGAGACATATAAGGTGATCAGAGGATTAGATAGGGTAGACAGTGAAAGAATCTTTCCTAGGATGGTGACATCAGCTTGTACGAGGGGGCATAACTAGAAATTGAGGGGTGATAGATTTAAGACAGATGTCAGAGGCAAGTCCTTTATGCAGAGTGTGGTAAGGGTGTGGAATTCCCTACCTGCTAAGGTAGTCAACTCAGCCACATTAGGGAGATTTAAACAATCCTTAGATAAGCGCATGGTTGATTTTGGGATAGTATCAGGGAACGAGCTGAGAATAGTTCACAGGTCGCGTAACATCGAGGGCCAAAGGGCCTGTTGTGCGCTGTATTGTTCTATGTTTTTGTTCTATGTTCTAAACTTAGTGCAGGAGGCTGAAATAAATGAACAGCTTTAAAACAAAAACCTCTTGGAGCTCAAAGCTTTCAATGAGAGTCTGAGCCCGGTGGTAAGTTCAGGTAACCTTTATTGCAACCAAACTTTGTTACAGCTTCAGATCCCCCCAGCAAAAAGGCAGAGAAAAAGCAGTTGCTTTTTGCGCACCTCAAGGTCAAAGTGCACACACCACCCCCCTCACTGTCTTTACTATTGGCCAGCACCAAGTTGTCCCTTTGTAATTGAATCCTTGGTACAGCCGTAACCCGGAGGAAGTATTGCCTCACTCAGCAATTTCAACCCATATCCTGTCTCCAAGTAAGTTTCTCCCCGCTCATTTGCCAGGAAGGGGCAGTGTAGTGTCAACCAGACTGCTGTGGGTATGGAGTCACGTGTAGGGCAGACCGGGTAAAGGATGCAGCTGGAACGACAGAGTGAATCCTTTCCCACAATGGCAGTTCCCTTCCCTAACAAGGGTGAGAGTGAATCAGATGGGGGCTTTCTCCCCCACACCACCCCCTCCCTGAAACGGTCTCATCGTTAGATTCCGAACTCCATATTTCTGACCGAATACCAATTCTGCCATCTGTCGTGGGGGGATTCGAACCCAGGAGTCCCCAGAACCGGGTTGATAGTCCAATCGATAATGGCACTCGGCCGTCACTCCTTCAATCCCCCTGTGATGGCACGTGAACTCGCTGGTGCTTCCGCAGGTGGGAGGAGTAGGTGAAGCCCTTCCCGCACTGAGAGCAGGTGAACGGCCTCTGCCCGGTGTGGATCCATTGATGCCTCAGCAGGGTGGAAGATGTGCTGAAGCCCTTTCCACACTTGGGGCAGCTGAAGGGCCTCTCTCCCGTGTGGACCCGCTGGTGAGTCAGCAGGTGGGACGAATACCTGAAGACCTTCCTGCACTCGGGGCAGCTGAAGGGCCTCTCCCCCGTGTGGACCCGCCAGTGGGTCAGCAGATGGGAGGAATTCCTGAAGCCCTTCCCGCACTGAGAGCAGGTGAAGGGCCTCTCCCCCATGTGGACCCGCTGGTGGGTCAGCAGGTGGGAGGAGCAGGTGAAGCCCTTCCTGCACTGAGAGCAACTGAACTGCCTCTCCTCCATGTGGACACGCTGGTGCCTCAGCATGGTGGAGGCCTGTGTAAAGGCCTTCCCACACTCGGGGCAGCTGAAGGGCCTCTCCCCTGTGTGGACCCGCTGGTGCCTCAGCAGGGCAGAGGAGCAGGTGAAGCCCTTCCCGCACTGAGAGCAGGTGAACGGTCTCTCCCCCGTGTGGACATGCTGGTGGGTCAGCAGGGAGGAGGAATTGCTGAAGGCCTTCCCACACTCGGGGCAGCTGAAGGGCCTCTCCCCCGTGTGGACCCGCCGGTGGGTCAGCAGGTGGGAGGAATCGCTGAAGGCCATCCCGCACTGAGAGCAGGTGAATGGCCTCTCCCCCGTGTGGACACGCTGGTGCCTCCGCAGGGAGGAGGAATCGCTGAAGGCCTTCCCACACTTGGGGCAGCTGAAGGGCCTTTCCCCCGTGTGGACCCGCCGGTGGGTCAGCAGGTGGGAGGAATTGCTGAAGGCCTTCCCACACTCTGGGCATCTGAAGGGCCTCTCCCCCGTGTGGACCCGCTGGTGGCTCCGCAGGTTGGAGGAGCAGGTGAAGCCCTTCCCGCACTGAGAGCAGCTGAACGGCCTCTCCACCGTATGGACATGCTGGTGGGCCAACAGGGTAGAGGAATTGCTGAAGGCCTTCCCGCACTCGGGGCAGCTGAATGGCCTCTCCCCTGTGTGGACACGCTGGTGCCTCAGCAGGTGGGAGGAATACCTGAAGCCCTTCCCGCACTGAGCGCAAATGAAGGGCCTCTCCTCCGTATGGACCTGCTGGTGGGTCAGCAGGTGGGAGGAGCAGGTGAAGCCCTTCCCACACTGAGAACAGGTGAACGGCCTCTCCCCCGTGTGGACCCGCCGGTGCCTCAGCAGGGTGGAGGAATTGCTGAAGGCCTTCCCACACTCTCGGCAGGTGAAGGGCCTTTCCCCCGTGTGGACACGCTGGTGCCTCAGCAGGGTGGAGGCCTGGGTAAAGGCCTTCCCGCATTCTGGGCAGCTGAAGGGCCTCTCCCCCGTGTGGACGCGCTGGTGGGTCAGCAGGGTGGAGGCCTGGGAAAAGGCCTTCCCGCACTCTTGGCAGCTGAAGGGCCTCTCCCCTGTGTGGACCCGCTGGTGGGTCAGCAGGTGGGAGGATGTGCTGAAGGCCTTCCCGCACTCTGGGCAGCTGAAGGGCCTCGCCCCCGTGTGTTTCTGCTGGTGGGCCAACAAGTGGGAGGAATGTCTGAAGGCCTTCCCGCAGTCGGTGCAGGGGAATGGCCTCTTCCCGGTGTGACTGCGCCGATGAGTCTCCAGGGCAGACGGGACACGGAAACCTTTTCCACAGTCGCCACACTTCCATGGTTCTTCTACAGGGCGGGATTCCTCAGGTTTCTCCATGGCCACAGCTTCAGCTGCACACAAACACGTGTAGAGCTCCTCCCTGCCGTGAAATCCCCTTCCCAGGCAGTATAACTGTTTCAGGCTCCACACACAGTGCGCTGCAACAGTGGGGGCTCTCGTCCAGTCCCACTGATGCTGAAAACGTCCTCAAACAGGAACCAAAAAGCGTTGATCCCTCTCACAGAAATCACAGTCAAAAATCGTTGCGGTCCCGATTGATTGTGTGACTGTCAGACATGGACATCAAAGTGAGGACTGCAGACGCTGGAGAGTCAGTCAAAAAATGTGGCGCTGGAAAAGCACAGCAGGTCAGGCAGCATCTGAGGAGCAGGAGAGTCAATGTTTCGGGCATAAGCCCTTCATCCGTTGATTCTGAAACTTCCCTCTTCAGATTTTCAACTACTCTGCAAAAGGAGATTACAAAAGTCATCACTATCAGTGCAGGGTAGAAATTCAGAACAAGTAATTCTACTTTCTGTGGAATATTCTTTTGTTGTTGCACAAAATTGAAAGCACCATCCCACTCTCTCTCCCCCTCTGTTCTCACTCCGCTCTAACTAATTCCCCGAAGGTGCTGATTCAGGATCTTACAGGGGCAGAAAAAGCAAAAACATCAAGACTGACATCTCTCTGAATTTTGGATACCTCCACCTGAAAGTTAATATCTTTCACAACACTGGGATCCTGCTGAGAGTGAGCAGGTCTGATTTTGGGAAGCAAAAAAAAAGTGTCAATTCAGGGTAAACCTGCAACGCAGCTTCTTGAGGAAGGACCAGACACAAAATGGTTATCGACCCCGGGAAGGTGGGAGCAAAATGAGATGTCAAGGCATTAACACCGACACACTTCAGTCAAACTCTTCTGCTCGCAGTCAGGGCAAAACATACTCTGAAAGTCCAGCCTTCACAACCACACTTCTGCTTTCACTGAAGACAATTAGAATCATACAGCACGGAAACAGACCCTTTGGCCCAACCTGCCCAGATATCCGAAATTAATCTAGTCACGTTTGCCATCACTTGGCCTCTATATGGGCCGGGTGCTGGCAGCTGGGACTAAATTGGGTTGGCTATCTTGTCAGCAAGGACGGGTTGGACCGAAGGGTCTGTTTCTGTGCTGTACATCTCTATGACTCCAGTTGCATTTGCCATCACTTGGCCCTGACCCATCTGAACCCTTCATATTCAGATGCCCGTCCAGGAGCCTTTTAACTTGTCATCGTAACAGCACCCACCACTTCCTCTGGCAGCTCACGCCATCGTTCAAGCGACTCCACGTTGAAAGCGTCTGGTCTGGTGCACCAGATGACATCAGGATAATCTCAGATCATTCCAGATCGCATCGATACTCAGTCAGTGGCTTTCCCGATCAGGATGTTGTACGTGATCAAGCAGGTCCGTGGGTAGGCGATCCGCCACCTCTTAGTTCAAGTATCTCTACGAGAACTCCCTTGCTGGAGGGTCCCTTGGAGACACTTCAACTGGACTTCATTGAGTTGGAGAAATGAGTTGAGTTGCTATAAATATGTTTTGCTTATTGCTGATGTCTTTTGTAAGTGGATTGAAGCCTACCCTCCTCCTAACGCTACTGCTGAGACTGTGGTGAAGATTTTGTTTAAGGAAATAATTCCCTGCTTCAGTATACCTGCGTGCATTAGCTCGGTCAATGGACCACACTTTGTAGGTAATATTAACGGAGAACTCTGTTCCCAGCTTTGTATTTGTCGGCAACTGCATGGTGCTTATCATCCTCAGGCGGCTGGCATTGTTGAATGTTTTAACCAAACTCAAGACTAAACTTGCCAAATTAATGGCAGAGTCTGGCCTCTCCTGGTTATGCTAATCCCTGTAGCCTTATTTCAGATGCAATCCATATCTGCGGGCAAGACACGACTGTCTCCAGCTGAGAGTCTCTCTGGTCACCGCCTCCACACTCTGGGAACGATTCGACTCCCTTCTGAGTCCACTTCCACCAAATGACCGAAACAATAATTGGTTATGTTCTTCCTCTAACTAGTGTTATGCGTGCCTTTCACTCCCAGGAGCGTGCGGCCTACAGCGATGTTCCCTCACTTTCAGCCTCGTCACGGGTAGAGCCTGGTTCATTGGTGCTCGTCAAGAACTGCTGGAAATGTGTTGCTGGAAAAGCGCAGCAGGTCAGGCAGCATCCAGGGAACAGGAGAATCGACGTTTCGGGCATAAGCCCTTCTTCAGGAATCAAGAACTGGACTGGCAAAGGTCTCCAACCTCGTTGGGATGGCCCCTTCCAGGTTTTACTTCCCACTCCTACAGCGGTAAAATTTACTGGGCACTCAGCTTGGGTCCAACTGCACCATTGTAAATAGATTGACCGCACCAATCAAAAGGGGGGAAGTGGAGGAGAGAATCCTGGAATCCCAACAAAAGGAGTGGACCCTGTCCAGTTGGGTTTTTGAATCTTGCTGTTGTTCTCATGTTAATCTTATTGCAGATACTTGAACTAAGAGGAGGGACATGTGGGGGATCGCCTATCTCCTCACCTTTCTGATCACGTACAACATCCTGATGGGGAAAGCCACTAAGTATGGATGCGACCAGGAATGATCAGAGATTATCCACCACCCATGCTGAGGAGATGTCGTCCAGTGCACCGGACCAGGCGCCTTAGACGTGTGGAACGTGATGAAGATTGATTATTGCAATGGACCCTTACATCAGAAAGACCAGATGGTCCATCTGGACAGTAGAAATCAGTGGGAGTCACCATGTCGTTACCAAATGTTTTTGATTTTACCTGCAGATGCAAGCCTAGTGAGGATAAAAATGATCAACCGTTATTATGGTAAATATTTTAAGGACGTCCAGGAACACCATCCCATTTTGCAGGTCGGGCCGACTCGAGAAAACTGATAGGGGAAACTCCTCAATCCACAAAGAACTTATTTATACAGGCCCACAGAACGCTCTTCACCCCAGAGGCAGTAGTATGTTACTCCTCTCTATCGGGAGATGACTTACTTGCCCCGTCCCCAGTCCCCGATTCCATTCCATTCGTCAGACTTCCTGCTGCCGACCCTGCGAAGAGAAATATCACTTTCCAATAGCTCTGCTCTGTGTATACAAACAGCTGGTGTAACACCGGCTGGGGTACAGCAGCCTTATGTGGCACATGGACCTGGAACGGAACCCTTCCCTTGCGCATTTATAGGCCTTTTCTCTTTTCAGAACCTGATACTGTCACCAAGACCATGTACAATAGAGCTAAGGGAGAGCCCAATGGGAACAGCATTCTGAGGACCATTGTCTCCCATACAGTGCGAGTGCTCGAGTCACTTGGCCCATTTTTTACAGCGCTCAAGCGACTCCACTTGCAAAACGTCGACCCTTTACTCCTGTAGACCTGACCAGACCCCCTGCTGTAACATTTCAGTAACCTATTTTGACAAACTCTCCCTAATATACACCAAACCAGACTATTATTTCTTCAGCTAAGGTAAAGCTACCAATTTCCTTGTCCTGGATGGCAAAGATGTCCCTCATAAGGTCACTATCGGAGCCCTTGTTCCCACAACAGTACCTTGTCCTGGCCAGTGGACAAGTCGATGGAACCTCCATCTGAGGAGGATGCAGCGGTCGGTCTCAGCCAACCTTGCTCCAACTGGAAGGATCCCAAGGGACTGGGTGACAATACAGGACACCCGATAGGCTGGGGAATCCAGAGTACCCTGAGGTTGGAAGGATCGGCAGGAGTGACAAGTCAACAGAACCGCAACTCCCTCTTTGAAGGCCTGACCTTTCGAGGAAATAAGACTAAAGAGGCTCTGGAACATAGTAAACTGGGATTATCAGACCTGTGTCTTTACTCTGTGCAGAATTAGTATGCCTTAGACTATATACTTGCCGAGGAGGGTGACGTCTGCACCATTGTCCAAGATAAATGCACTATGGGCATTCCCGATCTCACTGGCAATATTACTAAGATACAAGAAGAGATCCAGGCATTCCTTGACAGAATGACTGAAGGGACCAGTTGGGGAAACTGCAGATCGGGCTGATGGTACAATTGGCTTATCAATTTAGCTATGTCTGTTTGTCGGTATTGGTATTGTTAGGTGTTTAATTGCTAGGCTTATGAGGTCCCTTAGTGATATAGATTTGCCCCAGAAGATGCTGCTTTCGCGATCTGATGGCTCACCCACACGTGTCGAAGGCGATGATAAATATGACAGATGAGCTGCAAAGATGGTGGTGCCGCTCTGCAGGATGTTGATGGCTGGACCACCTTGAAGGGCATTTGTTTAGACTAGCCTTCTCTTTCAGTGATCGCGGTGCAATCAAAGGGAGGAATGAGGGTGTGGGCATCTGGGTGAGAAAGTCTATAGCCTTAAAACTTGTCTTTAAACATTCAGACTAAAATGTAATGCTGAATTATTGAATACATTTACTGCACAAGAAAATAAACAGGCAAGAAGGCTCAGAAAGAGGAAAGAACTTAAAGATAGGGACACCTGGGCTCACCAAGCGATAACAGGATGCTGTGAGGCAATTAAGAACGTTTGCCTCAGCATCAGTGAATCTGTGTGAACAGGACACCAAGTGATAACATTCACAGCCGTTCCCTTGTGAGACCATTTTAGTGCTGAGGCTGTTGAATCCCGTAGAAAATTAATTCTTAGTGCTTATCTGCTATGGATTGAAATGAATTGCATTTTGGGACTTTATGATGATATTGAATAGCCATTACTGGTTATTAAATACAAACTCTGTAAAAGGAAATATTGATAAAGCTTTACCTTACTTACTGCAGCCGAGGCTCCAGCGGAGGAAACAGGCCTCGGGCACACTTCCGGCTTCGGGATGGCCACGCCCCCTGGTCCTGGTCCCGCCCCCTCCTCGTCCAAGGCGACGCGTAAGCCCCGCCCCTTTCGAACGCAGACCGTAAACCCCGCCCCCAGACTAGACCCCGCCCTCCTGGTAAACCCCGCCCACCCAGGTGTATTTGGAAGCACGAGCTTCTGCAGCGCTGCTCCTTCTGCGGGTTGCTGTGCTGCAGGATCATAAGACGCAGAATTAATAGCAAAACATCACAGTGTCATGCAACCGATGCAATATTTAGAACAATCCTGGACCGCTGCTGAGTTCTTCATCTTTTAGAATGGGTTGCAGGTTTCAGTTCATCAATATATAAATTCCAGAACTTTAGATCAGATTCCATCCAGTGTGGAAACAGGCCCTTCGGGCCAACAAGTCCACACCGACCCGCCGAAGAGCAAAACACCCAGCCCCATTCCCCGTCACCTAACACTACGGGGCAATTTAGCTTGGCCAATTCACCCTAACCCGCATGTCTTTGGACTGTGGGAGGATAACCGCGCAGACGTTGGGGGGGGGGGAATTGAACCTGGGGCTCTGGTGCTGTGAGGCAGCAGTGCTAACCACAAAAAAAAGGTGACATTTTCTGTTTTTCAGCGGCAGCTGCAACCCAGGAGTGGGGAGTCACTGATTTGAGGTTTTAAATTTGAAGTCAGAGAGCAGAGGTTCCTGGGAGAGGAGGGATGACTTATTTGTATTTCCTTCTTGCTGTATAAGTCAGTGGGTACTGTTGAGGGGGGATAACGACCTACCAGGGATATGCACTGGGGCCCAGGTCTCTGGCACAGAGCCTGTCCCTGTTGCACCAGAAGGGAAGGAAGGAAGGAAATGAGGAGAGTGTTAGTCATTGGGGACTCAATAGTTAGAGGGTCAGATAGAAGGTTTGTTGGGAATGAACAAGACTCGCGGTTAGTGTGTTGCCTCCCAGGTGCCAGGGTGCGTGATGTCTCGGATCGTATCTTTGGGGTCCTGAAGGGAGAGGGTTTCCAACCCCAAGTCATGGTCCATATAGGTACCAACAACATAGGTAGAAATGTGAGAAACAGAACTCACTCACAAATCAATCAGCCTGAGACAAAGCCTTGGAAACAAGAACAATTTATTACAGTCTTGCAAGTACTGGACGCTTCTACAATCAAGCAGAAATGCGCACCAAAACAGAGACTGTTAGCTTTCTTATTCAGTTTACAAGTTGCGGATCACGCCTCCCTTTTTCCATCCTATCATAAGCCGATTACCTCACTTGTCAGTTATTTTCTTATCTGGCCATCCTGCTGTCCTTGTCTGCATTGTTTGTTCCTTGTTTGTTACAGTTTGTTCTTTTATCCAGTTTCTCTTATCATACTATAAGCTTTATTGTGAAATGCCCCTGTTGCTTATTTTTGTGGTCAACTACAACACTTTAAAGTTATTCCCTAGCTTAAAACTATTTTCTTTAAAAGACCCTCTATATTCATTAAAGTCTTAGCCTTAAGTATGCTACATGGTACAAGAATTCCTCGACCGTTTGTATAATGTTCCCCTTCCCTTCCCCCCACTACACCCCCTCACCCATCTGCAAAAACATTTCTAATCTCCCACAGAAAGAGGGATAGGGATGTAAGGCAGGATTTCAGGGAGCTAGGGTGGAAGCTGAGGGCTAGAACAAACAGAGTGGTTATCTCTAGTTTGTTACCCATGCCACGTGATAGCAATGGATAGGAATAGAGAGAGATATCAGCTGAACACCTGGCTGCAAGGATGGTGCAGGAGGGAGGGTTTCAGGTTTTTGGATAATTGGGGCTCATTCTGGGGAAGGTGGGACTTGTACAAACAGGACAGTCTTCACTTGAACCAGAGGGGTACTAATATCCTGGGTGGGAAATTTGCTGGTGCTATTCGGGTTGGTTTAAACTAGCTCAGCAGGGGGATGGGAACCGGGGGGTGTAGCTGCAATGCACAGGAGGATGAGAGTAGGAAGGACAGGGACAGGATTTCAGGGTCACAGGAATGTGCTGGCAGACAGCGAACTGGTTTGAAGTGTGTCTACTTCAACACCAGAGTATTCGCAATAAGTTGGTGAGCTTGCAGCATGGATAGGTACCCAGGATTTGGATGTTGTGGCCATTTCGGAGACATGGAGAGAGCAGGGTGAGGAATGGATGTTGCAGGTTCCAGGGTTTTGATCTTTCATTAAGAACAGCCAAAGCAGTAAAAGAGGGAGAGGCGTGGCCTTGTTAGTCAAGGATAGTATAACGGTGGCTGACAGAACTTTTGATGAGAACTCGTCTACTCAAGTAATGTGGGCTGAGGTTAGAAACAGGAGAGGAGAGGTCACACTGCTTGGAGTTTTTTTTACAGGCCTCTGCAGTGTTCCAGGGAGGTGGAAGAGAGGATTTGCAAAATTATTCTGGATAGGAGTGAAAGGAACAGGGTGGTCATTCTGGGGGACTTTAACTTCCCCAACATTGACTGGAAATGCTTTCACTCTAGATTCTGGATCAGTGGTGCTGGAAGAGCACAGCAATTCAGGCAGCATCTCGGATGCTGCCTGAATTGCTGTGCTCTTCCAGCACCACTGATCCAGAATCTGGTTTCCAGCATCTGCAGTCATTGTTTTACCTCATGCTTTCACTCTAGTATGTCATATGGATCAGTTTTTGTCCAGTGTGTGCAAGATGGTTTTCTGACACAGTATGTCGAAGGGCCGACAAGGGGGGACGTCACTCTGGATCTGGTGCTTGGTAATGAACCAGGCCAGATGTTTGATTTGGTGGAAGGTGAGCACTTTGGAGAGAGTGACCATAATTCAGTTAGGTTTCATTTAGCGATGTAAAGGGATAGGAACATGCCACAGGTCAAGAGTTATTGATGGGGCAAGGGCAATTATAATGCAATTATGCAAGACTTAGGATGCATAGAATAGGGTAGCAAAATGCAGGGGATGGGAACAATTGAAATGTGGAGCTGGTTTAAGGAACAGATATTGTGTGCCCTTGATAGGTATGTCCCTGTCAGGCAGGAAGTGATAAGGTAAGGGAACCGTGGTTTACAACAGAAATTGCATCTCTTGTTACAAAGAAGAAGGAGGCTTATGTGTTGATGAGGCAAGATGGTTCAGATGGGGTGATGGAGAGTTACAGATCAGCTAGGAAGGATTTAAAGAGAGAGTTAAGAGCAAAGAGAGGACATGAGCAGTCTTTAACACATAAAGGAGAACCCTAAAGCTTTCTATAGGTATGTGAGGAATAAAAGGATGATTAGGGTAGGAATAGGGCCAGTCAAAGATAGAAGTGGGAAGTTGAGTGTAGGCCCTGTGGAGATTGGAGAGGTGTTAATGAATATCTCTCATCGGTCTTCACTCAGGAAAAGGAGAATATTGTAGAGGAGAAGAATGAGGTACGAGATATTAGACTCAAAAGGATCGAGGTTAGTTGCACACAGGTGTTATCAATTCGAGAAGGAGTGAAAGTAGACAAGTGCCCTGAGCCCGATGGGATTTATCCGAGGTTTCTCTGGGAAGCGAGGGAGGAGATAGCAGAGCCTTTGGTTTTGATATTTGAGTTGTTATTGTCTACAGGCTTAGTACCAGAGTGGAGGATTGCTAATGTTGTGCCCTTGTTCAAGAAGGGCAGCAGAGATGACCCAGGTAATTATAGACCACTGAGCCTTACTTCTGTTGAAGGAAAGCTTTTGGAAAGGAATATTAGAGGTAGGATTTATAATATACTTGCAAGCAACAATTTGATTTCAGATAGTCAACATGGTTTCATCAAGACAGATCGTGTCTCACAAACCTCATTGCATTTTTTGAGGTGACCAAGTATGGAAATGTGGGTAGGGCAGTTGACGTGGTGTACATGGACCTCAGTAAAGCCTGTGATAAGGTTCCACATGGCAGGCTGTTGGAGAAATAGCAGAGGCATGGGTTGTTGTGGTTGTGTTCGCCGAGCTGGGAATTTGTGTTGCAAACGTTTTGTCCCCTCTCTAGGTGACATCCTCAGTGCTTGGGAGCCTCCTGTGAAGCGCTTCTGTGATGTTTCCTCCAGCATTTATCGTGATGGTGTCACCGAGACAGGGGACGAAACGTCTGCAACACAAATTCCCAGCTCGGCGAACAGAACCACAACAACGAGTACCCGAGCTACAAATCTTCTCCCAAACTTTGAAGAGACGTGGGATTGAGGGTGATTTAGCAGTTTGGATTAGAAACTAGCTTTCTGAAAGAAGGCAGCGAGTGATGATTTATGGAAAATATTCAGCCTGCTGTCCGGTTACTAGTGGTGTGCCACAAGGATCTGTTTTGGAATCACTGCGGTTTGTCGTTTTTATAAATGACTTAGATGCAGGCATAGGTGGATGGATTCGCAGAATTGGACTGAGAGGTGGCAAATGGAGTTCAATGCAGCTAAATGTGAGGTGATTCACTTTGGGAAGAATATCAGGAAGGCAGTGATCTTGGAGTCCATGTACATAGATCCCTGAAAGTTGCCACCCAGGTAAATAATGCTGTGAAGAAGGCATACGGTGTGTTAGGTTTCATTCGTAGAGGGATTGAGTTCTGCAACCGCAACATCATGCTGCAACTATACAAAACACTGGTGCAGCCACATTTGGAATATTGTGTATAGTTCTCGCCCCCATATTTCAGGAAGGATGTGGGAAGCATTGGAAAAGGTGCAGAGGAGATTTATCAGGTTGTTGCCTGGTCTGGAGGGAGGGTCTTATGAGGAAAGGCTAAGAGACTTGGGTATGTTCTCATTGGAAAGAAGAAGGCTAAGGGGGGATTTGAAAGAGACATCTTGGATGATCAGAGGATTAGATAGGGTAGACAGTGAAAGAATTTTTCCTAGGATGGTGAAGTCAGCTTGTATGAGGGGGCATAACTACAAATTGAGGGGTGATAGATTAAAGACAGGTGTCAGAGGCAAGTTCTTTATGCAGAGAGTGGTAAGGGCGTGGAATGCCCTACCTGCTAAGGTAGTCAACTCAGCCACATTAGGGAGATTTAAACAATCCTTAGATAAGCGCATGGATGATTTTGGGATAATGTCAGGGAATGAGCCGAGAATAGTTCACAGGTCGGCGCAACATCGAGGGCCAAAGGGCCTGTTGTGCGCTGGATTGTTCTATGTTCTTTGTTCTATGTTCTAAACTTAGTGCAGGAGGCTGAAAGAAATGAGCAGCTTTAAAACAAAAACCTCTTGGAGCTCAAAGCTTTCAATGAGAGTCTGAGCCCGGTGGTAAGTTCAGGTAACCTTTATTGCAACCAAACTTTGTTACAGCTTCAGATCCCCCCAGCAAAAACGCAGAGAAAAAGCAGTTGCTTTTTGAGCACCTCAAGGTGAAAGCGCACACACTGCACCTCCCCTGTCCCACCCCCCCTCACTGTCTTTACTATTGGCCAGCACCAAGTTGTCCCTTTGTAATTGGATCATTGGTAAAGCCCTAACCCGGAGGAAGTATTGCCTCACTCAGCAATTTCAACCCATACCCTGTCTCCAAGTAAGTTTCTCCCCGCTCATTTGCCAGGAAGGGGCAGTGTAGTGTCAACCAGACTGCTGTGGGTCTGGAGTCACGTGTAGGCCAGACTGGGTAAAGGATGCAGCTGGAACGACTGAGTGAATCCTTTCCCACAATGGCGGTTCCCTTACCTAACAAGGGAGAGAGTGAATCAGATGGGGGCTTTCTCCCCCGCACCACCCCCTCCCTGAAACAGTCTCATCATTAGATTCCGAACTCCAGATTTCTGACCGAATACCAATTCTGCCATCTGTCGTGGCGGGATTCGAACCCGGGAGTCCCCAGAACCGGGTTGATAGTCCAATCGATAATGGCACTCGGCCATCACTCCTTCAATTCCCCTGCGATGGCACGTGAACTCGCTGGTGTTTCTGCAGGTTGGAGGAGTAGGTGAAGCCCTTCCCGCACTGAGAGCAAGTGAACGGCCTCTCTCCGGTGTGGATCCGCTGGTGCCTCAGCAGGGTGGAGACCTGGCTAAAGGCCTTCCCGCACTCTGGGCAGCTGAAGGGCCTCTCCCCCGTGTGGACCCGCCGGTGGGTCAGCAGGTGGGAGGAATACCTGAAGCCCTTCCTGCACTGAGAGCAGGTGAATGGCCTCTCCCCCGGGTGGACCCGCTGGTGGGTCAGCAGGGTGGAGGAATTCCTCAAGGCCTTCCCGCACTCGGGGCAGCTGAAGGGCCTCTCCCCCGTGTGGACCCGCTGGTGCCCCAGCAGGGTGGAGACCTGGGTAAAGGCCTTTCCGCACTCTGGGCAGCTAAAGGGCCTCTCCCCGGTGTGGACCCGCTGGTGGGTCTGGAGGTTGAAGGAGCAGGTGAAGCCCTTCCCGCACTGAGAGCAGGTGAACGGCCTCTCCCCCGTGTGGATACGCTGGTGGGTCATCAGGGAGGAGACGTGGGTAAAGGCCTTCCCGCACTGAGAGCAGCTGAAGGGTCTCTCCCCTGTGTGGATCCGCTGGTGGCTCTGCAGGGTGGAGGAGCAGGTGAAGCCCTTCCGGCACCGAGAGCAGGTGAACGGCCCCTCCCCGGTGTGGACATGCTGGTGCCTCAACAGGGCGCAGGAATTGCTGAAGGCCTTCCCGCACTTGGTGCAGCTGAAGGGCCTCTCCCCCATGTGGATACGCTGGTGGCTCCGCAGATTGGAGGAGCAGGTGAAGCCCTTCCCACACTGAGAGCAGGTGAACGGCATCTCCCCTGTGTGGACATGCCGGTGACTCCGCAGATTGGAGGAGCAGGTGAAGCCCTTCCCGCATTCAGGGCAACTGAAGGGCTTTTCCCCCGTATGGACACGCTGGTGCCTCAGCAGGTTGGAGACCTGGGTATAGGCCTTCCCGCATTCAGGGCAATTGAAGGGCCTCTCCCCCGTGTGGACATGCTGGTGGATCAGCAGGGTGGAGGAATTGCTGAAGGCCTTCCCGCACTCGGGGCAGCTGAAAGGCCTTTCCCCCGTGTGGACCCGCTTGTGCCTCAGCAGGGTGGAGGCCTGGGAAAAGGCCTTCCCGCACTCTGGGCAGCTGAAGGGCCTCTCCCCTGTGTGGACCCGCTGGTGGGCCAACAAGTGGGAGGAGTGTCTGAAGGCCTTCCCGCAATCGGTGCAGGGGAATGGCCTCTCCCCGGTGTGACTGCGCCGATGAGTCTCCAGGGCAGACGGGACACGGAAGCCTTTCCCACAGTCGCCACACTTCCACGGTTCCTCTACAGGGCGGGATTCCTCAGGTTTCTCCATGGCCACAGCTTCAGCTGCACACAAACACATGTAGAGCCCCTCCGTGCCGTGAAATCCCCTTTCCAGGCCGTAGAACTGTTTCAGGCTCCACGCACAGTGCACTGCAACAGTGGGGGCTCTCGTCCAGTCCCATTGATGCTGAAAACGTCCTCAAACAGGAACCAAAAAGCGTTGATCCCTCTCACAGAAATCATAGTCAAAACTCGTTGCGGTCCCGATGGATTGTGTAACTGTCAGACATTGACATCAAAGTGAATAATGAAGATGCTGGAGAGTCAGTCAAAAAATGTGGCGCTAGAAAAGCACAGCAGGTCAGGCAGTATCCGAGGAACAGGAGAGTCAATGTTTCGGGCATGAGCCCTTCATCTGTTGATTTTGAAACTTCAATCTTCAGATTTTCAACTACTCTGCAAAAAGAGATTACAAAAGTCATCACTATCAGTGCAGGGTAGAAATTCAGAACAAGCAATTCTACTTTCTGTGGAATATTCTTTTGTTGTTCCACAAAATTGAAAGCACCATCCCACTCTCCCTTCCCCTCTGTTCTCACTCCGCTCTAACTAATTCCCCTTAAGGTGTTGATTCAGGATCTTACAGGGGCAGAAAAAGCAAAAACATCAAGACTGACATCTCTCTGAATTTTGGATACCTCCACCTGAAAGTTAATATCTTTCACAACACTGGGATCCTGCTGAGAGTGAGCAGGTCTGATTTTGGGAAGCAAAAAAAAGGTGTCAATTCAGGGTAAACCTGCAATGCAGCTTCTTGAGGAAGGACCAGACACAAAATGGTTAATGACCCCGAGAAGGTGAGAGCAAAATGAGACATCAAGGCATTAACGCCAATACACTTCAGTCAAACTCTTCTGCTCCCAGTCAGGGCAACTCATGCTCTGAAAGTCCAGCCTTCATAACCACACTTCTGCTTTCACTGAAGACAATTAGAGTCACATAGCACGGAAACAGACCCTTTGGCCCAACCTGCCCAGATATCCTAAATTAATCTAGTCACGTTTGCCATCACTTGGCCTCTATCTGGGCCGGATGCTGACAGCTGGGACTAAATTGGGTTGACTATCTTGTCAGCAAGGACCAAAGGGTCTGTTTCTGTGCTGTACATCTCTATGACTCCAGTTGCATTTGCCATCACTTGGCCCTGACCCATCTGAACCCTTAATATTCAGATGCCCATCCAGGAGCCTTTTAACTTGTCATCGTACCAGCACCCACCACTTCCTCTGGCAGCTCACGCCATCGTTCAAGCGACTCTACGTTGAAAGCGTTTGGTCTGGTGCACCAGATGACATCAGGATAATCTCAGATCGTTCCAGATCGCATCGATACTCAGTCAGTGGCTTTCCCGATCAGGATGTTGTACGTGATCAAACAGGTCAGTGGGTAGGCGATCCCCAACCTCTTAGTTCAAGTATCTCTACGAGAACTCCCTTGCTGGAGGGTCCCTTGGAGACACTTACCATAAGACCATAAGACATAGGAGTGGAAGTAAGGCCATTCGGCCCATCGAGTCCACTCCGCCATTCAATCATGGCTGATGCGCATTTCAGCTCCACTTACCAGCGTTCTCCCCGTAGCCCTTAATTCCTCTAGACAACAAGAATCTATCAATCTCGGCCTTCAACTGGACTTCATTGAGTTGTAGAAATGAGTTGAGTTGCTAGAAATGTGTTTTGCTTATTGCTGATGTCTTTTCGAAGTGGACTGAAGCCTACCCTCCTCCTAACGCTACTGCTGAGATTGTGGTGAAGATTTTGTTTAAGGAAATAATTCCCTGCTTCAGTATACCTGCGTGCATTAACTCGGACAATGGACCACACTTTGTAGGTAATATTAACGGAGAACTCTGTTCCCAGCTTTGTATTTGTCAGCAACTGCATGGTGCTTATCATCCTCAGGCAGCCGACCTTGTTGAATGTTTTAACCAGACTCAAGACTAAACTTGCCAAATTAGTGGCAGAGTGTGGCCTCTCCTGGTTATGCTAATCCCTGTGGCCTTATTCCAATTGCGATCCATGTCTCCAGGCAAGACACGACTGTCTCCAGCTGAGAGTCTCTCTGGTCACCGCCTCCGTACCCCTTGGAACGATTCAACTCCCTTCTCAGTCCACTTCCACCACATGACTGAAGCAATGATTGGTTATGTTCTTGCTCTAACTAGTATTATGCGTGCCTTTTACTCCCAGGAGCGTGCGGCCTACAGCGATGTACCCTCCCTTTCAGCCTCGTCACGGGTAGAGCCTGGTTCATTCGTGCTCATCAAGAACTGGACTGGCAAAGGTCTCCAACCTCGTTGGGATGGCCCCTTCCAGGTTTTACTTCACACCCCTACCGTGGTCACAGTCACTGGGTGCTCAGCTTGGGTCCAACTGCACCATTGTAGATGGGTTTTGAATTTTGCTGTTGTTGTTCTAATGTTAATCTTATTACAGATACTTTAACTAAGAGGAGGGACATGTGGGGGATCGCTTATCTCCTCACCTTTCTGATCACGTATAACGTCCTGATGGCGAAAGCCACTAAGTATGGATGCGACCAGGAATGATCAGAGATTATCCACCACCCATGCTGAGGAGATGTCGTCCAGTGCACCGGACCAGACGCTTTTGACGTGTGGAACGTGATGAAGATTGATTATTGCAATGGACTCTTACATCAGAAAGACCAGATGGTCCATCTGGACAGTAGAAATCAGTGAGAGTTACCATGTCGTTACCATGTGTTTTTGATTTTACCTGCAGACGCAAGCCTAGTGAGGATAAAAATGATCAACCGTTATTATGGTAAATATTTTAAGGACGCCGAGGTACACCATCCCATTTTGCAGGACGGGCCGACTCGAGAAAAAGGAAGCCTGATAGGGGAAACTCCTCAATCCACAAACAACGTATTTATACAGGCCCACAGAACGCTCTTCACCCCAGAGGCAGTAATATGTTACTCCTCTCTATCGGGAGATGACTTATTTGCCCCGTCCCCAGTCCCCGATTCCATTCTATTCGTCAGACTTCCGACTGCCGACCCTGCGAAGAGAAATATCACTTTCCAATACCTCGGGTCTGTGTATACAAACAGCTGGTGTAACACTGGCCGGGGTACAGCAGGCCTTATGTGGCACATGGACCTGGAACGGAACCCTTCCCTTGCGCATTTATAGGCCTTTTCTCTTTTCAGAACCTGATACTGTCACCAAGACCATGTACAATAGAGCTAAGGGAGAGCCCAATGGGAACAGCATTCTGAGGACCATTGTCTCCCATACAGTGCGAGTGATCGAGTCACTTGGCCCATTTTTTACAGCGCTCAAGCAACTCCTCTTGCAAAACATCGACCCTTTACACCTGTAGATCTGACCAGACCCCCTGCTGTAACATTTCAGTAACCTATTTTGACAAACTCTCCCTAATATACACCAAACCAGACTATTATTTCTTCAGCTAAGATAAAGCTACCAATTTCCTGGTCCTGGATGGCAAAGATGTCCCTCATAAGGTCACCATCGGAGCCCTTGTTCCCACAACAGTACCTTGTCCTGGCCGGTGGACAAGTCGATGGAACCTCCATCTGAGGAGGATGCAGCGGTCGGTCTCAGCCAACCTTGCTCCAACTGGAAGGATCCCAAGGGACTGGGTGACAATACAGGACACCCGATAGGCTGGGGAATCCAGAGTACGCTGAGGTTGGAAGGATCGGCAGGAGTGACAAGTCAACAGAACCGCAACTCCCTCTTTGAAGGCCTGACCTTTCGAGGAAATAAGACTAAAGAGGCTCTGAAACCGAGTAAACTGGGATTATCAGACCTGTGTCTTTACTCTGTGCAGAATTGGTATGCCTTAGACTATATGCTCCCCCAGAAGGGTGAGGTCTGCACCATTGTCCAAGATAAATGCACTATGGGCATTCCCAATCTCACTTGCAATATTACTAAGATACAAGCAGAGATCCAGAATGACTGAAGGGACTAGTTGGGGAAACTGCAGATCGGGCTCATGGTACAATTGGCTTATCAATTTAGCTATGTCTGTTTGTCGGTATTGGTATTGTTAGGTGTTTAATTGCTAGGCTTATGAGGTCCCTTAGTGATATAGATTTGCCCCAGTAGATGCTCCTTTTGCGATCCGATGGCTCACCCACACGTGTCGATGGCGATGATAAATATGACCAGATGAGCTGCAAAGCTGGTGGTGCCGCTCTGCAGGATGTTGATGGCAGGACCACCTTGAAGGGCATTCGTTTGGACTAGCTTTCTCTTTCAGTGATCTCGGTGCAATCAAAGGGAGGAATGAGGGTGTGGGCATCTGGGTGAGAAAGTCTATAGCCTTAAAACTTGTCTTTAAACATTCAGACTAAAATGTAATGCTGAATTATTGAATACATTTACTGCACTAGAAAATAAACAGGCCGGAAGGCTCAGAAAGAGGAGAGAACTTAAAGATAGGGACACCTGGGCTCACCAAGTGATAACAGGATGCTGTGAGGCAATTAAGAACGTTTGCCTCAGCATCAGTGAATCTGTGTAAACAGGACACCAAGTGGCAACATTCACAGCTGTTCCCTTGTGAAGTTAATGATAGTCTGTTAGAAATGGGGTAAAGTGTTGTTTTTGCAGATATAGGAAAAGCATACAGAAAAGAGAACTATTCACCCTGCAGGTATTTAGGGAAGAGTATCTTTACTTTTCTGTGTATAATTGTGGTTAATTAAACACTAACTTTGGTGTGTAATTATTATCACAAAAAGTTATTTTTAAAAACTTATGCTTTCAGCAAAAAGCTGAGATAATCAAAATGCTTAAGGTACACAAAACGATACAAGTCAATGAAATGTCCGAGGATGGAATGTACCAGCAGAATTGATACAAAATGTTAAACCAGATCTTGATGTACTGTCGACAAAATAAATGTGTGTCAGCACTTATAGAGGAAGGTTGCCAACCTGGGGAAGGGGCAAGTAATAAGGGTGGAGTGCAGCTGGGCAGTGGTCTGGTACAGTAAGAGAGATTGGGTAATTAGGAGTCTGGAGAGATGACCTCACTCAGCTCAAAGGGTATAACTATACACTAACCTGAGTTCTAATTTGCCCATTTGCTTATGCAATTGAAGCCCTTACTTGCAAGTTCGCAATAAATTGTCTTGTTTCCAGTTTTGGTGGTCTCGTCTAAATTTTATTGAATCTTGTTTCTAACAGATTTGGGGGCTCGTTCTGGGATCCCAAGCTCCGGTCGCTCGGCATTCTTGGAGAAACGGAAAAGATGCACCTCGCTGATTTCGGGATCTCTAGTTTCCCCTTGTTGCCGCGGCGACTTTGGGAGAGCGTGATCTGGACTGAGAGACCCTGGAAACAAGACGGGCAGACGCGGCAGGTTCGGTCGGGTGACTCTTCTGTGCACAAGACCCGGGTAAGAAAGGTCTTAAAAGATTTATCTGGGCGACCGGGGTAGGCAGCAGTAGTTGCTGCCAGTCGGATATATCCGGGGAACCGGAGTGCTGGTGACTGGAATAGGCGAACCTGGTCAGCCAGGGTGGATGGCCGTTGGTACTGTTGCCAGGTGGATATATCCGGGTGGCCGGCAGCGGCAGTTGTTGCCAGTCAGATATATCTGGGTATCCAGGGAACCGGGGTTCTGGGCGACCGGGTTAGGCGAACCCAATCAACCAGGTTAGGTAGCAGTTGTTACCGTTGCCAGGTGGATGTATCCGGGTGGCTGGCAGCGGTAATTGCTGCCAGTTGGATATGTCCAGGGAACTGCGGTTCTGAGCGACCGGGTTAGGCAAACCCGATCAACCAGGGTAGGTAGCAGTTGTCACTGTTGCCAGGTGGATTATCCGGGGAATTGCTGCGGGACAGGGTGCACAAACACGCGGCGGGAAGTTCAGTCGGTAAGCGACCGGGATAGTCAACGGTAGTGGTTGCCAGGTATTGCCGCGGGATAAGGGCGCGCGGATTCGACCAGGTAACTCTTGTGCACAGACCAAGGTAAGAAAAGGGATCTTTAAGTATTGCCTTGGTGGTCGGGGATGTACGAGAAGTACGGGACGTACGACAAGTATGGGAAATTGGCAACTTTTAAAATAAAGTGTTTAATTGGCTAGATTAATCTGATGAGTAAGGTGTCTACCTGATTCGATCACCCAGCCTTAGACCGGTTGTTAAGAGGGAAAATCCCCCACGCGAAGGTTAGGACCCTGAAATGGGTGTGGAAGAAGGTGACCACCGGACCTCAGTAAGGTTAACTAAATTACATAAAGAAACGGCCGAGTATTAAAATGAGAAACAAGAATAGTTGTTTAAGTGTCGAAGGGGACATGAGAGGGACGTCCGAGGACCACATTCCAATGGACAGTCCTTTAGGAAAAATGTTAAGAGATTGGAAGTACAATCCTGGACGCGAGGAAAGGATAAAAAAAATGATAAAATGTCAATGAAAAACAGCCTTAAAGTCAAGAGGAATCAGATTATGCTTCGTGTCAGAAGGGCTAGTAGCTGAAGGGCTTCTGAGGGTGCACTTCGTAACTAACTTATGGCCAGACGTCCAGAAAAAATATTCAAAAGCTAGAGGAGTTGTTGCGGGAAACTCAAAAAGTGTCTGTGTGAGTGTGTGAGTGTGAGTGAGTGTGAGTGAGTGAGTGTGAGTGAGTGAGTGTGAGTGAGTGAGTGTGAGTGAGTGTGTGTGAGTGAGTGTGTGTGAGTGAGTGTGTGTGAGTGAGTGTGTGTGAGTGAGTGTGTGTGAGTGAGTGTGTGTGAGTGAGTGTGTGTGAGTGAGTGTGTGTGAGTGTGTGTGAGTGTGTGTGTGTGAGTGTGTGTGTGTGTGAGTGTGTGTGTGTGTGAGTGTGTGTGTGAGAGTGTGTGAGAGTGTGTGAGAGTGTGTGAGAGTGTGTGAGAGTGTGTGAGAGTGTGTGAGAGTGTGTGAGAGTGTGTGTGAGTGTGTGTGAGTGTGTGAGAGAGAGTGAGTGAGAAAAGAGCTGTACAGCTAGTAGAAAGTTTATCCCTTTGTGATTCAGTGTGAATGCACATTTGTTTGTTGGTGATTGAATGTTCCCTGGAGCTTGAGATCCGGAATTGTTTTGAATCTGATTTCTATTATGGAAATTTTAACATGATTTCTTTTAAGGTTAAGGATTTTGCAAGATTATGAAATAAACTGTTCTTTTTACAGGTCATAACTGCTTTACTATCAGTTTCTAACTAATCTCTTTTATCCTTACATAAAAGCGATTTATGGAGGACAGTTGAAGTTTTAACTTGAATAGACAAATCCTTTTAAGGCAGCTCTGGTTATTTCACGACCTATAGCATTGTAATTGAGCAATGACTGATCAGGACTACTTGGGAGGACTAGTTTTGGATTTGAATCAGGGGACTGGAACCGGGTGATTGTGGTGGATTTCAGAGTTGGGAACTGTGTGCATTTTGCATTTTGAACATTAAACACTGAATAAGTGAATTTATAATATATAAATATATATTTACAAGTAAGATTCCAAAATGTATAGTTAGGAACAGGCTTTAAAGAAAAGCAAGCATCAATTGATAAACTGTATTTGAGATTACAGGGAGCAAGAAAAATTGCAATATTTCTTGAAAAGAATCAAGGTCTAAACAAAACATTGGGTGATGAGGAATGGCCATGAGGTGGCCCTAAAGCTGTTCAGTTGGTTAAATCGGCTCAGTAATTAATCTGGCAACGTAACATGAGAAGCAGAAACAGAAGGCAAAAATAATGATAAGCCACAGTTAATGAGGTAATAAAGAAAAGGACAAAACTAAAAGGATAAGGAAACCGGAATGGTGGTGGGCAGCATGTTGAAAATAAAGTGAGGAGAAAGGATCGGGGAGGAGATGTTAAGGAGTCTGCTGGACAGGAACAAGGATCAAGGATCAAAGTGGAAATCCCCACAGGCGGGATGTTATTACTGTGGAAAGACAGGTCACTTTAAGAGAGAGTGTCCAGAGCCAAAAAAGGAAGTAAAGGCAGTGCCGTTTTTATGAACCTTGATGAAAAATAGGGGTGTCAGGAGTTCCTGCCCCCGGGGACCCACCAGGAACCCTTGATAAATTTAAAGGTGGGACCTTACAAAGAGGACGTAGTTTTCCTAGTCGAGACGGGGGCTGAAAGGTCATCCTTAAATTTTAAGCCCAAGGGAGTGGGAACGAAAACAAAAGTTAATTGGATTATGGCAACAGTTTTGTGATGAGAGGCATGAAGAATCAGTTTTGCGTTCATGACGAGATATTGCCACCAAATTGGGGATCGAATTAACTGCAAAAGGTGCTATGGAATCTGTTGAGGTTCTTAAAAATGAATGTGCTCGAGCAAAACAATTACAGAAACAGAATGAGAAGTCACAAGTGACTGGTAAACAAACAGAACTGCGCGATTACAGTTTTAAAAATGTTTTAATCACTTGGTTGTGTTTCCATCCTGAATTATATAATATATATAATTAATAATTAATATTTATAATAATTCAATTGTGTTAGCCTGAATCAATATTAATTGGCAGGATTCCTTCATACATTCTCAGTGACCTGTCATATTGATTCATGGTTAATTTAAAACATGACTGCATTAATTCATTGTTAATTAAAGAATGGAAAGCTACATTACTGGCCAGAGTGTGTGCAGGCAGTGGTAGCAATAGCCTTATTGGTAGAGGAGAGTCGGAAACTTACCTTTAGGGGAGCCTTAGTAGTCAGCACCCCACATCAGGTACGGTCAGGAGAAGAAAGGGGCATGATTAGAAGAGCTGCTCTGAGGGAATGGAAAAGAGAGATCCGGTGGGTGAGGGAGTGATACCAGCCAAAACCAAATTCCCCAATGTGGACCTCCGTTGGAAGGGTATGGATGAACACGATAGAGGAAAAATGAGGGACTTTCGAGAAATGGTCATTTTGGGTATTAAAGAAGCAGCACCTAAGTCTCAGAATTCTTTTAAAGCTTTTGAAGTAAGACAGGAAAAGGAGGAAGCCCCATCAGCCTTTTTACAGGGATTAAAAGAAGCCTGTAGAAAATATTCGGGAATGAATCCCGATGATCCGGTAGCACAGGGACTTTTAAAGGTCCAATTTGTAACTAAATCATGGCCGGACATACAAAAGAAATTAGAAGGCTGGAGTGAAAAACAGATAGAAGATCTGTTATATGAGGCACAGAAAGTGTGTGTGAGAAGGGAAGTGGAGAAACAAAAACAAAAAGCTAAAATAATGGTTGCAGCAGTTGAAGAAATTACGACAAGAAAGTTAGAATCAGAGAACAGAGGAGGACAAGAGAGACAGAGAGCCAATGGTAGGGGAAGGAAGCAACTGGCAGGATGTTATTACTGCGGAAAAACAGGACATTTTAAAAGACAATGTCCAAGGTTCGGACGACAAAGGGAAGCGGTATCATTGATGATTTTTGATGAAGATTAGGGGAGTCAGGGGTTCCCTCCTCCTGTGACCCACCGGGAACCCTTGATAAATTTAAAGGTGGGACCTGAAGGAGAGGAAACAGTGTTTTTAGTGGATACGGGAGCAGCACGATCATCCCTAAGCTTTAGACCTAGCGGTGTTAAATTAACTAACAAAGGTCTCAAGGTTTCTGGAGTAAAAGGCAAAGAATTCTTAAATCAGAATGCAGGACAATGGCTCACAGACTCTAGGATCTTGAAATATGAGACAATCCTAGTAGAACAGGATGACCTTGTGTTAGTCACAGACAGTTGCTTGAATCCAGCTGCATTTCTGTGGCGGAGAGAGGGGGGTGGCCCCTGTCAATCCAGAACATGACAGCTTTGATATTACTGAATATCAGACTAAAGTGCGAATGAACTTAAGAGACGTACCGTTGCATGCGAGACCTCGGTTGTTTATCGACGGGTCCTCCCGGATGATTGAGGGTAAAAAGCACAATGAATATACTGTAGTAGGCGGGATAGAGGGAAGCATTATCGAGGCTGAAAGACTGCCTAACGGCTGGTCAGGGTTCAATGATAAGTTTTTAACGAACTATATTGTGGCGCTCGGCTCTTCTTTGTCTATTCTTAGGAATAAAGGCCTGTTGGTACAGACACTGCCACTCGAGTTTGCAGTACATCGAATATAACCGGGTGATTGGGTCCTGATCATGACCTGGAAAGATACCAAACTGCACCCGAGCTGGGAGGGACCATTCCTAACCCTCCTGACTAGTGAAACTGCTATTCGGACTGCTGAGAAAGGGTGGAGTCATCACACTCGCGTTAAAGGTCCTGTGAACGCCCCAAAGGCGGAGTGGCACGCTCATCCTACAGACAACCCTCTGAAAGTTAAGGAAGAAAGAATGAACGGAGACAAAAGACTCTTCTAACGTTTGCTTATAGGCAGGGTTCAGAGATGGGTAGATACTGGTATAGTATTGTAATGTTAGTAGTACTAACTATTCAAGGAAATGCGAAAAATCACTTCACTACGCTGTGCCAGAATTATGCTAAACAAGAGGGACTTGCCGACTGTTGGGTCTGTGCAGAGGTCCCACACCATGGCGAATCTGGAAACCCCCCTCACTAAAAAAAGTGTACGATGTACAATAGTTTGATGTGGGTTCAAATAATACAAAGTGGAGATCTGAAAGGAGCAAATATAACTTTGCGGGATGGTTCCCAAGGCCAGCACCGAAAAATCAGGGCGCTATTGATAGTCTTAGAATTTCCCCACCGAAAGGAGCAGTAAATACCACCTGTTTCTGTAATCAGAATGATGCTGCACCTTTCCAACTGGGAAAATCATCTTGTGTCCACACCAGTCAAGCCACTGCCACGACCACTCCCCAAATATTAAACGGAACATATTGGGTATGCGGTCTGAAGGCCTATCCATTTATTCCCGGGGAAAAATATGTTCGTGTGATCAAATGTGTCATGTTATGAAGTTGACGAAACACTTCCCCAAAACCAGAAAGGTTGGAGTGGCTGCTGTTACCTCGCTTATATAGTCCCTCACCTCCGAATAGAAAAGCATGAGCCCAACCTGAGAAAGGAAGGGGGGATAAGACGCAAGACCAGAGAGGTCTCAGAAGGAGACCGTCTACTGTGGACACTACTCCCAAACTACGGCACTACAAGGGCAGAGGTGGAAATACAGAAATAGCAGCTGCCCTTGAAAATTTAATTAATGATACCACCGGCGCGATGGGAGAAACTCAATCCCAAATATCAGCCATAACCACTGAAATGATTGCCACAAGACTGACAGCTTTACAGAATCGAATGGCTTTAGACTATCTTTTGGCCGAAAAAGGGGGAACCTGTGCTCTGATTGGTAAAGAATGCTGCACCTTCATCCCAGACACCTCTTCCATAGTGAAGATAAGGCAGAAATAGTAAAGAAAAAGATAAGCAATATAAGAGAAATTGAAGATGAATTCCGAAAAGATGAAGGATGGGGATGGGGATGGGGTAACTGGAGATTGATCGGGTGGGAAAACGGTTAGTGAATTTAGGCATTTATGTGCTACTAATAATTGTAGGTTTACTGATAGGGTTTAATGTGTTAAAATGGATAATGACTAAGCTGCTAATGTCTTTGGGAGGACAACAACCAATAATGGTACAAACTTAGAAGGTCAGAAATGACTAGATTGTGAACCTCGACACCATAGGGTGAAAAGAGGGCAGAAAATAAGATTGCAAAAACAACAAATGGTTAAGAACAGAAATGGGGGAATTGTTAGAAATGGGTAAAGTATGTTTTTGCAGATATAGAAAAAGCATACAGAAAAGGGGTACAGCAAGAGAACTATTAACCCTGCAGGTATTTAGGGACTTTTCAGTGTATAATTGAGGTTAATTAAATGCTAACTTTGGTGTGTAATTACTATAACAAAAAGTTCTTTTTGTAAAGTTATGCTTTCAGCAAAAAGCTGAGATAACCGAAATGTTTGAGCTATACAAAACGATACAAGTTAATGAAATGTCCGAGGATGGAATGTACCAGCAGAATTGATACAAAATGTTAAACCAGATCTTGACAAAATAAATGTATGTGTCAGCATTTACAGAAAGGAAGGTTGCCAACCTGGGGAAGGGGGAAGTAATAAGGGTGGAGTGCAGCTGGGCAGTGGTCTGGTACAGTAAGAGAGATTGGGTAATTAGGAGTCTGGAGAGATGCCCTCACTCAGCTCAAAGGGTATAACTGTACATTAACCTGAGTTCTAATTTGCTCATTTGCTTCTGCATTTCATGCCCTTTCTTGCAAGATTGTAGAATAAATTGTCTTGTTTCCAGTTTTGGTGGTCTCGTCTAAATTTTATTAAACTTGTTTCTAACAATATTAACGCTCCTGACTAATGCACCTAACCTGCACATCCCTGGGCACTATGGGTAATTTAGAACTGCCAATCCATCCTAACCTGCACATCCCTACACACTATGGATAATTTTGTATTGCAAATCCCCCCCTAAAATAGATAAAGTTAAAAATCACAACACCAGGTTGGAGACTAACAGGTTTGTTTGGAAGCACTAGCATTTGGAGCGCTGCTCCTTCATTAGGTGGTTGTCAAGAATAAGGTCATAAGACATAGAATTTATGGAAAAACATGACAGTGTCCATGTCATTGAAATGACATGTTGAACAAACCTGGATTGTTCAGTCTTTCATCTTTTTGATTGGGTTGCAGGCATCATTAACATGCAAATCCCAGAACTACCTGTAAGGCACCTTCTCAAGAGAACTTAAAGTTTTATAACAAAAAGTGACATTTTAGACCAGCTCTGCAAGTGAAGTGTAGTGCGGTGCGGTGCGGTGGGGTCATGAGAGAGAAAAATGTCTATTTCCATCCTGTATGTCTCTACCTATTTGAGAACACATGCCTTACTTCTGTTGGTGTAAGTATTGTTGTAAATCATAGCTGGGTACTAATAGTTAGATATAAGGGGGAAGAGAATTCCTCAAATAGGGCAGTATAAGAATCCTGGGAGAGCTCTATTTCTGGTTTACTTGCTAATGAACAAACATTAAACACAAGCACCTATTTATTTCAAATTTGGTTTCATTTTTCTTGTGTGATTCTCTGCTGTGACTACACTGTGCCTGGATGTTGACAGGCTGGGAGATTGTGGGTTGGGGCTTGATTGATTGAATGTTTTATTGTTCCAGAAGGTGTAGAAGGGAACAGGGAGATCAACAGAGGACAGAGAAATCAGGACCTGAAATCTGAGCTGACACCAGACTACTCTGTGATCAGTGCTTTGATTAGCAGTGCCAACCCTCCACCTTTACCTAACTTCCCATTTGAGGATACCCTCAATATTCAGGATCCAATCCTTGTCACCCTGAAGCCATGTCTCTGTCGGAGTGTCAGATTGCAATTATTCACTTCAATGTATGTAGTCAATTCATTCACTTTTGTTACAATGCACACACATTCAGACACACCATTTTTAGTTTCAATTTTTGTGATCTTTAGAATCTAGTTTTGATTGCTGGTACATTTACTCTTCTTGTCCCTTTCAATTGTTCTCTGATGTTCATTTTCCACATCACTACATTACTCACTGGCCTTGATTTGGATTGGCCATAATGTCCAGGGACGTGCATGTTAGGTGGGTTAGCCATGGGAAATGCAGGGTTATAGTTTCAGAGTAATAGAAGCAGGAGTAGGCCATTTGGCCCATCCAGCCGCTCCGCCATTCATTAAGATCATGGCTGATCTATCCATTGTCTTAGCTCCTCCTCCCTGCATTGTCCCAACTACCCTTAATTCCCCTACCATTGCAAAAACCCATCCAACTGTGTCTTGAATATACTTAATGAAGCTGCCTCCATTGCTTCTTTGGGCAGAGAATTCCAAAGATTCACTACTCTCCAGGAAAAGCAGTTCCTCCTCATCTCTGTCCTAAATTTAGTACTCCTAATCTTGAGGCCTGGTTTCATTCACCAGCGTGAATTAATCAATAGGTAGAGCTTCATCCCCACAGTGCAATGAATCCCCACTTTCCACCAAAATCCTGGATGTACTCACTCATTCAGTTGCTGTCTCACAACTGCAAGATTTCATTGTAACTTCTTCTGTTCCCATTAAGGGCAAAACATCTTTGAAATCTGCTCTGAAACTCCAGCCTTCACAATCACACTTCTGCTTTCACCAAAGATTAGAGTCATACAGCACGGAAACAGCCCAGTTGGTCCAACTTGTCCGGCCAAACAGATATCCTAAATCAACCTAATCCAATTTGCCTGCATGTGGCTCATATCCCTCAAAACCCTTCCTTTTCATGTACCCATCCAAATGCCTTTTAAAATTCTCCCTCACCTCAAACATATACGTTCTAGTTTTGGACCTTTCTACTTTGGCAAAAGTAACTTGGGTATTCACCCTATCCATGCCCCTTACGAACGTCTATAAGGTCACCCTTCAGCCTCCAGTGCTCTAGGGAAAATATCCCCAGCCATTTGAGTCTCTCCCTGTAGCTCGAACCCTCCAACTCTGACAGGAGCCTTAAAAATCTTTTCGAACCCCTTTCAAAGTTTCACAACATCTTTTCTATAACAGGGAGACCAGAAATGAATGCAGTCTTCCAAATGTGGACCTACACAGCTGCAACATGACCCCCCAATTCCTGTACTCTCTGCTCTGACCAATAAAGGAAAGCATACCAAACACCTTCTTCACTATCCTGTCTACCGGTGACTCCACTTTCAAGGAACTATGAACTTGCACTCCAAGGTCTCTTTGTTCTGCAACATCCCCCTTAACGGTGTCAGTCCTACCTGGATTGCTTGACCAAAATGCAAACTACACACCTCTTAAACTAAACTGCCACTTCTTGGCCCATCAGCTCACCTGATCAATTCTCATTCATAGTGACCTCTGTTTACTCTCTTATTCCTTTGAAGTTGAAAATCTCCACCCCACATACTCTCTCCATTCTCAGTTTGCTGAACCTAATCCCTGCTGGACCTCATCCTGAAGGGTCTGCTTCATGCTAATTAACAGGCCCACACTCAGGGTGGAGACCTAATTGAAACAAGGAATACTGAACAGCCTGGACAGAGTGGAATTTGGAAAGGTGTTTCCATTGGTTGAAGGGATTAGAACCAGTGGGCACAGTCTTAGAGTAAAGGGAAGACCTTTCAGAATGGAGATAAGGATAAACTTCTTCAGCCAGAGAGTGGTGAATCTATGGAATTCACTGCCACAGAAGGCTGTGCAGGCCAGGTCACCGAGGAAATTTAAGATTGAGATGGAGACGTTCTTGAGTCTCAAGGTGATGGAGGGTTACGGAGATGAAGTGGGAGAATGTGGCTGAGGAACCTATCAGCCATGATTGAATGGCAGAGCAAACCTTGAAAAGTCCAATTTCTGCTCCGATGCCTTATGTTCTCTTGCTGTCCTGGACACACAGAGTGCATTGGAAGCAGGAGTAGGCTGTTTGGTCTTTCAAGCCTGCACCAACATTCAACAGATTATCGGCAGATTCACAACCATCGAGATGAATAGGTTGGGACTTGTTCACTGGATCACAGGAGGTTTAGAGGTGACCTGACAGAGGTTTATAAAATCACGAGGGGCAGAGATGAGGTGACCGCTGGTATCCTTTCCCTAAGGTGGGGGTTTCAAGATTAGGCAGCAAACTTGAAGGTGCGAGGAGAAAGGATTTTAAAAAGGCAGGGGGGGCACTTTTCTTTTAACACAGAGTGGTTTGTATGTGGAATGAATGTGGATGCAGGTTGAGTAACAACATTTAAAAGACATTTGGATAAGTATATGAATAGGAAAGGTTCGGAGGAATATGCACCAATCACAGGTAGGTGGAATTAGTTTAGTTTGCGAATATAGTCCGCCTTAGACTAGTTTGACTAAAGGGTCTGGTTCTGTTGGTGTCTGACTCTGTAACTGTTTTATACTGGTGTTAAATCATTTACTTGCCTTCCCCCAGAAACATCCATTTCTTTGGTGTTCAAAAATCAGATGAACTCAGCCTTGAATAATGTTCAATGACCCCCTAACACAGGAAGACATCCCCACTTCTGAACTCAATTCCTCTTGTTAATATACCCTTTGCCTTGCTGATTGCTTGCTGCACCTGTCCAGGCAAAAGTGAGGACTATAGATGCTGGAAATCAGAGTCGAGATTAGAGTGATGCTGAAAAAGCACAGCCGGTCAGGCAGCATCTGAGGAACAGGAAAAAAAATCGACATTTCAGGGAAAAGCTCTTCACCTGCACCTGTCTGACAACTGGCAGTGACTGGTGTAGAAGGATGTTGAGGCCCCTTTGCACATCCACACATCATTCCTGATGAAGTGCTCGGAACGAAATGTCCACTTTGCTGATCCTCGGATGCTGCCTGACCTACTACCTTTTTCCAGCCCCACACCTTGACTCTAATCTCCAGCATCTGCAGTTCTCACTTGCTCCACATCCCAATATATCACCATTTAAACAATACATCTCCTTTCTGCTTTTTTTTCACAGCAATGGCTATAACTTCACATTGAGATACTGCATTTATCACGTGTTTGTAAATTGTGGTCTTCTCTACATCGGGAAGACCGAGTGTAACTTGGGGAACAGTTTGGCGAGCATCACAGCTGGGTCCACAGAGGCTGACCAGACCTCCCAGTCACCACTCATTTTAATTCCCCTTCCCACTCCCTTTCTGACAAGAACATCTTAGGCTTCCTCAATTGCCACAATGAACCAAACCGTAAATTGGGGAAACAACACCCCATCTTCTGCCCAAGCAGCCTACAGCCTGTAGGACTCAACATCAAGTTCTCCAATTTCAAATAACCTCCCTTTCCATCCCCCGACTCCCTTCTCAGCCCCGTGCCCCTCATTTCCACTTTTTCCTTTCACTAACCTGATTTCTTCCACCCATTGACTCATCAGGCCGTACCCTCTCCCTGTTTTCACTTATCCCCACTTTAGCCCCCTGCCCCAGCACCCATCCCCAGTCCTGAAGAAGAGTTACACCCGAAACATCAACTTCTCCACTTCCTGATGCTTCCTGGTTTGCTGTGTCCTTCCAGCCTCCTGCCTGTCTATTTTGCCAATTGAGACACAGACCTCGACCACGTTTCCAGAGTCTGTCCCCTCCCTGGGTTCACTCTCTTTCCTTTCAGTTGCTGCAAATCAACAATTGAATCCCAGAATGAAAACGAAACGGAAAAGGGGGCGAGAAAAGAGAGTGCTGTACTCACAGATCTTAGACAGAGGAAGGAATTTGCAGTCTGGGTGAAGCTCAATGTTGATTCAGAAAGAGAGGAGCAGGAGTAGCAGCTTCAGAAACTCATGGTCCACTTCCGCATTCAGACAATGGGGTGGCTCTGATTGGCAGGAGGACCAGTCTCCTTCCGGTCCTCCAGGGTTCCCTACTGGGCTATCAAAGGAAGGTCGCGAGCCTTTTTTTGCGGAACGCGATGAGCATGCCCAGAATTTTGCTGATACCGGTGGGCATGCGCACTGCGTTGCTGACACCGGATAACATGTGCAGTATGCTCACTGGGGATGCTGGTGTTCCTGTCAGATTTTAAAAGTCCAAATGCCAATGGGTAAATAAGGGGTAGAGGCACAATTTGTTTTTTCGCTGTGGTTCGACACTTCATTGCTTTTGCATTCTGTCTGGATGCTCAACTTTTGTATGTCTTTTCACCACGTTGGGGGGCGAGTCCAGAACTGGAGGGCACGGGTTTAGGGTGAGAGGGGAAAGGTTTCTGAGGGGTAACCTTTTTGCACAGACGGTGGTGCGTGTCAGCCAAAGAAATTGGTGGAGGCTAGTACGTATGATAATATTTAAAATGCATCTGCATGGGGATATGAATAGGACAGATTCGGAGGGATAAGGGGCCAAATACTGGCAAATGGGTGACTAGATTAATTCAGGATATCTGGTCGGCATAGACCGAAGGGCATGTTTCTGTGCTCTGTGACGCTATTTCTAGATAGTTGGAACAACTTAACCATTCACCCTTTACAGTCAAGATCAGAGTGGTGCTGGAAATGTACAGCAGGTCAGGCAGCATCCAAGGGAGCAGGAAAATCGACGTTTCAGACAAAAGCCTTAAATGCTGCCTGACCTGCTGTGCTTTTCCAGCACCACTCTAATCTCCAGCACCTGCAGTCCTCACTTTCGCCCATTCACACCTCCCAGCCTCTCCTGAGCTGTGGCCTGACTGTGCTTATTTCAGTGAAAGTTTCAGAAAGATTTCAGCAGCTCTTTGAAAAACTTGAATGTGCTTTCTGACTTTAACGATGTTTCTGAAGATATCATTTTAGGTATTCTCAATTTTGAGATCAGCATCCAAGGAACAGGAGAATTACTGAAGAAGGGCTTATGCCCGAAACGTCGATTCTCCTGTTCCTTGAATGCTGCCTGACCTTCTGCGCTTTTCCAGCAACACATTTTCAGCTCTGATCTCCAGCATCTGCAATCCGCACTTTCTCCATTTCTCACCCTTCCCGACTCCCAGGTAGAGTCATCACTATCCATTTTCTCGGTGTGTGTGTGTGTCCTTTGAAGGGCTTGATACAGCAGTCAAACCTGGTTCGAGGCATGAGAAAGGACGGGTGTGGTGGGGGCTGGGGAGAAAAGAGACAGAATGGATGGGGGACAGAGAGGGAGAGAATGGAGGGGATAGAGAGAAACTGTGGGGGGGGGGGGGTGGAAGCCGAGAGAGAATAAGTGGGGTTGACAGAGAGATTGAGCGGGGGAGAGAGAGTGGGCGTGACGGAGAAGTGGGAGATGGCACAGGGCAGGGTGATACTAGGCACACAGATACACAAGATGACCACTGAGCAGGGTGATACTAGGCACACTGACACACAAGATGGCCGCTGGATCACAATATGGAGAGAAACAGCAGAGCTGATACAGACACTGCCTGGGGCCACCAGAATGCCAGCACGTTGGACTCACAACCCAATTGATTAGTTTAAGGCGGGTGGGGGAGAGAATACACACGAGTAATGAACACTGCCCGCCGAAGTGTCTGGCTCCACCCAACACCCATTATAGAAGTGCTAACAGCTTGGTACAGACTCAATACCAAATGCTAATAGCCAGGGCTGCAAGAATCCTCCTTCTCAGGAAGAGCAATTAGCGCCCATTACTACAACAATGGATTTCCATGCAGACATTGAAATGGACAATGTCTGCACTGAAACTGACAACGACTGTGCGGAAATTAACAAAGGCTGTGCCTGAACTGACAAAGACTGTACCGAAACTATCAACGATTCTATAATGATTACCATAAACAAATCATGTTACAAAGACAATAATCCCATCCCTGACCGATTGTATCACAAGATGTATAAAAGTTTCTTGACGTGTTCTCCAGGTCGAGAGAAGTCTCGCAGCTGACACTGTGCTGTTGGTGTCTTTCTCTCCCCGGAGCCCCGGTATTTCCTTGTGCAATAATCTCTGTCATTGAACCTCAATTCTGAATCCGAGCCTGGTGTTTTTCCCCACAACAGGAAAGAGAGAATGGGCGGGGGTGGCAGATGGTGGGGGGAGAGAGAGAGAACGGATAGAGAGGAGATGGTGGAGGCCTGGAAGAATAGAAATGGGACAGAGGGTGTGGTGAGAGAATAGATGGGGGCAGCGGGTGTGTAGAAGGACTGGTCAGAAGGCAGAGGGTGAGGAATGAAATGACAGGGATGCAGAGGGTTGCGTGAGAGAGAATTGACAGACTGTTTGAAGTATCGAGGGAGAATGGACAAGAAGCTGGGGATGGAAAGAGAATGGACAAAGGGCGCTGTGGATGGCGGGGGAGAATAGACAGTGGGAGCTGTGGGTGATGGGGAGGAATGGACAGGGAAAGCTGTGGCTGGCCAAGATCAAAAAAGTTGATGACAGTCAACATTTATCAGATTGTTTCTGGAACAGAAAAACTTGCACTGGCGTCTCCCAGAAGAGGGGTGTCTCGTATGTATTCCTTCAATTTGTTTTAAAATAATTGTTGTGTATCTTAATTGTTAAGATATACCTGGCACATGGAGAGATGGCTGTGGTTGTTGGAGGTCAGTCATTTCAGTTCCAGGACCGTCTCTGCAGGAATTCATAGGGTAGTGTCTTAGGCTTAACTATCTTCATCAATGACCTTCTTCCATCATAAGGTCAGAGGTGGTGATATTCACCAATAATTGCACAATGTTCACAATTCCTCACAAACTGAAGCAGTTCAGTTTGAAATGCAACAAGATCTTAACAATATCCAATGGGCTGATGAGTGGCAAGTAACATTTATGCCACGCCAATGCCAAACGATGACTCATCCCCAAAAGAGATAATCTGACCACTCCCCGTGATATTCAACAGTGTTACTGTCACTAAACACCCCGCTATCAACATCCTTGGGGTTTACCATTGACCAGAAACTCAACTAGACTAATCACAGACACAATGGCAACAAGAGCAGGCAACAGGTCTGGAATATTGTGGCAAGAAACTCCCCAAACCCTGCCCATCTTCTACAAGGCACAAGTCAACTGAGTAATGGACTACTCTCCCACCAGTTTGGATGGGTGCACCTTCAAAAACATTCAAAAAGCTTGATACCATCCAGGACAAAGTCGCCTGCTTGATTGGCACCATCTCCACATACATCCACTCCCTCTGCCCGACTGTTCAGAAGCAGGAGTGCATATGATCTACAAGACACAACACGGAAATTCACCAAAGATCCTTAGAAAATACCTTCCAAACCAACAACCACTTCCGTCCAGATGGATCAGGAAAAAGATACTTGGGAACACAACTTCTTGCAAATACCCCTCCAAGCCACTCACCATCTTGACTTGGAAATATATTGCTGTTCCTTCAGTATTGCTGGGTCTAAATCCTGGAATACCATCCGAAAGGACATTATGGGTCACTGTACAGCGTGTGGACCACAGCAGTTGAAGAAGGCAGGTCACCATTACCTTTTCAAGCAGAACTAAATGCTGGCCAGCCAGCAATGCTCATGTACCATGAATAACTTTTAATAAATGGTTGGAATCTGCAAACTAAAAAAAAAATCAACGTTCAGGTGGAACAGACGTCGGGCTTTGATTTGGTCCTTATTTGAGGATGGACAAAGAGCGATATACTGACACTGAATTGGAAATAGAGGTCCGAGTTAAACACCTGTAGTGTTTCACTCAGTGTATCAATTGAAAATCGATTAAAGATTGGCTCCTGGCGTGTACGTCATGAACACATGAAAAAGGACGGTTAAGAAGTCATGAGGGACTCTTGATTTCATCTCTTTCATGGCTGATGTACTACCCACAGGATATTGAGCAACTAAGTCAATTTGCCCAGCGACGTAGTGTCTGGACGATGTGGTTAGTAGCTGATAAGTGTGCAATAGGTCCTTGCAAAGAGAAGGATATTCCCATGGAAGGAAAGAATTTGTTTATCAGGTAGCAGTACAGCTGCAAGGGAATTAAGGATAGTTGGGACAATGCAGGGAGGAGGAGCTCAGACAATGGATAGATCAGCCATGATCTTAATGAATGGCGGAGCAGGCTGGAAGGGCCAAATGGCCTATTCCTGCTTCTATTACTATGAAACTATAACCCTGCATTTCCCATGGCTAACCCACCTAACCTGCATATCCCTGGGCACTGTGGCCAATTTAGCATGGCCAATCCAAATCATGGCCGGTGAGCAATGTAGTGCTGTGGAAAACGATCATCAGAGAACAATAGAAAGGGACAAGGAGAGGAAATGTATCAGCAATCAAGACTGAATACTAATGTCACAAAAATTGAAATGATACATGGTGAGTGTGAATGTGTGCTGCATTGTAACAAAAGTGAATGAATTAACTGCACACATTGGAAGTGAATAATTATGGTCTGAGACTCCGTACAGAGACATGGCTTCAGGATGGCAAGGATTTGATCCTGAATATTGAGGGGGGAGTCAGATGGGAAGCGAGGTAAAGGCAGAGGGTTGGCACTGCTCACCAAAGCACTGAGCACAGGTAGTCTGGTGTCAGCTTGGGTTTCAGGTCCTGATTTCTCTATCCTCTGATCTCCCAGTTCCCACGGAATAAGATGTCGGTCTGTTCTCAGCTTTCTGGACTTCTGCTGAAGCTTTCACGCCTCTTTTACAGCTTCCAGAACAAGAAAACATTCAGTCAATCGAAAGCAAACCCACAATCTCAGCCTGTCACCCATCCAGACACAGAGTGTAGTCAGCGCAGGGAATCAAACAAGAAAAATGAAACAAAATCAGAAATAAATAAATGCTTAATGTTTGTTCATTAGAAAGTAAACTAGAAATAGGGGTCTCCCAGGATCCTGAGAGTGCCCTACGTGAGGAATCCTCTCTCCCTAGATGCAATTATTAGTATTGTTGGGGCAAAGTAACTCGTGTGTCAAAACGTTTAAAGCAAAGTAGTCAGGAGAGGAGATCTTGAGCAATTAACTAGCTTTATTCGTTGCCATGGGGAATACCTCTTAGTTCAAAACAAAGTCCGACGTATTCCAATAAAGTACAGAATGTTACAAGTTTTATGTAAAACACAAGCCCCTCTCTCCATTAATTATGCAACTGAGGGGCAGTTGTAAGGTTCACATACATTGTCCAGACCTACACTTCCTAATGCCTGCAAAACTGAATGTTTTCTTATACTGCATGTTCAGCTAGGCTCGAATTACTAATAAGGGACAGAGAGAACCAATCCATCATTCTATGAAGCAGCGCAGTCTAATGGCCTGAGGAGCAGAGACAGCCTGCAGCTGCAAGGTCAGGCTCTCAAAACAGAATTCCTCAGCCACGGCTCAGACAGCATTCTGTTAACAGGCTACATTTTACTGCAAACATTGCTTTGTGATAAAATGGCTTCCACACAGTTTTGTGTCAATTTTGATCAAATTCTCCCACAATCCCTCCTTTTTTATTAAAAAGAGGAGATTGGGGGTGTCAGCAAAAGGGGGATTATACCCAGAGCCAGGGGGATTGTCAGGAGATAGTGTTTGGAGAGCGAACTGTTAGTCCTCGGGTTCAGTAAGGACAGGGGCAGAAGGCTCCAGGGATTGGGAATCATCATCAGGAATTTCATCAGGAAGGGGAAATCTCGGCAACTGGGAGATCACTGGAGAGGAGGGCCACAACAGTGAACTGAACCGAGCACAGGATTGTATGCGGGTGACTTTGATTTCCAATCGACCAGTTCCAAAGGCAGGGGGAAAGAAAGCTTCGAGTTGCTCAAATTACATAAGTGCTCGAGTACGAGTTCGGGATGGATGGGGATATGGGCACATAGCCAGCAGCTGGAGTGGTTGACCTTCTGTGCATAAAGAAAAGTATTAAACTGTAATTTCTGTTTACTAGAGGTTATCAGGCACAATCAAACATAGTTCGTGAAAGAAAGATAAGGAAGAGTGCAGTGAAAGGCAGAATGATCAGGCTGAGGCATTCACGAATGAAGGCTGAAGATGTGTCTCTGACGGGGTCTTCTGGTGTTCCTCCAGGAGGTGGCGCTCGTTTGCATTGTGTTGTGTGTGTCCATGCGGCCTCCCCTTGACCCTGACTGCTCACCGGGTAACCCAGCAGGACTAGGAACGGGCCTTTTCATCTCAGCGCCAATATGTCCCGGTCGTAATGGTGAGGGTTGGCGTACCCATGAATGTAAACTCTGAAGAGTTTTGGTGAACTGATGCAAATATTTCCCACTTGTCCAACATTAGAGTGTCAGCTGTTTCAGCCATTGGGATGGTTTTGATTCATCGACTAAATACATCTACTCTTATTAGACAATATTCATAACAATGTACGCGAGGTGATTCTATAAAAGCAAGTTGTAGACAGGGAAAAAGGCTGACCAGGCAAGGAGGTTGTTAGCAAACACACTCTCTGTCTGCCTGCCTGCCTGCACCACTCTCTCTCCCCCTTTCTCTCTCTCTCTTTCTCTCTATCTATCTGTCTCACTCATGCGAATACGCACACATAGAAGTCCATGGCAGTGAATGTGTATCTGCAGAATTAAACTTGCAGATACATTCTATTTTGCTCAAAAAATGCACAATCTGCAGGCAGTCAATACATGCAATATTTTGTGAATTTTGTTTTGGAAATAGAATCAGTCTGACTCAAGATTGGGACACAGAAGACTCTGACCTCACACCTTTAATGAATTGTCTGAGCTGAGATGTCACATTTTGCTATAAAACCTTGAGTTATCTTGAGAAGGTGACAGACAGAAGATGTGGGATTTACACAGTAATGATACCTGCAACCCATTTGAATAGATGTAAAACTTAACAATCCAGGTTTGTTCAATATATCATTTCAGTGGCAGGACACTGGAATGTTTTGCTGTAAATTCTGTTTGTGATATTATTCTCCACAACCACCTGATGGAGGAGCAGCACTCCGAAAGCTGCTGGTTCCAAAGAAACCTGTTGGACAAAACGTGTTGTTGTGTGGTTTTTAACTTTGTCCAGATTAGGGTGGGTTGACCCTGCTAAATTACCCATAGTGTCCAGGGATGTGCAAGTTAGGGTGGATTGGTCATGCCAAATCACTCATAGTTGGCCATGCTAAATTACCCATAGTGCCCAGGGATGTGCAGGTTAGGGTGAATTGGTCATGCTAAGTTACCCATAGTGCCCAGGGATGTGCAGGTTAGGGTGAATTGGTCATGCTAAATTACCCATAGTGCCCAGGGATGTGCAGGTTAGGGTGGATTGGTAATGCTAAATTACCAATAGTGCCCAGGGATGTGCAGGTTAGGGTGGATTGGTCATGCTAAATTACCCATAGTGCCCAGGGATGTGCAGGTTAGGGTGGATTGGCTATGCCAAATTCCGCATAATATCCAGGGGTGTGCAGGTTAGGTGTATTACTCAGGGTTAAATGGAGAGCAGTGGGGGTGGGGGAATGGGTGTGGGTGGGTTACCCTTGGGAGGGTCAGTGTGGACCCGTGGGTCAGGGTAGCCTGCTTCCACACTGTGGGGATTCCCTGAAGGGAAGGGATTCTCCTCCCCTTCTGCTGCAGGGCCCCGCAGGTGCAGTGAGGTGGCCCGCTGTCCATCTCGCCCCGCCCCTTTACCGTCACCTTTCCCCGCCCATTTAATGACGTCACAAGACAGAAGTGGCCCTGTCAGTTTGAGTGACACTCCCTCCCTCTGGGCAACTCCTCATCCTGGGAGGGCCGGAGAGACGGGAGGCGGGGAAGTCTGTTCTTTTGTTGCAACTGGAGTGAATTCAGGGAGGGAGCAGTCTCCGCAAACTCAGGTAGGTTTCTTAATTACCCCAGTGAAGAGGGACGGAAGAATAGAGATTGGAAAGGGGGAGGGGTGGACATTTTTTCTGTTGTGATGTTTAAAATGCACCCGATTCCCACCAGTAACTGCAGCAGGTACAAGTACAGCACATGCAATATTCCTCATTGCAGCTTCAAACCGGTTTTGCACCCTCTGTTCTTCCTCCACCTTGGCTCCAGTACATTCAGCTTCCTTCCCTCATTCCCATCCCCCCGCCCTGATGTCCAAGCTGACCCGCAAAAGTTCCTCCATTCTTTCTCCAGTGTCTTTTGTGGGTTTTGAAAACTTTCTTAATCCTTTAATTGAGTAGATGAGTTGGGAAGTTATGTTGTAGCTGCACGAGGTTAGGCCACTTTTGGAATGTTGTGTGCAGTCCTGGTCTCTCTGCTAGAGGAAGGATGTTGTGAAACCTGAAAGGATTCAGAAAAGATTAACAAGAATGTTGTCAGGGTTTGAGCTGAACAGGGTTGGGCTGTTTTTCCTTCGAGCGCCAGAGGCTGAAGGGTGACCCGACAGATTTCTATAAAATCATGAGGGGCATGGATAGGATAAATAGACAAGGTGTTTTCCCTGGGATGGGGGAGTCCAGAACTACAGGGTAATAGGTTTAGGGTGAGGGTGTGGAGAAGATTTAAAAGAGACCTTTGGGGCAATGCCTATGTTGAGGGTAGTGCATGTAAGGAATGAGCTGCCAGAGGAAGTGGTGGAGGCTGGTACAATCACAACATTTAAAAGGCATCTGGATGTGTAAATGAATAGGAAGGGTTAATTTTTTTAAAAATTGGCAGCTCTCAGAATGAACAGGATGTCTGTCACTCCTGTGTATTTTTTAAAAAATTTTTTTTCCTTTTAACCCCCATGCTACCGCCTAACTGCGATAGTGCTTATTTTTTTCCCCAGAACCCATGTTGTGTGTGTGCAGGTGTGAGACACAGTGAGAGACACAAGGTGTATGAATCTTTATTCAATTTCCACCACCAGGAAGAAAGGAAACACCCGAGTGGCCAATGACAAGCAGTGCCCTTCACAAATAGGAAGGGTTTACAGGGATATGGGTCAAGTGTTGGTAAATGGGACCAGATTGATTGAGGATATCTGATCAGCATGGATGAGTTGGACCAAAGGGCCTGTTTCTGTGCTGTACATCTGGTAGACAGTGGTCCTCATAATTCTGTTCCCATTAGGCTCTCCCTTAACTCTCTTGCAAATGGTCTTGGTGACAGTATGAGATTCTGAAAAGAAACAGGACCCATAAATGCACAAGGGAAGGATTCCGTACATGGAGATGGGTATAGTTACTTATGCCGCATAAGGCCTGCTGTATCCCAGCCAGAGGAACGCAAGCTGTTTGTCTATACAGGCAGGAGGTATATGGCCCCTTTGTCTTACAGGAGTGGGTGAGACAAGTCTCAAATAGGCAGGAGATGTTATGTGGAACATGCACACCCATAGCTGGTTCCATTAAAGCAATTCTCATATAACCCTGCTGTAGAGTTAAAAGACATCAGCAAACAGGTGGCAGGAGGGCTCATACAGTATTGGAAAACTTATCCTTAAGCATTTTGACTAAAAATGTTTAATTTTGAATTATACAACACATTTGCTGCAGAATAGAAAATAGGCAGGGAGAGTAAGACAATTAAGAACGTTTGCCTGAACATCAGTGAATCTGTATAAACAGGACACCGAGTGATAACATTCATGGCTGTTCCTTTGTGAAATTAATAACAATGTTTGATTCTGACCTCAAAATGAAACTCGCTACAAATTGACTTCTCCCTTGAATTCTTGTCCTTCACTATTATCTGTCTAGTTCAGAACATGCAGTGCTTTTGTTAACTTTTTGTGTTTGTGACAGTATCGTCTTTGTAAACTTGTGTATAAAGGTAGTCTTCTAGGAGTAAGTGAGGACTGGAGATCAGAGCTGAAAATGTGTTGCTGGAAAAGCGCAGGAGGTCAGGCAGCATCCAAGGAGCAGGAGCTCATGCCCGAAACGTCGATTCCTCTGCTCCTTGGATGCTGCCTGACCTGCTGCGCTTTTCCAGCAACACGTTTTCAGCTATAAAGGTAGTCTGTTTGTGATAGTACAACAGAGTAGCCTGCCAGGGCTCTTGAAGGAAGAACAATGTCCTACTCTCCTGGGTTGTTAGAATCCAGTTAGCCTGGCTTATAGGTATCAGGGTTATGTTGTAACAGTGATGCTATTAGTAAATTAAAGGGATGATTAAAATTAAACTAAAACTGTCTGCAAGACTGTAAAATTCCAGACTACCAAAGGTACAATCTCCGGGATGAACCAAGAGAGGCTTGCAAGTTGAGTTCATAAGGAATTCCTTGGGCCGTCTCAAATCTGTACTTCATCAAGAGTTCTTCATTACTATTACCAACAAAGTGCGATCCATTGTCCAAGCTAATGCACGCAGGTATACCGAAGCAGGGAATAATTTCCTTAAGCAAAATCTTCACAGTCTCAGCAGCAGTGTTAGGGGAAGGATAGGCTTCAATCCACTTAGAAAAAACATCAACAATAAGCTAAATATATTTATAGCACTGACATTTCTGCAACTCAATGAAGTCCAGTTGAAGTGTCTCAAAGGGACCCTCCGGCAAGGGAGTTCTACCCGGAGTGCAAGGCAAGCCTTTTCCGGGGTTATGTTCCTGACAAATAAGACACCGGCCGCTAACCCTTTGAGCTCGTTGTTGGAGGCAGGGATGCCACCAAGCCGTCAGGAGAAAGAGGGCGACCGAACGGGCACCACCGTGAGTTGCATAATGTACACAGTCAATAACCCATAGAGCAAGATCATCAGACATAGAAGTTTAACCCACGGGAGGAGTCCAGAGTTGGAATTGTCCTCCTGCCTATCAGAGCCCCCCCATTGTCTAAATGCAGAAGTTGGACCATGAGCTTCTGAAGCTGCTATTGCTCCCCTCTCTCTCTCTGAATGAAGATTGAGCTTCACCCCAGACTGCAATGCCCTTCCCCTGTCCAACATCTCTGAGCACGGTACTCTCTTTTCTCACCACCTTTTTCCAGAGTGGTGAAGGGAGGTGATTTGAAATTGGAGAACTCAATGTTGATCCTCAGGGCTGCAGGCTGCCCAGGCACAAGATGAGGTGTTGTTACTCCAATTTGCAGTTTGCTTTGTTGTGGCAATGGAAGAGGCCAAAGATGGTCATATTGGGAAAGGGAATTAAAATGAGTGGCGACTGGGAGGTCCAGTCGGCTTCTGTGGACCCAGCTGCGATGCTCGGCGAACCATTCCCCAAGTTTATGCTCAGTCTCCACGATGTAGAGAAGACCACAGTTAGCAAACACATGGCAAATGGAGTGCCACAATGTAAAGTTACAGCCTTTGTTATGGAAAAAAAAGCAGAAAGGAGGTGAATTTCCAATGCTGGAGATCAGAGTCGAAAAGTGTGGTGCTGGAAAAGCACAGCAGGTCAGACAGCATCCGAGGAGCAAGAGAGTTGATGTTTCAGGCACCAGCCCTTCGTCAGGGATGATGTGTGGATGTGCAAAGGGGCCTCAGCGTCCTCCTACACCAGTCACTGCCAGTTGTCAGAAAGTTGCAGCAAGCAATCAGCAAGGCAAGTGGTATATTAGCAAGAGGAATTGAGTTCAGAAGTGGGAATGTCTCCCTGCAGTTAGAGGATCATTGAATATATTCAAGGCTGAACTCATCTGATTTTGGAACAACGAAGAAGTGGACGTTTGTGGGGGAAGGCAAGAAAATGGTTTCAAGACCAGTACAGAATAGTTAGTCAGACAGCACAGAAACAGACCATTCAGTCCAACTAGTCCATGCTGACTATATTCAGAAACTAAACTAGTCCCACCTAGATTGGGCCATATCCCTCAGAACCTTTCCTATTCATGTACTTATCCAAATGTTAAGTTGTAGAACGAAGAGACCTTGGACTGCAGGTTCATAGTTCCTTGAGAGCGGAGTCTCAGGAACATAGTGAAGAAAGCGTTTGGGATGCTTTCCTTTATTGGTCAGAGCATTGAGTATGGGGTTGGGAGGTCATGTTGCAGCTGTACAGGACATTGGTGAGACCATTTTTAGAATACTGCATTCAGTTCTGGTCTCTCTGCTAGAGGGAAGATGTTGGTAAACTTTGACAGGAGTTGGAAAAGATTTACAAGGCTGTTGCCAGGGTTGGAGGGTTTGAGCTACAGGGGAAAGCTGAATAGGCCAGGGATATTTTCCCTGGAGCATGAGAGGCTGATGTTTAGCAGTAAGGATAAATTATACAAGAGGGACGGGTTGCACCTTAATAGGTGGGGGACCAGTATTCTGGCAGGTAGGTTTGCCACTGCAACACAGCTGCGTTTAAATTAGGTACAGCAGGCAGTGAAGTAAGCTAATAGCATCTAGCATCCTGGCCTTCATAACAAGAGGAATTGAGTAAAGAAGCAAAGAGGTCCTTTTGCAACCATACAGGGCCCTGGTGAGACTGCACCTGGAATATTGTGCGCAGTTTTGGTCTCCAAATTTGAGGAAAGACATTCCGGCTATTGAGGGAATGCAGCATATGTTCACGAGGTCAATTCCCAGAATGGCGGGACTATCTTATGCTGAAAGATTGGAGCGACTGGGCTTGTGTACACTTGAGTTTGGAAGGCTGAGAGGGGATCTGATTGAGATGTACAAGATTATTAAAGGATTGGACACTCTGGAGGCAGGAAGCAGGTTTCCGCTGATGGGTGAGTCCTGAACCAGAGGACACAGTTTAAAAACAAGGGGTAGGCCACTTAGAACGGAGTTGAAGAGAAACTTCTTCACCCAGAGAGTGGTGGGTGTATGGAATGCTCTGCCCCAGAAGGCTGTGGAGGCCAAGTCTCTGGATACTTTCAAGAAAGAGTTGGATAGAGCTCTTAAGGATCGTAGAATCCAAGGTTATGGGGATAAGGCAGGAACAGGATACTGATTGCGGATGATCAGCCATGATGGTGCTGGCTCTAAGGGCAGAATGGCCTACTCCTGCACCTATTGTCTATTGTCTGATGGATGTTCATAAGGGGCATGGATTGGGTGAATATCCAAGGTCTTTTCCCCTGGGTATGGGAGTCCAGAACTAGAGGGCATATGTTGAGCTGAGAGGGGAATGATTTAATGGGGACCTGAGGGGCAGACCTGCTCGCTCTCAGCAGTATCCCAGTGTTGTGAAAGATATTCACTTTCAGGTGGATTTGTCTTGATGTTAGTCTTGACATTTTTGTTTTTCTGCCCCTGTAAGATCCTGAATCAGCATCTTCAGGGGAGTTAGTTCGAGCGGAGTGAGAACAGACGGGGAGAGAGAGAGTGGGATGGTGCTTTCAATTTTGTGGAATAACAAAAGAAAAGAATATTCCACAGAAAGTAGAGTTCCTTGTTCTGAATTTCTACCCTGCACTGACAATGATCACTTTTGTAATCTCTTTGTAACAGAGTATTGGACGATCTGAAGACAGAAGTTTCAAAATCAACAGATGAAGGGCTCTCCATTGTCTGCAGTCCTCACTTTGACATCAATGTCTGACAGTCACTCACTCCATCAGAACGACAACAATTTTCCAACTATGATTTTGTGAGAAGGAGCAAAGCTTTTTGGTTCCGGTTTGAGTACATTTTCAGCATCAGTGGGACTGGATGAGAGACCCTACTATTGCAGTGCACTGAGTGTGGAGCCTGAAGCAGTTATACGGCCTGGAAAAAGAAATTCACGGTGGGGAGGGGCTCCACACGCGTTTATGTGTGGCTGAAGCGTTGGCCATGGAGAAACCCGAGGAATCCTGCCTCGTACAGAAACCATGGAAGTGTGGCGACTGTGGGAAAGTTTTCCATGTCCCGTCTGTCCTGGAGACTCATCGGCGCAGCCACACCGGGGAGAAGCCGTTCTTCTGCTATGTCTGCGGGAAAGGCTTCAGCGATTCCTCCAACCTGCTGACCCACCAGCGAGTCCACATGGGTGAGAGGCCCTTCAGCTGCCCTCTGTGCGGGAAGGCTTTTCGTGATTCCTCCGTCCTGCTGACCCACCAGCGGGTCCACACCGGGGAGAGGCCCTTCAGCTGCCCCAAGTGCAGGAAGGCCTTTACCCAGGCCTCCACCCTGCTGAGGCACCGGTGGATCCACTTGGGGGAGAGGCCGTTCCCCTGCACAGAGTGCAGGAAGGCCTTTAGCAATTCCTCCAACCTACTGACGCACTGGCGGGTCCACACAGGGGAGAGGCCGTTCAGCTGTCCCCAGTGCAGGAAGGCCTTTACCCAGGCCTCTGCCCTGCTGAGGCATCGGAGGATCCACATGGGGGAGAGGTCCTTCAGCTGTCCCCAGTGCGGGAAGACCTTTACCCAGGCCTCCACCCTGCTGACCCACCGGCAGATCCACACGGGGGAGAGGCCTTTCAGCTGCTCAGAGTTTGGGGAGGGGTTCAGTCAGGTGAGCCACCTGCAGAGGCACTAGCGGCTCCACTAGGGGGAGAGGCCCTTCAGGGGCCCCGAGTGCAGGACGGGGTTCACCTGCTCGATTTAAGCTGCTGACCCACCAGTGTCTCCACACCAGGGAGAGGCCGTTCACCTGCTCCTCCCAACTGTGGACGCACTGCAGCGGCGACGGCCGAATACCATTATCAACTGGACTGTCAACCCAGTTTCGGGGCTGCTGGGTTCGAATCCAGCCACGGCAGATGGCGGAATTGGAATTTGGTCAGAAACTGGAGTTCAGAATCTAATGATGAAACCAATTTTTGTTGGGGGGGTGGGTGGAGAAAACCCCCATCTGATTCACTCGCATCCTTTTTAGGGGAGGAAACTGCCGTTGTGGGAAAGGATTCACTCAGTCGTTCCAGCTGCATTCTTTACCCAGGCTGGCCTACACGTGACTCCAGACCCACAGCAGTGTGGTTGACTCGACACTGCCCATCCAACTTACTTGGATACAGGTTGAAATTACTGAGTGAGGCAATACTTCCCACAGGTTAAGGCTGTACCAAGGATCCAACTACAAAGGGACAACTCGGTGGTGACCAATACTAAGGAAAGTGTGGTTGTGGGGGGATGTGCGTGCACTTTGGTCTTGAGCTGTTTGAAAAGTAGCTACTTTTTCTCTGCTTTTTTGCTGGGGGGGATCTGAAGCTGTAACAAAGCTGGATCGCAATTAAGGTTACCTGAACTTACTGCCAGTCTCAGACTCTCATTGAAAGTTTTGAGCTCCAAGAGGGTTTTGTTTTAAAGCTGCTCATTTCTTTCAGCCTCCTGCACTGAGTTTCCAATGTTGTGTTTCAGATGGAGCAGTGAATGAGTAGCTAGTATTGTTAGAAATTGTAAATTTTTCAGGAGTGCAGTTACTGCATCATTTCATCAGCATTGTAAAGTTTCCTGGCAGCACTGGGACTGTGTTCACTAGATGTGGAGGTGCCAGTTTTGGACTAGGGTGGATAAAATTTAAAAACTCTCATAACACCAGGTTTATTTGAAAGCACCAGCTTTTGGAGTGCTGCTCCTTCATTGGGTAGCTGTGAAGCAGGATCAAAGACATTACATTTTATAGCAAAAGATCACCGTGTCATGCAACTGATAGGATATATTGAACAAACCGAGATTGCTGTGATTGTGTGCATGTGAGTTTGTGCGTGAGTGTGCATGTAAGAGTGTGTGCATGCTTGGAGTATAAGTCTGTGAGAGTGTGGGTGTATGAGACAGGTATGAACGCAAGACTTTATGTTTTACTAAAACAAGAAAGGGCAGGATGTGTACAGTTAATTGTCGGACCCTGGGTCATGTTGTAAAAGAGAGACATAGAGTCATAGAGATATACAGCATGGAAACAGACCCTTCGGTCCAACCAATCCACGCCGACCAGATATCCCAACCTAATCTAGTCCCACCTGCCAGCACCCGGCCGGTATCTCTCCAAACCCGAGACATGGGGAGGTGGGGTTTAGGTACGTAGTTCTTTGAAAGTTGTATCACTGGTAGACAGGGTGGTTTAGAGTACTGGGTACAGTTCGGGTGGCCCTGTAATATGAAGAAGACTATTAGAGAGGGTTCGGTAAAGATTTACTAGGACATTGCCAGGACTGGAAGGTTTGAGTTATAAGGAGAGGCTGGGACATCTTTCACTGAGCACAAGGAGGTTGAGGGGTGACCTCATCGAGATTTATAAAATCATAAGGAGTGAAGTTCGGTAAATAGCAAAGGGCTCTTCCTTCGTGTAGGGGAGCTCAAAACTAGGGGGCATATTCTTTCAAGGTGAGAGGAGAGAGATTTAAAAGGAACCGGAGGGGCACTGTTTTGACAGAGGGTGGTTTGTGTGTGGAATGAATTTGCTGAGGAAGTGGTAGATGCAGGTACAGTTACAACATTTAAACGACATTCGGATGGGTACATGAATAGAAACGTTTAGAGGAATATGGGACAAATGCAGGCAAGTGGGACTGGTTTAGTTTGGGAATCCTGGTCGGCATGGACAAGTTGGACCGAAGGGTCTGTTTCTGTGCTGTATACCTCTATGATCTTATTGAAACCAATAGAATTCTGAAAAGGGCTTGATAAGATAGATGCCCATAAAATGCTCCTTTTTGGGGAGAGTCAATAGAATCCCAACAATGTGGAAGCAGGCCATTCGGCCTATCTATTCCACACTGGCCCTCTGAAGAGTGTGCCACCCATATCCATCCCCTCACTCTGTATTTCCCCTTCCCCCACCTCACCCCAGCTCCAAACTTCCAGTTCAGCACTGTCCCCATGACATGTCTTACTTGCCTATCTTCCTTTCCACCCATCCACTCCCCCCTTCTCTCTGACCTATCACCTTCATCCCCACCCCCATTCACCCATCGTACTCTTTGCTACCTTCCCCCCCACCCTCCTCCCTGTCCTATCCCCTCCATCCCCACCCCCATTCACCTATTGGACTCTATGCTACTTTCCCACCACCCCCATCCCCACCCTCACCCTCCTCTCAATTGTCTCTCCACCCTGCAGGCACTCTGCCTCTATTCCTGATGAAGGGCTTTTGCCTGAAACGTCCATTTTCCTGCTCCTCGGATGCTGCCTGCACTGCTGTGCTTTTCCAGCACCACTCTAATCAAGAATCTGGTTTCCAGCATCTGCAGTCCTTGTTTTTACCCTGTATTTCCCATGGCTCATGCACCCAATCTGCACATCCCAGGGCACTATGGGTAATTTAACATGATCAATCCACCACAGCCTGCCCATCCCGGGGCACTATGGGTAATTTAGCATGGCCAATCCAACATAACCTACACCTTAATCTATAAATTAGATTAGTCCGCAAGGGTGAAAAGTACAAGGATTTAAAAAAATCAGTGACGATAAAAAGTACAAGTACAAGGTTAGTGACAGGTGTCTGCCCCGGGCCGCGCAGCACCATTTTCCTAACAGCCGCCCCCCCCCCCCCCCCCGCCGCTTCCTCGCTCGAGCGACTTCTCCTCCCAACCGCCTTCGCCCCCGCGTGACGTCTGCACGGGGGGATGGGCGGGGCCGGGGGAGCCTCACCGTCACCAAGCAACAGCGTCACCAATGGACCAACAATCGAAACTGGATACTAATGTCACAAAAACTGAAACGATACATGGTGTGTCTGAATGTGTGCCGCATTGTAACAAAAGTGAATGAATTAACTGAAATTTAAAATGAACCGAAGGGGCAACTCCTATATTCAGAGGATGATGCGTGTAAGGAATGAGCTGCCAGAAGAAGTGGTGGCGGCTGGTACAATTACAGCATTTAAAAGGTACCCAGCTGGTGTAATGGAAAATTAACATTTATTGTGAAATCTAGAAAAGCACAGGGAAACAAAGAAGTAAGGACCTGACTTTGCAGACAGGCAGAAAAAAAATGTAAAGTTAAACCGACCTAATACCAGACTTACCAAGGCCAGTAAACTACCATATCAACAGTCAAGGAATGAGAAAAACAACTCCATACATGAAAAGGACTTCAAATGTTCCAGGCTCCTGGTCTTGAGCTGTTAATAAGGAGAAGTGAATCCAGCCAGGACTGACACAGTTAAGGCGAGTGTTGTAGAGCAAAGAGACCTTGGACTGCAGGTTCATAGTTCCTTGAAATTGGAGTCGCAGGTAGGCAGGATAGTGAAGAAGGCGTTTGGTATGCTGGCCTTTATTGGTCAGAGCGGAGAGCACAGGAGTTGGGAGGTTAAGTTGTGGATGTGCAGGGCATTGGTCAGACCACTTTTGGAATACTGTGTTCAGTTCTGGTCTCCCTGCTGTAGGAAACATGTGTGATACTTCGAAAGATTGACAAGGCTGTTGCCAGATTTTGAGGGTTTGAGCTACATGGAGAGGCTGAATAGGCTGAGAATATTTACCCTGGAGCATCGGAGGCTGCATGGTGATCTTATAGACGTTTGTGAAGGGCATGGATAGGGTGAGTACTCAAAGTCTTTTCCCTAGGGTAGGGGAGTCTGTGGCACAGCAAGGAACCGTAATGACCTCCTTAGGAGACAGACATATGCTGCAACTGACAGGGTACCCTTCGTTGTTCTGTACTTCCCAGGGGCTGAAAAATTACGCCATATTCTTCGTGACCTGCAACACATTATCAATGAGGATGAGCACCTCACCAAGACCTTCCCCACACCTCCACTACTTGCCTTTAAACAACCGCTAAACCTCAAACAGATCATTGTTCGTAGCAAACTGCCCGGCTCTCAGGACAACTCCATGCAACCCTGTCACGGTGGACGCTGCAAGACGTGTCGGATTGTGGACATAGATACCACTATTATGCGTTGGAACACCGCCCACCTTGTACATGGCAGGTACTCATGTGACTCAGCCAACGTTGTCTATCTTATACGTTGCAGGCAAGGATGCCTGGAGGCATGGTACATTGGGGAAACCGAGCAAAGGCTACGACAACGGATGAATGGGCAACGCACAACGATCAACAGACAGGAGGGTTCCCTCCCAGTTGGGGAACACTTCAGTGGTCCAGGACATTCAGCCTCGGACCTTCGGGTGACCATCCTCCAAGGTGGACTTCGGGACAGGCAGCAGAGGAAAGTGGCCGAGCAGAGGTTGATAGCTAAGTTCGGTACCCATAGGGAGGGCCTCAACCGGGACCTTGGGTTCATGTCACATGACAGGTGATCACCATTGCACTACACACACACACATATATTCCTACACAAACACACACGGACACAGGTACACACAGACGTGCACACAGGCGCCCACACACACCCTTATAGACACACACACTCACACATGCACCCCCTCACAGACTTAAGACACTCTCCACTCACTACACGCGCACACACATACACACACATTCTCACACTCACAACTCCCAACCCAGACAGACACACACACACACACACACACAGGCAAAGACTCACATGCACACATATATTTTGTGTGCTGAATTTGTACTTGCAGAGTTACATTGCACTTTGCTCAAAAACTGCATATATTTATGTAGAACTCTGAGCTCAAAAACTGCATGAATTTATGTAAAACTCTATTATATCACTTTTTAGATTAGAATCAATCTGAACATCAGGTCATAGACAGAGAACACAGGGGGCTAACTCCTTCAAAGTATTATCTAGCTATCGCCACTGTTAACAGCTAACCCAAGAATGCAACTTTAAAAAAAAGGGTTTTGTGATTTACACATGAAAGAAGTGAAACTATCACTGTATTCTGACAGATGAAAGGCTTAACAGACAATCAATTTTTCAATGTATAATTTCAGTTACATCACACTGCAAATTTTTGCGATAAATTCTGTGTTACGATCGAGCCCTCCACTATCACCTGATGAAGGAGCGTCGCTCCGAAAGCTAGTGTGCTTCCAATTAAACCTGTTGGACTATAACCTGGCGTTGTATGATTTTTAACTTTGTACACCCCAGTCCAACAGCGGCATCTCTAAATCAAGGCAATCGGAGTTTTTTTAAAACTCGAAAAGTAACGAAGTTTAACGACGCGAACCCGAAAATAAACGAAGGCAATCGGAGTTTCTTTAAACCGAAAAGTAACGAAGTTTAAATGTCGCGACCCCAAAATAAACGAAGCTACAACCCGAAAAGTAACGAAGTTCAAATGAAACGAACCCGAAAATAAACGAAGTTTAGGCAATCGGAGTTTTTTTTAAAACCGAAAACTAACAAAGTTAACACAACCCGAACCGAAAATAAATGAATTTTAAGCGATCGAATTTTTTTCTATTAAAAAGATAACGCCAGAAAATAACCAATCTCTGGAGATTGATTTTGTTTTATTTCTGAAAGCAACGAAGCTCGGGAGAAAGAATTTTTTAAAAAAACCAAAAATTAATAAAGCTTGGGAATTCAGATTTCAACCCTCCCCTCAGAGTTCAGCAATTTTCGAAGACCACTGTCCGTAAGTACCAAAGCACCCTCAACTTCAATTAATCTCTCCCCCCTTTTTAAACATTTAACAAGTCCCCCAGACTCATCCATTGCTAAGATCGATCCTTTCGGGCTGGACTGGTCACGTCAGACACCACGTGACTGACAGGAAAACCAAACGTTCTAAAAATAATCACGTCTGGCAGGCCGGATTCCTCAACACTCAATAGTGAGGGACATTTAACTCGTACACTGCTGTTCACAATCTGTCCGAGCCGAAACGTGCCAGGGCACCAAAATGAAGATCTGCGTCTCCTCAAGAGGGGCCTCTTGGTTCGAGATCGGTCAAAGGAATCGACAAATGCGGTCTATTCGAAAAGCAAGGTTCATTAGTTTATTGAATTAAGGTATCTTAACACAATTCTACCCAGCAACACAGAGATTGAAGCTTCTGTGTTCCGTGATGAAGTTGCACAATTACATTTGAAAATTGCACATGATTTATATGTTTTATAAGAAATTGTAGTCTTAATTACGAGAAAGACCAATCACATATAATAAGGTGACATGATTTACAGCAAGTTAATCCAATGATATTTTCTTTAAGAAGGATATCTAATTTACATAAATTGTCTTGCCATGTATTAGTTCACGGTTAGTTCAAATGGTCAAATAATGTGTCAGTATTCATCTTATGAAAATTCTATTGTCCTCTTATCTTTGAACTGCAAGTTAATTCTGCGAATCAGCAGTATGTTCAGCAGGATCTGTTAGTCAACATTTTTCAGCATTTTTAGGAGAACGGGAATGAGGGTGATAATAGCCACAGTAGAGTAAGAATGGAGGGAGACTGTAGCATTACGATTCACATTTTTGAGGGAAGGAGAAAAGAAAGAATGTTCCACAGAAACCAGAATTGTCTGTTTTGAATTTCTATACTGTGTAGACAGCAATGTCTTCTGTAATCTCCTTTTACAGGATACGAGAAAGGGAGGATTTACAGCCAGAAATCTCAAAACAAGATCTGATAGAGACAATCAATTCATTGGCACGGGAATATCATCGGCCTTTGAATCTAGTAGAATTTTTTTATTTCTCTCCTGTCCTGTTTGCTTCACAAGGTTTCAAACATCAGTGAGACTGAGGTATGCATACCTGAGTGAGAGTGTTCCAATGAACTGACCGTGGGAAGAGCTTTAAGCGGGTACACAGCCTGAAATAGCAACACCCCATTCGCAGCAGCAATAGATGGAACACGTTCCATACATGAGTGGTCTTTCAACCGATTGTCAAAGCTGGAGAGAGACAAGGATTTCCACATCATGGAGAAATCGTGGGAGCAAAGCAATATCTTCGCCCTTTCTATTCCTCATCCTGGGAGGGAGAGAGAGAGGGAGGAAACACTATTCACTTGTAGCAACTGAAGTGAATCCAGGGAGGGAGCAGACTCTGCACAGGTGTCAGATGCTCTCTGTCCTTCTTAACGGTATATTATTTTTTTTTCCCCTCAGTTTGATACGTTTATTTATATACAATTTGCATTGTGGAAAAAGATCGCTTCTTTCCTCATGTTCAGAATTAAAAGGGTAGTTACTCATGGGATGGAGCAGAATCTAAGGGATTGGCACGTTGATATAAAATGTAGACATATGTTGCTTCATATGGTGTATATCTGACATTATTCGCTGTTATAAAAGCCTTGTGGCTATTATTTTTCACATTCTAATCTAGCACTGAAGTTATATTCTGTATTTCTTGTCATCTTTTTTATTGAATAGGACAGCAGAAAGTTATTCAGCAACTTTACTGGTTTGTTTTTCTCAAGTAGCCTTGACATTTCATTTTCATTGTCCTTGATTCAGCTCCATTTCCAGTGTCTTTGTCGGCAGCTTGTTCCAGGTTATTGTCACCAAAATGAAGATTTCCTCCATACACACTTAAGGCTATCTGGCTGCATGAGGGTTTTCAGGTTTCTGTGTCCTGGATAATATGTGATCAGGCATCTGGCAAACTACAGGAATTGTCACCTATGTTATGTTCATTTAACAGTATTGACTGTGATCACGTGTTTTGTGAATTTATTTTTGCAGGAAGACATGTAGAAAGAAATCTGAAAGCAAATGATACATCAACTTCTGACAGAGCCACTTGATTCATTGGGACTGGAATATCAGCAACCATTCCAATTGAGAAGAAATGTTTGCTTTTGTCTGCTTGAGAGATTTTGGACACCTCAGTGCTTACCAATAATAAAGCAACTGGGGTATCAGGGGAGATCAGGGGTGTGTGTGTGTGTGCTTTGAGCTTCAGCTGTTGAAGAAAAGGAAAGCTACTTTTTGTAATTTTTTTGCTGGAGAGATCATGAAGCTGTAACAAATTTGGGTCGCAATAAAGGTTACCTAAATTCGGACTCAGACATTGAAAGATTTAAAATCCAACAAGTTTCTGTTTTAAAGCTGCTCACTCAGCTTCCAGCACTACGTTACCAAAGTCGTGTATCAGAAGGAGCAGTGAATCAGTAGCAAGTATCGTTAGAAACTGTTAAGATTTTCATCTCTGCAGGTACTGCATCGTTTCATCAGCATTGTAATGTTTACTGGCAGCAGCAGGAAGTGTTGTGGCTGTGTTCATGAGAAACAGCGTTAAAAATCACATAACACCAGGATATAGTCCAACAGGTTTATTTGGGAGCACTAGCTTTCGGAGCACTGCTCCTTCAGCAGTAGCTGTGGAGCAGGATCATAAGACACAGAATTTATAGCAAATGATCAGTGTCATGCAACTGAAATGATATATTGAACAAACCAAGATTGCTGTTAAGTCTTTCATCTTTTAGAATGGGTTGCAGGTTTCAGTTCATTAATATGCAAATCCTAGAACTTCTTTTAAGTCATATCCTCGGGATAACTTAAGGGAGATAGGATAGTGAAGAAGGCGTTTGGTATGCTTTCCTTTATTGGTCAGAGTATTGAGTACAGGAATTGGGAGATCATGTTGCAGCTGTTCAGGACATTGGTTAGGCCACTGTTGGAATATTGCATGCAATTCTGGTCTCCTTCCTATCGGAAAGATTACAGATTACATTATAGTGTGGAAACAGGCTACACAAGTCCACACCAACCCGCCGAAGCACAACCCACCCATTTACCCCTTACCTAACACTACGGGCAATTTAGCATGGCCAATTCACCTGACCTGCATGTCTTTGGACTGTGGGAGGAAACTGGAGCACCCGGAGGGTGCCCACGCAGACACGGGGAGAACGTGCAAACTCCACACAGTCAGTCGCCTGAGGCGGGAATTGAACCCGTGTCTCTGGCGCTGTGAGGCAGCAGTGCTTACCACTGTGCCACCGTGCCACCCATAAGATGTTGTGAAACTTGAAAGGGTTCAGAAAAGATTTACAAGGATGTTTCCAGGGTTGGAGGATTTGAGTTATAGGGAGAGGCTGAACAGGCTGGGGCTGTTTTCCCTGGAGCGTCGGAGGCTGAGGGGTGACCTTATAGAGGTTTACAAAATTATGAGGGGCATGGATAGGATAAATAGACAAAGTATTTTCCCTGGGATCGGGGAGTCCAGAACTAGAGGACATTCCGTTTGGGTGAGAGGGGAAAGATATAAAAGAAACCTAAGGGGCAACTTTTTCACGCAGAGGGTGGTACGTGTATGGAATGAGCTGCCAGAGGATGTGGAGGCTGGTACAATTGTAACATTTAAGAGGCATTTGGATGGGTATATGAATAGGAAGGGTTTGGAGGGATATGGGCTGGGTGCTGGCAGGTGGGATTAGATTGGGTTGGGATGTCTGGTCGGCGTAGACGGATTGGACCAAAGGGTCTATTTCCATGCTGTACATCTCTAAGACTCTATGACTCTATTTTATAAAAAGAAGTGACAGCTCAGACAATGCATGGAAGGTGTGAGGTTCAAGTCTGTCAGTATCCTAATCTTGAGTCAGACTGGTTCTATTTCCAAAGTAGGAATTTATAAAATTATTACATGCATTGACTGCCTGCAGATTGTGCACATTTTGAGCAAAATACAATGTATTTGCAAATATAATTCCGCAAATTCACCCTATTGATTTACGTGCATGTGTGTGTGTGTGAGAGAGAGAGAGAGAGAGAGAGAGAGACTGTATAGTGTAGTGGAGTCACATGTAGTGTGACATCAACCCAAGGTCCATTTGAAGCCATCCTCATGACTATTGATGCCCAAGTTTGGAATCCAAGTAGAACTTAGCCTCTGCTCGGCCACCAGAAATGATTAAGCAGTTACACAACACACATTGGAGAGTGTAAGGTGGGACTTGTCTTTTGATTTGCAGAAGGTGGGAGGCTCTGGATGCTGTGATCCAGGGCATAAATTTATTTATGTACTGAGGCACAGTGAAAAGCATTGTCTTGCGATCACATAGTTAAGTCGCACAGTAAATAATAGGTAAACAGTGGCAAAAACAAAAACAAAGGTTCAGACACATCCTGAGAGTTTGAGAGTCCATTCAGTATTCTAACAATAGTAGGGTAGAAACTGTTACAAAACTGGCTGGTGCGTTTGTTCAGGCTTCTGTACCTTGTCCCCGATGGTAGAGGTTGTAGACAAACATTGCCAGAGTGGGATGGATCTTTAAGAATGCTGGCGGCTTCCCTTGACAGCAGGTCTGGTAGATGGATTCTATAGATGGGAGGTTGGCCTTTGTGATTGTCCGGGCTGAGTTCACCACTCTCTGTAACCGTCTCCAATCTTGAATGGTACAGTTGCCATACCAGGTAGTGATACATCCAAGACAGCTTGTTGTGGATGACCACTCCCAGGACCTTGACACTCTCCTCTCATTCCACCTCTGTGCTGTTAATGTGTATGGGTGCATGAGTAACATCCCACCAAAAGTCAATAACGAGTTTCTTGGTTTTGCTAGCATTGAGATCTAGTTTGTTTTCAGTGCATCATTTTTCCAGGTCTTCCACCTCCCGTCTGCAGTCTGTTTTGTTGCCATCTGAGATTTGACGGACTATAGTGGTGACAGTGAACTGGTAAATGGCATTAGTCTTGTATTTGGTGACGCAGTCATGGGTATACAGTGAGTACAGTAGGGGGCTGAGTATGCACCCCTGGAGGGGTCCAGTGTTGAGTGTTAGTGACGATCAAATATTGTCCCCAGTCTTCACTGATTGTGGCCTGTGGGTCAGGAAACTGAGGATCCAGTTGCAGAGAGTGGGGCTTAGTCCGAGATCACTATGTTTAGTAATCAGTGTCGAGGGGATAATAGTGTTAAAGGCTGAACTGTAGTCAAGTAGGATTCTTACGTACCTGTTCTTGGTGTCAAGATGTTCCAGGGAGGAGGGAAGGGCAAATGATATGGCATCTGACGTGGATCCCAATTTGCCGATGGGCAAATTGGAGTGGGGCAAGAGTAGTGGGAAGGCTGGAGTTGATTAATGCCATGACCAGCTTTTCAAAGCAATTCATGACCACCGGAGTTAGGGCAACTGGGCGATAGTCATTGAGACGTGCTGCATGAGTCTTCTGAGGCACAGGGATGATGTTGGCCCTCTTGAAACAGGCAGGGACAGTGGCCTGCTGCAGGGAGAGGTTGAAGGTGTATGGGAAGACCTCTGTCAGTTGGTCTGCACATGCTCTGAGTGCACTGCCTGGTCCTACGTCTGATCCCATCGCTTTCCTTGGATTCACACGAAGGAAAACTGATCTGACCTCTGGACTTTCTCTGGACATTCATTCCACACACAAACTACTCTCTTAAAAAAGGGTGCTTCTGATGTGTTTTTAAAATCTTTCTCCTCTCGCCTTAAAAATGTGCTCCCTAATCTTGAAGCTCACATCTGAGCGAAAGGACATCTCTAACCTTCGTGATTTTATAATCCTCTGTGAGGTCACCTCTATGCTCCAGTGAAAAAAAATCCCAGTTTATCGACCTAGATGTAGGTAGATTAATATCCAGTCATGATCTGTTGAATGCTGGTGCAGGCTTGAAAGACCAAATGGCCTACTCCTGCTCCCAAGTTTCTCTCACTGTGTCCAGAACAGCAAGAGCCTATAAGACACAGGAGCAGAAATTAGGCCAATCAGCCCACTGGGTCTGCTCCACCATTCAATCATGGCTGATAAATTTCTCAACCCCATTGTCCAGCTTTCTCCCCTTGATACTCAAGAACCTATCATCTGTTTCAGTCTTAAATATACTCAGTGACTTGGCTACCGCAGCTTTCTGTGGCAGTAAATTTCATAGATTCGCCACTGTCTGGCTGAAGAAGTTTCTCCTTATCTCCGTTCGAAAAGATCTTCCGTTTACTCGAAGGCTGTGTCCTCAAGTCCCCATCTCTCCTATCACTGAAAACATCTCCCCCAACATGCACTCTGTCCAAGCCATTCAGCATTCTTATGTTTCGATTAAATCCCCCCTGAGTGTAGGCCTGTTAATCAGCATGAACCAGACTTTTCAGGATGAGGCAGAGCAGGGATTAGGTTCAGTAAAATGAGAATAAAAGGAGTGTGTGTGGGATGGAGATTTTCAGCTTTTAGGGAATAAGAGAGGAAAGAGAATTTGCTATAAATTATAATCGATTGGATGGGATAATGGACCGAGGATTGGCAGATGGAGTTTAATTTAGACGAACGTGAGGTGTTGCATTTTAGGAAAGCAATCCAGGACTTAACCATTTAATGGGGAATGTTGCTAGTGAGGGTGAGAATAGGTGGACAGGGCAGATGAATGCGTGGCTGAGGAACTGGTGCATGGGAGAAAGGATCCAAAAATGTGACTATTGGAATCTCTTCTGGGGTAGAAAAGACCTGCACAAGAAGGATGGATCGCACCCGAATTGGAAGGGGACTAATATATTGCTGGGAGATTTGCGAGAGCTGTTCAGGAGGATTTAAACTAGTAAGGTAGGGGTGGGTGGGGGGCAGGGATTGCTGGGACCCAGAGAAATAGTGAGGAAAGAGATCAGTCTGTGACTGGTCCAGTTGGGAAAGGGACTGAGTTAAACAATCAGAGCAGGAAGTAACAAAGCAGAGAACAAGATAGGACTGGTAAATTAAACTGCATTTATTTCAATTGCAAGAGGCCAAACAGGGAAGGCAGATGATGGTTAGGAACTTGGGACTGAGATATTATGGCAGTTACAGAAACATGGCTCAAGGATGGACAGCACTGGCAGCTTAATGTTCTAGAACACACATGGTATTGGAAGGATAGAAAGGGGGGCAGGAGAGGAGGGAGAGTGGCTTTTATGATAAGGGATATATTACTGTGCTTAGGGAGGATATTCCTGGGAATACATGCAGGAAGCTTATTTGGGTGGAACTGAGAAATAAGAAAAGGGATGATCACCTTATTGGGACTTTATTACAGACTCCCTAATAGTCAGAGGGAAATTGAGAAAAAAATTGTAAGGAGATTTCAGTTATCTGTAATAATAATAGGGTGGTTATGGTCAGGGATTTTAACTTTCCCAACATAGACTGGGACTGCCATAGTGTTTAAAGGCAGTACAAAGGCAGTTGGAGTACACTTAAGAGTAAACTCAGGAGGGCAAAAAGGGAACATGAGATAGCTTCGACAAGTAGAGCTAAGGAGGAATTTAAATGTGTACAAGAAAATTTTCTGATTCAGTAAGTGGATGTTCTGACTAGTGAAGGTGCAAACCGTGACCTACTCTTGGGAAATAAGGCAGGGCAGGTGACTGAGCTGTCAGTGGAGGAGCACTTTGGGGACAGTGACCATAATTCTATGAGCTATAAAAGAGTGAAGATAAAGTATAGACCAGATCTAAATTGGAGGATGGCTAACTTGGTATTAGGCAAGATCTTCCAAAAGCTAACTGGGAGCAGATGTTCGCAGGTAAAGGGATGGCTAGAAAATGGGAAGCCTTCAAAAATAAGAAACTGAGAGTCCAGAGACAGTATATTCCTGTTAGGGTGAAAGGGGAAAAACTAGGTAAAAACAAGGACTGCAGATGCTGGAAACCAGATTCTAGATTAGATGAAGGGCTTTTGCCCTAAACATCGATTTTCCTGCTCCTCGGATGCTGACTGAACTGCTGTTTTTTTCAGCACCACTCTCATCTAGAACCTAGGGTGAAAGGGGAGGCTGGTAGGTGTAGTGAATGCTGAATGACTAGAGGAATTGAGCTTTTGGTTCAGAAAAAGAAGGAAGCATATGACAAGTAAAGACAGGAGAGATCGAGTGAATCCTGACAGTATAAAGGCAGTTGGAGTATACTTAACAGTAAACTCAGGAGGGCAAAAAGGGAACATGAGATAGCTTCGACAAGTAGAGTTAAGGAAAATCCAAAGGGTTTTTATAAATACATTAAGGAGAAAAGGGAACTAGGGAGAGAACAGGGCCCCTCAAAGATCAGCAAGACAGTCTATGTGTGGAGCTGCAGGAGTTGGGGGAAATAATAAACAAGTATTTTGCATCAGTGTTTACTGTAGAGAAGGACATGGAAGAAATAGAATATATGGAAACAGATGATGATATCTTGAAAAATGTAAAAATGTCCATACTACAAAGGAGGTGGTGCTGGATGTCTTGAAATGCATGCAAGTGGATAAATCCCCAGAACCTGATCAGTTGTACCCTAGAACTCTGTGGGAAGCTAGAGAAGTGATTGCTGGGTCCCTTGCTGAGGTATTTGTACCATCGATAGTCACAAGTGAGGTGATGAAAGACTGGAGGTTGTCTAATGTGGTACCAATATTTAAGAAAGATTGCAAGGAAAAGCCAGGGAACTATCAACCAGTGAGCCTGACATTGCCGGAGGGCATGTTGTTGGAGGGAATCCTGAGGGACAGGATTTACATGTATTTGGAAAGGCAAGGACTGATTTAGGGATAGTCAGCATGGCTTTGTGCGTGAGAAATCATGTCTCACGAACTTGATTGAATTTTTTGAAGAAGCAACAAGGGATTGACGAGGGCAGAGCAGTCGACATGATCTCCATGAACTTCAGAAAGGCATTCAACAAGGTTTCTCATGAGAGACTGGTTAGCAAGGTTAGATCTAGAGAAATACAGGGAGAACTAGCCATTTGGATACAGATCTGGCTTGAAGGTAGAAGACAGAGGGTGGTGGTGAAGGGTTGATTTTTAGACTGGAGGCCTGTGACCAGTGTTGTGCCACAAGGATTGGTGCTGGTTCAACTACTTTTCATCATTCATATGAATGATTTGGATGTGAGCATAAGAGGTATAGTTAGTAAGTTTGCAGATGACACCAATATTGGAGGTGTAGTGAACAGCAAATAAGGTTACCTCAGATGACAATGGGATCTTGATCCGATGGGCCAATGGGCTAAGGAATGGCAGATGGAGTTTAATTTAGATAAATGTGAGGTACTACATTTGGAAAAGCAAATCAGGTAAGGTCCGAAGGAGTGTTGCTGATCAAAGAAACCTTGGAGTGCAGGTTCATAGCTTCTTGACAGTAGAGTCGCAGGTAGATAGAACAGTGAGGAAGCTTTTGTGGGAGGGGGGGGGGGGGTGTGACCTTCCACACGTTTATTCTATCCATAATCCTCATGATTTTATAAACAGACAAGGTCTTTTCCCTGGTTTGTGGAGTCCAGAACTAGAGGGCATAGGTTTAGAGTGAGAGCGGAAAGATTTTAAAAGGGACCTCAGGGACAAGTGTTTCATGCAGAGGGTGGTGCATGTATGGAACGAGTGTCAGAGTAAGTGATGGAGGATGGTACAATTACGGTATTTAAAAGGCATCTGGATGGGTATATGAATAGGAAGGGTTTAGAGCGATAGTGGCCAAGTCCTGGTAAATGGGACGAGATTAGGTTAGGATAACTGGTCGGCATGGACGAGTTGGACTAAAGGGTCTGTTTCCGTGCTGTACACCTCTACGACTTTACTTCAGGACTCTGAAATTGTTCATGAAAACCACTTCAGTAATCTGCCCAGTTTTAAGACTACAATATACAGGAGCAGAATGAGGCCATTTGGCCCATTGAGTATGCTCCACCAGTCGATCATGGCCGATATGTTTCTCAACCCCATTCTGTTGCCTTCTCCTCGTAACCCTTGATCCCCTTACTTATCAAAGACCTATCTATCCCTGTCTTAAATGCCCTCAATGACTTGGAATCCACAGCGCTCTGCAGCAATGAGATCCATAGATTCACCATCCTCTGGCTGCAGAAATTCCTCCTCATCCCAGTTCTGAAGGGCATTCCTTCACCCTGAGCCTGTGTCCTCTGGTCCTCGTTTCTCCTACTGGTGGAAACATCTTTCCCACATCCACTGTATCCAGTCAGATTCACACAGCACGGAAACAGATCCTTCGGTCCAACCAGTCCATGTTGACCATAATCCCATATTAAACTAGTCCCACCTACATGTGCTTGGCCCAATATCCCTCTGAATATTTCTTATTCATGTACTTATCCAAATGGCATTTAAATGTTGTGACTGTAAGCGCATCTACCACTTCCTCTGGAAATTCATTCCACACGTGAAGCACTCTGTGTAAAAATGTTGCCCCTTATTTTGTTTTTAAATCTTTCTGTTCTCACCTTAAAAATATGTCCGCTAGTCTTGAAATCCCTCATTCCAGGGAAATGACTCCTGACATTCACCTTCTCTGTATCCAGCAAGATTTTATAAATCTCAAAGAAGACCTGAAATGTTAGCTTGCTCTCTCTATGTGGACGCTGCCTGACCAGCTGTGATCTACAGCATTTGTTGTTTTCAGGATGGATTCCAGCATCTGTCGCAATGCGCTCCTAAATGTTGGCTACCTCTTTCCAGATCCTTTGAGACTCAACCTTACTCAACAATCCACTGTGCAGTACAGTCAATAAAGTTCCACATTGCATCTCTTTCAGCACACACAGGCAGCATGTGGCTCAGTGGTTAGCACTGCTGCCTCACAGCACCAGGGACAAGGATTTGACTCCAGCTTCAGGTGACTGTGCAAACTCCACACAGACATTGTCCTCCACGTGGCTGTGTGGGTTTCATCGAGATGCTCCGGTTTCCTCCCACAGTGCAAAGATGTACAGGTTAGGATGAATTGGCCATGCTCAATTGCCCCATAGTGTTCAGGGATGTGTGGGTTAGGTATATTAGTCGGAGGTAAATGGAGAGTTGTTGGGCCAAATGGCCTCATTCCGCACTGTAGGGATTCGATGTGGCAACCCCCCAGCTGTTTGCATTTCCTGTAGGGGAAGTGGGGACGGGCCGAAAGTTCAGTGTGTGTGAAGCGAAAATTAAACGTAGTGCTTTGCTTGAGCTCAAGCTGAGTGACTTGGTGGCGGACTGGAAAAGGAAGGTAAGGTGTCTGTGGTTAGTGATGCTGCCTCACGGCACCAGAGAGCCAGATACAATTCCAGCCTCAGAGCCGTTGTCTGTGTGGATATTGCACATTCTCCGACTGGTGTTTGTGGCGGATTTCTTCCAGTGCACCTGTTTCTTCCCACTATCCAAAGATGTGCAGGTTTGGGTGAATTAGCCATGTTAAATTGTCCATAGTGTCCAGGATGTGTAGGTTAGATGCATTAATCAGGTGTAAATGTAGAGCAATCAGAGTAGGGTAATGGTGCTTTCAATTTCATGGAATTACAAAAGAAAAGAATGTTCCGCATAAAGTAGAATTGCTTGTTCTGAATTTCTACCCTGACTGACAGTGATGACTTTCATAATCTGTTTTTTCCAGTGCATTTGAAGATTTGAAGACTGAAGTTTCAAATTCAGTAGTTGAAGGGCTTATGTCCGAAACAGCAACTCTCCTGCTCCTTGGATGCTGCCTGACCTGCTGTGTATTTCCAGCACCACACATTTTGACTGACTCTCCAGCGTCTGCAGTCCTCATTTTCATGTCAATGACAGACAGTCAATCAATCCATTGGGACTGTAACGATTTTTGACTATGATTCTGTGAGAAGGAGCAAAATTCTTTGGTTTCTGTTTCAGTACGCTTTCAGCATCAGTGGAGCTCGATGAGAGACGCTACTGTGGCAGCGCATTGCATGTGCAGCCTGTCACAATTATACAGCCTGGAAAGAGGAATTCACGGCAGGGAGGGTTTGTACATGCGTTTGTGTGCAGCTGAAGCTTTGGCCATGGAGAAACCAGAGGAATCTCGCCCCATGGAGAAACCGTGGAAGTGTGGTGACTGCGGGAAAGGCTTCAGTGTCCCATCTGCCCTGGAAATTCATCAGCGCAGTCACACCATGGAGAGGCCGTTCTCCTGCCCAGAGTGTGGGAAGGGATTTATCCGCTCTTCCCACCTGCTGGACCACTGCCGAGTCCATACTGGGGAGAGACCATTCACCTGCCCTGAGTGCGGGAACAGCTTCACCCACTCCTCCCACTTGCTGGCGCATCAGCGTGTCCACACCGGGGAGAGGCCCTTCCCCTGCGCTGATTGTGGGAAGGCCTTCAGCAAATCCTCTGACCTGCTGAAGCACCAGCGGGTCTACACGGGGGAGCGGCCATTCAGTTGCCCCGAGTGCGGGAAGGCCTTTAGCGATTCCTCTGCCCTGCTGAGGCACCAGTGGGTCCACACAGGCAAGAAGCCGTTCCCCTGCCCTGAATGTGGGAAGGGCTTCAGCAGTTCCTCCTCCCTGCTGACACACCAGCGGGTCCACACTGGGGAGAGGCCATTTGCCTGCCCTGTGTGTGGGAAGAATTTTCCCCAGCCCTCCCAACTGCTGACCCACCGGCGGGTCCATACCGGGGAGAAGCCATTCTCCTGCTCAGTGTGCAGGAAGGGCTTTGCGGTCTCCTCTAACCTCGTGGCCCACCGGCGGGTCCACACGGGGGAAAGGCCCTTCAGCTGTCGCGAGTGCGGGAAGGCTTTCAGCAATTCCTCCCACCTGCTGAGGCATCAGCGGGTCCACACTGGGGAGAAGCCGTTCTCCTGCCCAGAGTGCGAGAAACGCTTTAACCGCTCCTCCCACCTACTGACCCACCAGCGGGTCCACATGGGAGAGTGGCCGTTCTACTGTCCTGAGTGCAGGAAGGGCTTCAGCAATTCTTCTGCTCTGCTGACCCACCAGCGGGTCCATAGAGGGGAGAGGCCATTCAGCTGCCCTGAGTGTGGCAAGAGGTTCACATTTTCCAGCAACTTGCGAAGACACCAGCGGGGGCACCAGTGCTCCCAACAATCAGATACTGCCAGTGACGCTACTGTGGATTAAACCTTGTGCCCCACTCTGACAATGGGTGCAGTGGGAAAGTTGGTGGGCTTTTAAAAAAATTTCTGGACTGCACACTGCCTCGCACCCCCAAGTGCAACTCTAAAGTGGCTCGGGGCGACATGGTGGCTCAGTGGTTACCACAACTGCCTCATAGAGCCATGGATTCGGGTTTGAATCTACTGTTTGATTCTCCCGTGTCTGCATGGGTTTCCTCCGAGTGTTCCGCTTTTGCTCCCACAATACAAAGATGTACAAGTTAGGGTGAGTTAGCCGAGCTAAATTGTCCATAGTGTTAAGTGTGGTGCAGTAGTCAGGGGTAAATGTAGACTGGTCAAAAGTGTGGTGCTGGAAAAGCATAGCAGGTCAGGCAGCATCTGAGGCGCAGGAGAATCGACGTTTTGGGCATAAGTCCTTCATCAGGATTCTCCTGGACTTCGGATGCTGCCTGATCAGCTGTGCTTTTCCAGCACCACATTCTTGACTCTGATCTCCAGCATCTGCAGTCCTCACTTTCTCCAAGTAAATGTAAAGTAATAGGGTTAAGAGAATAGGTCTGGGTGGGTAACTGTACGGAGGGTTGGTGTTGCCTTGTTGGTCCAAAAGGCCTGTTTACATTCTGTAGGGATTCTGTGATTCCATAAACTTTGCTTCCAGTGGGCGACATTACTCGGAGTCTGGGACTGCACGTTCCTAAGAATCCGCAGAAACCTAAGACCACAAGACCACTGGAGCAGACACGAGGTCATTCAGCCCATTGAGTCTGCTCCACCATTTGTTAGAAACAAAAAATAATTGCGGTTGCTGGAATCCAAAGTAGGCAAGCAGGAGGCTGGGAGAACGCAGCAAGCCAGGTAGCATTAGGAGGTGAAGTTAGCATTTCGGGTATTAACTCTCCTTCAGGACTGAAGAAGGGTTCTTCCCAAAACATTGACTTCTGTATCAGAAACAATTTACCAGGATGTTGCCGGGGGTTGGAGGGTTTGAGCTGCAGGGAGAGGCTATTTGGCTGTGTGAGAGATTTAAAAGGGGCAATGTTTTCACGCAGAGGGTAGTGCATGTATGGAATGAGTTTCCAGAGAAAGTGGAGGCTGGTACAATTATACCACTGAGAAGGCATCTGGTTTCGGACATGAACAGGAAGGGTTCAGAAAGATAATGGGCCAAATACTGACAAATGGAACCAAATTAATTTAGGATGTCTTGTCAGCGTCGATGAGTTGGACCGAAGGGTCTGTTTCTGTGCTGTACATCTCTCTGTCTACTGGTCCTGATGTAAGTTTTAAAATTGAGTCCAAGTAACTTTGAATAGTTCAGTCTTGTTGAACTCACCTCTTGAAAGGTTTCAAGTGAATCCCTCCAAGTGATACTGTTTAAAAATGCCGAGTTGGACAAAATATCCCATTAAAGTCGACACAAACCCACAGCAGAAGATATCAGAAATCACACAACACCAGCTTAGAGACCAACAGGTTTATTTGAAATTACAAGCTTTAGGAGCATTGCTCCTTCTTCAATGCTGCAGCTTCATCACTTCACCGACAAAGGAGCAGTGCTCTGAAATCTTGAGTTCAAATAAACCTGTTGGACTCTAACCTGGTGCCATTTGACTTCTGACCTTGTCCAGCCTAATCCAACACCAGCACTTCCACATCAGAGTTGACTAATGAGATCGGATTTTATTCTGTGTGACGAAGTGAGATGCTCATCTGAAAACTCAAAACTGTTGGAGAGACAAAGAGACACGAGTCAGTGCTACAGCATGGAGACAGGCCCATCGGCCCAAACTGGTCCATGCCGACCAAAATGTCCATCAACAGTAACCCCATTTCCCTGCACATGGCCACTATCCTTCTAAGCCTTTCCTACCCATGTGTTTGACCAAATGTCTTTTAAATGTTGTTAATGTACCTACTTCAACCACTTCCACTGGCAGCTCATTCCATACACAAGCCACACTCTAAAATTTTTGCCCCACATATTTTTTCAATCACTCCCTTCTGACCAGGTTTGTATGCTCTGTTTGGAGATGTAGGAGTAAATCTTCACAATAAAAGATTAATACAGCCTTTATTCATGACTCATGATTAAACACACTTTCTCTATTTACAGCTGTAATTGAGAGGCTTCTCTGAATTAGTCGACATGTTTGTAACAAGTTGTGAAACATGAAAGGATTCTGAAAAGATTTACAAAGATACTGCCAGGGTTGGAGGGTTTGAGCTGTTGCAAGAGGCTGAAATAGCCCCAGTCTATTTTCCCTGGAGGGTCAGAGGCTGGGGGGTGACCTTACAGACTGTTTCGCTGTAGAAGTGTTTCAGAAAAAAAAATCTCAAACCTTATTCCGATTGTTGCCTTTGCCAATATCTGTTGGCCATTAGTGAAGTCCCTTAGCCCAGTCGAATCGGACCCTCTGCCTTTTACAACCCCTCTTGGGGAAAAAAAAATCAAGATGACATAATCTTCTTAAAGGAGTAACATCATCACAACAGAGAGCACACAAACAGAAACATTTCTATCACAAGGTTGTACAGTTAACAGGCCAAGATAATGACTTTTCAATTTAGCCAATCAATTTAAATCCGGTCCTTTGGATACCAATATCTATTAAATTTAAATCTGATGGTTTTGATAACAGAGGACCAATCCTATTGTAAAAACTCAATATGGCATCAAGGGTATAAAAGAAGGGGACAGTTGGACAGAACCCCAGAGCTAACCCCCCATTGCTAGAGCTAAGAGTCCTCAGCACTAGAGAGAGACATCAGCTCTTACCGTCAGCTGTGAATGAGACAGCATCATTTACAAAAAAACCAGAAGAGCAGGAATTGCAGGAGGCATTCCTGACAAAATATTCAATAGAAGGATGCTTAGAATATTCTGGAAGATGTAATCCGAGAGACTAAATTCTATTTCTTGTTGTTTTAGTGGGTCTTGTATTTACTGGAACAGCATATGACAAAAATCCTGTTTCATGTCAGAATCGTCAGTAGTTCGAAGGGATTTATTAGGTTTGTTAATAGTTTAGTTCAGTTGTTCACCATTCAAGTTGGATATGTAAATTGCTTTTTGTTGATTTTTAAATTGTCAGGGATTTATTTTTGTTTTTAAGACTAGAGCAGATGACACTACTTTTCACACTAATTTTCTGATTATAGGGCAATGCGCTCCTCTTTTGGTGTTTCGGTTTGAGATCTCAGAGGGGAGGGGATTCAGCATTCGCTTTATAACAGTATTGATGTGCCGTCCTGCTGAATGCAAAGGAGTCATTATTAATCCTAGCCTCTCACTCTGATTGTGGGTGAATCGCTTTAATTTGAATACTGACTCAGAAACTGCACAGACAACCAACTGTTGAATCATAATTTACACTTTTATTGTTGGTAGGAACCAAAATATAAAACCCCTCAAGTAAGCAAGTTCACCCTCACCCCCCAAATCTTGGCTATCACCCAAATGATGGCAGAATTTAACATTGTTTCTACCAACAGTGCCCATCTCTGGAAGTTTACAGGGGTCTGATGCAGGGTTGTTCTTCCAAGCACTGCAGGTGAAACGTTCTGGAGTTGAATTCTGGTGGAGTTCCGTCACTTTCAGATTTGTGGTGTAACGTTTCTTTAGATTCTAACACCATCTCCCCACACTTCTGGAGACCTCAGGTCTGTAGCTTACCTTCTTATCCTTGAGGGTTTTCCACCTGTTTGAAACAGCCTGTCCTGCAATTAACCCCTTTACGCCAAGGTAAAAACAATGACTGCAGATGCTGGAAACCAGAGTCGAGATTAGAGTGGTGCTGGAAAAGCACATCAGTTCAGACAGCATTCAAGGAGCAGGAAAAATTGACGTTTCAAGCAAAAGCTCTTCATCAGGAATACAGGGTTCCTGATGAAGGGCTTTTGCCTGAAATGTTGATTTTCCTGCTCCTTGTATGCCCTCTACACCAAGGCCTTCCTTCTACAAGCAGAATTAATTGTCCTTTTGTCACACAGTTATTAAACACCATTATCTCATCTGTCCAAAGAAACAGCTCATTGTTTTGCCTCCTTCTTCCCAGCGATAGTTAATGTATGTTATTTGTTGACTCCCTTGTAGCAGTTTCTCATTGGCCCTTTCGTTTCTTGGTCCAGAAAGCGTTATTGCTGACTCATGAAGTTATCAAAGTTCTGGAGTTTACAGGACCACACCACATTCCTGTCTGCCTCTTCCAGGAATAACGACTGCTCCTGAGATACTCGCAGTTCCTGACATTCCTTGGTATCCCCAAATACAATCCACATGTCAGGAAATCACTAGTGCTGCCCTGACACCAGACAGTCACTGTTGGAACAGAAGGATTATGGGAAGAAAATACAGAAATCCGAAGTGCAAAGAGAGTTGGGAGTTCAAGTCCAGGATTTTCTCAAAGTAAACTTGCAGGTTGAGTCAGTAGTTAGGAAGGCAAATGCAATAATGGCATTTATTTTGACAGGACTTGAATACAAAAGCAGGGATGTACTTCTGAGACTCTATAAGGCTCTGGTCAGGCCACATTTGCAGCATTGTGAGCAGTTTTGAGCCTCCTATTAGCAAGGATGTATTGGCCCAGGAGGGTGTTCAGAGGAGGTTCACGAGAATGGTCCCAGGAATGAAACGTTTAACATATGAGGAACTTTTGAGGACTCTGGGACTATATGGAGTTTAGAAGGATGAGGGGGGTTACAATTGAAACCTACAGGATATTGAACGGCCTGGACAGAGTGGATGTTGGGAAGATGTTTCCATTGTTAGGACAAAGTAGGACCCGAGAGTACAGACTTAAGAAGAAAAGGAAGACCCTTTAGTTGGGAGATAAGGAAAGCCTTCTTCAGCCAGAGAGTGGTGTATCTATGGAATTCACAGCCACAGAAGGCTGTGGAGGCCAGGACATTGAGCAGGGCAGCACTAGTGATTTCCTGACATGTGGATTGTATTTGGGGATACCAAGGAATGTCAGGGCAGCACTAGTGATTTCCTGACATGTGGATTGTATTTGGGGATACCAAGGAATGTCAGGAACTGCGAGTCAGGAATTGAGCAGATTTAAGATGGAGACAGAAATGTTCTTGAGTATCAAGGGGATCAAGGGTTCTGCGACGAATGGGCTTGAGAAAGTTAACAGCCACGATTGAATGGTGGAGTTGACTCAATGGGATGAATGGCCTAATTTCAGCTCCTATGGTCTTATGATATGCTGATGTGTGGAGGGGTGATGAGTGGGCAAAGAGATGAAGAGGGAGTAGAATTAAGGGGAAGCTGGATACAGCCACAAGGGAGAAAGAAATACAAGAACTGTACAATAAATGACAGAACTCTTCGGAGCACTGGCATGCAGAGGGATCTGGAAGTCGAAACAGAGGTGGGTATGGTGGTCAAGAAGGCACATAGGACGCTTGCCTTTCCTGGGTGTGAGAGTTGGCAAGTTACATTACAGCTATTTATTTCAACCACATTCGGAATATTGTATGCAGTTCTGGTTACCACGCTATCAGAAGGACGTGGATGCTCCGGGAGAGGGTGCTTTAGTCAAGGGCTAATGTTGCGTAATAGGAGTAGGTGAATAAGTCTGTGTCAGTTACTCTTCAGAGGGTCAGTGTGCACATGTTGCGCCGAATGGTCTTTTCCACACTAGGGATTCTATGTTACTCAGAGGTTTTTTTATTCCCCAGAGTGAAAAGAACAACAACAAAAGGGCACAGGTTCAAGGCAAGAGGAGGGCAGTCTGCAGGAGAAGTGGAGGGGAAGGTTTTTCACACAGAGGGGTGATGGGTGGTGGAAGGAGGCATCTTAGCAACGTTTAAGGTGTATCTTGATATGGAAATGTGTTGCTGGAAAAGCGCAGCAGGTCAGGCAGCATCTAGGGAACAGGAGAATCGACGTTTCGGGCATTAGCCCTTCTTCAGGAATGTGTATCTTGATAGACACATGAACGCGAGATGAACAGAAGGATAGAAACTGCACATGGGCAATAAATGGCAGGTCCAAGTGAGAATTAAGAATTGGCACAGGCTTGACAGGGGTGCCTAAACCAAATAAGAATGGCTTGTGACTGTGTTGTACTGATACAGGTTTTCCCCACTATCCAAAAGTGGAGCGTTCCTATGAAACCTTTCATAAGGCAAAATAGCATAAAGCGAAGAAGCAATGAACATTAATTCATTTATATCGTATATACTCAAGTAATAGTCAAATTTTTGACGACTTTTTAAGGTTAAATTTAGGGGGTCGACTGTTACTTGGATACTACTTGAGGGGCTGAAATTCATGCCTGTCAAGATTCATACCGTATCATAAGCAGAAGCTCAACTGATGAATAAAGCAAAAAAAATTATGGTAATTCTGAAAACTGAGTGGAGCATACAGACAACGGACTGGAAGACAGGAACAGAGCCGAACAACCGACAGACTGCAGAGCTGGAGTGGAACATGACGGCCATCACACAGTCTCACAAACATGGGTCTGTTGTCTATGAAGAACTAGGGTCGACTTTTACATGATCAGACTACTTTTCACAACACTTGCAAGAAAAAGAAATCAAACACGTCCAATTCGCCATGCATGGAGAACAGGAAATAAAGTAAAGAATTTTTTTTTACAAAAAGAGATTTCCAGCATTCATACACAACTATACATGTGCACATGTCCATTTAAATATTGGGTAGGTTGATTCTTTGGAAGATGACAATCGCAAAGAAATGAAACTCTTCAACAAAATGCTGGATTTGGTAGAATGATTAATTAGTACCCCCACTCCCCTCCCTCCATCACATCACTGGGCAAGACAAAACCCCAGGATCTAAATAACATACCTACATACACACACACACACAATCCGACCCATTTTACGTGCAATTACCTCAAATCACATTTATAAAACATAACCATAGAGGTTTACACAGGCTCTCGTACACAATATTGCCTGTGACCTTCTACAGCGCTGTGAAGTGCTGCAAATCCCATGATGACAGTATTTCATATCTAATGTGTTAAATAACATTGTATATTTTATAAAAAAAAGATATCTATACATTATACACAATTGAATATCGGAACAGTTCAGTCAGATGGTACAGCCTGCCCTCCTACATGGATTATAGAAGGTGTATGGAGGATTAGATCGTGATTCTAATAGAAATTATGTTTGTTTTAGGAATGGGAGTGATTGTGGCTCCAGGCTAATGGCGATCCGCCTTATCCCCCGGGTTCCCCCTCAGCCCAGCCCGGTACCTGGTAGAGTGAAGCCGCGGGTAGCTCCAGGCTCACGGTCCAGCACAGCACCGAGTGCAGCCTCTCCTCCAGCTTGTGTTCCGCCGGACTTTACCCCCCGCCGCCGCTCCTCCACCTCCCGCCGCCGAAGAAGCCGCGGGGGCCGGCTCTCTCTCCTCCACCGCCGACATTTTTAATTTGTTTTCTCGTTCACCCGGTAACCGTCACCTCCCCCTTCCCGGGCCCCGGGAATTATACACAAATAAACAATAAACCCCACCGGGGACTGTCTCCTTTTCTTCACAACTTTTGTTTGAAAAGTTCCGTCTTTAATGTGAAATGTATTTTAAAGGTATTTTCTGAGGTAAACGGTGCCTGTCTGCCCCCCCTCCCTCCATCAGAAACCGCCCGCTGAGTCGATGAGAAAACCGCAGCCTCGCGCCGCCATCTTTGTTTTTCTCTTCTTTCCGTCTCCTCCTTCAGTGACGCGCGTCATCCACGCTCCGCCCAATCAGAGCGCACCTTACTCCACCTGACCAATGGCGACCGGCGCCGGTTGTTACTGACAGAGATTGTGTCCATTTGCCAATTTGGGATAAAAAAAGGCGGGAGTCATAATTGTTTTTCCCCTGTGACTGCACATCTCATTCCTTTTGTCAGTCTCTCCCGCAGGGGAGGGGAATCCCAAACTAGAGGGCACAGGTTTAGGGTGAGAGGGGAAAGATTTAAAAGGAACCCAAGGATTAAAAAAAAAGTGTGAAAGTTAATTCGCCTTAAGAAAAGCCCCCTCTTCCGACCTGAACAAAATAGATTGTTCACAGCCTATTACTCACTAAACAAGAAGGATGTTGTGAAACTTAAAAGAGTTCAGAAATTATTTATAAGAATGTTGCTAGGGTTGGAGGGTTTGAGCTACAGGGAGAGGCTGAATTGGCTGGGGCTATTTTCCCTGGAGCATTGGAGGCTGAGGGGTGACCTTATGGAGGTTTATAAGATCTTGACAGGTATGGATATGAGAAAAAGATAAGGTTTTCCCTGGGGCGGGCGAGTCCAGTACAAGAGGGCATTAGTTTTTGGATGAAAGGGGAAAGATTTAAAACGGCCCCAAGGGGCAACTTTTTCAAATATAGGTTGGTGTGTGAACTGAATGAGCTGCCAGGAAAAATGGTGGAGGCTGGTACAAATACAACATTTAAAAGGCATCTGGATAGGTACATGAATAGGAAGTTTTAAAGGGATATGGACAAAGTGCTGGCAAATAGGATGAAATTAATTTAGGCTATCTGGTCGGCACATATCGAAGGATTGTTTTTTGTGCTCTACAACTCAATGGTTCTATTTCCACAGAGCCAGAACCAATTTCAAAAGGCTAGGAATAGGCCATTCACCCCTTACACACTGTCCTCAACTGTGGCCTAACTGAGCATATTTCAATTCTCAGTGCTATGTAATGAGCCAGACTTTATTAAAAGTCTGAAAGCAAATGAACACTTAGGAGGCAGCGATTATAATATGGTAGAGATCAGTGTGCAGTATTAAAGAGAGAAGGCAAAATTAGATGTAATGATGTTACAGTTAAATAAAGGGCAATAAGAGAGGAACTGTCAAAAATTGACTGGAAGCAGAGCCTAGTGGGGAAGACAGTAGAGCAACAATGGCAGGAATTTCTGGGTGTAATTGAGGACACAGTACAGAGGTTCATCCCCCCAAAAAAGAAAGATTATCGGGCGGTGGGGGGGGGGGGGGGGGGGGGGGGGGTTGGAAGAAGACTGCCTTGGCTGACAAAGGAAGTCAGGAAATGTATCAATGAAAAAGAGAGCCTATAAAAGTTGCCAAGACCACTGGGAAATCAGAAGCTTGGGAAGACTACAAAAACAAACAGAAGATAACAAAGAGAGAAATAAGGAAGGAGAGGATCAAATATGAAGGTAAGCGGAGCAGTAATGTTAGAAATGATAGTAAAAGTTTTTTTGCAATACATAAGAAACAAACAAGAGGCAAAAGTAGAAATTGGGCTGCTCCAAATTGATGCAGGAAGGTTAGTGATGGGAGATAAGAAAATAGCTGAAGAACTTAATAAATACTTTGTGTCCGTTTTCACAGTGGAAGACATGAGTAATATCCTAACAATTAAGGAGAGTTAAGGAGCAGAGTTGAGCATGATAGCCATTACAAAAAAGAAAGTGCTAGAAAAGCTAAGAGGTCTAAAAATTGAGGAATCTCTTGGCCCTGATGGCTGCAGCCTAGCGTTCTGAGGGAAGTGGTTGAAGAATTAGCAGAGATGTTGGTTGTAATCTTTCAAAAATCACTGGAGTCAGGGAAAGTCCCAGATGATTGTAAAATCACTGTTGTAAATCCTTTGTTCAAGAAAGATTAAATTAGATTAGATTAGATTACAGTGTGGAAACAGGCCCTTCGGCCCAACAAGTCCACACTGACCCGCCGAAGCAAAACCCACCCATACCCCTACATTTTCCCCTTACCTAACAAGACGGGCAATTTATTATGGCCAATTCACCTGAACCTGCACATCTTTGGACTGTGGGAGGAAACCGAAGCACCCGGAGGAAACTCACACAGACACTGGGAGAATGTGCAAACTCCACACAGTCAGTCGCCTGAGGCGGGAATTGAACCCGGGTCTCTGGCGCTGTGAGGCAGCAGTGCTTGCCACCATGCCGCCCAAAAGGATCAAGACAAAAGCTGGAAAATTATATGCCGATTAGCCTAACCTCAATTGTAGATAAAATTCTAAAATCTATCGTTAAGGATGAGATTTCTAAATTCTTGGAAGTGCATGGTTGGATTAAAATAAGTCAGCATGGATTTAGTAAGGGGAGGTTGTGCCTGACAAACTTGAAGAGTTAACAATTAGGTTAAACTTGGGAAACCCAGAGGATGTTGTTATCTACCTAGATTTCCAAAAGGTCTTTGATAAGGTGCCTCATAGGAGGCTGCTGAGTAAAGTGAGGGTCCATGGTATTCGAGTTGAGCTACTGGCATGGATTGAGGACAGGCTGCCTGAGAGAAGGCAGAGAGTTGGGATAAAAGGTTATTTTTCGGAATGGCAGCTGGTGACAAGTGGTGTCCCGCAGGGCTCAGTGTTGGGGCTGCAGCTGTTCACTTTATATATTAATGATCTGGATAAAGGGACTGGGGGCATTCCCACGAAGTTCGCTGATGATACAGAGTTAGGCAGACAGTCAGTTCTGAGGATGTGGGGAGGCTGCAGAAAGATTTGGACAGTTTAGGAGTGTGGTCCAGGAAATGGCTGATGAAATTCAATGTAAGCAAATGTGAGGTCTTGCACTTCGGAAAAAAGACTACAGCATGGATTATTTTCTAAACAGTGAGAAAATTCATAAAGCCAAAGTACAAAGGGATCTGGGACTGCTAGTCCAGGATTCTCTAAAGGTTGACTTGCGGTTTATCTCAAGAGAGTTGGAATGTAAAAGCAGCGATGTGCTACTGAGACTTTATAAAGCTCTGGTTAGGCTCCATTTAGCACACTGTGTCCAATTTTGGGCCCCACACCTCAGTAAGGATATAGTGGCACTGGAGCATGTCCAATGGAGATTCACACGATGATCGCTGGTATCATAGGCCTAACAGACGATGAACAGCTGAGGTTCCTGGAATTATATTCATTAGAGTTTAGAAGGTTGAGGGGAGATCTAATAGAAACTTATAAGACAGTGCATGGCTTAAAAAGCGTGGATGCTGGTAAGTTTTTTTCCATTAGGCAGGGAGACTAGGACCCATGGGCACAGCCTGATAATTAGAGGGGGTCAATTTAGAATGGGAATGAGGAGACATTTCTTCAGCTGAGAGTGGTGTGTCTGTGGAATTCATTGGCATGGAGCGCAGTGGAGACCGTGACATTAAATGTCTTCAAAGCAGAGATTGATAAATTCTTGGTATCGCAAGGAATCTTGGTATCTCTATGGGAGAGTATGGGTAATTGGAGTTGAAATGCCCGTCAGCCATGATGAAATGGTGGAGTGGACTTATGACCTTACTTCTGCTCCTGTGTCTTATGGTCTTAAGGAAGAGCTCTTTGCTATTCACTGTACCTCCACTCCTAATGATTTTATAAATCTTAGTAAGGTCACCCCTCAACCCCCTACACTCCAATTAAGACAGTCCCAACCTTTCCTTATAACTCAAACCCTCCAGTCCTGGCAACATCCTGGTAAATCTTTACGAAACCCTCTCTAATAGTATTCTTCCTATCACAGAGCCACCAAAACTGTACTCAGTACCCAGAAAGTGGCCTCACCAACATGCTGTACAACCTAAACGTGATGTCCCAACTTCTATACTCAATGGGGTGGATAGTGAAGGCAATGGTGCGAAATGCCTTCTTTACCACCTGTCTACCAGTGATGCAACTTTCAAAGAACTATATACCTGAACCCCCTAACTCCCCTCCCCCCACTACCGCCAAAAAGTGTCTCTATTCGACAACACGACCCAGGGACCTACCATTATATGTACATAGCAATGCTGAAAATTCCTGCATTCTTCGCCCGAAGCCCACTGAAGACGTTACCCAGTAGGTAACGAAATGTCTGGAAATGAACCTTGCAGCTCAGCAAGCAAAGCTACATCCAAAACCTCAACCTGAGCTACAAATCTTCTCAAAACTCACTATGTCCAACCCTTACTTGTTTAGCAAAATGCAACCTCTCCCTTTTATTCATACCTCTCTCACAGACACACACACACACATACACCCCACAACACACTCATAGGCTTAAACTCCATCACACTCACACTTCACTCTGACGCATGCAATCAAACACAAACTCACATATACACACACACAAAAAAAACTCTATGGGGTGAATTTGTATTGGCAGAATTATATTTGCAGATACTTCCAATTTTGCTCAAAAAGCACACAATCTGCAGGCAGTCAATCCATGCAATATTTTATAATTTCCTACTTTGGAAATAGAACCAGTCTGATTCAAGATTGGAATACTGACAGACTCGAACCTCACATCTTTAACGCATTGTCTGAGCTGAGATGTCACTTTTTTTTAATAAAACATTAAGTCATCTCAAGAACGTGACTTTAAAGATATTCTGGGATTTACATATTAATGAACCAAAACCTGCAACCATTCTAAAAGATGAAAGACACAACAACATTTTAGGTTTGTTCAATATATCCTATCAGTCGCATGACACTGTGATCTTTTGCTATACAATCGGTGTATTATTCCCCGGCCAACAGCTACCCGATGAAAGAGCAGCACTCTGAAAGCTAGTGCTTCCAAATAAACCTGTTGGATTATAACCTGGTGTTGTGTGATTTTTAACTTTATCTACCCCAGTCCACACCAGCACCTCCACACCGTTTTCAGTGAACGCAGCCCACATCTCCCGCTGCTGCTAGTAAACTATACAATGCTGATGAAACGGTGCAGTACCTGCACTTCTGAAATATTTACAACTTCTAACGGTACTAGCTACTCATTCACTGCTCCATCTGATACATGACATTGGAAACTTAGTGCAGGAGGCTGAAGTGAAATGAGCACCTTTAAAACAAAGACCTCTTGGAGCTCAAAGCCTTCAATGAGAGTCTGAGCCCAGCAATAAGTTCAGATAACCTTTATTGTGACCCAACGTTGTTACAGCTTCAGATCCCCCCCAGCAAAAAGGTGTAGAAAAAGTAGCTGTTTTTTAAATAGCTTAAGGTCGAAGCGTGCACCCCCACCCCACACCACCTCACCTTCTTTACTATGGTCACCACCAAGTTGTCAGTTTGTAATTGGATCCTTGGTACAGCCTTAACTGTAGGAAGTATTGCCTCACTCAGCAATTTCAACCCATACCCTGTAAACAAGTAAGTCTTTCCCCACTCAATGACTGGTGGCAGTGGTGGGCAATGAAGAGTCAACCATGCTGTTGTGGGTCTGGAGTTACGTGTAGGCCAGACCGGGTAAAGGATGCAGCTGGGACAACTGAGTGAATCCTTCCCCACAACAGCAGTTTCCTTCCCTAAAAAGGGATATTAGTGAATCAGATGGGTGATGTCCGCCAAACAATCATTTCTTCATTAGGTTCTGAACTCCAGATTTCTGACCGAAATCCAATTCCACCATCTGCCACGGCGGGATTCAAATTCGGCAGTCTCCGGAACTGGGCTGATAGTCCAGTCAATAAGGCAATTGGCCATCCCTCCTTTAATCCCCCTGCGATGGCACATGAACTCGCTGGTGCCTCCGCAGATGGGAAGCGCGGGTAAAGCCATTCTCACACAGAGCAGGTGAACTGCTTCTCCCCTGTGCGCACCTGCCGGTGGGCCAGCAGGATGGAAGAATTGCTGAAGGCCTTCCCGCACTCAGTGCAGACGAACGGCCTCTCTCCGGTGTGCCCCTGCCTGTGGGTCAGCAGGGTGGAGGCCTGGGGAAAGCCCTTCCCACAGTCGGGGAAGCTGAAGGGCCTCTCCTCTGTGTGGACCCGCTGGTGCCTCACCAGGTCGGAGGCATAGCTGAAGCCCTTTCCGCACACGGGGCACGTGAACGGCCTCTCCCCAGTATGACTGCGCTGATGAGTCTCCAGGATAGAAGGGACACGGAAGCCTTTTCCGCAGTCACCACACTTCCACGGTTTCTGCACGGGGCGGGATCCATTGGGTTTCTCCATGGCCGAAGCTTCAGCTGCACACAAAAGCATGTACAGCCCCTCCCTGCCGTGAATTCCTCTTTCCAGGCCGTATAACTGCTTCAGGTTCCACAATCAGTGCGCTGCAACAGGAGGGTCTCTCATCCAGTCCCATTGATGCTGAAGACGTGCTCCAACAGGAACCAAAAGGCTTTGCTCCTTCCCACAGAATCACAGTCAAAAATTGTTGCAGTCCTGATGGATTGAGTGACTGTCGGACATTGACGTCGAAGTGAGGACAGCAGAAGCTGGAGAGTCAGAGTTGAACAGTGCGGCGCTGGAAAAGTACAACAGGTCCGGCAGCATCCGAGGAGCAGGAAAGTTGATATTTCAGACATCAGCCGTTCATCTGTTGATTTTGAAACTTCCGTCTTCAGATCATCAAATGCTTTGTAAAAAGAGATTACAAAAATCATGACTGTCATTGCAAGGTAGAAATTCAGAACAAGCAATTCTACTTTCTGCAGAACATTCTTTTCTTTTGTTATTCCACACTGAAAATTGAAAGCACCATCCCACTCACTCTCTCTCCCCCTCTGTTCTCACACCGCTCTAACTAATTCTCCTGAAGGTGTTGATTCAGGATCTTACAGGGGCAGAACAGCGAAAACTTCAAGACTGACATCTCTCTGAATTTTGGATAACTCCACTGCTGAGAGTGAGCAGGTCTGATTTTGGGAAGCTCAAAAAATAGTGTCAGTTCAGGGTGAACTTGCAATACAAGTTCTTGAGGAACAACCGGACATGAAGTGGTTAACATCCCTGGAAAGGAGAGAGCAAAATGAGACATCAAAGGCACTAACACCGACACCAGGGAGAAACTGAACATACAGATGTGGCAAGCCAGAGTCAGAGATATACAGCATGGAAACAGTCCAACACGTTGATGCCAACCAGATATTCTAAATTAATCTAGACCCATTTGCCAGCATTTGGCCCACATCCCTCTAAACCCTTCCATCTTCTTTTTCCATCCAGATGCCTTTCAAATGTCATAATTGTACAAGCATCCACCATTTCCTCTGGCAGCTCATTCCTTACACGCACCACTCTCTTAGTGACAGAGTGAATTTAGCACAGTGAATCCATTTTACCCATAGTACCCAGGGGTGTGTAGGTTAAGTTAGCACAGCCAATCCATGCTAACCTGCACCTCCATGAGCACTATGGGTAAGTTAGCACAGCCAATCCACCCTGACCTGCACATCCCTCAACGATATGGGTAACAGAACACTGCCAATCCACCTGAACCCGTCCAAAACAGAACACTATGGGTAATTTAACATGGCGAATCCACCCCAACATGGACAAAGTTACATATAACACAATACCAGGTCACAGTCCAACAAGTTTATTTGGAAGCACCGGCTTTCGGAGTGCTGCATCTTATTCAGTTGGTTGTGGAGTACAAGATCATAAGACACAGAATTTATGGAAAAACATGACACAGTGTCCTGCCACTAAAATTATATACTGAACAAACCTGGATTGTTAAGTCTTTCATCTTTTAGAATGGATTGCAAGTATCAATAATATGCAAGTCCCAGAACTTCCTGTCAGGTTCCTTCTCGAGATAACTTAAGGTTTTATAAGAAAAGGTGACATCTCAGCTCAGATAATGCATGAAAGGGGTGAGGTCAGAGTCTGTCTGTATCCCAATCTTGAGTCAGCCTGCTTCGATTTGCAAAGTGGAATTTACAAAATATTACATGTATTGGCTGCCTACATTGTGCATTTAGAGTTATACAGTCAGAGATGGACAGCATGGAAACAGACCCTTCAGTCCAACTCATCCATGACGACCAGATATCCCAACCCAATCAAGTCCCACCTGCCAGCAACTTGCCCATATCCCTCCAAACTCTTCCTATTCATATGCCCATCCAGACTAGCCTCCAACACTTCCTCTGGCGGCTCATTCCATACACATACCACCCCCTGAGTGAAGAAGTTGCCTCTTCGGTCCCTTTCACCCTAAACCTATGCCCTCTAGTTCTGGACCCCCCCCCCCCCCACCCTAGGGGAAAGACTTTGTCCATTTGTCCTATCCAAACCCCTCATGATTTTATAAATCTCTGTAAGATCACCCCTTAGCATCTGACGCTCCAGGGAAAACAGCCCTAGCCTATTCAACCTCTCCCGATAGTTCAAATCTTCCAGTCCTAGCAACATCCTTGTAAATATTTTCTGAATCCTTTCAAGTTTCACAATATCTTTCCGATAGGAAGGAGACCAGAATTGCAGGTAATATTCCAACAGTGGCCTAACCAATGTCCTGTGCAGCCACAACATGACCTCCCAATTCCTGTACTCAATACTCTGACTATTAAAGGAAACCAGACCAAATGCTTTCTTCACTATCCTTTTCTTCACTACCTGCGACTCCACTTTCAAGGAGCTATGAAACTGCACTCCAAGACCTCTTAGTTCAGCAACACTCTCTGGGACCTTACCATTAAGTGTATAAGTACTGCTAAGATTTGCTTTCCCAAAATGCAGCACCTCACATTTATTTGCATTAAACTCCATCTGCCACTTCTCAGCGCATTGGCCCATCTGATCAAGATCTCGTTGTAATCTGAGGTAACCTTCTTCACTGTCCACTACACCTCCAATTTTAGTGTCATCAGCAAACTTACTAACTATACCTCTTATGCTCACATCCAAATCATTTATATAAATAATGAAAAGTAGTGGACCCAGCACAGATCCTTGTGGCACTCCACTGGTCACAGGCCTCCTGTCTGAAAAACAACCCTCCACCACCAACTTCTACCTTTGAGCCAGTTCTGTATCCAAATGGCAAGTTCTCCCTGTATTCCATGAGATCTAACCTTGCTCAGCAGTCTCCAATGGGGAACCTTGTCGAACACCTTACTGAAGTCCATATAGATCACATGTATTCTCTGCCCTCATCAGTTCCCTTCGTTAGTTCTTCAAAAAAACTCATTCAAGTTTGTGAGACATGATTTCCCACACGTAAAGCCATGTTGACTATCCCGAATCAGTCCTTGCCTTTCCAATACATGTACATCTTGTCCCTCAGTTGGATTCCCTCCAACAACACCGACGTCTGGCTCACTGGTCTATAGTTCCATGGCTTGTCTTTACCACCTTTCTTTAACAGTAGCACAACGTTAATCAACCTCCAGTCTTCCAACACCTCACCTGTGACTATCAATGATACAAATATCTCAGCAAGACGCCCAGCAATCACTTCTCTAGATTCCCACAGAGTTCTAGGGTACACTTGATCAGGTCCTGGGGATTTATCCACCTCTATTCATTTCAAGGCATCCAGCACTTGCTCTTCTGTAATATGGACATTTTTCAAGATGTCACCATCTATTTCCCTACATTCTATATCTTCAATGTCCTTTTCCACAGTAAACTCTGATGCAAAATACCCGTTTAGTATCTCCCCCATCTCCAGCGGTTCCACACAAAGGCCACCTTGCTGAACTTTGAGGGGCCCTATTCTCTCCCTACTTATTCTTTTGTCCTTAATGTATTTGTAAAAACCCTTTGGATTCTCCTTAACTCTAGTTGCCAAAGCTATCTCATGTCCCCTGTTTTCCCCTCCTGATTTCTCTCTTAAGTATACTTCTACTGCCTTTATACTGTAAGGCTTCACTCGATCTATCCTATCTGTACCTGATATAGGCTTCCTTCATTTTCTGAACCAAACCCTCAATTTCTCCAGTCATCCAGCATTCCCTATACCTACCAGCTTTTCCTTTCACCCTAACAAGAATATACTTTCTCTGGACTCTAGTTATCACAGTTCTGAAGGCTTCCCATTTTCCAGCCGTCCCTTTACCTGCAAACATTGGCGTACAATCAGCTTTTGAAAGTTCTTGCCTAATACCGTCAAATTTGTCCTTCCTCCAATTTAGAATTTTTGAACAAAATAGAATGTATCTGCAAATGTAATGCTGCAAATACAAATTCATCCCCATGGAGAGTGTGGTTCTATGTGTGTAATAGAGAAACCCTGTTTCCATGCTGGATATCTATGTGTCTATTTGATAACAGATGCTTTATTTCTGTTGGTGCAAGTATGGTTGTAAATCATAGCTGGATATTAATAGTTAGATGTAAGGGAGAGAGAATTCCTCAGGTATAGCACTATCAGAATCCTGGGAGACCCCTACTTCAGATTTACTTGGACTGGTTGACAGTCTGGGAGATTATGGATTGGGTCTCGATTGACTCAATGTTTTATTTTTCCTGAACGTGTAAAAGGGGGCGTTAAAGCTTCAGCAGAAATCCAACAGAGCTGAGAACAGACCAACATCTTACTCTGTGGGAACAGAGAGATCAACAGAGGACAGAGAAATCCGGACCTGAAATCCAAGCTGACACCAGACTACCCTGTGATCAGTGCTTTGAAGCGCAGCACCAACCCTCTCCCTTTACTGAGCTTCCCATTTGACTATCCCCTCGATATTCAGGATCCAGTCCTTGCCATCCTGAAGCCATGTCCCTGTAAGGAGTCTCAGATCATAATTATTCTCTTCAATGTGTTCAGTCAATTCATTCACTTCTGTTACAATGCAGCTCACATTCAGTTTTTAGTTTCAGTTTTTGTGATCTTCTGAATCCAGTTTTGATTGCTGGTATATTTACTCTCCTTGTCCCGTTCTATCATTCTCTGATGCTCATTTCCACATCACGACATTGCTCACCAGCCTTGATTTGGATTGGCCAGGCTAACTTGCCCACAGTGTCCAGGGATGTGCAGGTTAGTTAGGTAAGCCATGGGAAATCTAGGCTTATAGATACATCGTAATAGAAGCAGGAGTCAGCCATTTGGCCCATCCTGCCTGCTCCGCCATTCATTAAGGTTATGGCTGATCTATCCATCATTTCAGCTCCTCCTCCCTGCAGTGTCCCAACTATCCTTAATTCCCCAATTATGCAGAAACCCATCTAATTGTGTCTTGAATATACTTAACGAAGCTGCCTTCTCTGCTTCCTTGGGCAGAGACTTCCATAGTTTCACTACTCTCCAGGAAAAGCAGTTCCTCCTCATCTCTGTCCTAAATCTACTTCTCCTAGTCTTGGGGCCTAGTCTCATCTACCAGCAGAAATGACTGGATAGGGTAGGGTTTCATCCCCACAGTGCAATGAATTCCCACTTTCCACCAAATCCCAGAAGTACTCACTCAGTTGCTGTCTCACAAATGAAAGATTTCATTGTAACTTCTTCTGCTCTGAGTAAGGGCAAAACATTTTTGAAAGCTGCTCTGAAAGTCCAGTCTTTACTGTCTGAAAATATGTTGCCCCTCAGGTCCCTTTCCATACTCACCTTAAACTTCTGCCCCTTTAGTTCTGGACTCCCCGACCATGGAGAAAAGACCTTGGGTATTCACCCTATCCATTCCCCTTATAAACTTCTTTAAAGGTTACCACTCAGCCTCTGATGCTCCAAAGAAAATATCTCCCTGGTCTGTTCAGCCCCTTCCTGCAGCTCAACCGTCCAAATCTGGCAACAGCCTTCTAAATATTTTCTGACCCCTCTCAAAGTTTCATAACATCTTTCCTACATCAGAGAGACCAGAATTGAACGCAGTATTCCAAAAGTGGCCTAACCAATGTCCTGTACAGCCGCAAAATGATCTCCCAGTTCCTATACTGAATGCTCTGACTAATAAAGGAAAGCATACCAAACACCTTGTTCACTATACTGTCTGTGTAAGACTCCTCCTTCAAGGAACTATGAACCTGCACTCCAAGGTCTCTTTGTTCTGCGACACTCCCCTTAACTGTGTCAGTCCTGCCTGGATTGCTGGACCAAAATGCAACATCTCACATTTCTCTGAATTAAACCCTATCTGCACTCCTTGGCCCATCCGATCAATTCTAATTTATGCTAAACTCTCTTTCCTCTCTTATTCCCTAGAGGCTTAAAATCTCTGTCCCACATACTCTCCCTCCATTCTCTCATTGCTGAACCTAATCCCTGCTGTACCTCATCCTGAAGAGTCTGTTTCATGCTGATTAACAGGCCCACACTCAGGGTGATCTAATGGAAACAAACAGAATACTGAATGGCCTGGACAGAGTAGACTTTCAGAGGATGTTTCCATTGGTAGGAGAGACTAGGACTCGAGGGCACAGCCTTCGAGTAAAGGGAAGGCATTTTAGAACGCAGATAAGGAGAAACTTCTTCAGTGAAAGAGTGGTGAATCTATGGAATTCTTTTCTACAGAAGGTTGTAGAGGCCAGGTCACTGAGGATATTTAAGACTGAGGTAGATAGGTTCCTGAGTCTCATGGGGATGGAGAGTTCCAGGGAGAGCGTGGGAGAATGGGGTTGAGAAACCTATCAGCCACGATTGAATGGTATGAACAGACCTGATGGGCTGAATGGCCTAATTTCTGCTCCTATGTCTTATGGTCTCTTGTTGTACTGGCCACAGTGAGAGAATCGGGAGCAGGAGTTGGCCATTTTGTCTTTCGAGCCTGCACAAGTATTGAACAGATCATAATTGAATATGGATCTACTTACATCTAGGTGAATATGCTGGAACTTTTTCACTGGACCATAGGAGGTTGAGAGGTGACCTTATTGAGGTTTATAAAATCACGAGGGGCATAGATGAGGTCAATATCAGCTGTTGTTTCAAGAATAGGGAGCAATCTTTTTAAAGGTGAGAGGAGAAAAATTTTAAAAAGACATGAGGAGCACATAGACTGGAGTGTGTGTCAAATGAATGTCCAGAGGAAGTACTGAATGCAGGTATAGTAACAACATTTAAAATAAATTTGAATAAGTGCATGAATAGAAACGTTTCAGAAGGATATGGGCCAAACATTGGCAGTTGGGACTAGTTTAGTTTGTGAATATAGTCAGCATGGACCAGTTGGACTGAAGGGTCTGTTTCTGTGCTGTATGACTCTGTAACTGTTCTATACTGGTCTTAAAACCATTTTCTTGCCTTCCCCCAAAACCATCCACTTCTTTGTTCATCAAAAGTCAAATGAACTCAGCCTTGAATACATTCAGTAACCGACCTAACTGCTGAAAGACATCCACACTTCTGAACTCAATTCCTCTTGCTAATACATCACTTGCTTTGCTCATTGCTTGCTGCACCTGTCTGACAACTGGCAGTAACTGGTTTCGAAGGACGCCGAGGCCCCTTTGTCCATCCACACATCTTTCCTGATGAAGAGCTCATGCCCGAAACGTCGACTCTCCTCCTCAGTTGCTGCCTTACCTGCTGTGGTTTGCCAGCGCCACACTTTTCAACTTTGATCTCCAGCTTCTCACTTTCGCCTCATCTCAACATATCACTACATAAACAATGCACCTCCTTTCTGCTTTTTTTTTACATACATCAAAGGCGAGACCTTCACGTTGTGGCACTGCGTTTGCAAAGTGACACACAGACCTGGATCAACTTTTCCAGAGTCTGTCCCCTCCCTCGATTCACTCTTTCCTTTCAGGTGCTACAAACCAATAATTGAACCACAGAATGAAAAGAAAATGGAAAACGTGGTGACAAAAACACTCTTATACTCACAAATTTTACACAGAGGAAGGAATTTATAGTCCGGAGTGAGGTTTAATCTTCATTCAGTGACAAAAGAATGAAGCATCAGCTGCTTCAGAGCTCACGGCCCAACTTCCGCATTTCGACAACGGCCGACTCTGATTGGCAGGAGGACCAGACTCCTTCGGATCCTCCAGGGTTCTCCATTGGTCCACGGAAAGGAGCTCGTGCGCCTTTTCTGCGGACACCCAGGAGTATGCGCAGTATTTTGCTGACACCGGCAGACATGCGCAGTGATTACTGACACCGCAGAGCATGCTCAATATGCTCCGTCACGATGCTGGTGTTACTGACAAATTTTAGAGTTAAAAATCACAAAACACCTGGTTATAGTCCAACAGGCTTATTTAGAAGGACGGGTTTTTGGAGCGCTGCTCCTCCATCAGGTGGTTGTGGAGTATAACATGGTAACACAGAATTTATGATCTTCTGTACTATTACTCCACAACCGCCTGATGAAGGAGCCACGCTCCGAAAGCTAAGTGTTTCTAAACAAGCCGATTGGACTGTAACCTGGTGTTGTGTGATTTTTAACTTTGTACACCCCAGTCCAACACGGTCACCTCCAGATCATGACAAATTTTAAGTGTCCAAATGCGAATACGAGAGAAAAATGCCAACGCCATTTTTTTTTGCCGAAATGTTTTTTTTCCCCTGTGCCTCGACGTTTTATTCCTTTTGCATTTTGTCTGGCTGCTTAACGTTCCTGCCTTTTCCCCAGGGTAGAGGTATTCCAAAACTAGAGGGTAAAGGTTTAGGGTGAGGAGGAAAGGTTTGAAGAGATTCAAAAGACTCGGCATAGAACATTCACCCCCTACAGGGCGAAAGTGACGACTTGCAGATGCTGGAGATTAGGGTCGAGAGTGTGTGCTGGAAAAGCACAGCAGGTCAGGCAGCGTGCGAGGAGCAGGAGAATCGACGTTTCCGGCAAACCCCTTCATCAGGAAATAGCTATGTGGAATTGCAGAGCTGTAGCACAATCGAGTGGGTCTGGATGGGATGCTGTTGGGAAGGTCGGTGTGAATGGCCTGTAGGGATGATATGATTCCACTGCCTTAGCCACGCGTATATTGAGAAATGATTGCCCCAAGTCTGCTGTGGGAGGAGTGGGTTCGTTCGTGGGACACTGATACCAGTTCTGGGGAAGGTAGGATTGTGCTGTCTCTCTCTTCACACTCTGCCCCCCTGTCCATTTTCTCCCCACCCACTGCTCCCTGCCCATTCTCTCTCCTCACACTGCATCCCCATTCTCTCCCCATAACCCTCTGAACCCCAGTCCTTCTCTACCTCCCAACCTCTGTCCCCCTCTCCATTTGTCTCCCTTCTCCACCCCCACCAGCCCCCCTCCCCCTCCTTTCTGGTGCCTGAGCACTCTTTGATCGCTTTATCAAGCCCTTTTAAGGAGAGAGAGAGAATAGGTGGTGACGATTCTACCTGGGAAACAGGGTGTGCGAGAATTGACTGATTTTTAAAATTGAGAATAGTTAAAATCATATATTCAGAAACGTTGTTAAAGTCTGGAAGAATGTTCTTTTTTAAAAAAAACAAGCTGTAGAAATCTTTCCGAAACTTGCATTGATATATGCACAGTTAGGCCACAACCAAGGACAGGCTGTAAGAGTGAATGAGTGAATAAAAGACAAGTCCCACCTCGCCCATGAGGAGAAAGTAAGAACTGCAGATGCTGGAGATCAGAGTCGAGAGTGTGGTGTTGAAAAACCACAGCAGGTCAGGCAGCATCCAAGGAGCAGGAGAATCAACGTTTCAGACATAAGCCCTTAACCTTGCCCTCTCCAGTGTGTGTTGTGAAACTGCTTAACTGCTTAATCATTTCTAGTGGCCGAGCAGAGGCTGATAACAAGTTTGGAACACACGAGAATGACCTCAGCTGAGACCTTGGATTCATGTCTCACTACAGGAGACCCAGCTACACAATACACACACAAACTCTCTCTCTCACACACACACACAAACACACATACATACACACACACAAACACACACACTCAAGTACCCATACGGTCGTGTAGACCCTCTCTGATAGACAGGCTCTCTCTCAGACACACATTGATACACCCCTCACACTCACATCCATGCACACACCTTCTCACACAATTATACTCCATCACACGCACACTTTACCCAGCGTGCACACGCACACACACAGACGCTCTGTCTCATGCATGCACTCACACAGAAGTCTTTGGGGTGAATTGCATTTGCAGGATTATATTTTTGGAAATAGAACCAATCTGACTCAAGACTGGGATACAGAAAGACTAACCTCACAGCTCTCATGCGTTGTCTGACCTGAGGCGTCACCTCCCTTTACAAAACATTAAGTTACCTGGAGAATGTTACTAAAAAGAAGTTCTGGGATTTACAGATTAATGAACCGAAATCTGCAACCCATTTTAAAAGATGAAAGACTTAACAGGTTTCTTCAATATATCATTTATGTTGCATGACACGATAATTTATTGCTATATATTCTGTGTCTTACCATCCTACTCAACAGCTATCTGATGAAGGAACAGCGCTCCAAAACCTAGTGCTTCCAAATATACCTGTTGGACTATACCCTGGTGTTTGTGTCATTTTAAAACTTTGTTTCCAGTGAATACAACCCACACCTCCCACTGTTGCCAGGAAACTTTGCAATGCCAATGAAACAATAAACCTGCAGTCCTGAAAGATTTACAATTTCGAACAATACTAGCTACTCATTCACTGCTCCTTCTGAGACCGACACTGGAAACTCGGTGCTGGTGGCTGAAAGAAATGAGAAGCTGTTGGATCTCACAGCTTTCAATGAGAGTTTAAGCCTGACAGGATGTTCAGGTAGCCTTACTGCGACCCAATTTTGTTACAGCTTCAGATCTCCACATCACAAGGCGTACAAAAAGTAGCTTTTCTTTAAAAAAAGCACCTCAAGCTCAAAGTGCACACACTCACCGCCACTCCCCCCACCACACTTTCTTTATTATTGGTCAGTTGAGTTGTCCCTTTGTAACTGGATCCTTCGTACAGCCGGGTAAAGCATGCAGCTGGTACGACTGAGTGAATCCTTTCCCGCAACGGCAGTTTCCATCACTGAAAAGGACATGAGTGAATCAGATGGGTTTTTGCCCTCTGAAAATGGTTTCATCCTTAGATTCTGAAGTCCAGACTACTGACCGAATCCCAATTCTGCCATCTGCCGCGACGGGATTCGAACCTGAGAGTCCCCAGAGCTGGGTTGTTAGCGGCGCTCGGCCATCGCTCCTTCCAACCCCCTGCGATGGCACGTGAACGCGCTGGTGCCTCCCCAGGTGGGAGGAGCAGGTGACGCACTCCCGGCACTGACAGCAGGTGAACGGCCTCTCTCCGGTGTGGACCAACTGGTGGGTCAGCAGTGCAGCTGACTGAGTGAACCCCCTCCCGTACATGGGGCAGTGAATGGCTTCTCTCACTTGTGGACCCACTTGTGCGTCTCCAGATGGCTGATCCGACTGAAGCCCTTCCTGCACACCGAGCAGGTGAATGGCCTCTCCCCGCTGTGAATACGTCTGTGGGTTTCCAGCAGGGATGGGGAAGGGAATCCTTTCCCTCAGTGAAATCACAGTTCGACCAACAGAATGTCGGAAGTTAGAAAAAGTTTATATTTACACAGCCTCCATCCGTCTGCGCAACACCATATAAGGCGACAGCAGTGGAGATCTTTGACATCAGTCTCGAACGTGCATGCCACGCGCCAAACGAAAGGCTGAGGGGGGCTGTGGAAAACGATGCTGTGCTTGGGAGCCGAGTCGTGCAGCGGGAGCGTGCTGGACCCATAACTCAGAGGTCGATGGATCGAAGCCATCCTCTGCTTTTGTTCAGTGTCTCCTGGAGCGACTTTCCTTTGTGATGGTATCCTGTCCAGCATCTTGCCTTTCAAACCACTTCCTGAATGTCTCTCCTGGCACTCTATTCTTTTCCTTGCCATGTCATTTGCTTCCCAATACTTAGAGTATCTGAGCTGGATATGTCACATCTAAACACAAGTCAAACACAGTTGCGCTGGCACCCTTGTGGAGCTCTGAGTTGTCTTGTCGTGTTCTCTGTCCGTGTGTCCTGATCTCGTGTGAAACCTCTTCTCTCAGATGGCAATGAACCGGTGAAGTTGAAACACATGACTTGCTGTTTTTGTCCATTTCCTGCAGTAAAGAAACCAACAGCCGTGTAATAAAAGACTTTCTGCAGGATTGCTGTGTCAAGACAAATTCTGAATACCAAGCAGGCTGCACAGAAATGTACTCATATCAATTTACCTGAGGGAAGAGTCTCCAGTGTCCATTTCTCTCTGTCCCGGCAGCACAGCATCTTTCTATCTCTCCGTTAACAAGACCTTTGGACCAAGTTCAAAGTTGCCCATTTCCTTCGCATAACTGTAACTGACTTATCCTGCATCACGTAATAGTGTGAGGCAGCAGAAGAGTGAATGGGCTCTGCCTTCCACCAGCACAGCTTGCAAGTAGAAACGAAATGGTTCAATTATCCACCAGTGGAGAGAGCCCGGTCCCTGGGGACGGGACAAACAGCAGCGTCCTAGGAGCAGGGAGACAGATTGAGAAGCAGATGTTCCTGAAACTCTTCCCTACTTGCAATTCTGGGAGCAATGTACAATGTATTTCGTACTGAGCAAGTCTCAGCTGCTTCCGGAGGTGGCTGCACCCACGGCTGGTGGCTCGTTAGTCTGGGGTATGATTCTAGCTTTGGGTCTTCGAGCATATGCAGCCGCGTGAGAATTCCCGGGTTCCAATCCCAGGCGAACCATCATTCCTTAAATTGACCTGAGCAAAAATACCTGATGAATTTTCTCAAAAAGCCGCTTTGTTAAATAAGATCGGACTGCCTGAATTAGAGACGGCGCAGAGCTGCCATTGCAGTGAACACGGCGAAGGGTAACACTTGTTCAAAGTGAAAACAAGTATTGCCGATTTTTCGCCCGAGCAATCCGAGTCTGAATGAATCCTCCACCTGTATTCCGCTCAATTCTGAGGGTGACACTTCAGGAAGCGGGGAAGTGAAGTGATTACAGACAGCTCTGAACAAGTTAACGTGAATGGTACCGTCCTGAGGAATGTCAGCAATGAAGGGAGATTGGAAAGTTTGGGGCAGCTCTCTTTGGAGAACAGAGGGCTGAAAGCTGGTCTGATTGAAGTTTTCCACGTCATGAGGGTTTTAGACAGAGGAAATGATGCAGTGAAAATGCTCCCAGGCCTGAAAGGATCGAGAATGATTTGGCAGAGATTTAAAGTCATCAGGAAAATAAGTAAAAGTGACATTAGGAAGACCGTTTTCGCACAGGGAGTGGGGTCAGAAAGTCGCAGTCTGACAGTGACAAAGAGGCAGATTCAATGGACACAAAAGGGAATTCGGTGGGCATGTTCAATGTGACAATATGCAGATTTACAGGGAGAAGGCGACAAAATGAGACACTTATTTACATATTGTGTTGAGCCTGGTGAAGGTGAAACACATCAGTTGCGGTGTGTCTCATGCGCAGGAGGCCCTGCAGTAATTCCCCACGCTGTTTCACACAGCAGCATCCTCTCGGTGAATTACTCTTGGCAAAAAAATCGATTGAACCAAATCAGTGTCCGCCACTGGATTTTACTGACACCGTTTATAAAATTCAGGCTCACCGTTAATGTGGAGAGAGGCCGTCAGACTAGAGTTTCTGCTTCTCCTGTTGAATAAAGATAATTTTAACTGTGTCCAGTGAAAGAAAGGATTTGCTGTTGGTGGGAAACATTTCTATCTGAACTCGCTAACACTCTCCTGATAGATTGAAACATAAAGCTGGGAGTCTCTGGATTATGTTGTAAAAATATCGGTATTACGTTATTCACACCGCGCTGTCACCAACTGAACGAAGCCCAGAGGGAGACGGTTGTGTTTAAATCCCGTGATGAACTGGGGGAGCTGAGCATTTACCCAAACAATGGGCACACCACCTCCATGACACAGTGTTCACAAATCAAACTGACAGCGAAGCTTCACGTGTGATCGAAAATTTCCGTAAAGAAGATTTGGCTCAACAGATATCCGGAGAGAATTACTCCTTTCTTGATTTGAAATGTAAGAAGATGACGTCAGTGAGCCTGACGTGATTCGAACACGCAACCTTCTGATCTGGAGTCAGACGCGCTACCGTTGCGCCACAAACTCACAGATCGCCCGTGACTTCTATTCATGCTTAAGGGAAGTGATCGCAGTGCAATGATTTTACGTTATGAGTAACAACGGAGATCAACAGTTCATGTCTGTTCTGTCTCTGCCCCCTCTCCTTCTGTCTCTCGAAGTAATTTCCAACTCTACCTCAATAAAAAGCTGAAAGAACTGTGGATGCTGCATATCTGAAACAAAAAACAGGAGTTGCCGGTGACCCTTCCACAGAACTGATGGTGATTGGGAAAACGTTGGTTTATATGCAGGAGATATTGTGGGAGGAAGGCGGATGAATAAATGATAGATCAGGGCAGAGCCCAAAGCGAGGGAAGAACTGTTGGACAGGAAAGGGAGTTGATAACGATCTGCGTGGGAGGGTGAATGGAGACTGTTCGTGGCTAAGAATAGGTAGTGTGTAATGACAGACTCTGTGATAACAAGGCTTGGTGTGTGTGGAAGGGACGAGGATACGATGCATTTCAGGCCCGAGAATTATTGAATTCGATATTGGGACCGGGATGTATGCTCCCCAAGTGTAATATTCGGTGCTCTTCGTTCTGCTGGTGCTGAGCTTCGCTGGAACACTACAGCAAACCTGAGACAGAGATGTTGGCCAGGAACAGGGTGGGGTGTGGAATTGGCAGGCAACTGGAAGCTCAAGGTCTTTTTTGCAGGTAGAACGTAGATGTTCTGTACAGCAGTCACCCAGTTTATGCTTCGTTTTCCCCAATGTAGATGAGACCACATTATGAGCAGCAACTGCAGTCGACTGGGTTGTGGGAAGTGCAGGTCAAGTGCTGCTTCACCTGGAAGGTAAGTTTGGACCCTTGGATAGAGAGGAGGGAGCAGGTAAATGGGCTGGTGTCACACATTCGGCAGTTGCAGGGGAAAGTGCCGTTGGACTATTGGGGTGGGAATGGGGTTAGGCTTGGTGGGAATGAAGGAAGAGTGGACCCAAGGTATAACTCCTGCCCATTTTCCTATCTGCCAAATAGAGGAATTTGTTAAGTGTGTACAAGGACATTTTCTAATTCACAATGTGGATGTACATACTGGCGAGGGTGCAAAACCTAAGGGTAAACCATAATTCTATTAACTTAAGAACAGTGATTGAAAATAATGTATCAGATCTAAAAGTTGTAGTTCTAAATTGGAGGAAGACTCAGGTATTAGGCAAGATCTTTCAAAAGCTGATTGGGGGCAGATGTTCGCAGGTTAAAGGACTGCTGGAAAATGGGAAGCCTTCAAATATGAGATAACAAGAGTTCAGACACAGTATATTCCTGATTCGGAGATGCCGGTGTTGGACTGGGGAGTACAAAGTTAAAAAATCACACCACACCAGGTTATAGTCCAACAGGTTTACTTGGAAGCACACTAGCTTTCTGAGCGACGCTCCTTCATCTGAGTATATCCCTGTTCGGGTGAAAGGAAAGGCTGGTAGGTTGGGGAATGCTGGATGACTAGAGAAAATGAGATTTTGGTTAACATAAAGAAGGATGTATATATCAGGTATCGGCAGAGAGATCGATTGAATCCTTAGAGTATAAAGGCAGTACGAGCACACTTAAGAGGGAAATCATGAGGGCAAAAAAGGGGACATGAGATAGCTTTGGCAAATAGTCATGGATAACCCAAAGGGTTTTTATAAATACATTAAGGACAAAAGGATAATAAGGGAGAGAATAGGGCCCCTCAAAGATCAGCAAGGCGGCCTTTGTGTGGAACTGCAGTAGATGGGGGGTGGGTGGGGGGGGGGGGGGGGGCGAGATACTGAACGGATATTGTGCATCAGTGTTTACTGTGGAGAAGGGCATGGAAGATCTAGAATGTGAGAAAGTAGATGGTGACATGTTGAAAAAATGCCCATATTACAGATGAGAAATTGCTGGATATCTTGAAATGCATAAAAGTGGATAAATCCCAAGGACCTGATCAGGAGTACCCTAGAACTCTATGGGAAACTGGGGAAGTGATTGCTGGGCCTCTTACTGAGATATTTGTATCATCAATAGTCACAGGCGAGGTGCCGGAAGGCTAGAGGGTGTCTAACGTGGTGCCACTATTTAAGAAAGGTGGTAAGGAAAAGCCAGGGAACTATAGACCAGTGAACCTGACATCCGTGATGGGCAAGGTTTTGGAGAGAATCCTAAGAGACAGGATTTACATGTATTTGGAAAGGCAAGAGTTGATTAGGGATAGTCAGCATGGCTTTGTGCTTGGGAAATCATGTCTCATGAACATGATTGGGTTTTTTGAAGAAGTAACAAAGTGGATTGATGAGGGCAGAGCGATGGACGTGATCTATATGGACTTCAGGAAGGTGATCATCAAGGTTCCTCATGGGAGACTGGTGAGCAAGGTTTAATCTCATGGCATGCAGGGACAACTAGCCATTTGGATACAGAACTGGCTAGAAGGCAGAAGACAGAGGGTGGTGATGGAGGTTGCTTTTCAGACTGAAGGCCTGTGACCAATGGTGTGTCACAAGGATTGATGCTGGGCCCGCTACTTTTTGTCATTTATATAAATTATTTGTATGTAAATGGAGGAGGTATAGTTAGCAAGTTTGTAGATGACACCAAAATTGGAGGTGGAGTGGACAGTAAAGAAGGTTACCTCAGATCACAACGGGACCTTGATCAGATGGGCCAATGGGCTGAGGAATGGCAGTTGGAGGTTAATGTAGATAAATATGAGGTGCTGCATTTTGGAAAATCAAATCAGAGCAGGACTTTTACACTTAATGGTAAGTTCCTTGGAAGTGTTGCTGAACAAAGAGACCTTGGAGTTCAGGTTGATAGTTCCTTAGAAGTAGAGACGCAGGCAGATTGGATAGTAAAGAAGGCGTTTGGTGTGCTTTCCTTTGTTGGTCAGAGCATCGAGGATAGATGTTGGGAGCTCATGTTGCCAATGTACAGAACATTGGTCAGGCCACGTTTGGAATATTGCATGTAATTTTGGTCTGCTTCCTATCGGAAAGATGTTGTGAAACTAGAAAATGTGTAGAAAAGATTTACAGGGATGTTGCCAGGGTTGGAGATTGGAGGGTAGGAAGGTTTTATGGGGATTTGGGCCAAGTGCTGGCAAATGGGACTTGATTAGGTTAGGATATCTGGGCTGCATGGATGAGCTGGGCCGAAGGGTCTGTTTCCGTGCTGTACATCTGTGTCACTCTGTGAGACTCCATGGGATTCTCTGCCCAAGAGAGCAGTTGAGACAGCTTCATGAAGTTTATTGAAGACGCAGTTGGATGGGTTTTTGCATGGTAGGGGAATTAAGGGTAGTCGGGATAGTGCAGGTTGGTGGAGCTGTGATCTTAATGAATGACGGAGCAGGCTTGACCAAATGGTCTACTCCTGCTTCTGTTACTTTGAATCTGTAACACTGCATTTCCCGCGGCCGGAGTTTTCCCACGGCACAAAGGAGGTTTTATATAGTATATTTAAACCCCTTGCTTTGCTTGAACACAAACTGCATTGACTTGGAGGAGAGTGGGATGTGCAAAGTGCCCTCCCCTCCACACGTGCCTTAACTGCAGGACAGCTGTCCGGCCCGCCCTCCATTGTTGACGTCACAATGCGGATGCAGCCCTGTCAGTTTCAGAGTGAAACTCCCTCCCTCTGGGCAACATCTGGGAGTAAAGCAATGTCTCCCCCTTTCCATATACCATCCTCCAGCAGCGAGGGGGAAGGGGAGGTAGGGGTGGGTGAAACACTGTTCACTTGTAGCAACTGGAGTGAATCCTGGGAGGGAGCAGACACTCCAAAGGTGCTCAAATACTTTCTATCTCTCTTAAAGCTATTTTCATAGAACATAGAACATAGAACATAGAAGAATACAGCGCAGTACAGGCCCTTTGGCCCTCGATGTTGCGCCGATCCAAGCCCACCTAACCTATACTAACCCACTATCCTCCATATACCTATCCAATGCCCGCTTAAATGCCCATAAAGAGGGAGAGTCCACCACTGCTACTGGCAGGGCATTCCATGAACTTACGACTCGCTGAGTGAAGAACCTACCCCTAACTTCAGTCCTATATCTACCCCCCCTTAATTTAAAGCTATGCCCCCTTGTAATACCCGACTCCATACGCGGGAAAAGGTTCACACTGTCAACCCTATCTAACCCCCTAATCATCTTGTACACCTCAGTCAAGTCACCCCTAAACCTTCTTTTCTCTAATGAAAACAGCCCCAAGTGTCTCAGTCTTTCCTCATACGATCTTCCTTCCATACCAGGCAACATCCTGGTAAACCTCCTCTGCACCCGTTCCAGTGCCTCCACATCCTTCCTATAGTATGGCGACCAAAACTGCACACAATATTCCAGATGCGGCCGCACCAGAGTCTTATACAACTGCATCATGACCTCAGGACTCCGGAACTCAATTCCTCTACCAATAAAAGCCAGTACGCCATATGCCTTCCTCACCGCACTATTTACCTGGGTGGCAACTTTCAGAGATCTGTGTACATGGACACCAAGATCCCTCTGCTCATCCACACTACCAAGTATCCGACCATTAGCCCAGTACCCCATCTTTTTGTTATTCTTCCCAAAGTGAATCACCTCACACTTAGCTACATTGAATTCCATTTGCCACCTTTCTGCCCAGCTCTGCAGCTTCTCTATATCCTGCTGTAACCTGCCACATCCTTCCTCACTGTCAACAACTCCTCCGACTTTCGTATCATCCGCAAACTTGCTCACCCAACCTTCTAACTCCTCTTCCAGGTCATTTATAAAAATGACAAACAGCAATGGTCCCAAAACAGATCCTTGCGGAACACCGCTAGTGACGGCACTCCATGAAGAAACTTTGCCATCAACTACTACCCTCTGTCTTCTTCCATCCAGCCAATTCCTAATCCAAACCTCCAACTCACCCTCAATGCCATATCTCCGTATTTTCTGCAGTAGCCTACCATGGGGAACCTTATCAAACGCCTTACTAAAATCCATATATACCACATCTACCGCTTTCCCCTCATCAACCTCCTTCGTCACCTTTCCTTGTGTATTCCCTCAGTTTGGCACGTATACAGTTTGCACCCTAGAAAAGGATTGCTCCTTTCCTCATGTTCACAACTAAAAGGTTAGATTCTCAAGGAACTGAGCAGCATTTAAGGGATTGGCACATTGCTCAAAAAAAGGTAGGTCGCATGGGGCCTGTGGTTCGTTGGTCTTGGGGTATGATTCGTGCTTCGGGCCTTCTGGTGCGTGGGCATGCGAGAGATCCCACGCTTATGAACGCGGCAAGGGCAGCACTTATTCAAAAAGAATACGTGCTTTACTTCACACAGAGGGTGGTGGGCGTTTGGAACGCGTTGCCAGCAGACGTAGTCGAGGCAGGCACGGTAGATTCATTTAAAATGCGTCTGGGTAAATGCATGAGTGGGTGGGGAGTAGAGGGATACAGATGCTTAGGAATTGACCGACAGGTTTAGACAGTACATTTGGATCGGCTCAAGCTTGAAGGGCCTGTTCCTGAGCTGTAAACTTTCTTTGTTCTATATGGTGTATATCTGATATTGTTGACTGTTGTAAAAGTTTCTTCGTAATTATTATTCACCTTCTGATGTAGTAATGGAGTTACGTCCTTTTTTGTCATAATTTTTAATTTAATAGGTCAGCAGGAAGTCATTCAGCAATTTTACTGCCTTCCTTTTCTCAAGCAGCCTTAACATTTCATTTTCATATCCTTGATTCAGCTCCATTTCCAGCATCTTTGTAAGCAGTTTGTTCCATGTTATTGTCACTGAAATGAAGTTTTCCTCCATGCACAGCTAAGCCTATCTGGCTGCATGAGGGTTGTCAGGTTTCTGTGGCCTGGATAATATGTGATCAGCAGACATCTCGCAACCTACAGGAATTGCCACCAATGTTATGTTCATTAACTGTACTGACAGTTTTGTGATTTTTCTTTGCAAGAAGACGTGCAGAAAGAAATCTGAAAACAAATGATACATCAACTTCTGACAGAGCCACTTGATTCATTGGGACTTGAATATCAGCAGCCATTCCAATCAAGAAGGTATGTTTGCTTTTGTTTGTTTGAGAGATTTTGGACAGTCCTGTGGCAGGAAGAATACTGAGACATCGAGTGAGGGAGATTCAGTGCGCTGACTGTGAAAAGTGCTTCAAACCATTTACTCAGCTTGGGGGAATCAAAGTCTCATCCCTCAAGGTGGGAAAGGCTATGTACCCGTTCTGATTGTAATTTCAATCCCAGAGCAACACAAGGAAAGCTCCCTCCAAAGGAGAAGCCTTGGAAATGTGGGGTCTTTGGGAAAGGATTCCCTTTCCCATCCCTGCTGGAAACCCACAGACGCATTCACGCCGGGAGAGGCCATTCACCTGCTCAGTGTGTGGGAAGGGCTTCAGTCGGATCAGCCATCTGCAGACGCATGAGTGAGTCCACAAGGGAGAGAAGCCATTCACGTGCCCCATGTGCGGGAGGGGTCTCACTCAGTCAGCTGCACTGCTGACCCACCAGCGGGTCCACCCTGGAGAGAGGCCATTCACCTGCTGTATGTGCCGGAAGGGATTCACCTGCTCCTCCCACCTGCGGAGGCACCAGCGAGTTCACGCGCCATCACAGGGGGATTGAAGGAGCGATGGCCGAGTGCCAAGTGTCGATGCACGAAACGTCGATTCTCCTGCTCCTTGGATGCTGCCGGACCTGCTGTGCTTTTCCAACACCACACTCTCGACTCTGATCTCCAGCATCTGCATTTTTCATTTTTTCCTCGAGGGCAAGGTTGGACTTGTCTTTTATTCACTCATTCACCCCTTACAGCCTGTCCTTTGTTGTGGCCTAACTGCACATACATCAATGCAAGTTTCAGAAAGATTTGTGCAGCTTTTGTTTTGAAAAAAATAACATTCTTCCCGACTGTAACGAAGTTTCTGAATATTTGATTTTAGTTATTCTCAATTTTAAAAATCAGCTATTTCTCACATGCCGTGTTTCCCAGGTAAAGACATCACCATCCATTCTCTCTCTTCGCTGAGAAAGACTTCATACAGCGATCAAAGAGGGCTGAGGCACGAGAAAGGACGATTGTGGGGGTGGAGGGGGTGAAGGGGTCGCTGGTGGTGGTGGAGAAGGGAGGGAAAAGGACAGGGGAACAGACTGGGCTTCAGAGGGTTGGGGGAGAGAATAGAGGGTGCAGTGTGAGGAGAGAGAATAGGCAGGGGGCAGTGGATGGGGAGAAAATGGACAGGGGTCCAGAATGTGAAGAGAGAGACAGCACAAATGCCACCTTCTCCAGGACTCGTGTCAGTGTCCGACGAACTGGAACCCACTCCTCTCACATTTCTCAATATACGCGTGGCTAAGGCAGTGGAACCATATCATCCCTACAGGCCATTCACACCGACTTTCTCAACAGCATTCCACTTAGACTCACTCGTTTACGCTACAGCCCTGCAGTTCCCCATGGCTATTTCCTGACGAAGGGTTTTGCCCGAAACGTCCAGTCTCCTGCTCCTCGGATGCTCCCTGACCTGCTGTGCTTTTCCAGCACCACACTCTCGACCCTAATCTCCAGCATCTGCAGTCCTCACTTTCGCCCAGTAAGGGGTGAATGTTCTATTCCTAGTCTTTTAGATCTTTTAAAATCTTTCCCCCACATCCTAAACCTTTATCATCTAGTTTTGGAATACCTCTACCCTGGGGAAAAGACAGAAACGTTGAGCAGCCTGACAAAATGCAAAAGAAATAAAATGTGGAGGCACAGGGGCAAAAAAATCGGCAAAATAAAATAGCTTCGGCATTTTTCTCTCGTATTCGCATTTGGACGCTTAATATTTGTCATGATCGGGAGGTGCCCGTGTTGGACTAAGGTCTATGAAGTTAGAAATCACACAACACCAGGTTACAGTCCAATAGTCTTGTTTGGAAGCACTCGCTTTCGGAGCGCCGCTCCTTCATCAGGTGGTTGTGGAATATAAGATCGTAAGATCATAAATTCTGAGTCTTACGATGTTATACTCTACAATCAGCTGATGAAGGAGCAGGGCTCCGAAAGCTAGTTCTTCCAAATAAGTCTGTTGGACGATCACCAGGTGCTTTGTGATTTTTAACTTTAAAATTTGTTACAAATTCCTGCACACTGAGCATGCTCTGCGGTGTCAGCAAGTACTGCGCATGACCGCCAGTGTCAGCAAAGCACTGCGTATACTCTTGGGTGTCTGCAGAAATGGCGCGCGAGCTGCTTTCCATGGAGCAGTGGAGAACGTTGGAGGACCGGAAGGAGTCTGGTCCTCCTGCCAATCAGAGCCGGCCATTGTGGAAATGCAGAGGTTGGACCGTGAGCTCTGAAGCTGCTGCTGCTCTTTTCTCCCTGCAAAAGGTTAAACTTCACCCCAGACTGTAACTTCCTTCCTCTGTCTAACATTTGTGAGCACAACAGTGTTTTTCTCACCACGTTTTCATTCTGGGGTTCAAGAGTGAACCGAGGGAGGGGCCAGACTCTGGAAAAGTTGATCCAGGTCTGTGTGTCAACTTGCAAACACATGGCAAATGCAGTACCACAATGTGAAGTTCTAGCCTTTGCAGTGTAAACAAAATAGCAGAAAGGAGGTGCATTATTTAAATGGTGATATGTTGAGATGTGGCGAAAGTGAGATGCTGGAGTTCAGAGTTGAATATTGTGGCGCTGGAAAACCACAATCGGTCAGGCAGCAACTGAGGAGGAGGAGAGTCGACGTTTCGGGCACGAGCACTTCATCAGAAGTGATGTGTGGATAGACAAAGGCCCTCAGTGTCCTTCTACACCAGTCACTGCCAGTTGTCAGAAAGTGTAGCAAGCAATGAACAAAGCATGTGGTATATCACCAAGAGGAATTGAGTTCAGAAGTGGGGATGTCTTCCTGCAGTTAGGTCGGTTATTGAATGTATTCAAGGCTGAGTTCATGTGACTTTGAAGAACAAAGAAGTTATGGGAGAAGGCAAGAAAATGGTTTTAAAACCAGTACAGAACAGTTACAGAGTCGTACAGCACAGAAACAGACCATTCAGTCGAACTAGTCCATGCTGGCGGTGTTCTGAAAGTAAACTGGTCCCACCTGCCAATGATTGGCCTATATCCCTCCGAACCTTTCCTATTCATGTACTTATCCAAATGTCTTTTAAATATTGTAACTGTACCTGCATCCAGCAACTCCTCTGGACATTGATTCCTCACACAAACTACTCTTTATCTTAAAAAAAAGGTGCCCCTCATGTCTTTTTAAAATATTTCTTTCTTCACCTTCAAAATTTGCTCCCTCATCTTGAACCACCCACACTAGGGAAAGAATACCTGCCGTTCACCTCATCTATACCTCTCATGATTTTATAATCCTCTCTAAGGTCACCTCTCAACCTCTGATGCTCCAGTGAAAAAAGTCCTAGCTATCCATCTAGATGCAGGTATATTTATATCCAGTTATGAACTGTTCAATACTGGTGCCAGCTGGAAAGACAAATGACCTATTCCTGCTTCAAATTCTCTCACTGTGTCCAGGACAGCAAGAGACCAAACGACATAGGCGCAGAAATTAAGCCATTTAGCCCATCAGATCTGCTCCACCATTCAATCACGGCTTATACGTTTCTTGACCCCATTTTGAAATATGGATTTTTGAAAGGCAGATCAGGGAAGGATCTGCACATTTAATGGGGAGTGTTGTTGAATAAACATACCATTGAGTGCTGGTTCATAGTGGAGTCGCGGGTTGACAGGATAGCAAAGAAGGTGTTTGGTATATTTGCTTTTATCGGTCAGTGCATTTCAATACAGATGTTGGGAGGTCATGTTGCGGCTGTACCGGACATTGATTAGGGCACTTTTGGAATACTGTATTCGGTTCTGGTTTCCCTGCTACAGGAAAAGTGTTACAAACCTTTGTAAGGATTTGGAAAAGATTTACAAGGCTATTGCCAGAGTTGGAGGGTTTGATCTTTCTGGAGAGGCTGAATAGGCTGCGGCTGTTTTCTCTGGATCATTGGGGGCTGAGGGGTGACTTTATAGAAATTCATAAGGAGCATGGATAGGGTGAATAGCCAAAATCTTTTCCCCAGAGTAGTGGAGTCCAAAACTAGTGGTCATAGGTCTGAGGTGAGAGGGGAAATATTTAAAAGAAACTTTACAGGCACCTTTCTCACGCAGAGGGTGTTGTGTGTGTGGAATGAGCTGCCAGAGGAAGTGGTGGAGGCTGGTATAATTAAAGCATTTTAAAAGGCATCTGGTAATAGGGAGAATTGAGAGGGGTGTGGGTTATGTGCTGACAAATGAGACTATGTTAATTTGAGACATCTGGTCAGCATGGACAATTTGGACTGAAGGAAAGCAGAAGTGTCATTGTGAAGACTGGACTTTCAGAGCAGTTTTCAAAGAAGTTTTGTCCTTACTGGGAGCAGCAGCTACAATGAAATCTTTCATTTGTGAGACAGCGACTGAGTGAGTGAGGACATTCAGGATATTGGTGGAAAGTGGGAATTTGTTGCAATGTGGAGTTGAAGTGATTTAAGTAAAGTGTGCTGAGCAGGGAGCCTAGTGAAGGGTTAGATGAGTTTTTGTTTTAAACTGCTCATTTCTTTCAGCCTCCAACATTGTATTTCCAATGCTGTCCATCAGTGGGAGTGGTGAATCAGTGACTGGTATCGTTAGAAGCCTTACGATTTTCAGTACTGCAGGTATAGCATTGTCTCATTAGCTTTGTAAAGGTTACTGGCAGCAGCGGGAGGTGTGGGCTGGGATTCACTAGAAATGATTAAGCAGTTAGATAACACACGTACAAGAGGGCAGGGTGGGACTTGTCTTTCGATTTGCAGAAGGTGGGAGGTACTGGTGCTGCGGTCCATGGCAAACACAACTGCGGTAAATCATAGAATCACTACAGCGTGGAAGCAGGCCATTGATCCCATCAAGTCCACACTGACCCATCCAATGAGCATGCCACCCAGACCCACCCTATCTAGTCGTTTCTGCCGGTGAGTGAGACTAGGTCACAAGATTTGGTGGCGTAGGTTTAAGACAGAGGAGAAGGAACTGCTTTTCCCAGAGAGTGGTGAATCTATGGAATTCTCTGCCCAAGGAAGCAGTAGAAGCAGCCATATTCAAGACACAGTTCGATGAGATTTTGTATGGTAGGTGAATTTAGGATAGTCAGAATAATGCAGGTAAGAGGAGCTGAGACGATGGATAGATGAGCCATGATCTTAATGAATGGTGGAGTAGCTCAATGGACCAAATGGCCTATTCCTGCTTCTAATACTGCGAATGTATGAACATGCATTTTTCATGGCCAATCCGTATCAAGGCAGGTGAGCAATGTAGTGATGTGGAAATGAACATCACAGAATGATAGAAAGGGACACGGAAAGTAAAAGTCCAAAGATGTGCAGGTCAAATGACCATGCTAAATTTTCCCTAGTGTCAGGTTCATTAATCAGAAAGAAATGGGTCTGGGTGGGTTACTCTTCAGGGTGTCGATGTGGACTTGTTGGGCCGAAGGGCCTGTTTCCACACTGTAGGGAATCGAATCTAATCAATCAAAACTGGATTCTACAGAACACAAGAATTGAAACTGAAGACTGTATGGCTGAAAGTGTGCTGCAATGTAACAAAACTGAATGAATTGGCTGCACACATTGAAGAGAATAATTATGATCTGAGACTGCTTACAGGGACATGGCTTCCGGATGACAAGGATTGGATCTGAATATTGAGGGGGTACGTGGCATTCAAGTTGAATAGGAAGCGAGGTAAAGGTAGAGGGTGGGCACTGCTGATCAAAGCACTAATAACATGGTACTCTGGTGTCAGCTCGGATTTCAGGTCCTGATTTCTCTGTCCTCTTCTCCCTGTTCCCACAGAGTAAGATGTTGTTTGTTCTCAGCTCAGCTGGTTTTCTGCTGAAACCTTGAGCCCCTTTTACACCTTCCAGAGCAATAAAACATTCAGTCGATCAAGGCCCAATCCACAATATTCTCAGCCTGACAACCATCCAGACTGAGAGAGTCATCGGAGCAGGGAATAAAACAAGAAAAATGAAACAAAATTAGACATAAATGCACATTTGGTGCTTAAAGTGTGTTCATTAGATAGTAAACCAGAATTAGGGGTGTCCCAGGATTCTTATCATCCCCTACTTGAGGAATTCTCTCTCCCTAACAATATTTACATCAACAGCAATAAAGCATCGGTTATCAAATAGACATAGAGATATATAGCACGGAAATAGACTTTTTGATCCAACACATCCATGCTGACAAGATGTCCTATATAAATCTAGTGTCCCATTTGCCAGCATTTAGCCCATATCCCTCCAAACCTTTCCTATTCACACATCCATCCAGATGCCTTTTAAATGTTGTAATTGTACCAGCATCCACCACTTCCTCTAGCCTATTTACCCTATCCATGCCCCTCATGATTTTATAAATGTCCATAAGATCACCCCTCAGCCTCCGACACTCCAGGGAAGCAGCCCCATCCTATTCAGGCTCTCCTTATACCACAAACCCTCCAACCCTGGCGACATCCTTATCAATCTTTTCTGCACACTTTCAAGTTTCACAACATCGTTCCTATCCTATAGTAGGGAGACCAGAATCGAATGCAATACTCCAAAAGTGGCCGAACCAATGTGCTGTACAGCTACAACATGACCTCCCAACTGCTATACCCAATGCATTCAATGAGACAAATGGCCTCTTTCTGCACTGCAGCAATTTAATGATTTGATTTTGTATCAGAGTCAATTTCAGTCACTATCTCTGGTTTATGGTGTGTGAGGTTGGGATTGCTGGTACCAGAATTGCATGCATTAATCCAAACGTAGCCTAACCAATGTCTTCTACAGTCCCAACATGACTTCCCGACTCCTGCACTCAGTGCACTGACCAATAAAGGCAGGCATATCAAACACCTTCTTCAATATGCTGTCTATGAACATAGTTTCCCCTTTCAAGGAACTATGAACTTACCATCGAGTCATACAGCATGGTCATGGACCTTTGATCCAACCAGTCCATGCCAACCATAATCCCAAACTAAATCAGTCTCTCCTGCCTGCTGTTGGCCTGTATCCCTCCAAACCTTTCCTATTTATGTACTAAAACAAATGTCTTTTTATTGTACCCGCATTCACAGCTTCCTGAGGTGGTTCATTCCACACATCAACCACCCTCTGTGTAAAATTAGTATTTGAATGGTAAGCATGAGGTTGAATTGAAATGGTTCATTAAAACAAACAGCTTCTACCAAACCCCCAACAGCAGGTATGGTAGCAACTCCAACTCTGGAGTCTCTCAAATCGGTATTTCCATGGAGTGGAGGGGGGAGTAAAGTGTTGGATTCACAGAGGTGGGCGTCTTCTGAGACTGTAAAGCTAAAATTAAACCCCATGCTTTGCTTGAACTCAAACCGCATTGACGTGGAGAAGAGTGAAAGGAGTTTGCAAAGTGTCCTCCCCTCCCCATGTGCCTCAGCTGCAGGGCAGCGCAGGCGCAGTGCGCTCCCCCACCCCATTGTGGATGTCACAATGTGGAGGTAGCCCTGTCAATTTCAGAGTGAAACTCCCTCCCTCTGGGTAACATCTGGGAGCAAAGCAATGTCTCCCCCTTTCCATTCCTCATCCTGGGAGGGGGGAGAGAGAGGCGTGGCGGGGTGTGCTGGGGGTGGACACTGTTCACTTGTAGCAACTGGAGTGACTCCATGGAGGGAGCAGGCTCTCCAAAGCTGCTCAGATGCTCTTTGTCCCTCTCAAAGATATTTTCCTTGTGTATTCCCTCAGTTTGGCACGTATAGAGTTTGCACCCTGGAAAAGGTTTACTTCTTTCCTCATGTTCAGAATTATAAGAGTAGTTTCTCATGGAACTGAGCAGTATTTAAGGGATTGGCACATTGATTTCAAATGTAGACATCTGTTGCTTCATATGGTGTATATCTGATATTGTTGGCTGTTATAAAAACTTTGTGGCTATGATTCTTCACCTTCTAATGCAGTAATAGAGTTACGTTCTGTATGTCTTGTCTCTTTTCTATTTACTAGGACAGCAGGAAATCATGCAGTAACTTCGCTGGCTTTATTTTCCGAAGCAGTCTTGACATTTCATTATCATATTCGTGATTCAGCTCCATTTCCAGCACCTTTGTCAACAGCTTGTTCCAGGTTATTGCGATCTAAATTACGTTTTCCTCCATACACACTTAAGGCTATCTTGTTGCATGAGGGTTTTCTGCATAATATATGGTCGGCACTCATCTAGCAATATACAGGAATTGCCACCGATGTTATGTTCATTTAACAGTACTGACAGTGATCACTCAATTTGTGATTTTTTTTGAAGGAAGACATGCAGAAAGAAATCTGAAAACAAATGATACATCATCTTCTGACAGAGCCACTTGAATCAATGGGCCTTGAATATCAGCAGCCATTCAATTCGAGAAGAAATGTTTGCTTTTGTCTGTGTGAGAGATTTTGAACACTGGTATGGCAGGAATAATACTGAGACACCCGAGTGAGGGAGATTCAGTATGCTGTCTGTGAAACATGCGTCAAACAATTTACTCAGCTTGGGGGATCAAAATCTCACCCCTCACAGTGGGGAGAGAATATGTATCCATTCTGTTTTGAATTTCAAACCCAGCGCGACACAAAGAATGCTCCCCTCATGGGGAAACCATGGAAATGTGGGGACTGTGGGAAAGGGTTTCCTTCCCCATTGGGGCTACAGACGCGTTCTCACTGGGGAGACGCCGTTCTCCTGCTCAGTGTGTGGGAAGGGATTCAGTTGGCTGTGCAGCCTGCAGACACACCAGCGAGTTCACACCAGGGAGAGACCGTTCATCTGCCACCATTGTGGGAGATGATTCATTCAGTCGTCCCACCTGCAGACACACCAGCAGGTTCACAGTAGGGAGAGGTGGTTCTCCTGCTCTCTGTCTGGGCAGCGATTCATCGATGCATCCCACGTCCTGAAACACCAGCGGGTTCACCTGAGGGAGAGACCGTTCACCTGCTCTGAGTGCAGGAAGGGATTTGTCGATTCTTACACCCTGCTGACCCACCAGCAGGTCCACATCGGAGAGGCCGTTCACATGCTCTGTGTGCGGGAAGGGGTTCACTCAGACATCTACACTGTAATCTACCAAAGGGTCCATCTCATGGAGAGGGCGTTCATCTGCTCTCAGTGTGGAAAGGGCTTCACCCGCTCCTCCCACCTGCAGAGCCACCAGCGAGTTCTGGAATTTTTTGAGGATGTAACTCTGAAGATGGACAAGGGAGATCCAGTGGATGTAGTGTACCTGGACTTTCAGAAAGCCTTTGATAAAGTCCCACATAGGAGGTTAGTGAGCAAAATTAGGGCGCATGGTATTGGGGGCAAACTACTGACTTGGATTGAAAATTAGTTGGCTGACAGGAAACAAAGACTAGTGATAAACGGCTCCCTTTCAGAACGGCAGGCGGTGACCAGTGGGCTACTGCAGGGATCAGTGCTGGGACTGCAGCTTTTTACAATATATATTAATGATATAGAAGATGGTATTAATAGTCACATTAGCAAATTTGCTGATGATACAAAGCTGGGTGGCAGGGTGAAATGTGAGGAGGATGTTAGGAGATTACAGGGTGACCTGGACAGGTTAGGTGAGTGGACAGATGCATGGCAGATGCAGTTTAATGTATGGTTATCCACTTTGGTGGCAAGAACAGGAAGGCAGATTACTACCTAAATGGAGTCAAGTTAGGTAAAGGGACAGTACAAAGAAATCTGGGTGTTCTTGTACACCAGTCAATGAAGGCAAGCATGCAGGTACAGCAGGTACAAGAAAGCTAATAGCATGCTGGCCTTCGTAACAAGAGGGATTGAGTATAGAAGCAGAGTTTCTTCTGCAGCTGAACAGGGCCCTGGTGAGACCGCAACTGGAATATTGTGTGCAGTTCAGGTCTCCAAATTTGAGGAAAGAGATTCTGCCGATTGAGGGAGTGCAGCGTAGGTTCACGAGGTCAATTCCTTGAATGGCAGGACTATCTTATGTTGAAAGATTGGAGCGACTGGGCTTGTATATCCTTGAGTTTAGAAGACCGAGAGGAGATCTGATTGAGACATATAAGATTATTAAAGGATTGGACACTATGGAGGCAGGAAACATGTTTCCGCTGATGGGTGAGTCCCGAACCAGAGGACGCAGCTTAAAAATAAGGGGGAGACCATTTAGGACAGAGATGAGGAGAAATTTCTTCATCCAGAGAGTGGTGGGTGTGTGGAATGCTGTGTTCCAGAAGGCAGTGGAGGCCCAGTCTCTGGATTCGTTTAAGAAAGAGTTGGATAGAGCTCTCAAGGATAGTGGAATCAAGGGTTAAGGAGATAAGGCAGGAACAGGATACTGATTGAGGATGATTAGCCATGATCATAACGAATGGTGGTGCAGGCTCGAAGGGCAGAGAGGCCTACTCCTGCACCTATTGTCTATTGAGTTCATGTGCCATGCAGGGGGATTGAAGGAGCGACGGCCGAGTGCCATAATCGACTGGATTATCAACCCAGTTCCGGGGATTCCCGGGGTTTGAATCCCGCCGAGGCAGTTGGTGGGATTGGAATTCGGTCAGAAATTTGGAGTCCTGAATCTAATAATGAAACCATTTTTGGGGGGACAAACTGCCATCTAATTCATTCATGTCCCTTTTAGGAAAGGAAACTGTCATTGTGGGAAAGGGTTCACTCAGTCATCTCAACTGCATTCTTTATCCGGTCTGACCTACACCTGACTCTAGACCCACAGCAGCATGGTTGACTCTTGACTGCTCTACCCATGTGAAATGAGTGGGAGTAACTTAAATGGATACAGTGTGCGGGTTGAAATTGCTGAGTGAGGCAATACTTCCTTTAGCTTAAGGCTGTACCAAGGATCCAATTATAAAGGGACAACTCAGCGCTGACCAACAGTAAAGGAAGTGGAGTCGGGAGGAGTGTGTGAGCTTTGAGCTGTTTTAAAAAAAAGCTTCTTTTCATACACTTTTTTTTGCTGGGGAGATCTGAAGCTGTAACAAAGTTGGGTTGCAATTAAGGTTACTTGAACTTAACCCCAGTCTCAGACTGTCAATGAAAGCTATGAGATCCAATAGGTTTTTGTTTTAAAGCTGCTCATTCCTTTCAACCTCTTGGACTAAGTTTCCAATATCATGTATCAGAAGGAGCAGTGAATGAGTAGCTAATATCGTTAGAAATTGTAAATTTTTCATCTCTGCAGGTATTGCATCATTTCATCGACATTGTAACGTTTACTGGCAGCACCGGGAGGTGTGGGATGTATTCATGAGAAACAAAGTTAAAAATCATACAACACCAGGTTATAGTCCAACATGTTTATTTGGAAGCACTAACTTTCGGAACACTGCTCCTTCATCAGGTGTTTGTGGAGCAGGGTCATAGGAGAATTTATAGCAAAAGATCGCAGTTTCATGCAACAGAAATGATATAGAACAAACATAGATTGTTGTGAAGTCTTTCGTCTTTTAGAATGGGTTGCAGGTTTTGGTTCATTAATATGTAAATCCCAGAACTTGTTTGAAGACACATTCTCGAGACAACTTAAGGTCTGGATCCCAATCTTGATTGAGACTGGTTCTATTTCCAAAGTAGGAATTTATAAAATCTCACATGGATTGACTGCCTGTAGATTGTATTTTGCTCAAAAAGCGCACAATGTATCTGCAAATATAATTCTGCAAATTCAAAATCACACAAAAGACTTATATGTAAGTGTGTGAGTGATAGAGTATCAGCCTGTGAGAGGGTGTATATGTGTGTGTGTCTGAGAGAGTGATCTGTGTGAATGTGAGCGTGTGTGAGAGTGTGTGCTTTGTGTGGGTGTGAGAGCGCGTGACAGTGAAGTGGGGTTACCTGTCATGTGACATGAACCCAAGATCCTGGTTGAGGCCATCCTCATGTGTTCTAAACTTGGCTACCAGCCTCTGCTGGGCCACTAAAACTGAATAAGCAGTTACATAGCACACATTGGAGAGGGCAGGGTGGGATTTGTCTTTCGATTTGCAGAAGGTGGGAGGTTCTGGGTGCTGGAAACTAGGGAAAACACATGCTGGAGGACCTTCGGCTCAAAGAGATGCAGCTGGAAGCCAGGCTGCAGACACGTTGGGGGAATCATCAAACCCCCTACACTGTGGAAACAGGCCCTTTGGCCCAACAATCCACACTGACCCCCCCTCAGAGCATCCCACCTAATAACCTCCACAGCTAATCCCTGAATTTAGAACGCCCAATCCACTCTAAGCTGCACATCTTGGGACCTTGGGAGGCAACCAGAGCACCCAGAGATGGGAGGGGGGAGGGTAGAAAAGTGCAAACTCCACACAATCACCATGAGGGTGGGATCGAACTCAAGTCCCTGGCACTGTGAGCCAGCGGCACTAACCACTGAGCTGCTGCCACACCGCCCACACTCTTGGATTGAAGGAATCGATTGACTTCATTCCAGGATTGAAGGAATCGATTGGCTTCATTCCAGTCCTGGTGACACTCCGGCCCGTTTGGGGAATTGAATTTGCTTCCACACAGTTTCCACGGTGCAGGGGTCATTGCGTCTCAGCAGCTTCGACGATCCAAAGAAGGGCTCGTCTACAGCGAGAACACTAGTCCACATTTCGCTACAGAGTTAAAGTTCTCTGCACAGTCAGAACCCTGAACACTCCCACGCAGGCTTCGTGTAATCACGGGGCTTCTCAAGTCACGTTGATGTTTGAAATAACTTCACCTCCTGGATTTAAACGCTGCTGACATTCAGGCCCTGAGTAAATTTCTTGTGCACGCCTGAACAGCAAATCCTCCTCTGCTAATACCTTGAGAAAACAGATCATTGCTGTCAGTGCAGGGCAGGAGATAGGATAAGAGAATTCTAGTTTGTACCGAACAGCCTTCCCTATCTCCTACCCGAAATCTATGTCTCCCATTTCCTCCACCTTTCAATGGATTCCAACTCGAATTCATCCATCCATCCTCCTGTTTTTCCCCAGCTCCCCTCATCGGAAAGCGTTGACTCTCGGTTCAGTTTCTTAGTCACTTCTTGCCATTCCCAGTATATTGCCCACATCGTTATTTTGTTTTTAAAACAGAAAGGCAGTGATTTGCTGATGCCAGGATCTGAGGGTAATTGCACTCACGCTCCAGATTCTCTCTTGCGTCATTCACAAAAATCTGCACTGCACATGTGCAAAGAAGGGGATTCTGGGAGTGGGTGGGACGCATTCACCAACTCCCCTTTCAATCAAGATCCAATCATGCCCACAGCGCCCCCTGTCTATTCTCTCTCGCTATCCCGAGCTTCCGCCCTCTCACACACATGCCATCCTCTCCGTCCATTCAATCTCCATACCCTCTTCCCCCTGTCTGGTCCAGTCTCTCGTCCACCCTCTGCTCCCCTCCATTCTCTCTCTTTCCCCACCCTCTGCTCTCCATCCATTCCCTCTCTCTTCCCCCACCCTCTCCTAACATTCATTGTTGCTCTCTTTCTCCCCCACCCTCTGCCCCCTTGCATTCTTTCCCCACGCACTGACCCACGTCCATTCTCTCTCCCCACACTCTGCACCCCCATTCTCTCTCTCTGTCAAACGCTCTTCCCCCACCCTATGCACCCCCTGTGTTTGTCTAACTCCAATGCTCTGTCCCCGGGTCGATTTCTCTCTCTCTCTACCCCCAGCCTCTGTTTCCCGTCCAATATTTCTACCTGCACTCCATTCTCATCCTTTCTTGTGCGTCGAGCCCTCTTTGATCACTGTATCAGCCCTTCTAAGGATAGAGAGAGCGTGGATGGTGATGACTCTACCTGGGAGATGGGAGGGTGTGGTGTGAGAAATGGCTGATCTTTAACATTGAGAATCGCTAAAATCATATTTTCAAAAACATAAGTAAAGTTTGAAAGCAAATTCAATTTTTTTTAAAAGCTGCATTTTTCTGAAACTTGCATTGAAATCTGTGCAATTAGGCCACAGTTGAGGACAGGCTGTAAGGATGGAATGGTCAATTCCACGTCTTGCGAAGTTGGTTCAGATTAATTAGAAATAGAGTCATAGAGTTGCAGAGCAGGGAAACAAACCTTTCGGTGCATGCCAGCCACATATTCTAAATTAATCTGGTGATCCATTTGCCACCATTTGGCCCATATCTCTCTCAACCCTTCCTATTCATATACCCATCCAGATGCCTTTTAAATGTCGTAATTGTTCCAGCCTCGACCACTGTCTCTGGCAGCTCATTCCATACATATACCACGCTCTGCATGAAAATGTTACCAGTTCGGTCCCATTTAAACCCCCTCTCACCCTAAACCTATGCCCCTCCAGTTTTGGCTTTCCTCTACCCTGGGGAAAACACATTCAAAAATTGAGCAGCCAGACAAAAGGCAAAAGGAATAAACTGTTGAGCCCCCGGAAAACAAACAAGTCTGACTCCAGCTTTTTTCTCTCTCTGATTGGCAGTTGGACCAGCATCTCCACTGGGCATACTTCGCATGCTTCTCGATGTCAGGAAGCATTGCACATGTACGCTGGTGTCAGCAAAATACTACGCATGCTCTTTTCTGTCAGCGGAAACGGCACGCAACATTCTTGATCGACCAATGGGAAGCCCTGAAGGACGGGAAGGAGTGTGGTCCTCTTGCCATTGAGAGCCGCCCCACTATTGTCAGAATGCGGAAGTTGGACCATGCGCTTGTGAAGGTGTTGCTGCTCCTCTCTCTATGAATGAAGATTGAACTTCATCCCAGACTGCAACTTCTTTCCTCTGTCCAACATCTGTGAGTACAACACATTCTTTCACCCCCTTTTCCATTTTATTTTTTCACTCTGGTGTTCAGTTCTTGACTTGCAGCAAAGTTGGTTCAGGTATGTGTCTTAATTGGCAAACACATGGTAAATGTAGTAACGCAGTGTGAAGTTATAGCCTTTCCTATGAAATAAAAACAGAAAGGAGGTACATTGTTTAAATGGTGATATATTGGGATGTGGAGAAAGTGAGGACTGCAGATAACGGAAATCAGAGTCGAAAATTGTGGCGCTGGAAAAGCACAGCTGGTCAGACAGCATCCGAGGTGCAGAACAGTTAACGTTTTGGGCAAACGCCCTTCATCAGGAATGATGTGTGGATGTACAAACATGCCTCAGCTACCTTCTGCTCAGGCTTTCTACTCCAGTCAATGCCAGTTGTCACATAGGTGCAGCAAGCAATCAGCAAGGCAAGTGGTATATTAGCAAGAGGAACTGAGTTCAAAGTGGGGATGCCTTCCTGTAGTTAGGGAGATATTGAATATATTCAAAGCTGAGTTCATCTGACCTTTGAATGTCAAAAATAGTTATGGGGGAAGGCAAGAAATTTAAAAAAATATATACTGTTCTTAGAAACTTTTTCAAATCTCCCACAGCACCTCCATATACAAAAAAGAACAATACCAAAATACAGAAACATAGCAGTACAACAACGTCATATTATGATACTATTAATAATGAGCTACCTATTATTCTACTGGAACAAACTTAGCTTAAACTAAACTATAATCAAATTGAATAAAAATAAAATTAAACATAATTTAAATTAATTTGAATTCTATCACATAACTTTATTCTATTTCACTCACGACACCTCCATTAAGGCTCCCATCCATGGGAGCACCAGTTATTGCACCCGTATTCCTTTCACCCAGCCTTGCCCTCCCATGGCCCCATGAGCGCCCAGACTGATTCCCACAGCTATACCACGGCTCTAATTAATATTGCTGATCAGTCTGCATCAATATAATTTAGAAAGGGCTGCCACGTATTGTAAAACTACTGTTTTGTGGTGCACCATATTTGTGAGGTCATCTTGGGGGGTGGGGGGGGGGGGATGCTCCATCACCAGCATATGCCACCCCATAAGCCCTGGGGGTTTTCCAACGTCCAATTAATTAAAATGTTCTTCCTTGCACAGTGAATGAGAATGTTACAATCTGTTCCCGTGTTCTCCGAGAGAAGGCAAATTTGGCAACCCCAGAAGAAGAAATACCGGATTCACTTTAACTTTAATCCCCCAGGATGTCCTTCAGCTCCCTTACTATAGCACTCCAGTATCTCTGGATCTTACAACATGACCAATAGCAGTGTGTGAGTGCCTATACTAATTTTACATTTGGGACACCCTGGTGATGTGCCTATCTTGAACTTAGCTAGCCTCTCTGGCACCACATAAACCCTATGTAAAATCTTCAATTGCATGCCCTGTGCTTTGTTACATATTGAAATTTTCCTTACATTTTCCCATATATCTTGCCATGCTTCAAATGAAATATCCTATCCTAGCTCCCGATTCCACATCCTAGAGAGTCCCTCCACATCCCCTAAGGTACGTCCCTTCTGTAAATGATACAACGTACTAACTGAAAGAGCACTTGAACACCAGAGTACTCTTTATTCCACATTTGACCTGTCATGCTGAGCCAGGAGCGTGGTATTCCTCTGTATATAATCCGTTGGCTGAAAGGACCGGAAAAGGTCCCTATTAGACAATACATATTTCTGACTTAGCTGGCGAAATGACATCAAGACCTAACCCTCGAATAAATCTCCCAGACAGAAGATTCCTTTATTCTCCCATGACTTAAAGCCAGAGTCCATTGCCCCATGTTTAAATCCTTGGGCTGCCACCAGTGGGGTAATCAGTGAGGTCTTCAACCAATTGCCCTTGTCTTGCTTCATTATCCTCCAGGCTTTCACTGGATTTAGAATGATTGTACCCTTACACTGCTCAGTCTCGGATTTCATCTGATCAATGAATAATAGATTAACTAGGGGACATCTCGACTGCAATGCTTCAACGTCAAGCAAAATCGACCCGAGTCCCCTCGTGCCCAGTCACACACACATGCTAAGAAAGCGCTTATTTGATATCTCTTCAAGTCCAAAAGGTCCACTCCTCCTCACCCTGTGAGAGCTGCAATTTGGTAAACTTAATTAGGGGGCGGCTGCGACATCAAATAAAAGAGCCTAGCCAACCATTGAGCCTCAGTAATACTCATCTGGGTAGCAACAACAGGAGCATTCTCATGGGGAACAACAGGCGAGGAAGAACATTCATTTTAATCAGAGCTATTCGGCCTAACCATGATAACGGTAATCCGTCCCACCGCTGCAAATCCTGCTTTATCCTCTCGAGTAATTGTACATAGTTAGCTTTATACAGCTGGTGGAATGCAGGGGTAATAAAATTCCCAAATACAAAAACCCTTTTGACGACCATCTAAACAGGAACTGCATTCCATCCTTCAGATCAGGGACCTCCACTAATTCTTCCCCTACCCCATTGGCATAGCTTCTGATTTTGTAAATTTGATCTTGCATCCCGAAAAACTGCCAAATAAATTAATTATTTGAATCAATCGAGGAACGGACTCCTTCAGATTGGCCAAGAACAAAAGGACATCATCAGCATATAGGGTAATCTTATGTTCCCCCATTCCCACTCCTGGCGCCACTATTTCAGGGTCTCTCCAGATAGCCTCAGCCAATGGCTCAATTGCCAAGGAAAATAGCAGCGGTGAAAGAGGACACCCTTGGCGACTACCTCTCCCAGGTTTTAATTTATCTGACTTATTGCCGTTGGTGATGACTGCTGCCTGAGGATCATTATACAACACCACCACCCATCTAGCAAAGGTTGACCCCAGACCAAAGCGCTTGAGGACCCCAAACAGGTACAGCCATTCTATCTGGTCAAATGCCTTTTCTGCATCTAGGGAGGCCACCGAACCCAGGATCAACCTTTGCTGGCATACCTGCACCATGTTCAGTACCCTCCTGATATTGTTGGAGGAGCTATGGCCCTTAACAAAACTCATCTGATCTTCTTTCACAATACAGAACAACACCTTTTACAACCTCAGGGCCAGCGTCTTGGGTCGAATATTAAATTCTACATTCAACAGTGAAATGGGTCTGTATGAAGCACATTCTTCGGGCTCTTTCTCCTTCTTTAAAATGTGGGAGATATTAGCCTCCCTAAGAGAGGGCGGAAGATAATCCTGTGCATATGAATAGCTATACATTCTCAGAGGTGGCTCCACCAACACATTAATGAATTCCTTATAGAATTCACTTGGGAATCCATCTGACCCCAGTGTTTGCCACCTTGGAGATGCTTTATTGCTTCCTGCACCTCCTGTATTGTCATAGGCCCATTCAACAGGAAACCTGTTCCGCGTTTATACTAGGGAGGTGCAGGATCTCAAAGAAGGCCTGCATTCTCGCTGCACTGTGTTCATCTCCCTCCGACCGATATAACTCTGCAAAGTACTCCCTAAATCTAACATTAATCTTCGTTAACTCACGGGTAACTGTGCCAACCTTCTATCTAACAGAGATAATAGATTGGGAAGCATTTTTCTTTCTATCCAGATATCTACGTGGCTGATCTCCAAATTCAAACAATCTTTGTTGAGCAAAGCAGACCTTTTCTTTCCCAGTGAGTGCAATGAGTTGGGAGCAGCCCGGAGAGCTGCAGCTTGACCAGTGAAGGCTTATTATAATATATTTCCTCAGCTATCTGCAGCTGGGTCTCCAACATCTGTTGTTGCTCCTTCCTCTCCGTCCTTCTGGTCGTTGAATGAAAAATAATCAGGCCTCATAAATATGCCTTAGTGGCCTCCTACAGTATTTCTGGATTACTGGCCGTACCCGAGTTGATATCCCAGATGGCTCTGAACTCTTGTGATGTACTCAACAAATTTGCTGTCCCTTAACAGGAATGGGTCCATGCACCAGTGCTGTGCATCCATTCCACCACTCTTGATTTTACCATCTAAATACACTGGCACATGGTCCAAGACAGCTATATTGCCAATTTCACAAGCCAATGTTCTGTCCAAGCAATCCAATGGCATTAAAAAGTGTCAGTTCCCATGTGGTACTTGTGTGGGTTGGCAGAGAAAATAAAGTCTCTTCCATTAGGGTGGAGATGCCTGCACACATACACTAATCCCAACTCCTCGCCCACGCCCACCAAGTGCTTAGATTGCGCAGGTGTACCTGCCTGGCCCCTTGGCACCCTGTCTACCTCGGGATCTATTAGGCGATTAAAATCCCTTCCAATGACCATTTGGCGAACCCCAAGACTCATTAATTTAGCAACTGCATCAATTAGAAATTTAAGAGGGTGCACCGGGGGGACAATACAGATTCAGGACGCCATACTCTTCTCCATGTATTCGTGCTTTAAGAATGACGGACAGTCCATGTTTGTCCTTAATTTGCTCAATTATCTGCAAAGGGAGGTTCCTTCTTACCAGGAAAGCCACTCCTCTACACTTGGAGCTAAAGGAGGAGAAGAATACCCTATCATAACCTCCTTGCTGCAGTTTCAGATGTTCCTTATCAGTTAAATGTGTCACCTGCAGCAGGGCGATGTCCACCTTTTCCTTCCTGAGGCTTGACAGCACTTTCTTTCTTTTTAACGGGGGAATGGCTCCCTTTTACATTGCAGGTGCACCATCTGAACGAATCAGTAGCCATGGTCATCCAGGGCAGCCCGTGGTTTCCCAAGAGGAGGAAGCTTATCCGAGGTGCAGTGAGCAACAAAGACATTAACTCTATAAAGTCTAAAAACTGCTCCTATTAAAAACTACGATAAATAAAAATCTAACCACCACATATAACTTAAGCAAACGCTCAAATAACCCCCAATTATGTAGAGATCTCTTAACCCCCTCCCCAAACCCCACCATTGCCACCATCCTGGCTCCTTTCCACTGAGGCTGTGCCCCAAACGCCAGGCAATTCACAGATTGAAAAAAACATGTTATTTACATTCTGAGAGTTAACAATGGTTGCCCATCTCCCCACACCCCTTTCTCCATACATCTTAAGCACAGGTGTGGCCACCCCCCAATCCAAAAACAAAAGGACAGCAGTCAAAGAAAAGGCCCCACACAAAACGTAACTGACCGATATACTAAATAATTCCATTTTTTTGTCAAGGCAGTACGTATAAAGCCGATAACCACAAAAAAGGGGCAAAAAAGTAGCATTGTCTGTAATGATGTCCCTCCCTCCTTCACCCCGACTCGATTTCTTTAATTCAGAGAATTCGCAAAGTCCTTTGCCTTTTCTGCTGAATCAAAACTATATACCGTCCCTCCATGAGTGAAACGCAATACGGTCAGGGACCTCAAGGAATATTGTATATTCAGATCCTTAATTTTCTCTTAACTTCATCAAATGCCCTTTTCTTAATCCAGGCTCCTGAGAAGTCCTGAAAATATATTATTCTTGAGCCTTTGTCCATTAAAGCCTGTGGATCTCTTCCCAGTCTTCTTGCTGTTTCAATCACTAACTGTTTTTCTTTATAATGCAGGAGGTGCACTTGGACCACGCAGGGCTGCGGGTCCGATCCGGACCTACGCATTTCGATCCGGTGGGCCCGCTCCGCACTCAACAGGCCCGACTCCAACTCCAGCCCCAGGAATCCAATAAGGTCTTCGCCTTCCTCGCATTCCGGAAGACCCACGGGCTGCAAGATTTTTCTTCTACTTTAGTTTTCCAGGTCGTCCACTTGCTCCTGAAGGACCCGAACCTGGTCTTCCAGCGTTTGGATCCTCCCTCCTGGGACCTCCGCCGCGGTCTCCGATGCCACGGTCCTCTCCTCCGCTGCCTGTTCTCTTCGGGCCAACATTTGAATTTCCTGCTCCATTCTTTTCCAGCGTGGCAGATAGTGGTTCCACCGCTGCTTCAATCTTATCTCAGAGTTTCGCAAACTCCGAGAGTAACTGCTGTTGTCCCATTAAACCTAAAGGGTCTGCCCTGGGTGGTTGAGCAATGGCTCCAGGCACCCCTGATGCAGTAGGGGAGTGCCCTGCCTGCTGCACCCCTGTCGGCCCCTTTCCTTCATTTGCTTTCATTCTGGTCCTTAAGCTGTCAAACCACAATTATAGCAGCTCCAGACGTTCAGTAAGTTTATATTAGCAATTGTTTTCTCCTACGGATGGTTAATGAGGTGGGGGGAGGGGGTAAAAGTCCACCTTGCTGGGGGTATGGCACAGAGCCCAGCACAGCAGACCACTCAAACCACCGCCATCTTGGATTTCCAAGAAAATGGTTTTAAGACCAGTACAGAACAGCTATAGGGTCATACAGCACACAAACAGACCCTTCGGTCCAACTAGTCTATGCTGACTATGTTCTCAAACCCAACTAGTCCCATCTGCCAGTGATTGGCCCATATCCCTCTGAACCTTTCCTATTCATGTACATTTCCAAATGTCTTTTAAACATTGTCACTGTACATGCATCCACTACTTCCTTTGGACACCCATTCCACACACAAACCAGAGAAAGAAATGGAGCTCTTCATGTCTTTTTAAAATCTTTCTCCTCTCCCCTTCAAAATTTGCTCCCTAATCTTGAACCCCCCACCCGAGGGAAAGGACACCTGCCTTTCACCTCATCTGTACCCTTCATGATATTATAATCCTCGATAAGGTCACCTCTCAATCTCCTCTGTTCCAGTGAAAGAAAACTCAATCTATCCACCTGGCTGTAGGTATATTCATATTCAGTTATGATGTGTTCAGTGTTGGTGCAGGCTCAAATGGCCAACTCCTGCCCCCAATTCTCTCACTCTGTGTCCAGGACAGCATTGGGAGATTGGGAAAGGGGAGGGATAGATATCTTGTTTGTTTTTATTTTTAAAATGCACTTGATTCCCACAAATAAAATCAACAGGTACAAGTACAGCACATGCAGTATTCCTCATTGCAGCTTCAAGGTTTTGTGTCCTCTTCTTCCGCGTTGGCTCCAGCACATTCGGCTTCCTTCCCCCACCCCTCTCCCCATCCCCGCCCTGAGCCGTTGATGCTTCCATTGTTTATAAAATCAAGAGAGGAATGGATAGGGTAAATAGACAAGGGCTTTTCTCTGGGAGTGTAGAACTATAGAGTAATAGGTTTAGGGTGAGGTGGCCCGGGGAGGGGGCGAGGAATTTAAAAGGAACCTAAGGGTCAATTCATGCAGTAGATGGCGGGTGTAACGAAAGAGCTGTCAGAGGAAGTAGTAGATGCTGGTATAATTATGACACATTTAAAAGGCATCTGGATAGGTTTATGAATAGGAAGGGTTTAGAGGGATAAGGGCCAAATGCTGGCAAATGAGACCAGATTCAGTGAGGATATCTGGTCAGCATAGACCAGTGGACCAAAGGACCTGTTTCTCTGCTGTATATCTAGATGACTCTGGTTTGCCACGCCAGTCTGTTCAATTTCTCTCTGGTGTCATAGCCTTGATGTCTCATTCTGAAACTCCCCCACCCCTGTGGGGGCACGTTAACCATTTTGTGTCTGATTGGTTGCCAAGAAGTTGCATTGCATGTTCATCCTGAATTTACACACTATATTTTTACTTCCAAAAATCAGACCTGCTCACTCTCAACAGTATCCCAATGTCGTGGAAGTTATTAATTTTCAGGTGGAGATATCCAAAATTCAGAGAGGTGTCAGTTGTGACTGTTTTGCTCTTCTGTCCCTGTCAGATCCTGAATCAGCACTTTCAGGAGAATTAGAATGGAGTGAGAACGGAGGGAGAGAGAGAGAGAGAGATGGTGCTTTCAGTTTTGTGGAATAACAAATGAAAAGAATATTCTGCAGAAAGTAGAATTGCTTGTTCTGAATTTCTACCCTGGACTGACAGTGATGACTTCTGTAATCTCTTTTCAGAGTATTTGATCTGAAGATGAAGTTTCAAAATCAACAGATGAAGGGCTTATGCCTGAACCATTGACTCTCCTGCTCCTCAGATGCTGTCTGACCTGCAGTTTTCTACTCTGATTCTCCAGCATTTGTGAGTCACTCAATCCACCGGGACTGCAACAATTTTCAACTCTGATCCAAATGGTTCCTGTTTCAGTACGCATCAGTGGGACTGTAAGAGAGACCCTACTGTTGCAGCATCGCACTAAGTGTGGAGCCTGAAACAGTTATCTGGCCTGGAAAGAGGAATTCAAGGCAGGGAGGGAACATACACGCGTTTGTGTGCAACTGTAGCTTCGGCCATGGAGAAACCATGGAAGTATGACGACTGCGGGAAAGGCTTCCGTGTCCCGTCTGCCCTGGAGACACATCGGCGCAGTCACACCAGGGAGAAGCCATTCTCCTGTCCTGAGTGTGGGAAGGCCTTCAGTGATTCCTCCGCCCGGCTGAGGCACTTGCGGGTTCACACAAGGGAGAGGCTCTTCAGCTGCCTCAAGTGTGGGAAGGCCTTCAGTGATTCCTCCGCCCTGATGAGGCACCAGCGGGTGCACACAGGGGAGAGGCCCTTCCGCTGCCCCGATTGTGGGAAGGTGTTCACTCGCTCCTCCCACCTCGTGATTCACCGGCGGGTCCACACCGGTGAGAAGCCCTTCCCCTGCCCAAAATGTGGGAAGGCCTTCAGCGATTCCTCTGACTTGGCTCACCAGCGGGTCCACACCTAGCGAGAGGCCATTCACCTGCTCTGTCTGCGGCAAGTGCTTTACACACTCTTCCGACCTGCTGAAGCACCAGCGGGTCCACACTGGGGAAAGGACCTTCAGCTGCTCTGTGTGCGGGAAAGGCTTTACCCAGGCCTCCCACCTGCTGACACACCGGTGGGTCCACACTGGGGAGAGGCCATTCACCTGCCTCGAGTGCGGGAAGGGCTTTGCTGTCTCCTCCACTCTACTGACGCACCAGCAGGTCCACATTGGGGAGAGGCCGTTTGCCTGCCCCGAGTGTGGGCAGAGGTTCACAATGTCCTGCAGCTTGGACAAGCACCAGCGGAGGCAACAATGCTCCCAACAATCAGATTCTGCCGGTAACGCTGCTGAGGGTCACCCCCAGGACTGCACCTCCTGCCCTATCTGACAGTGGGGGTAGTAGGAGAGTTGGTAGGCTTTTTTGTTTTCTACTGGGGGAGTGGGGGGGAAGGGATGGTCGTGGCTCAGTGGTTAGCACTGTTGCCTCATAGCGCCAGGAACCCAGATTTAATTCCATCCTCATGGTGACTGTCTGTGTGGCGTTTGCATATAATTCCCCGCTGTCTGCATGGGTTTCCTCTGCGTGTTGCAGTGTCTTCCCAAAGTCCAAACGTGCGCATATTTGGGCGAATTGGCCAAGCTGAATAGTCCCATAGTGTTCATGAATGTGTAGGTGTGGTGCATTAGTTAGGGGTAAGTGCAGAGTGATAGGATAGGAAAATGTGTCTGGGTGAGTTACTCTTCAAAGGGTCGCTCTGAACTTGTTGGGCAGAAGGGCCCGTTTCCACATTGTAGTGGCTCTATGTTTCTATGAACCTTGCTTCCAGTGGGCGCTGCTGCTCATTGAGCCCAAGACCCGCACAAACCTACGACCACAAGGCCATTGGAGCAGAAGTTAGGATATTTTGACCCATCGAATCTGCTCCACCATTTATTCGAGACAAAATAAAAAACTGCAGATACTGGAATCTAAAATAGACAAGCAGGAAGCTGGGCACAATAAGGCAGGCAGCACCAGGAGGTGGAGAAGTCAGCATTTCAGGTATTATCCCTCAGGACTGAAGAAGGGTTCTACCCGAAACGTTGACATCTCCATCAGAAATGATTTATCAGGATGTTGTTAGAACTAGACGGCATAGGTTTAGAGTGAGAGGGGAAGGATTTAAAAGGGACCTAAAGGGAAAACTTTTCATGCAGAGTGTGGTGCGTGTATGGAATAAGCTGCCAGAGGAAGTGGAGGAGGCTGGTAGAATTACAGAATTTAAAAGACATTTGGTTGGGGACATGAAGAGAAATGGTTAGAGGGATTTGGGCCAAGTGCTGGCAAATGGGACTAGATTAATTTAGAATATCTGGTCCGCGTGGACGAGTTGGACTGAAGGATCTGTTTCCGTGCTGTACCTCTCTATGACTACCGGTCCTGATGTAAGTTTAGAATTGAGTAACTTTGAATAATTCAATCTTGTTGAATTCACCTCCTGAAAGGTTTCAAATGAACCCCTCCAAGCGATATGAGTTAAATACGCCGAGTTGGATCAAGTATCCCATCAAGTTCAACACGAATGCGCAGTTGAAGAAGTCAGAAGTCATACAACACCAGGTTACAGTCCAACAGGTTTATTTGAAATCCCAAGCTTTGGGAGCATTGCTCCTTCATCAGTGCTGCTCCTTCATCACTTCACCTGATGAAGGAACAGTGCTTCGAAAGCTCATGAGTTCGAATCAATCTATTGGGATTGTCACCTGGTGTTGTGTGACTTCTGACCTGTCCACCCCCCGCACCTCCACATCAGAGTTGACGAATGAGATTAGATTTTATTCAGCATGATTTAGTGAGATATTCATCTGTATGTCCTTATGCCTGAAACATCGATTCTCCTGCTCCTCGGGTGCTGCCTGACCTGCTGTGCTTTTCCAGCACCACACTCTCAACTCTGATCTCCAGCATTTGCAGTCCTCACTTTTTCCTGGTTCATGTGGAAACTCAACAGTGTCAAAGTTGCAAAGAGATGCCAGTCATAGAGTACTATAGCACAGAGACAGGCCCTTCAGCCCAAACTGGTCCATGCTGACCAAAATGTTTGTCAACACTAACCTCATTTCCCTGCACTTGGCCCATATCCTTCTAAAGCTTTCCTATCCATGTATTTGTTGAAACGCCTTTTCAATGTTGTTAATGTACCAGCTTCAACCACTTCCACTGACAGCTGTTTCCCCAGGCGAACTACACTCTGTAAATATTTTGCCCCACATGTTTTCTTCCATCTTTTTCCTCTCACCATAAAAACGCATCCTTGCTCTTGAAATCCTCCCCCTAGAGAAGAGACAGCTACAATTAAGCCAAACGCTACCCCTCATGGTTTGAAAATATTGCCTCTTAACTTCCTCTGCTGCAGTGTAAAAACATCCCAGCCTATCCAGCCTAAATTCTAATTTGATAATAATGGCAGTGATGATTTTGGCTGTGTGTAGTCAATGATCTCTCATTTCTAAGCTAATGCTGTGCCTCTTAAGTTCACCTGATCTTAAAACGAATGGCACCCCATTCATTTAAAATGTCCATGTTTTCTGTGTAAAGTCGGTCCTGGTCGGGAAATAGGCAGTGGTGTCTTATATTCCCGTAGACTTCTTGCGACCGGGTTCATATGCTCTGTTTTGAGATGTATGAGTAAATCTTCAGAACAAAAGATTAATGGAACCTTTATTCATGTCTCATTATTAAAAACACTTTCTCCATTTACAGATGTGATTGAGAAGCTTCTCCCAATGAATCTTTGACTGATAACCACATTTGTCAGGCTTTTGAAAGTCACTGCAGCTCTGTCATAGCACAGGGGAGGGCTCTTTCAGACACAACGCGTCATGCAGAAAATTCTCTCACATTAGTCGAGCAAAGTAGACGTCTTTTTAAGACATTGTGAAATTTGGAAGGGTTCAGAAAAGGTTTGGAAGGATGTTGCCAGGGTTGCAAGGTTTGAGCTACAGGGAGAGGCTGAATACGCTGGTACTATTTTCCCTGAAGCTTTAGAGTCAGTCAGAAATATCTGTTGAATCAGAAAACATCTCTTCCGGCAGCAGCTTCAGACAGACTGCTTGCCAAAACCAAAACCAGGGGAAAAGAATGGGACAACTGTCCTTTCATTGTAGAAGTGTTTTAGAAAAATAAAATGTCAAACCCTTTTCCTGGATTGTTGCCTTAGCCAGTATCTGTTAACGATTAGCGAAAACCTTAATCCTAGATGAATGGGAAGCCTTTTCCAACCCCTCCTGAAAATAAACCAACAACGTAATCTTCTTAAAGGAGCAGCATGATCACAACAAAAAGCACTTGAACTGAAACATTTGTAACAAAAAGGCTGTACAGTTAGTCGGACAAGAAAACAGGTTTTCAATTTCACCAATCAATTTAAATCAGCCCCATTGGCTACCAAACATTTATTAAATTTAAATCCTAAAGTTTTGACAACAGGACCAATTCTATCATAAAGAATTGGCGCTCTCAGACATTTGTTATTCGATAAAGCATCATTTAGAAAAACAGAGAAGGACATTCCTGACAGAGGAATCGGAGGAGGCATCCCCGACAGAAAATGGCGCAGAATATTCCGGAAGACACATAACCTGGTTGTAATCTGAGAGATTAAATTCTATTTTGTGCTATCTGAGTGGGACATGTATTGATTGAAACAGCATACCAGAAGAATCTTGATTTATTCCAGAACACTCAGTAGTTAGGAAGGATTTATTCAGTTTGTTAGTAGTTTTGTTCATTTGTTCACCGTGAGAGTTGGTTAAATAAATTGCTGATTGTCGGTTGCAAAGTGTCAGGGATTTACTTTTAACACTACAGCAGGTTACACCACTTATCACACTGACTTTACAGATTAAAGGGCAACGTGCCACTCTTTGGACGTTTCAGTTTGAGATCTTGGTGAGTGGTGGGGTGGGGGGGGGGGGTGGGGGGGTGGGGGTGTTTCAGCCTTCGCTTTGTAACAGTATTGATGACATTCTCTTGAATGCAATGGAGTCAATATTAATCCCAGCCTCTTGGTGTGGTTGTGGGTGAATCACCTTAATTTGGCTCCTGACTCAGAAACCGCACAGAGAATCAACTGCTGAAACAATGATTTGCACTTTATTGCATGTAGCAACCACAAATAAAACCTCTCAAGTTCATTCAGCTTCACTCCCCAAACTTGGCTATCACCCAGTTGATGGCTGAATTTAACTGGTTTTCCACCGACGGTGCCCATCTCTGGAAGTTCCAGGGGTTTGATGCAGTATTATTCTTCTAAGTACTGCTGCGGCTGCATATTCTGGAGTTGAATTTTCGTGGCGTTTCCTCAATTTCCAATCTGTGGTGTGACTTTTGTTTTTAAGACTCTAACATCACTTCACATTGCTGGAGACCTCAGGTCGACAGCTTACCTTCTTATCCTTGAGGGTTAGCTGTCTGTTTGAAACAGCCTGCCCTGCAATTAACCCCTCTATGTCAGGGCTTTCCTTCTACAGGCAGAATTAATTGTCCTTTTGTCACACCATTATTAAACAACATTATCTTGCCTGTCCCAAGAAACAACTTATTGTATTGCCTCCTTCTTCCCATAGATGTTAACTAGCAGAAATTAAGCCATTTATCGTATTGAATCTGCTCTGCCATTCAATCATGGCTGATATTTTTCTTAATCCCATTCTCCCTGTAACCTTTGAACCCCTTGATACTCAAGAATGAGTGAATGGTGGAGCAGACTCAATGGGCTGAATGGCCTAATTTCACTTCCTGTGGTGTCACAGTTACTCGTCGGCCCTTTCGTTTCTTGGTCCAGAAAGAGTTATTGTTGACTCGTGAAGTTTGGGAAGCTCTGGAGTTTACAGGTGCACACCACTCTCCTCTCTGCCTCCTCCCAGAATAACGATTCCTCCTGAGATACTGGCAGTTCTTGAGATCCCTGGATGTCCCGGAATACATATCAGTGTGTCTGGAAGTCTCTGCTGCTACCCTGGAACAGAAGGATTATGGGGAGAATATTCAGAAATCCGAAGAGCAAAGAGACTTGGGACTTCTAGCCCAGGATTCTCTCAAGGTAAACTTACAGGCTGAGTCAGTAGTTAGGAAGGCAAATGCAACAATGCCATTTATTTCGACAGGACCTGAATATAAAAGCAGGGATGTACTTCTGAGGATCTTTCAGGTTCCAGTCAGGCCACAATTGGAGTACTGTACACAGTTTTGGGCTCCATATCTCAGGAAGGATGTACTGGCCCTGGAACATGTTCAGAGGAGGTTGATGAGAAAGGTCCCAGGATTGAAAAGCTTAACATATGAAGAACATTTGAGGACTCTGGGTCTAAACTCAATGAAGTTTAGAAGATGATAAGGGAACTAATTGAAACCTATAGCCTACCGAACAGCTTAGACAGAGTGGATGTTGGGAAAATGTTCCCATGGGTAGGAGAAACGAGGACCCGAGGGCTCAGCCTTCAAGTAAAGGGAAGACCTTTTGGACCGGAGATAAGGAGAACTTCTTCAGACAGAGAGTGGTGTATTTATGGAATTCACTGCCCCAGAAGGCTGTGAAGGCTAGATCATTGAATATATTTAAGATGGGGATAACTAGGTTCTTGAGTATCAAGAGGATCAAAGGTAACGGAGAGAATGGGGTTGAGAAACTTATTAGCCATGATTGAATGGTGGAGCAGACTCAATGGGCTGAATGGCATAATTTCTGCTCCAATAATCTTATCATATGCTGATGTGTGGAGGGGTGAGAATGGGGGAAAAGAGATAAAGAGTGGAACACAATTAAAGTGAAGCTGGATACAGATACATAGGAAATACAAGAATTGTACGATAAATTTCAGACCACATAGAAGCACTGGCATACAGAGGGATCTGGCTATATAGATCTCCAAAAGTGGCAATACAGGCGGGTAACGTGATCATGAAGGCACACAGCACGTTTGCCTTGAGTGTAAGAGTTGGCGAGTTATGTTACAGCTCTTTATTCCGGTCACATTCAGAATATTGCGTGCAGTTCTGGTCCCTACACTACCAGAAGGACATGGATGCTCTGGGAGAGGGTACAGAGAAGGTTCACTAGGACACAGCCTGGTCTGGAGGTCTCATTATGAGAAGAGAATGGGATAAACCTGGATTATTTTCACTGTGAACATGGGGCAGAGAGATGACCTCAACAAAATGATGAGACACACAGATTGACTGGACGGGGGCGGCGTGGTGGCTCAATCATTAGCACTGATGCCTCACAGCGCCAGGGAAACTGGTTCGATTTCAGTCCCAGGTCACTGTCTGTGTGGAGTTTGCACATTCTCCCTGTGTCGATATGGGTTTCCTCCGGTTTCCTCTCACAATCCAAATGTGTGGGTTAGGGTGGAGTGGCTATGCTAAATTACTCCAATGCCCAGGGATTGGCAGGTTAAGTTGGATTGTCCGTGCTTAAATTGCCCCACAGTGTTCAGGAATGTGAAAGTTAGGTACATTAGTCAGGGGTAAATGTCGAGTAATAGGGGTAGGGAAATGGGTCTGTGTGGATTATTCTTTGGATGTTTGGTGTTGGGCCAGATAGTCTGTTAGATAGTCAGAGGCTTCCCCCACCCCACCACCAGGGTGGAAAAGTCAACTACAACAGGGCACAAGTTCACGAGAGGGGGACAGTCTGGGGGAGAATTGATAGGGAAGATTTTTCACACAGTTGGATGGTGGATGCCTGGAATGAACTGCCAGTGGACGTAGTGGAAAGAAGCACCTTAGCAACACTTAAGGTGTATCTGGACAGACACATGAAGGGGAGGTGAATACAGGGACAGAAACCATGCATCGGCAATAAATAGCAGGTCTAAGTTAGGATTAAGAATTGGCACAGGCTTGGGCGGGGAGGGGGTAGGGGGTAAAGTGAACTTTCAAAAAGCATGGGATACCTGTATGCTGATGAAGGGGTGGGTAGAGGCTCGGGTGGAGCATAAGCACTGATAGTGGCCAATTGGATCGACTGTGCTGGAGACTCAATGGGACAGAGACAAATGCATCTATTTCGGATCTACTTGCACTTCAGCCGTTTCTGTGGACTGTTTCCGTAGGGAAGGTGCAATCCCAGGCTCAGAGAGCATCAGCCCCCACTGGAAGTAAAGTGGGTGAGAGAGCGGCCATTCAGCATAAAGGAACCCCTTACCCCTCCCACTTCACCCACTAAACAGGGTTCATGGTGTGACTCTCAGCAGCGGTAACAGCAGAGTCCAACCCGAATCCCTGCGCCATCTAACTTGTGAAGTTGCTGGTGTCTCCACAAGTTGCACGACTGGGTGAAGCCCTTTCCATACACTGGACAGGTGAACGGCCGCTCCTTGGTGTGGATATGCTGGTGTTTGCGCAGGGTGGAGGAATCACAGAAGTCATTGCTCCACACGGGACAGGTGAACTGCTTCCCCTCAGTGTGGACGCGGAAGCTGAGCAGCAGGTGATACGACTGGGTGAAGCCCTTCCCGTACACAGAGCAGGAAAACGGTTTATCCCCGGTGTGCATCCGCTGGTGCGGCAGTAGGTGGTGTGACTGAGTGAAGCCCTGCCCACACACGGGGCAGATGAACGGGTTCTTGCTGGTGTGGACACACTGGTGGGCCAGGAGGTGGTGTAACTGAGTGAAGCCTTTCCTGCACTGAGTGCAGGTGAACAGCCGCTGCCCGGTGTGCAAACGTCGATGAATTTCCAGTGTAGATGGCGAAGGGAAACCATTCCCACACTCCCCACATTTCCACGGTTTCTCCATGGTGCAGGTGCCCTTGTCTGTCTCAGACCATAACAATCAGTTGAAAGCTCACTCACGCTTACAGCATGTGTGTGGTGTTACTGGTGAATCCTCTGATAATTGGAAAACTCTCATTCAGTCTGTAAAGCTTGTTCCAGTCACTACTCTGGTGTGTGGGTATGTGAAACTCTTAGAGTTTCCAGTCACACTGACGTTTAAAACCTAACTAAGCAGACAGACCTTTTCCCCTTTGTTTTCAAGGCCATCAATATCCACGTCCTCGTGAATCAAGTGACTGTCAGACCTTGATGTGATGTTTGGTCTGAGATTTCTGCCGCCAAATCTTTCTCTTGTAATATTCCAGTGAAGTGATTGCAAAGGTCATCACAGTCAGTCCATGATAGAAAATCTGAACGTAATTCTAGTTACTGTGGAACATTCTTTCCTCTCAATCCCAAAGATCTTTGTGTTGATGTATACGTAACTGTAAACCAACAGGGTTATGGGGCAGACTGCATACCTCCACGAAGAGTTCACATGGACTCAAGTTGCTGAATGGACCTCTTTCGTGCAGTATTGACACTTTTACTGAAGATCTACAATATGCTGCAGTACGATATTACAAGCCCAGGAACAACTGCAAATCAGACACGGTCTTTTCAGAAGTTGGACCATGAACTTCTGAAGCTGCTGCTGCTCTTCCTCTCCCTCTCTGAATGAAGATTGATCTTCACCCAGACTGCAACTTCCTTCCTCTGTAAAAATATTTGTGAACACATCCCTTTTTTTGAAGGATGGCATGTTTTCTGATCATCACAATTAAAAGAGTGTCTTCCCCTTGATATGCAAAGTGACAGTCAGTCAGGGGAGGGCAGGGTCACGTCTTGTTATTGTTGTGTGGAATCTGTGACAGCTGCAACAATTCATCCCAACTCCTGTACTCAGTGCTCTGACTGATGAAAGCAAGCATGCCGAAAGTCTTCTTCACTGCCCTGTCTACCCATGACTCCACTTTCTAGGAGCTATGAACCTGCACCCCTACATCTCTTGGTTTGAAATACTGCATATGAAACAGATTTGGTGTTTGTTGGTATGTGATATTATTTGGTGCTTATCTCGGCTCTAATTCGGTATTTTATACTGAATGCCATGACTGATGAGGGCCAGTGTGCCAAAAATTTCTACCTGTGACTCCACTTTCAGAGAACTGTGAACATGTACTCCAAGATCCCTCTGTTCCACTGCACTCCTTAAGGTCCTACCATTCACCATGAAATTCCTACCTTGATTTGACTATACAAAATGTAAGACCTCACACTTATCTATATTAAACTCCATTTGCCATTAACCTTAAACCTATGCCCTCTAATTTTGGACTCCCCCACCCCAAGGGAGAAGACCTTGCCTATTTACCCTACCCATGTCCCTCATGATTTTATAAATGTCTTTAATATCACCCCTCAGCCTCCAAAGCTCCAGAGAACATAGCTCCAGTCTATTCAGCCTCTTCCTGCAGCTCAAACCCTCCAACCCTGGCAGCATCCTTGTAAATGTTTTCTGACCCTTTCAAGTTTCACAACACCCTTCCTGCAGCAGAAAGCACAGAATTGAGTGCAGTATTGCAACAATGATGGGACGAATGTCCTCTGAAGAGGATTTTAAAAGAATATTTATAACTACACGCAAATCAGGTTAGTTGGGCATGACTTTCCCATAGCAGTTTGTTTTGGTTGTCCTTCATTAACCTATGCTTTATAATATATAAGAAAATATTTTGAGGGATGGGATTGTTGCTCGCACGTCCAACATTTTCTCCCCATCCCTCATGGCCTTTGGACTGAGCAATTGGCTACATGCTAGAAGGCAGTTGAGAGTCAACCACATTGTAGTAGGTCTGGAGTCACGTCATGTGAGCGTGTGCACGCGTGTGTAGGGTTGTGAATGGTAGATTTCCCTCCCTAAAAGAACATCTTCACAACACTCTGTAATGATTGGACAAAAATAACAGTTCTGGCAGCATCTATGAGGAGACGACAGTGTTACTGTTTTGAGTCCGGTGGCCCTTCAAAATTAGGATTCAAAACATTAACTGTTTTCTTTCCACAGATGCTGCCAGACCTGCTGCATTTCCCCAGCAATTGTGCCTTTTGTTGCTGATCTCCAACAGCTGCAATTCATTGTCTGAGCCAATAATGGTTTCCTGGTTGCCAGTACAGAGACAAACTCTCACTTCCAGATCTTTTTAATCGTTGAAAATAAAGTCCACTAGCATCCATGATGGGATTTTAATTTTTGTTCTCAGAAGTCCGAGATCTCTGTGCTACTTAACCAGTATCACGAGATCACAATCTTCCCTTCACTGACAGTGATATTGACAATCTTGTCCTGAATATTTTTCTTTATTCATTCATGGAACGTGACACTTGGTCTCCCAAAAAATAACCAAGTGCCAATTCAGAGGGCAGTTAAGAGTCAACCACATGACTTTGGATTCACCAAACTGGGAAAGGACTGAAAATTTCCTTCCTTAAAAAAATGTTATTAGTGAACAAGATAGGTACTTATGACAATTGATAAGATCACCAAAGCAGCGATAAGTTAATATTCCAGATACATAAATTGATTTCAAATTGCATCGGGGCCATAGCAGCATCAATTTGAAACTCCAGATGTGAAATTCAGTAACAATGCCCACATGCCACCAACTCCCTCCAATCTCGAGGCTTCCCAACACTGACTGGTCTGTAATTGCCAATTGCATCCTTTTCCATCTCACTATTTACTATTCAATTCAGCCCACTGAGTTGACTCTGCCATTTATTCAGATCACGATTATTCTGGGAAACATTTACTCCATTTTGCTCCATTTCCCCATATTCCTCAATTCGCTTACTGATTAAAAAAAAACTATCTCAGCCTTGAATGCACGTAACAACCCAGGCTCAACAGCCCTCTGTAGTATCAAGTTCCACAGATTTACTGCCCTCAGGAGAAATTCCTATCTGTCCTAAACATGCAGTCTCTTATTTGGAGGTTACTTCCTCTGGTCCCAGACTCACCCACTTTTCCACGTCTAGCCTGTCAAGTCTCCTCAGAATCATGTACGTGACAATAAGGTTACCTCTAATTCTTCTAACTTCTAATAAGCACAGGCCCAACCTATTCAGTTCTCCTCATGAGACATTCTTTCCATCCCTGGTATCATCATGGTCAACCTTCCCTGGACTGCCTCTAATGCCAATATATCTTTCCTCAGGTAAAAGGCCCTAAACTGTTCACAGTATTCAGTTGTGGCCTGACTAATGCCTTACATAGATTCACTATAACCTCCCTACATTTCTACTCTATTGAAAAGGCCAACCTCCCATTTGCCTCCCGATTACTCACTGGAATTGGATGAAGAGATTCGTGGTTGTGATTCCAAATCCCTCTATTCTGAAGCTTTCTCCATTTGATATTCAGTTCTTCACCTCTTGACAAACTGCATTACCTCATTTTCCCATCTGCCAAGCTTTCGCTCATTTGCTTAACCTGTCTATATCCCTCTCCAGATATCTAATATCATCCTCACCACCTGCTTTCACATCAACTGTCTCTTCTGCAAATTTAGCAATAGTACCTTCACTTTACTTATCCAAGTAATTCGTATATATATATTGTTGGCCCCAGCGCTGATCCCTGTGGTACACCACTAGTTACAAGTTGTCATCCTGAACATGCCCCTTACCACTACTGTGGTAGTTAACCAATCCTCTATCCATGCTAACATACAGCCTCCCAACACTGTGGGCTCTTTGCTTACTATTTCATGAGATGTGAATATCATTGGCTGTGCCAACAACTCTTCCCAAACACACCTTGAAAAGGTGGTGCTGAACTGCCTCTTAATTTGCTTCACAAATATGATGTGAACTGCAGCAATGTTCAGGAGTGATTTCCAGCATTTTGGTCAATAACAAAGAAACAATGCGATACATCTTGCAGTCGGAATCCTGTGTTCACACTTGTCTGTTCTTGGTGGTTGAGGTCATGACTTGGAAGGTGCTTTTGAAGAACCACCACTCATGCAATCAAGCCAGACTGATAGATTGTGGCCCGAGACTCTGCCATTTTGACTTCCCTCATCAATCTACATTCTTTCCAGCGAAGTTTCAGTCTCAAACCGCCACGCAATGCCATCTGTTACGGCTTAAAAGATAAGAATACACATGATTACCAACCGTATTTTGGGTTGTATAAATCTTTGCCTGCCAGAATTATTTTCCAAAAGACTTTAATTAAACTGGGTGACTGCATGAAATGTTTTGTTGGTCAGACTATAATCATCATCCTCAAAGGAGACAATGCCAGTAATACCATTGAACTTGTCTTTTTGTTTAAAAAGCACAAGTTCTTGATTTATTTTTACAACTTACTAGCATTCACACCTGCATATTCAATATCAAACTCAGGCAACATAAATGAAATTACACCATTAATTTTGTTTTACAACAATCCAACAGATTAATTAATAATACACAGTGAATACCAAGGCTGATTAATGTGAAATTAAATTTGACTGAAAATGTAAAATCGAGATGAGAGATAACAAATGGGGGAAGGGCAGAAGGCAAGAAATGCAGCATCACAGAAGGTGCTCCTCCAGGGAGTGTATTTTACCAACTACAACTGCTAAATATAAACAAACACTCTGACATGGTCCTCCGGTTTTAATGTAAACCTTACTCCCATACAATTGGTACCATTTAGTACGTTAATAGATACAAGCCTTGAGCAAATCCAGCATCCAGCCGGGCCCCCCGCTTCTTGGAGCTCAGAGAGGGGTTCCCACTCATTCATTCAACAGGAGGCGGCTCAATTTATTGTAATGGGCACGGAGGGTACAGTGGTCGTGTATCATGTTGTGGAGGAAGCTGTTTCCTCTCATTCAACAGAAGAGGATCTATTTACTAGAGTTTTTTGTGGTGCAGGTGTAGTCTCCCATAGAGCCCTGAGTCTCACGTTCAAATCCCACTGCTCCAGTGTGTGTAATAACATTACTGCCCAAGCCACGTGCCAATTGGCAGAGGGATAAGAAAATTAGGGAAGTAAACACGTCAACCTGTTCAATGCTATCTCCAATCATTTCACTTCCTATCCCAATCGTACTCCAGTAAGCCCAGCCTCGTTTCACGAAGGTTCTTTTTGAGAAGTTTAATCGGGCATTTTTGCACAAGTCAAGTTAAGAAAGCCGGGATCCCTCGCATGACTGCGCGGTAGACAACAATTGTAATTCGAGGCGGGGAGGCTGAATTATGAATTCACTAATAACCTCCCCTAAGCGATGGTGGAGGCAACGCCGCCACCTCTCTCTGTGGCGCAATTGGTCAACGCGTTCGGCTGCTTACCGAAAGATTGGTGGTTCGAGCCCACCCAGGGGCGGTGGGTTCGCTTGGCTTCGAAGCTGAATGCTTTTAATGGGGTCAGGAAAATGTTCCCCAAACGGAAATCCTCTCCACAAAGGGGTTTCTGAATTGAATTAATGTCTAACATCAGGGACTGTGGATGCTGAGAAGCCGAGACAAAAAGAGAAACTCGGCAGGTTTGACAGTACCTGTCGGAGAAAACAGAATTTTGAAATGTTGTCTCTGATTCTCTTTCCACAGATGTTGCCTGACCTGCTGAGTTCCTCCTGCAATTTCTCGTTTTGTTTTTAACGGAAAGTTCATTTCATCTTTTGGGATGAACACCTAGACTCGCCATGTGCAGATATTTAACCCTTTCGAATCACTGTGAAGTGATTAGATTCAAACAAACTCTGCGATGATTCACTCTTTCGCAGCTCCACAGGCAGACAGACCTGGGAAGTGAAGTTGTCAGTGTGGTTCTGTATTCGTGGGCCGAGTGGTTAATGCGATGGACTTGAAATCCATTGCGGTTTCCCCACGCAGGTGTGAACCCTGCCGACTATAAAATGAGAAATGTCGTCGAAAAGAAAGGGAGCTTGCTCCCCGGCTTCTTCTTTAAGATTCAAATCAGTGGAGGGGGAAAAATATTTCACTCACATTGGGACTGGTGGGAATCTGCGACCCACTGCCTGTTCGGGTGGAACAAGCAGATACCCACAGAGCTTCGTTTGAGGCTGTGAGCAAAGTGTTTGGAAATGAGACTAGAACAGTGAGGGGCTTGAAATCGTGATCGAAATGAAGCAGGCACCTGAGGACAAGGGTGTTTCCTTTGCCAGTGAAAGATACAGCTTCACAAAGTTAGGCCTGTGGAAGGGAATCAGTGACGGTGATTATCTTTGTTTGTTCACCTTGTGAAGGTTCCCATTGCTGCGCATGTCCGTGTTAACGTCAGAACTCTGCAGGATTGTGGCGTTAGATACGCACCGGGCCGGGGCACAATGGAAGACGCATCTGACTCCACCTACCTGTTTGAAATGCAGCTCACAGCTTCTTCACACACCCCAATTAATCTTTCCCATTGTCCTGAAGCCGGCATACGGTTTGAATTCTCGATCTGTGGGAATGGGAATCTTTTCACTGTCTCCCATCAGTCAATGTCCCTGAGAACATCGGAGTCAAGTCACAGCGCTGTCAGATGAGGGGAAGCTGAAATAGCCCCACACGCTGCTCACGGGCACGTTTTACTTACCCCAACTCAATGCTTCAACCACTGCGGCTCCTGGGAATGGAAAGGAAACAATCACCAAAACCCAGTCTTAGCTTTGTGAATCTTCAGAAAATCAGCAAACGTTCATCCCTTCGGATTTTCTATCCTGGGCTGAGAGGGAAGGGTTTTGTCACTCTTTTGTAGGACATTGCAAGTGGATGTTTTGCAGAACAGTACCACAATGCAATCTGATTAATCAGGACCTGGATGTTTTCGGCCTTTGAATGTAAGTGTTGTGCTCAAGAACTTTGTTGTTCACAGTTTATAATACTTATCTTCCCAGTCCCCTGTATCACTTATCAAAAATGTTTAGGTTGCGTCTTGTAATCCTTTCACTGTCTGCTAATGAGGATAGCGTTTCCGTGTTTTACCTAAATTATCTTGACCTTGCATACCTCAAGCCTCAAGCTAATTTCACGAGAAACCTTCTCCAGTTCAAAAGCCAACTGTTAATGATGGCTCTGTTTCTTGTCACGTATCCAATTTCAGATCGATGTTGTTAATGTCCCTTTTATTCCTTCAGATCCAGGTTTCGCTCACAGGGCTAGAACAGAACTGTCACCAAATACATTTACCAATCTACGTTCATCCTACCGATTGTATTAGCATCATCAACACTTCTCATCAAAATAACTCGAGAGACTTTCATCACAATTTTCTATGAACAGGTTCTACATTAGCTTTGCTGAATGATCCCCAAATTTCTTGAAGTGGCTCCTTATTTTCGGCCCTGATGATTAATCTCTCTATGCATGGGAATGGATCCTTCCCACCCGTTCTATCACTCATCAATGTGTGTAGTTCAGTTCGATCTCCCATCAGCCTCCTCTGTCCTGATCAAATCCAGGGGAACAGAATACGTTGGGACTATGGCGCGGACAGGAAAAGCCCAATACTCACCTTTCCTGTTAGAACCATTCCATGAGAAATTTTAGACCACAACCTTGCGCGTGTAGTTGTGGCCGAACACTTAAAGTGCTGGCGTAGAGATCCTTTGGGGCTCCCCCGCCCAGGGTGGTAACCTGCTGACTATGCTTTCTTCACTGGCGATTTTAAATGACTTCCTGTTGGCTGCATTATCGCTCAAACTTCACAAAACCCGTCTCGATAAAATCCAGTTTTCTCATGTCTGGGAATTGATTGCCATGCAGGAAAGTCGGGTTGTGAACAAACAATGTACCAGCCTCACAACGTCAGCTCTGTTTACCTTTCCACAGATGCTGCTCGACCTGTTGGCGTTCTGCAGTATTCTCTGTGTTTATTAGGCACAAGTGCTGCTTTTCATTCAAGAACTTCAATCTCTGTCCTCTGGTAACTGACTCTGGTCAGTGGCAATTGATTCTTCTGATCAGTAATCTGCCCATTCCCACCGCTTCTTCTCCCATCATGATCAACAGCCCCAGGAAATCTCCAGTCAACCTTCTTTGCTCCAAAGCGAACATTCCCAACCTTGGGAATGTCTCTCCAAAATGGAAATTCCTCATCCCTGGAAATGAATCATGGCGTATAATTGGGAAGAGGTTTTGGCAAAATATTGTCAGTTACGAAATGGAAAAATGTTCATGAAGCAAAACAGAAATCCCAGTCTCCAGCTTTGTGAATCTTTAGAAACTCTTTGGGAAGCGGATTCAGAGGAGAATGAAGGATGAACTGTCCGACTCAGTAGACACAGTCCAGACACCGTCCCCTTGTTGAAGAGGCCGGGAGATTGACACTGATGTTCTCGGGACATGACCTGATCTGAGACATTGAAAGAATTGTCGTTCCTGCACATGAGGAATTCAAACCCCTTCTCGCCTCCGAGCCAATGAGAGAACTCGGGAACAGGCAAAACACTGAATGGCTCGAAGGGTGACGGCCCGGAGTAAGAAAGCTAGTTCCTCCTGACATGGATGTGTCTCCAGCCTGTCCCCGGTGTCTCCACAATGAATGTCCCAGGCTTTATTATGGAAAAGTAAAACTGATAGACGACAACTGGAATTCGAGGCCGGGAGGCTGAATTATGAATTCACTAATAGCCTCCCCTAAGCGATGGCGCAGCCCATGTCATCGCCTGTCTCAGTGGCGCAATTGGTCAACGCGTTCGGCTGTTAACCGTAAAGGTTGGTGGTACGAGCCCCCCCAGAGGCGATGTGCTTCTGGTTGCCTGTCACTTTAACACGCCACCCTGTTCCCGTGGCCCACATCTCTGTCTCAGGCATGCAGCAGTGTTCCAGCAAAGCTCTGCTCCAGATGGAAGACCAGCGCCTCATTTTCCGTTTGGAATCCTCCAGTCTTCAAGATCGAGTTCAATATTATTTGGACCCGAACTCCCCCATGCCCTTGATCCCTTCCACACCCACACGAGGCCGTGTTATCACATCGTCTGCTGTTACACACGACTTATTGTTAGCCAGGAATAGTCTCCATGAACAGTTCGTCACCCTCCGACACAGATCGTTATTCTCTCCTTTGTCCCTCCAATGTTCTCCCTCTGAACTCGTGGCAAAGAGAGCAATGTGGATTGATATCCCTGAGCCAGCTCTTTGTCCCATCTCCAGGAACCGGGTTCTCTCCACTGGCGGATAATTAAACCACTTTGTTGTTGCGTTGACGTGAGGAGATTGTATAAATATAAACTTTTCTAAATCCCCACCTTCCGTTGATTGAACTGTGAGTTCACTCTGAATCACAACACGTGTCACAGCGCAATTTGAGGCCCACATTAGCTCTGCTGGTTCTACACAGCAAGTAAATGAGAGTCTCTATTCGTATCATTCTCTTGCCTTCGCCCTGTAAATCTCCACATTGTTACTTTGGACATGCCCACCGAATTCCCTTTTGTGTTCTTGAATCTGCCTCCTTGTCACGGTCAGACAGGGACAAGAAAGTGTTCTTCCTAATGTCACTTTTACTTTTTTTTCCAAATGCCTTGAAATCTCTGCCAATTTTTGGGAAATTGAAAGGATTCTCATTCCTGCACATGAGGCTGAATTGATTTAATTTCTAACGTAGAGGACTGCGGATGCTGAGAATCAGAGACACAAAGAGGAGCTGCTGGAGAAACTCAGCCGGTTTGGCAGTACCTGTGGGAGAAAACAGAGTTCTGAAATATTGTCTCTGATTCTCTTTCCACCGATGGTGCCTGACCTGCTGAGTTGCTCCTGCAATTTCTGTTTTTGCTTTTAACTGAAAGTTTATTTCATCTTTCGTGATGAAACAACCAGACTCGCCATGTGCAGATCTGTAACCCTTTCGAAACCTGTGAAGTGATTGTATTCAAACAAACCCAGCAATAACTCACTATTTCTCAGCTCCACAGGCAGAGAGACCTGGGAAATGAAGCTGTCAGTGTGGTTCTTTATTCGTGGGTCGAGTGGTTAATACGATGGATTTGAGATCGATTGCGGTTTCCCCACGCAGGTGTGAACCTTGCCGACGACAGTTGAGAAATGTCGTCAAGAAGAAAGGAAGACTGTTCCCCGGTTTCTTCTTTAAGATTCACATCAGTGGAGGGGTTGGAAATCTGCAACCCATTGCCTGTCAGGGTGGAACAAGCAGATACGCACAGAGCTACTTTTGAGGCTATGAGCCAAGTGTTTGGAAATGAGATGAGAACAGTGAGGGGCGTGAAGTCGTGATCGAAATGAAGCAGGCACCTGAGGACGAATGCGTTTTCTTTGCCAGTGAAAGATACTGCTTCACCAAGTTGGGACAATGGAAGGGGAGCAGTGACGGTGATTATCTTTGGCTGTTCCTCTTGTGAATGTTCCCATTGCTGCGCATGTCCGTGTTAACGTCAGAACTCTGCAGCATGGTGGCGTCAGGTACGCACAGTGCCGGGGCGCAATGGATGACGCATCTGACTCCACCTACCTCTTTGAAATGCAGCTCACAGCTTCTTCACACACTCCAATTAATCTTTCTCATTGTCCTGAAGCCGGCATACGGTTTGAATTCCTGATTTGCGGGAATGGGAATCTTTTCACTGTCTCGCGTCAGTAAGTGTCCCTGAGAACATCAGAGTCACGTCACAGCGCTGTCAGAGGAGGGGAAGCTGAAATCGCCCCACACGCTGCTCATGGACATATTTCACTTTCTCCAACTCACCTCCCCAACCACTGCAGCTCCTGGGAGTGGAAAGGGAACAAACACCAAAACCCAGTCTCAGCTTTGTAAATCTTCAGGAAATTAGAAATCTGTTCATCCTGTTGGATCTTCAATCCTGGCCTGACAGCGTTGATTTTAAATGGCTGTCCAGTCAGTGACGATTCGTTTTGGCTGAAAAAAATCTTCCTTATCTCATCCCAGCATTTCTTGCCACAGAGAACTGTGCGGCAGAGTTCATGTATATATTTCCTTGTATTTTGTAAATAACATTCGTCTGCTGGTTGTTTGTATCGGGTATTTCAGGTTTATTAACCGCTGTTTAAGTGTGTTGGTAGGTTTGTGGGCTACCATGATGCTGAGAGCGTTGAGTTGTCTGGACATCATTTCACAGATGTCTTTTATGTAAAGTAATGTGGCTAGGGTTTCTGCACACGTTGTGTCTGCTTGTGTCAGTTTGTTGATGTGAAATCGACATACTGGGTTTATTGGGTAGGCAAAAGTGCGGATTGCAGATGCTGGAAACCAGAGTTTAGATCAGAGTGGTGCTGGAAAAGCACAGCAGGTCAGACAGCTTCCGAGGAGCAGGAAAATCGACTTTTCGGGCAAAAGCCCTTCATCAGGAATGGAAGCAGGACGCCTCCAGGGCGGAGAGATAAATTGGGGGGTGGGGGTGCGCTGGGCCGAAGGTAGCAAAGAGTACAATAGGTGAATGGGGGTGGGGATGGAGGTGACAGGTCAGAGAGGAGGGTGGAGCGGATAGGTGGGAAGGGAGATTGGCAGGTAGGACAGGTCATGAGGATAGCACTGTGCTGGAAGTTTGGAACTGAAGTAAGGTGTGGGGAGGGGAAATGAGGAAACTGGTGAAGTCTACATTAATGTTCTGGGTTTGAATTTATCCGAGGCGGAAGATGGGGCGTTCTTCCTCCAGGCATCGGGTGGGGAGGGAGCGGCGATGGAGGAGGCCCAGGACTTGCATGTCCTCGGCAAAGTGGGAGGGGGTGTTGAAATGTTGGGCCAGAGGGCGATGGGGTTGATTGTTGCGGGTGTCCTGGAAATATCCCCTCAAGCGCCGTGACTGGACTCTGCGAGGAGTCTCCAGCCTCCCCAATGTCGAGGAGACCGCATCGGGAGCAATGGATACAAGAAATGACATTGTTGGATGAACAGGTGAAAGCTTGCTGACGACCGCGGCCCAGGCTCGATTTCCGGGCAGGAAAGTAATTTTTAGGAGCGCTGACAAGCAGGATCTACATCTCCCTGGTGGTCTAGTGGTTAGGATTTGGCGCTCTCACTGCTGTGGCCCGGGTTCGATTCCCGGTCAGGGAAACCATTTTCAGGGGTGCAGGCTACCCATTCTTCTTAAATGCGCTGTGTAATTATTTATCGTCGTTCCTGGGTGCTGCAGTGTGTCGTGGCTCGTTGAAATAGTGTCCTGATTCAGATTTGTTTGTATGTGGAGGGATGATTGCTTCTGTAGTTAAGTACTTGGTTCGTGTGCGTTGTTTTCCTGTAGAGGCTGTTTTGAATTTACCATTGACTGTTTGCTCTACTGTGACATCTAGAAATGGCACTTTGTTGTTGTTCTCCTCTTTTGTGAATTTTATGTCAGCGAGGATATTGTTGATGGTGTTGTAGGTATCCTCTAATTTGTTTCAGTTTTTGATGACAAAAGTGTCATCACTGTAGTGGACCCAAAGTTTGGGTGGATCGTTGGAAGGGCTGTTTGTTCGAGTCTCTGCATTATTGCTTCTGCGAGGAATCCTGATACTGGTGGTTTCATGGGTATTTCGTTGATTTGTTTGGAGGGCTTGTTACTGAATACGAAGTGGGGGGTAAGACACAGTTCTACGAGGTTGACAGTGCTATCTTTGCTGATGAAGTTGGTGCTGTGTTTGTGTCTCTGGTTCTTCGAGTAGTGTCTTCAGTTTTCTTTGGCCAAGTTGATGTTAATGGATGTGAGCAGGGCTGTTATGTCAAAGGACAGCATTATTCCATACTCTTCTATCTTAGTGTCTTTGGTGTTCAGGAATTCTTGGATGGAGTAAATGGAGTGGCGTGAATCTTCGACTTGGTGTTTTCAGTGGAGGCCTTTGACTCGTCTGTATATTGGTGTTCCAAATGGTGAGGCTTTGGGCATGAGGGGGGCTCCTGGTTTGAAGAGGAGAACAACAACAAAGTACCATTCTTAGATGTCACAGTAGAGCGAACAGTCAACGGGGAACTTCAAACTAGCGTCTACAGAAAAACAACACACACAAACCAAATACTTAACCACAGAAGCAATCATCCCAACACCCACAAACGTTGCTGCATCAGGACATTACTTCAACGAGCCACTACACACTGCAGCACAGAGAAACTACGAAGAGCAGAAGAGGAATACGTATATAGTGTATTTAAGGAGAACGGGTACCCAATAAACCCAGTCCGCCGATTTCTCAGTGATGCTTCCAAGCTGACTTTCAAAAATTCGGTTTGTCCCTCCATTCTTTCCTGTTTGTTTTTTTGTGGGCTTTGAAAGCTTTCGCAATCCTCTGACTGAGTATTGGAGTTGGGATGTTATGTTGTGGCTGTACAGGACATTGGTTAGACCACTTTTGGAATATTGTGTGCAATTCTGGTCTCCTATCAGAAGGATACTGTGAAATTTGAAAGGGTTCTGAAGCACCAGTGGGTCTACAGAGGGGAAGAGGCGCTTCTGCTGCCCTGAGTGTAGGAAGGCCTTCAGTGATTCCTCTGCCTGCTGCCGCACCAGTTGGTCCACACCGGGGAAGGCTGTTCTCCGGCCCCAAGTGCGAGATGGCCTTCAGCAGTTCTTCCCACCTACTGAGACACCAGTGGGTCCACACTGAGGAGAGGCCGTTCTTCTGCCCCGAGTGCAGGAAGGGCTTTGCTCTTTCCTCCGACCTGCTGGCCCATTGGTGAGTCCACATGGGGGAGTGGTCGTTCAGTTGCCCTAAGTGCAGGAAGTCCTTCAGCAATTCCTCAGCCCTGCTGAGGCACCAGTCCGTCCACACCGGGGAGAAGCCGTTCTCCTGCCCCGAGTGTGGGAAGGGCTTTATCCGCTCCTCCACACTGCGGAAGCACCAGCTGGTCCACACGGGGGCGAGGGGGGGGGGGGGGGGCGGGGAGGCCATTCTGCTGACCTGAGTGCGGGAAGTCCTTCAGCAATTCCTCCACCCTGCTGAAACACCTGTGTGTCCTTCAGCAGTGGGAGGCCCTTCAGCTGGCCCGACTGTGGGAAGAGGTTCATGTTTGCTTGCAACTTGCGGAAGCACCAGCGGGGGCACTGCTGCTCATTGAGCCAGGGACTGCACATTGCCAATGAAATGATCCAAATAAACCTCAGACCGCAAGACCATCGGAGCAGAAGTTAGGCCATTGGGCCCGTCGAGTCTACTCTGCCATTCGTTAGAGACAAAATTAGTGCAGATGAGATTAGCTACAGGAAACAGGCCATTTGTCCCAACAAGTCCACACAAACCCTCCGAAGAGTAACCCATCCACACCCATTTCCCTCTAACCAATGTACCTAACTCTATGGGCAATTAAGCATGGCCAATCCACATGACCTGCACATCTTTGGTTTATGTAAGAAGACAGGATCACCCAGAGAAAACCATGCAGACACTGGGAGATTGTGCAAACTCCTCACAGACAGCTATCCAAGGCTGGAATCAAACCTGGGTCCCGTGCGCTGTGAGGCTGCAGTGGTAACCACTAAGCCACTACATATTGCAACCCGAAGTTGCAAGCAGGAGGTTGGGAGAATACAGCCTCAGAATGTGGAGTAGTCAGCGTTTTGGGTATTAACCCTTCTTCAGGACTATGAGAAACGATTTATGGGAATGATGCTGGGGGTTGTAGGGTTTGAGCTCCAGGGAGAGGCTGAATAGGCTGAGCTGTTTTACCTGGAGCATCGAAGGCAGAGGAGTGACCTAATAGAGGTTACAAAATCTTGAGGGGCATGGACAGGGTAATAGACAAAGTCTTTTCTCAGGGGTGGGGGAGTCCAGAACTAGAGGGCATAGGTTTAGGGTGAGAGGCGAAATATATTAAAGGGACAACGTCTTCATGCAGGGGGTGGTACATATATGAAATGAGCTGCCAGAATATATGGGATGGAAATGTGTTGCTGGAAAAGCGCAGCAGGTCAGGCAGCATCTAGGGAACAGGAGAATCGACGTTTCGGGCATTAGCCCTTCTTCAGGGCTAATGCCCGAAACGTCGATTCTCCTGTCCCTAGATGCTGCCTGACCTGCTGCACTTTTCCAGCAACACATTTCCATCTCTGATCTCCAGCATCAGCAGACCTCACTTTCTCCGCCAGAATATATGGGTCAGGTGCTGTCAAATGGGACTAGATTAATTTAGGATATCAGGTCAGCATGGACAAGTTGGACCGAAGGGTCTGTTTCCATGCTGTACGTGTCTTTGACTACTGGTCCGCATGTAATTTTAAAATAGAGTCCAAGTAACTTTGAATAGTTCAATCTTATTGAGCTCACTTCCTGAAAAGTTTCAAATGAATCATCTGAGCGATACTATTTAAACATGCTAAGTTGGACAAAGTATCCCATCAAGTTCAAGATAAACACAGAGTTGAAGAAGTCAGAAGTCAGAACACCAAGGAGACCAAAACTGATCACAATATTCCAGGTGCAACCTCATCAACGTCATGTTTCACTACAACATAACTTGCCAACATCTATACTCAATTCCCTAACTGATGAAGGCCAGTGTGCTGAAACCTTTCTTCATTGCCTTGTGTACCGATGTTGTCAGAGATATAGGACCTACTTTAAACTGATCCACAATCCAGCTGCTGGGAGCCCAGAAGCAGAGTAGTGCTGCGTGAGTGTGCTGGGCACATAACCCAGAGGTCGATGGGTAAAAACCATGTGATGCTATTGCCCAATGTCTTCGTAAGCTGCTTTCATTTACAAAGGTGCTCTGTTCTGTAAGTTGCCTTTGCATCTGCTTCCCAAAGCTTCTTCAGTGGAGGAGTGGCAGCTGGAGCCCAGGAGTTCAACGACCCGCCGGAGCTTGAGGAAGGTCCAAGCTCCAAGAAGCGGGGGGTAAGGCTGGAAGCTGGATTTGCTCAAGGCTTGTATTTTTAACTCATTTAAATGGTACCTACTGTATGGGGCTATGGTTTACATTAAAACCGGAGGATCATATCAGAGTGTTTATATTTAGCAGCGGTAGTTGGTAAAATACACTCCCTGGAGGAGCACCTTCTATGATGCTGCATTTCTTGCTTTATGCCCTTCCCCCATTTCTTATCTCCCAGCTTGGTTTTATGTTTTTTTGGTTAAATTTAATTTCATATTAATCAGACTGGGTATTGACTGTATGCTATTAATTTGCATCTTCGAATATTGAAAGTCAAAATTAATGGTGTAATTTCATTTCTGATGTCAGAGTTTGACATTGAATGTGCAGATGTGAATACCAGTAAGTTGTGAAAATACATCAAGAACTTGTGGTTTTTCACAAAAAGAGCAGTTCAATGATATTCATGGCATTGTCTTATTTGGGAGTGATGATTCAAATCTGACCAATAAACCGTTTCATGCAGTCACCCAATTTAGTTAAAATTTTCTTTAATTTAATTAAAGAAAAGAACTCTGGCAGGCTAAGATTTATGCAATCTATTTATAAGATTATGTCCATTGCTTGCAATATGGTCTCATCCACATTGGGGAAACTGGACGCCAACTCGCGGAACGTTTCAGGGAACAGCTCTGGGACACTAAAACTAAACGACCGACGCCCTGTGGCTGAACGCTTTAACTCGCTCTCCCATTCCGCCAAGGACATGCAAGTCCTGGGCCACCTCCACTGCCAAACTTTTGCTACCCGACGCTTGTAAAAAAAACACCTCACCTTCTGACTTGGGACCCTCCAACCACATGGTATCAATGTAGATTTCATCAGTTTCCTCATTTCCTCTCCCCCACCTTGTCCCAGATCCAACCTTCCAATTCGACACCAACCTCTTGACCTGTCATACCTGTCCACCTTGCTTCTCACCTATTTGCTCCACCCTCATCTCTGACCTATTACCATCAATCCCTACCTCCATCTACCTATTGCAATCCCAGCTGCCATTCATCCAGCCCCACTTTCTTCCCATTTACCTCTCAGCCCCCTTGGGCCACCCTTTATTCCTGATGAAGATCTTATGCTCTAAACCAAGACTGTGATGAAACAACATTCTCAACAAATAGGAAATAGCTCCCAAATCAGATTTCATTCCCTCTTCTGTTTCCCAGTTCTTTCAGAAACAAGAAATGTCTTTTTCTTCTACTAGAAAGTGATCTTCCACTTTGCGCTGTCTGAAGTGTTATGCCACATTATTACTTCAGCCACCTTTTAAGAATCCTTTCAACCTGTTTTTCTAACAATTGTGGAGGTGACCAAAAGCAAACATTTCACTCCTCCTCAATGTCCCATTTCTCCTCCTATGAGCCATTTTGTCATGTTGTCGATGTTGCAAGCAGCCGAGTGCACTTGGTTTCTGAACTGAAATTTGGCCATTGAAGTGATCAGAATTAATATATATCGATGGTTAGCTATGTTTGCACTAACTGTAATTATCCACCAACACGATGTCGTTTGTTCCACCAAAACTGGAAACAATGATTTATGTTTATATTTCAGTCTCTGGCCACAATCGATCTGTCTGGCTTGATTATATGAGTGGCGGCTGTTCAAGAGCAACTTTCACTCCATCACTTCAACCAGCAAGAGGAGATAGGTGTGAACACAACATTACAACAGTGCCATATACGCATTGCTTCGATGTTATTGATCAAAATCCTGGAACTCGCTCCTGAACCTTTATTATAGACCACATCATATTTGTGAAGTAATTTAAGAGGTAGCTTACCACCACTTTTTCAAGTACAGTTTGGGAAGACTTGCTGGCAGAGCCTATGATATGCACATGATATTGGAAACAGTCTAATCGTATGGATAGATGATTGGCTAACCAATGATACAGGAGGGATAAGGGGCATGTTCAGGATCGCAACTTATAACTAGCAACGTTCCACAGGGATCAGTGCTGGGGCACAAAATTATTTACTATATGTATATGAATTACTTGGATAAGTAAAGTGAATGTACTATTGCCAAGACTGCAGTAGATACAGTTGATTAGAATGCAGGTGGTGAGGATGACATGAACTCTTCATCCAAGTTCAGTGAGTAATCGGGAAGGCAAAAGGGAGATTGGCCTTTAAATGGAATATAAAAGTAGGGAGGTTATAGTGGAGGTTTTGATTGAAAGTGCAGTGAAGATTCAACCAGCTGACAGTGGATCTGAATCACATGTAGATCAGACCAGGTTTGGACAGCAGGAAACCAGATACGTTTTTACAACAAACCACAACGATTTCATCATTAGACTCTTAATTCCAGATTTATATTGAATTCAGATTCCACCATCTGCCGTGGCAGGTTTTGAACCCAAGTCCCGTGAACATTACCTGGGTGAATGGTTTGGTGACAATAAAGTGGCCATCGCCTCCCCTGAACACATTGGCATATTGTGTTAGAGGTAACAAAGGAGCAAGAGGTTTCAGCAGCTGCTAAGTTGTTGATATTACACAAGGGAACATCAGCACTCTCAGTAATGGCACATACTGAAGCCAGGGCCCTGTATCAGAGGTAAGGGCTCGGTATCCACAAGAAATAGGAACAGCAATACGCCATTCAGCCTCTTGAGCCTGCTCCTCCATTCAGTAGGATCGTGGCTGATCTGGCATTCCCCACATCCACTTCCCTGCCCTTTTCCTGTAACTGTTCATCCCCCGACTGATCACGAATCTATCGATCCTAGTTTTAAATGTGACAAGAAGGATGTCAACAGAGTTACTGGGGTTGGGGGAGGGGCGGGGGGTGCTCAGGTCGAACTTGGGGACTAAAACAATGGCTTCACACTTCACAATATTTAACTAAGGGAATGTTTATGGTTATCCAATGCTGGAAATTGGGCAGGCATTCAGATGAAATTATTGGTAAATTATGAATGACAGAGAAGTCGGGAGAGAAGTGGTGTTCAGGCACAGTTGGATATCATCAGTATAGATGCCAACACCAGCAGCTACGGTTAAACAAATAAGAACGGAAGACGCGAAAAGCAGACCCTCCCAGAGGATACAGCGATGTTGGAGAGGGTCAGTACTGTCATTAACTCTGATCAAGGCTGTCCGCAGGTCGACGAGGGAATGTTCATCCCTGTCACCATAACAAAGGATGTCAAATATGACCTTGATAAGAACTGTTTCAGGGGTAGAAACCAGACTCGAGGGCTTTGAACAGAGAATTCTGGAAAAGCTGGGAATGGCTTATTCAACAATGTTACATCCAAACCAACACTTCCTTGGTGCGATAATTATAGAAGTGTTTTGGTTTTTATTTAGATAATTCTCAACAATACTGAGTAAGAAGCAACAAAATTAACACAAAAAATATTGCAATTGCTACAATATGCCTGCTCCCAATAGGAGGCCACCTGGTGTTCACTTAACTGTCTGCAAGGCGCAATATTGGAAAGGAATGACCCAGTTCATAGCTATAAGAAGGGAGACACAGACTGCTTGATACAAAGGGCGGGAGTAGGCCACTCGGCCCTACGAGCCTGCTGCAACATTCAATAAGATCATGGCTGATCTGAATACAACCTCAGCTCTACATTCCTCCACATCCCCGACAATCTGTCACCCACTTGGTTAGCAAGAACCTATCTACCTCTGCCTTAAAGATATTGAATCCACTGCCTTTAGAGGAAGTCACACAACCATCAGAAAGAAAAAAAAATCATCCTCATTTTTGTCTTCTACTTTTAAAATATGACCCTCTATTTTCAGATATTAAGATAGGGATACAAGCTGCATTCGAATAATATCTGTGGTACAGTTAACTATCTCAAAGTGCTTCACGTGAACATAATGTGAATTTCTTTAAAAATCACAAGAGTGGAGCACAGATTAGGACAGATGACCAAAGACTTGGTCAAAGGGGCAGGTTTAGGGCAATCTTTTAAACAGGTTCAATTTCCCAAACATCTGAGGACAAAGACGTAAAGAGCAAACACAAAATAGCAAAGGATGGGAAACAACAGTGTGGACATAATGTCACAGGATGAGTAATCCAGGGAACATGAGTTCAAATCCCACCACAGCAAGAGGTGAGATGTGAATAATTCAAATCATAAATGGGGAACACAAAATTAGTCTCAGTATGGTATCGATGGCACTGACGTCAATTGTCATAAAAGCCCATGTTCACCAATGTCCTTTCAGGAGGGAAACTGCCATGCTTACCTGGTCTGGCTTACATGTGACTCCAGACACACAGCAATGTGGTTGACTCTTAAATTGCCCTCTGAATTGGCATAAGCAAGACACCTTGCACTTAAGGATGGATAACAAACATCAACCTTGTTAAAGTATCAGAACAGAAATTGCTGGAGAAACTCAGCCAGTCTGGCAACACCGGTGGAGAGAGAGAGAGAAAGAAACAGAGTCAATATCCTGGCCTTCGTCCAGAACAGTTGTGAAGAAGGGTCACAGCACTTGAAATGCTAACTCTGCTTCTCTCTCCACTTGTGCTTCCAGTCCTATCGAGTTTCTCCAGCAATTGGTGCATTTTTGTGTTTCAGATCTCCAGCATTGCAGTTCTTTATTACACTGACTAAGGGAAGCTCAAATCCGATAAAAGAATAAAGCAGAAGGGCTGGAATTACTCAGCAAGTCTGGCAGCAGCTATGGAGATAAAAACAGTTAGTTCTTCGGGTCATTGAATGAACTGACATCGGGGACAAACTTTTGGCAAGCTGCAAGAGTAAAAGGCACTGGTGTAACTTCAACATCTGGGAGAACTCTCTCAGCCATGGAGGTCAGACTGACTCAGCATTCTGGTCCTGCTCATTACCTGTTAACTTCTCCATTTGTTGTTCTTGTTATATTTCTACATGGTTGACACATTCCTATGTTTTAAAATGATATTCCAAACTGACAGGAATTTTCCATGTAAGTAATCATACATTAGCGGGTTTGGAACGTGAATGTAACTTTTAAACAAAAAGTATTTATTCATGCATGGGGTGTGGGCATCGCTGGCAATGCTTGCATTTATACCATCCTTAACCACCCTGTGGTTGATTGGCAAAGTGAATGAAGGTGTCTGAGAGTATCTTGATCAGCACAGCAATCTCAAAGATGGGTGTGCTCAGGTAGAAGTACCCTCCACTCCCACAGCAAGTCTGCATTCACTTCAATTACAGATGCCATCTCACACTCCCAGGACAAGGACAGCATGGGATTACAATCAGAATAAAGCTTCCTCTACTCTTAAATTGAAAGTGAAGCTACCTCAACACTGTCCCCAACAAACACTGCCAGGACAGAAACAGCATTGGGTTAGATACAGAGTAAAACTCCCTCTACACTTCCCCATTCATTCAGTCTCTGGGCAATGACAAAGGGTTAAATAAACAGTACAGCTTCTTCCATTATGACTGACACTTAGTACGTTCTACACCAATCCTCAAGGATAATTCAGAACTGAGCCTATTATCTGGTACTGAATTCACACACCCTAATGGGAATGACAGCGACAGAAAATCAGGTAAAACACACACAATGTACAACAAAACTAGACTGTTATTGGGATCTAAGATATTTAAATGAGAGGAGACATGATCCCTGCAATGATCTGAATGTGAGCTGAACAACTTTCTCACTTGAACAATATTCTCTGGGAATGCAATGTCCACCTCACTGCTGTCTATTCAATTCCTCTGCTCTCGTTCAGGGCTGAGTTGCGGCTGACCACATGGTGGCGTGGGCATCAAGAGGTTAGACAATTAATGTCAACTTGGATTGAGGGCATCCTGTGTCATGCCAGTGAGGTCGAGGGTCGCTGATTTACTCAACTTATAATCGGGGACAAGGGGATGTCAAGCTGGGCTTGTATCAGTTTGAGTTAGGAAGAAACAGATGATCTGATGAAGCTGAATAACATCTGGAGAGGAGTTAATGTAAATGTAATGTCCACTCATTTCTAGCCAGAGATTAGCCTCTCATTTAAGATAGGAGAGTTTTGTTTTTCTCTCAAGTGTTCCCAAGTCTTTGAAATTCACTTCTTTAGAGAGCAGGATGTGGTGGTGGCACGGTGGTTAGCACTGCTGCCTCACGGCATCAGTGGCCTGGGTTTGATCCCACCCTCGGGCCGACTCTTTGTGTGGAGTTTGCACATTCTCCCCTTGTGTCTGCGTTGGTTTCCTCTGGTGCTCTGGCCTCCTCCCACAGTCCAAAGGATGTGCAGGTGAGTGTAGATTGACTATGGGAGATGCAGGGTTACAGAGATAGGGAAACGAACTGGTTTTGGGTGGGACGGTCAATCAATGTTGACTCGATGGGCTGAATGGCCTACTTGCACGCAATTGACCTCTATCAATCAACAGTATACTCTTGCTTTATGGTTACCGACATCAAATTACATTCGTGGTTTTGGTTATTTCATCTCTTACGTCATCATATTCAACCAACTGCAGCATCTCGAAACTTGCTTAATTACAATATCCAATATCAGCAGAGTACTTTTTCTTTTTGTCACGACCATTATCTTGAAATCTGCCGTGTGACCTCTTCATTGCTGTCAAAGTTCCTTATTTGTCCCTACATTGTCATGGTTTTACTTTGTCGAATGACTTCCTGGCTTTTGCATTTAAGACCCTATATTCTGCCCTCGTCAACACTTTCCCTTCCAATTCTGTACTAAAGATTTCATGAAAAACCTCAGAGTGTGGTGAGACTGTGGAACTCACTCCCAGAGTGAATAGTTGGGGTGAAAGACATTACAACTAAGGGTAAGCAACCAAATACAAATGAATGTCACTCTCACCAGATTCACAACAGAGTGAAATTAATACATGCAATGTCCCTCAATTTCTCAACTGTTCCTAACCAGACTTGATGAAGAACAGATCTTGCACATCAACATTATAGTTTAAACAAAAACCAACAATTATAAATACGGCAACTTTTCTAGGCCAAAGTTAAGTAGATATTCTAATTAATAGCAATGATTTAAACCCTTTGATCAAGTCCCCCATCATCTCAGAGACAGAAATTTAAGCGGCAAATTAAGAAAGAATTGTTTTTAAAAACTTACCAATTCAAACAAACAGTTTCCAACAATGTATTGCCAAGCCTTTGTGCAATACTTGGACTATGAGTTTTTCACAGACACGTAACTGTAAATCCAATTTAAAAGTCACTGCTGAATGTGACGAGACACCCCAAAGTATTCAGCCATTTCTTACAGGCTGGGACTCATTCCCAGAATGAGCCAACAATTCTTTAACTGGACAGTAGAATCTCGAGAGAACAGCTCCTGGGCTCAACAAGCAGCAACGCCCAATGGAAGCAAAGTTGGCGGCGGGGCAGGGCGGGGCAAGGGCATAAAACAAAAAAGCCCACTGACTCTCCCACTGCACAAACACACTGTCAGAATGCACAGGGGCTCAGTCCTGGGAGTGACCCACAGCAGTTTCATCAAGAGGGCCACACTTGATGAACAGATCTTGCACACCAGAATTATAATTTAAACAAGAATAAACAATTATGAATACCGCAAATTTACTAGGGCAAAGTTAAACAAGATAATCCAGTTAAAAGCGATGATTTAAGCCTTATGATCAAGTCCTCCACCATCCCATAGACACAAAATTAAGGGGTAAATTAAGGAAGAGAATTTTTTAACTTATCAATTGAAGCAATCAGTTCCCAACAATGGATTGTCAAGCCGTTGGGCAATCCTTCGATGATGAGTTGTTCACAGGCACATAGCCGTAAATTTAATTTCAAAGTCACTGCTGAATGTGAATGGACACCCTGAAGTATTCAGCTATTTCTTACAGACTTGGGCTCGTTCCCAGACAGAGCCAATAATTCTTTAATTGGACAGAAAACACTAGAGAGAACAGCTCCTGGTCTCAATGAGCAGCAGCGCCCACTGGAAGCAAAGTTGCGGGGGTGGGGGAGCACGACGGCATAAAACAAAAAAAATCCGACCGACTCTCCCACTATAAGCACTGTCAGAATGGGCAGGGGTTCAGTCCTGGCAGTGACCCACAGCAGTTTCACCAGCGGAATCAGATTGTTGGGAGCACTGGTGTGCCCGCTGGTGCTTCTGCAAGGTGCAGAATGATGAGAACCTCCGCCTGCACTCGTGGCAGGTGAACGGCCTCTCCCCGGTATGGCCCTGCCTGTACCTCAGCAGGTGGGAGGAATTGCTGAAGGCCTTCCCGCACTCTGGGCAGGGGAAGGGCCTCTCCCCCGTATGGACCCGAAGATGGGATGCCTGGGTAAAGCCCTTCTCGCACTTGAGGCAGGAGAATGGGCTCTCCCCGGTGTGGACCCGCTGGTGCCTCTGCAGGCGGGAGGAATTGCTGAAGCCCTTTCCGCACTCGGGGCAGGGGAAAGGCCTATCGCCTGTGTGGACCCGCTGGTGCCTCTGCAGTCCAGAGGAATTGCTGAAGGTCTTCCCCCACTCAGGGCAGCTGAAGGGTCTCTCCCTAATGTGGACCCGCTGATGGCTCATCAGGTGGGAGGAATTGCTGAAGACCTTTCCGCACTCAGAGCAGGAGAACAGTCTCTCCCCGGTGCGACTGCGCCCATGATTCTCCAGGTCAGATGGGAAACGGAAGCCTTTCCCACAGTCGCCACACTTCCACGGTTTCTCCACGGGACGGGATTCCTTAGGTTTCTCCATGACCGAAGCTTCACCTGCACACAAACGCGTGTACAGCACCTCTCTGCAGTGAATTCCTCCTCCCAGTTTGTATAACATTTTCTGGCTCCACAGTCAGAGTGCTGCAACAGTAGGGTCTCTCTTCCAGTTTCACTAATGTTGAAAACGTACTGAAACAGGAACCAAAAAGCTTGGTTCCTTCTCACAGAATCATAGTCGAAAATTGTTATTGTCCCGATGGATTCAGTGACTGTCAGACATTGACGTGAAATTGAGGACTGCAAATGCTGAAAGGTCAGAGTCCATGTGCAATGCTGGAAAATCACAGCAGATCAGGCGGCATCTGAGGAGCAGTCGAGTCAATGTTTCAGGCAAAGCCCTTCAGCTATTGATATTGAAACTTCCGTCTTCACATCTTCAAATAATCTGTAAAAAGAGATTACAAAAATCATCACTGTCAGTCCAGGTTAGAAGTTCCAAACAAGCAATTCTACTTTCCTCAGAACATTCTTTTATTTTTCCACAAAATTGAAAGCACCGTCCCACCCCCTCTCACCCCTCCATTCTCACTCCGTTCAAACTTATTTTCCCCATGGTACTGATTCAGGATCTTACAGAGACCGAAAAGTGAAAACATCAAGACAGACATCTTTAAATTTTGGATACATCCACCTGAAAGTTAGTGTCTTTCACGACATCTAGGAGTGAGTAAGTCTGATTTTGGGAAGCAAAAAAAAGTATCAATTCAGGATGAACCTTCAATGCTTCTTGAGAAACAACCAGACCGGAATGGTTAACATCTGGGGAGGTGGAGGAAATGAGATATCAAGGCATTGGCACCGACACCAGACAGAAACTGAACATACAGGCATGGCAAACGTTACGGGCAAGCCAGAGTCAGCCTCTGGTATACCGGGGAAAACAGCTCAAGCAATGCACTGCGTTTACTTTTAGCTTCATACTCGCTGAAACTTCCTCCCGTGTAAAACATTGTTTCCCTCCCCAACACTGTCCATGGGAAAAGCCAAGAGTGCTGAGACTCTGGAGTTGGGGGAATGCCACGTAGAATTCCCACAATGTGGAAACACGCCATTCCGCCCAACATGTCCACACAAACCATCCTAAATGTAACCCATGCAGACACTTTCCCCTCTCCCATTACACTACACTTACTGCACACTATGGGCCCATTTAGTATGGTCACTTCTCCCGAAACTGCACATCGTTAGACTTCGGGAGGAAACCAGAGCAGCCTGTGGAAACCCACGCAGACAAGGCAGGGCGAATGTGCAAACTCCACACAAACAGTCGCCCCAAGGCTGGAATCGAACGCGGGTTATTGGTGCGGTAAGGCAGCAGTACTCACCACTGATCCATCGTGCTACTTTCCTGTGCAAAAAGAGGTGGGGACTGGCTACTTTGTTAATTGTACCACACAGTGGATTGTTGAGTCAGGTTAAATCTCATGGGATCCAGGGAGAGCTAACCAACTGGGTACAAAATTTAGAAGCGCGTTGTTGTAGATGCTGGAATCCTTCCTGAAAACAACAAATGCTGAAGATCACAGTGGGTCGGGCAGCGCTGTGCTACTCTATGACTGGATAGTGTGGATGAGGAGATGATGTTTCCACTAGTAGAAGGGTTCAGGATGCCAAGTCAATGAGGGCATTTAAGACAGAGATAGGTTCTTGATTAGTAAGGGGTCAAGGGTTATGAGGAGAAGGCAGCAGAATGGGATGGAGAAACATATCAGCCATGATCGACTGGTGGAGTAGACTCGATGGGCCAAATGGCCTCATCCTGCTCCTGTGTATTATGGTCTTAAAGCGGAGCAGTAGTCTTAAGAGGTTCTCACAAACTATTTCAGAATCCTGAAGAGGAGTTGTTGGATTGGAAACCTTAACTCTGCTTTCTCTCCAGTCCTGCTGAGTTTTTCCAGTCTTGTCAGTTTTTGTTTCAGATTTCCAGCATCCACAGTTCTTTGTCTTATTTATCACAGTCATTTCTTGCCTTTCCCAAGTGTCTGGAACTTCATCTCTTTGATCTTCAAACTGTTCACTTACCCTAGAAATGACCACTCCCTCCTTATCAGAGTAGATCCCTTTGTTGCAAAATGATTGTTCAATTCTGTGACCAAAATAATTGCATTGGTAATTACTTACACCAGGGACTCTCAATATCTCAGGCAAGAACATAGCCAGATTATTTCAGACAGTACATCTATGTGATTTGATACAATTCCCTATTCCCTACTTTACCAGCGTGCTGCTGGGAATGGAGGGTTTGAGTTAAGAAGAAGCTGGGACATTTTTCCAACGAAGCCCAGCAAGTTGACAGATAAATTTTTAGATTTTAGATTAGATTAGATTACAGTGTGGAAACAGGCCCTTCGGGCCAACAAGTCCACACCGACCCGCCGAAGCGAAACCCACCCATACCCCTACATTTACCCCTTACCTAACACTACGGGCAATTTAGTATGGCCAATTCACCTAACCTGCATCTGCACATCTTTGGACTGTGGGAGGAAACCGGAGGAAACCCACGCAGACACGGAGGAGAACGTGCAAACTCCACACAGTCAGTCGCCTGAGTCGGGAATTGAACCCGGGTCTCTGGCGCTGCGAGGCAGCAGTGCTAACTGCTGTGCCGCTGTGCCACCGTGCCGCCCACAACTTTATAGAGTTTTTTTTAAATCAGGAGGGGTATAGAAAAGGTGTCATTTCCAGGAGGTTCAGAATAGTTTATTGCTCCAGAAGGTGTAAAATGGGGTCAAAGATTCAGCAGAAATCGAGCAGAGCTGAGAACAGACATCATTTAACTCTGTTGGAACAGGGAGACCAGAGGACAGAGAAATTAGGACCTGAAATCCGAGCTGACACCAGACTACCATGTTATCAGTGCTTTGATTAGCAGTGCCCACCCTCTACCTTTTCTGAGCCTCTCACTCGACTTGAATGCCACGTATCCCCTCAATATTCCGGATCCAATCCTTGTCATTCTGAAGCCATATCTCTGTAAGGAGTCTTAGATCATAATTATTCTCTTCAACGTATGCAGTCAATTAATTCGCTTTTGTTACAATGCAGCACACATTCACATACTGAGCTTTTAGTTTTATTTTTGGTGATGATTAGAATCCAGTTTTGATTGCTACTACATTTATTCTCCTTGTCCCTTTCTATCATTGTCTGATATTTGGTTTCCATATCACTGCATTGCTCACTGGCCTTGATTTGGATAGGCTAAGCAAAATTGCCCAGTGTGCAGGGATGTGCAGGTTAGGTAGGTTAGTCATGGGAAACGCAGGGTTATAGTTTCAAAGTAATAGAAGGAGTAGGCTATTTGGCCCATCGACCCTGCTCTGCCATTCATTAAAATCATGGCTGATCTATCAATCATCTCAGCTCCTCCTAATTGCATTATCCCAACTACCCTTAATTCCCCTACCACGCAAAAACCCATCCAACAGTGTCTTAATAAAGCTGCCTCCACTGCGTCCTTGAGCACAGAATTCCATTAATTTACCATTAACCACATAGGTCCAGCCCTGATTTGCCTCATCAAAATGCAACAGCTCATATTTGTTTAAATTAAACTCCATCCACTACTCCTTAGCCCATCGGCTCATCGGATCAATTATAATTTATATTAAACTTTCTTTCCCATCTTATTCCCTAAAAGCTGAAAATCTCCATCCCACACACTCACCCTCCATTCTCACTTTGTTGAACCTAATCCCGGCTGTCCTCATCCTGAAGGGTTTGGTTCATGCTGATTAACAGACCCACAGACAAGGGGGATCTAACTGAAACGTACAGAATATTGAACGGCCTGGACAGAGTGGACATTGGGAAGATGTTTTCATTGGGAGGAGAGACTAATACCCATGGGCATAGCCTAAGCACAAAGGGAGAATGGAGATTAAGAGAAATTTCTTCAGCCAGAGAGTGGTGAATCTATGGAATTTATTGTCACAGAAAGCTGTGGAGGCCAGGTCACTGAGTATGTTTCACACTGAGATCGAGTATCAAGGGTTGAGAGTTGCATGGAGAAAATGGGAGAATGGGGCTGAGAAACGTAGCAGCCAGGATAAGTTGGGAGCAGGAGTAGACCACTTGATTTTTCCAGCCTGCACCAGCATTGAACACTTCATAACTGGATATGGATATACCTACATCTAGGGCGGATATGCTGGAACCTTTCTCACTGGAACATAGGAGATTGAGAGGATTATAAAATCATGAGGGATACAGATGAGGTGAACAACCGGTGTCCTTTCCCTCATCTGGGGGTTTCAGGATCTGGGAGCAAATATTTTGAGGTGAGTAGAGAAAGATTTTATAAAGACAGGACAAGGATTGTTTTTTAAGAGAGTGGTCTGAGTGCAGAATGAATGTCCAGAGGAAGTCATAGAGTCATAGAGATGTACAGCACAGAAACAGACTGTTTGGTCAAACTTGTCCATGCCGACCAACTATCCCAACCCAATCTAGTCCCACCTGACAGCACACGGCCCCATATCCCTCCAAACCCTTCCTATTCATATACCTAACCAAATGCCTTTTAAATGTTGCAATCGTACTAAACTTCATCACTTCCTCTGGCAGTTGATTCAATAAACGTACCATCCTCTGCGTGAAAACGTTGCCCCTTAGATCTCTTTTGTATCTTTCCCCTCTAACGCTAAACCTATGCCCTCTCGTTCTGGATTCCCCCACCCCAGGGAAAAGACTTTGTCTATTTATCCTATCCATACCCCTCATGATTTTATACACGTACAGTTACAACGTTTAAAAGACATTTGGATAAGTACATGAATATAAAAGGTTCGAAGGTTTATGGGCCAAACACTGGTGGGTGGGACGAGTTTAGTTTGAGAACATACTCAGCATGGACTAGTTGGATGAAGGGTCTGTTCAGTGCTGTCAGACTCTGTGACTGACCTGTACTGGTCTTAAAACCATTTTCTTACCTCCCCCCATAACCATCCACTTCTTTGTTGTTCAAAACTCAGATGAATTTAGCCTTGAATATGTTCAAATACCCCACTTCTGAACTGAATTCCTCTTCGTAATATACCACTTGCCTCGCTCATTGCCTGCTGCATCTGCCCGACAACTGGCATTGACTGGTGTGGAGGGACTCTGAGACCCGTTTGTACATCCATACATCATTCCTGATGAAGGGCTTGTGCCCGAAACGTTCACTGTCCTGCTCCTCAGATGCTGCCTGACCTGTTGTGCTTTTCCAGTGCCACATTTTTCGACTTTCACCTCTAGTCCTCACTTTCTCCACATTCCAATATATCACCATTTAAACAATGCACTGCTTTTTTTTAAACAGCCAAGGCGATAACTTCACATTGCGGCACTGCACTTGCCATGTGTTTGCCAATTGAGATACAGACCTGGACCAACTTCGGGAAGAGGCAAAACACTGAGTTCTGAACAAAAACGGTAGCACACTCAAAACGTTGGCTCTGTTTACCTTTCCACAGATGCTGCTCGACCCGTTGGCTTTCTGCAGTATTCGCTGTGTTTGAACTGATAGAAGACAATGGTAATTCTGGGCGGGGCAGGTTGAATTATGAATTGAATAGATGCTTCCTCAACGAGACTGTGGGAGTGATTCCCGGGCCTGTCTCTGTGGCGCAATTGGTCAGCGCGTTCGGCTGTTAACCGGGAGGTTGGTGGTTCGAGACCACCCAGGGACGGGGTGTTTGTTGTTCGCGCTCCTACAGCTTTCTTGTCTGCAAAGATGCGCGTTTTTAATGGTGTCAGGAAAATATTTCCCAAACGGAAATCTTTTCCACTGAGGAAGCACAAAGGTGTTTCTGAATTGATTGAATTTCTAACGTAAAGGAGTGCGGATGCTAAGAGTCCGAGACAGAAGGCGAAAGTGCTCTAGCAACTCAGTAGGTTTGGCTGTACCTGGATGAGGGAAAAAAAGTCCTGAAATGTTGTCTCTGATTCTCTTTCTGCAGATGCTGCCTGACCTGCTGAGTTGCTCCTGCAATTTCTGGTTTTGTTTTTAAATGAACGTCCATTTCATCTTTCGGGATGAAACACACAGACTCGCCATTTGCAGATATTTAACCCTTTCGAAACCTGTGAAGTGATTGGATTCAAACAAACTCTGCAATGATTTACTCTTTCTCAGCTCCACAGGCAGAGAGACCTCGAAAATGAAGCTGTCAGTGTGGTTCTGTATTGGTGGGCCGAGTGGTGAATGCGATGGATATGAAATCCATTGCGGTTTCCCCACGCAGGTGTGAACCCTGCCGACGACAGTTGAGAACTGTCGTCAAAAAGAAAGGGAGATTGCTCCACGGCTTTTTGAAAGATGCAAATCAGTGGGGGGGGGGGGGGGGGGGGGGGTGGGGGGGGCGGGTTGAAATATTTCAATCACATTGGGACTGATCGGGAATCTGCAACCCACTGCCTGTCAGGGTGGAACAAACAGATACCCACAGAGCTGTTTTTGAGGATATGAGCCAAGTGTTTGCAAGTGAGACGAGAACAGTGAGGGGCGTGAAGTAGTGGTCGAAATGAAGCAGGCACCTGAGGACAAAGGTGTTTTATTTGTCAGTGAAAGATACTGATTCACAAAGTTGGATCGATGGAAGGGAAGCAGTGACGGTGATTATCTTTGGCTGTTTACCTCTACCTCAAAAATTCGGCAGAATTTTAAAGTCACAATGAAAAGAAGTAAAAGTGACATTAGGAAGAACGTTTTCGTACAGGGAGTGGTAGGGTCAGTAAGTCCCTGTATGTCATTGACAAAGAGGAAGATTCAATGGACACAAAAGGGAATTCGGTGGTCACGTTCAGATGTGCAGATTTACGCTGAGTAGGCGAGAGAATGAAACGAACAGAGACACACGTTTACTTAAGTGTAGAACCAGCAGAGCGAAGGTGGGCCACATGGCCTCCGTCTGCGCTGTGACACATGTTGTGATTCAGTGTGAAATCACAGTTCGACCAACAGAATGTGGGAATTTAGAAATAAGTTTATATTTACACAGCCTCCATACGTCTGCGAAACAGCATATTACACGGCAGCAGTGGAGGTCTTTGACATCAGGCTCGAACGTGCCTGCCGCGTGCCAGACGAAAACCTGAAGTGTTCTGTGGAAGGGGCGTCGCGTGCGGCAGCAGAGTGGCGCAGCGGGAGCGTGCTGGGCCCGTAACCCAGAGGTCGATGGATCGAAACCATCCTCTGCTATTATTCAATGTCTCCTCGAGCTGCTTTCCTTAAGATCGGTGCTCTCTTCGGCAAGCTGCCTGCCTTTGCGTCTCCTTCCCGAGTGTCCAAATGTAGCATATCGATGCACTCGCCAAATCCACTCAACTCATGTGGCAAGATTTTAGAGGTCTCAGTGGTAGTCTGTACTTCGTCTGTTTCCTCTGAACTGAATCGCAAACCCAGTTCTCTGCGATGCCAATCAGCTGGTAAAGTTGAAACACATGCCTTGCGGTTTCGTCCATTCCTTGCAGTAATTCGCCACCCTGATTCAGACGAGAATGACAAGCATGTCAGAAGCCGCATTACAACTCAGACATAGTCCCCTACAATTAGGACGTATTCCACCGATTGTGAATAACCTCAGAGAGAGAGACAAGTGACAGACAGTCGTCGTCGACTCAATGGGCTGAACGGCTTCTGTCTGCGCGAGAATGATGCTACGTGTTTATGCCGTCCCACTGCCTGTCTCTGGGACAGAGAGGCTGAGGGAGCAAAACTGGTTCATTTTTAACCGTCCCTTCCGTGTTGGACTGCCTGCAGTCCCTCAGCTCAGAGCGGTGGGGATGACTCTCAGTGAGTGAAGGTTTCACTCGGATTCTCTTCATCTGGGACACTTTGGGGCTCAGATGTTAACTGCTGAAATGGACACCGAGGACTCTTCGCCCAGGTAAATTTACATTGTTGTGCAGCCTTCTTGGTGTTCAGAAATCGTCTTCACCCAGCAATCTTACGGAAAGTCTATTGCAAAGTGGGCATCGCTTTCTTTGCTGCGACAGCACAGCAGTTAACATCTGAGCCCCAAGTGTCCCAGATGAAGAGAATCCGAGTGAAACCTTCACTCACTGAGAGTCATCCCCATGGCCCTGAGCTGAGGGACTGCAGGCAGTCCAACACGGAAGGGACGGTTAAAAATGAACCAGTTTTGCTCCCTCAGCCTCTCTGTCCCAGAGACAGGCAGTGGGACGGCACAAACACGTAGCATCATTCTCGCGCAGACAGAAGCTGTTCAGCCCATCGAGTCCACGGCGATTCTCTGTCACTTGCCTCTCTCTGAAGTTATTCACAATTGGTGATCTGTCCTGATCGTGGGGGAATGTGTTTGAGTCGTAATGCGGTTTCTGACAAGCCGACCGTTTTATCATTCACGTCCGAACCGGCATGGCGAATTACTGCAGGGAATGGACAAAAACGTAAGGCATGTGTTTCAACTTTATCAGCTCATTGACATCTCAGAAAAGTGGTTTTACAATTCACTTCAGAGGAACTCGACGGAGAACAGGAGAAGACCACTCAGACCTCCAGAAGCGAGTCACTTCGCCTGCGTGAATTTGGCGAGTCGATCAGTACGATACATGTCACTCAGACACTCGAAGTTATGGGGAGCAGATGCAAAGGAAAGATATAGAACAGAGACTCACGACAAAGGAAAGCTGCTCAAGGAGAGTTTGAGCAATAGCAATCGAGGATGGTCTCGAGCTATGGGCCTCTGGGTTGTGGGGCCCGCACGCTTTCGTTGCGTCACTCTGTGTTTCGTATGCCGTGCGTTTTCTCAGAACCCTTCAGCTTTTCGACAGGCATCTGGCATGCACGTTCCAGACTCATATCAAAGATCTCCACTGCTGTTATGTAATATACTGCTGCGCAGAGGTGTGGAGGCTCTGTTAATATGAACATTCTGTTCGTCGAACATGACCACCGAATTCAATTTTGTGTCAATTGAATCTGCCTCTTTATCACTGTCAGACAGGGATTTACTGACCCTAACCATTCCTTGTACGAAAACGTTCTTCCGAATGTCACTTTTACTTCTTTTCCTCATGAATTTAAAACGCTGCCGAATCGTTCTCGATCCTTTCAGGCGTGGGAACACTTTCACGACATTGTTTCCAATCTCTAGTCCCCTCATGACTTGCCACGCCGGATTTCAAACTTCTGTTCTCCGAGGAGAGCTGTCCCAATTTTCCAAACTACCTTCATCGCTGACCTTCCTCAAACACGGGACCACTCACGTCAACCTGTTCAACGCTATCTCCAATCATTTCACTTCCCCGCTTCCTGCCCCATTCGTACTCCAGGGAGCCCAGCTTCGTTTAACGAAGGTGCCTTTTGAGAAGTTTAATCGGGCATTTTTGCACAAGTCAAGGAAGCCGGGATCTCTCGCAAGTCTGCCCGTTAGAAGACCCAATGCGAGAATCATACCCCTAGACCAACGAGCCACAGGCCGCTGGCTCTAGCACCTCCTGAACCAGCTGAGACTTGCTCAGTGTGAAATACATTCGCCATTGTTTTCAGAATTGCAAGCAGCAAAAGAGTTTCCAGAACAGTGCTTCTCATTCTGTCTCCCTGCTCATTTTGTTCATTTTCAAATTAACAAAACCAGCAGGTCTAGTCCATCTGTGGAGAGAAAGGAGAGATAATGTTTTGAGCCCAACGATCCGTCTTCGGAACTGATGGAATGAGTGGGCGGGTAAAGACCGTGGAAGAAGGTGGACAGGTTCTAAAATGATTGAACTCGGCGTTGGGTCCTGAAGGTAGCATGGTCTCTCAGGAGAAAATGAGGTTCCGCTCTTCCAGCTTGCGCTGTGCCTTGTGGGAGCACTGCAGCAAATCAGAGACTGAAATGGTGTCATGGGAACACAGTGGGAAGTTGAACTGACAGGAAACTGGAAGCTAACGGTCTATGGGAGAAAGGACACAGAACGGGGGATGTGCTACAAAAGTGTACAGAAAAGCCACACCCCCAGACCAGACCCTGAACTACAACCATCAAAACACAGACAAGAGAAGCTGCATTAGGACGCTGTTCCAAAGGGTGACTACACACTGCAGCACTGCCGACCTGTGAAAGGAAGAAGAACACGTCTACAGAGGCTTCACCAGGAACGGATATGCCCGCAACTTCATCCACAAGGGCCGAGCAGACAAACAACGGGACAAGGATCTGCCACGACCCAACACACTCACCACTTTACCTTATATAATAAACCTCACAGAACTAATAGCCAGACATCTCCGACCACTCGGATTCATGACAGCCCATAAACTGACAGCCACGCTCAGACAACAACTCACCAGAACAAAAGACTCAACCACATCACGTGGAAAACAAATATAGTTTACAAGATTCCATGCAAAGGCTGCACGAAAAGTCGACAGTACAGGGCAAACAGGCAGACAACTAGCAATCTGTAACCATGAACAACATCTACCCATGAAACACTATCTCTGGTACCCACACAAACACAGATGACAAGGACGATAAAATCGACTGGGACAGCACAACGGTCATAGTACATCTAAACAGAGGTCAGCCAGAGAAATTCAACAATCACGGCACTCATCCACGGACTCCACCAATAAACACATTGACATATGCCTATCACTGCAGCGAACAATCAGAACGGTCAAACAAAAGCAGCAGAAACAGAACCAAAAACATTCCAGAAGACACAGGACAGCAGCGCTTCACAGGTGGCTCCAACGCACTGAAGATGTCAACTAGACAGAGGATGTAACGCCTGCAAATCAACTTCCCAGCTCGGCGAGCTGCGACAATCGGCAGCCGAGCGACAAATCTTTCCGCAAATGTTGAACGGAAGTGTAATTCCAGCCGAAATTTGAGAGCATCCTGTTTATGTCACTCAGTTCCTGCAAGCAAAAACTTTGTTGTGATTCTGTTCGCCGAGCTGGGAATTTGTGTTGCAGACGTTTCGTCCCCTGTCTAGGTGACATCCTCAGTGCTTGGCAGGCTCCTGTGAAGCGCTTCTGTGCTGTTTCCTCCGGCATTTATAGTGATCTGTATTAGATTAGATTACTTACAGTGTGGAAACAGGCCCTTCGGCCCAACAAGTCCACACCAACCCGCCCAGACCCATTCCCCTACATTTACCGCTGCACCTAACACTACGGGCAATTTTTTTTAGCATGGCCAATTCACCTGACCTGCACATCTTTGGACTGTGGGAGGAAACTGGAGCACCCGGAGGAAACCCACGCAGACACGGGGAGAATGTGCAAACTCCACACAGTCAGTTACCTGAGGCAGGAATTGAACCCGGGTCTCTGGCGCTGTGAGGCAGCAGTGCGAACCACTATACCACTGTGCCGCCGTGCCACTTCCGGTTGTCAGTTCCAGCTGTCCGCTGCAGTGGCCGGGAAATTGGGTCCAGGTCGATGTGCTTTTGATAGAATCTGTGGATGAGTGCCACGCCTCTAGGAATTCCCTGGCTGCTCTCTGTTTTGGCTTGTCCTATAATAGTAGTGTTGTCCCAGTCAAACTCATGTTGCTTGTCATCTGAGAGAGATCCCGGGTTCAAATCGCCGTTTCGGACGTGAATGACAAGATGGTCCGCATGTCAGAAACCGCATCCCGGGGACAGAATGACAAGCAGATGTTCTGAAAACTCTTTGCTGCTGGCAATTCTTGGAGCAATGTGGAATGTATTTCACACTGAGCAAGTTTCAGCTGGCTCAGAGTCTCCAGTGTACATTGCTCTCTTTCCCGCCAGCTCTTTTCTATTCACTCAATGTCGGCTTTAGCAGCATTCCCGTATAACGGCGCACTGTTGTGCACCTCGCCTTCTCATCTGCTTCCCAAAAAACCTCGACGTAAATATTTCACATTGATGCACAGGCCCAATGTGCACAGTTGAGATGACACACTCGTGGAGGTCTGCGGGGTCTTCTCCTGTTCTCTGTACCCGATGTTGAGGAGGGCAATGCTTGTCACTGGTCACTCCGGTGTCAGAGAAAAGTTTAGAAAGAAAACAGTTTAATTTTCTGCCAGTAGAGAGGGCCCGGTTCCTGGGGACGCGCAACCGGCAGCAGAGAGACAGAATGAGAAGCAGCTGTTCATAGAGTCATAGAGATGTAAAGCATGGAAACAGACCCTTCGGTCCAACCCGTCCATGTCGATCAGATATCCCACCCCAATCTAGTACCACCTGCGAGCACCCAGCCCATATCCCTCCAAACCCTTCCTATTCATATATCCATCCAAACGCCCCTTAAATGTTGCAATTGTAGCAGCCTCCGCCACTTTCTCTGGCAGCTCATTCCATACACGCACCACCCTCTGCGTGAAAATGTTGCCCCTTAGGTCTCTCTGAAATCTTTCCCCTCTCACCCTAAATCTATGCCCTCTAGTTCTTGACTCCCCGACCCCAGGGAAAGGACTTTGCCTATTTATCCTATCCATGCCCCTCATAATTTTGTAAACTTCCATAAAGTCACCCTTCAGCCTCCGACGTTCCAGAGAAAACAGCCCCTGCCTGTTCAATGTCAACTATACTTCACTCTGATCAGACTCAGCTGGTTCAAGAGGTAGAGCGGGGGCGCAGGCGCTCTGTCTTTGTGGCTCGTTGGTCTAGGGGTATGATTCTCGCTTTCGATCTTCGACGACGCGGCCGTGCGAGAGATCCCGGGTTCAAATCCCGGACGACCCGCGTTTCATGACTTGTGCAAACGTGCCTGTTCAATTTTCTCAAAAAACACCTTCGTTAAACGGGTTTGGGCTCCCTGGCGAACCAATGGGACAGAAAGCAGCGAAGTGAAATGATTGGCGATACCGTTGAATAGTTTGACGTGAGTGGTGCGGTGTTTGAGGGCTGTCAGCGATGAGGGTCGATTGGAAATTTGGGACAGCTCTCTTCGGAGAACAGAAGTTTCAAATCTGGCCCGATTGAAGCTTTCCAAGTCATGCGAAGTCGAGACAGAGAAAGTAATGTAGTCAAAATGCTCCCACGCCTGAAAGGATCGGCAATGTTTTAAAGTCATGAGGAAAAGAACCAAAAGTGACATTAGGAAGAACGCTTTCGTACAGGGAGTGGTTGGGGTCAGTAAATCCCTAACTGACACTGACAAAGAGGCAGATTCATTAGACGCAAACGGGAACTCGGTGGTCATGTTTAAAGTAACAATGTGCAGAATTACATGGAGAAGACAAGAGTATGTTACGAATAGAGACCCACGTTCACTTACTGTGTCGACCCAGCAGAGCGAAGGTGGGCCGCATGGCGTCTATTCAGAATGAAATCACAGTTCGACCAACAGAATGTGGGAAGTTAGAAAAAGTTTATATTTACAAAGCCTCCATACGTCTGCGCAACACCATATAAGACGACAGCAGTGAATATCTTTGACATCAGTCTCGAACGTGCATGCCACGCGCCAGACGAAAGGCTGAAGGGACCTGTGGAAATGGGCGGGCATAAGAGCAGAGTGGCGCAGCGGGAGCGTGCTGGGCCCATAACCCAGAGGTCGATGGATAGAAACCATCCTCTGCTATTGTTCAGTGTCTCCTGGAGCGACTTTTCTTTGTGATGGTTCTCTGTTCAGCATTGAGAATTCCTGCGTGTCTGAATGCCCCGTATCATACCGATACTGTCGCGAAACTCACACCGTTCAAGTAACGTGCTTCTGGAGGTCTGAGTGGTCTTCTCCTGTTCTTCGTCGGTTTCCTATGAACTGAATCGCAAACCCACTTCTCTGAGATGCCAATGAGCTGAGACGCATATCTTGTGATTTCGTGCCTTCCCTGCCGTAATTCGCCTCGCCGATTTGGACGTGAATGACAAGAGGATCAGCATGTCAGAAACTGTATCACCACTCAGACACAGTCCCTTAGTATTCGGACAGATATCACTGATTGTGAATAACCTCAGAGAGAGACACGTGGCAGAGTGTCGTCGTGGACATGATGGGCTGGACCGCCTCTGTCGGCGGGAGAACGATGCTACGTGTTTATGCCGTCCCACTGCCTGTCTCTGGGACAGAGAGGCTGTGGGAGCGACAATGGTTCATTTAACCGTCCCTTCCATGTTGGACTGCCTGCAGTCCAGTAGCTCATTGCCGTGGGGCTGACTCTCAGTGAGTGAAGGTTTCACTCGGATTCTCTTCATCTGGGGCACTTAGGCTCAGATGTTAACTGCTGCGCGGTCGCAGCGATGAAAGCGATGCCCACTTTGCGAGAGATTTTCTGTAAGATTGCTGCGTGAAGACGAATTCTGAACACCAAGCAGGCTGCACAACAATGTACTCATATGAATTTACTTGAGGGAAGAGTCTTCGGTGTCCATTTCTCTCTGCCCCGCCAGCACAGCATCTTTCTATCTCTCCGATAACAGACGTTTGTAGGAAATTCACAATCAAAGTTACTCACTTCCCACTCATTGGATTACTTACAGTGTGGAAACAGGCCCTTCGGCCCAACAAGTTCACACTCTTCCGCCGAAGCCCAACTCATCCATACCCCTACATTTACCCCTTACCTAACACTACGGGGAATTTAGCATGACCAATTCACCTGACCTGCACATCTTTGGACTGTGGGAGGAAACCGGAGCACCCGGAGGAAACCCACGCAGATACGGGGAGAACCTGCAAACTCCACACAGTCAGTCGCCTGAGGCGGGAATTTAACTCGGGTCTCTAGCGCTGTGAGGCAGCAGTGCTAACCACTGTGCCACCGTGCCGCCCACAAAGTGTAAGTGATACCTCTCACCCAAGGGATGGGGAGTTAAAGAGCAGAAGAGCGAATGGAGTCTTCCCTCCCTCCAGAAAAGCGGACAAGTAGAAACAAATTGGTTTAATTATCCACCAGTGGAGATAGACCAGTTCCTGGGGATGAGACAAACATCAGCGTCCTGGGGACAGAATGACAAGCAGATCTTCTGGAAACACTTTGCTGCTTGCAATTCTTGGAGCAATGTGGAATGTATTTCACACTGAGCAAGTTTCAGCTGGCTCAGAGTCTCTAGTGTACATTGCTCTCTGAGTTTATATTTGCACATCGGCGACATGTCTGCACAACAGCACATGACACTACAGCAGTGAAGATCTTTTGATGTCATTCTCGAACATGCAAGTCACACGCCAGATGGAAAGCTGAATACTTTTCTGGAAAAGCGACCGTGCAATGGAGGAGAATGGCACAACGGGTGCATGCTGGGATCATAACCCAGAAGCGAAACCATTTTCTCCGACTCACTTAATGTCTTTAGTCGCTTTCCCGTATAACGGCGCTCTGTTCTTTTCCTTGCCATGTCATTTGTTTCCGAAAACTTCGGGTATCTGAGCTCAATATATCACATCGATACACAAGTGAAATTTACACAATTGCGCTGGCACCCTTGTGGAGCTCTGAGTTGTCTTGTCCTGGTCTCTGTCCTGATCTCATGTGAAACCTCTTCTCTCAGACGGCAATGAACCAGTGAAATTGAAACACATGACTTGCTGTTTTAGTCCATTTCCCGCAGTAAAGAAGCCAACGGTGTAAGAAAAGACTTCCTGCAGGATTGTTGTGTTAAGACAAATTCTGAGCACCAAGCAGGCTGCACAAAAATGCACTGATATTAATTTACCTGAGGGAAGAGTCTCCGGTGTCCATTTCTCTCTGTCCCGACAGCACAGCATCTTTCTATCTCTCCGTTAACAGGACCTTTGGAACAAGTTCAAAGTTGCCCATTTCCTACGCATGTCTGTAACTGACTTCTCCTGCCTCAAGTAATAGTGTGAGAGAGCAGAAGAGTGAATGTGCTCTGCCTTCCACCAGCACAGCTTGCAAGTAGAAACGAAATGGTTCAATTATCCACCAGTGGAGAGAGCCCGGTCACTGGGGACAGGACAAACAGCAGCGTCCTGGAAGCAGCGAGACAGATTGAGAAGCAAATGTTCTTGAAACTCTTCCTTACTTGCAATTCTGGGAGCAATGTACAATGTATTTCGTACTGAGCAAGTCTCAGCTGCTTCCGGAGGTGGCTGCACCCATGGCTGGTGGCTCGTTTGTCTGGGATATGATTCTAGCTTTTGGGTCTTCGAGCATATGCAGCCGTGTGAGAATTCTTGGGTTCCAATCCCAGGCGAACCATCATTCCTTAAATTGACCTGAGCAAAAATACCTGATGAATTTTCTCAAAAAGCCGCTTCGTTAAATAAGATCGGACTGCCTGAATTAGGGACGGCGCAGAGCTGCCATTGCAGTGAACACGGTGAAGAGAAACACTTGTTCAAAGTGAGAACAAGTATTGCAGATTTTTCGCCCGCGCAATCCGAGTCTGAATGAATCCTCCACCTGTATTACGCTCAATTCTGAGGATGACACTTCAGGAAGCGCTGAACAGGTTAACGTGAATGGTACCGTCCTAAGGAATGTCAGCAATGAAGGGAGATTGGAAAGTTTGGGGCAGCTCTCTTTGGAGAACAGAGGGCTGAAAGCTGGTCTGATTGAAGTTTTCCACGTCATGAGGGTTTTAGACAGAGGAAATAATGCAGTGAAAATGCTCCTAAGCCTGAAAGGATCGAGAATGATTTGGCAGAGATTTAAAGTCATCAGGAAAATAAGTAAAAGTGACATTAGGAAGACTGTTTTCGCACAGGGAGTGGGGTCAGTAAGTCGCTGTCTGACAGTGACAAAGAGGTAGATCCAATGGACACAAAAGGGAATTCGGTGGGCATGTTCAATGTAACAATGTGCAGATTTACAGGGAGAAGTCGACAGAATGAGACACTTATTTACATATTGTGTTGAGCCAGCAGAGCTAAGGTGGACTGCATGGCCTCAGTCTGCGCTGTCACACATTTCGTGATTCTGAGTGAAATCGGAGTTGGGCCAACAGAACGTCGGAAATTTGACAACGGATATATTCTACCCAACTGTGTACTCCATCACAGCAATGAAGGTGTTTTGACATCATTCTCGAAGGTACATGACACAATGCAGATTCAAAACAGAGTATTCCTTTGAATCACGGAGTAATTTGTTTACAGTTATTCAGTTGAGGTGAGCGGAGTTGCGCATTGGGAGCCACTCCAGTTAATAGGTCGAAGCCGTTTTCTCCTGTGTGACAGTCCCATCAGCACTCCAATTTGCTGTGCTTCCAGTCAGTAGATACAGCTCACTGTCCCATACTGATACACGGGCCACGATGACCCAGCTGTGGTGACAAGCTTGTGAAGGTCTGAGTGCTCATCTCCTGCCCTCTGTCTGGCTGCTATGATCCGAATCATCAAACCTCTCTTCTCCGAGATAGGAATAAACTGGTGAAGGTGAAACACATCAGTTGCGGTGTGTTCCATGCGCAGGAGGCCCTGCAGTAATTCCCCACGCTGTTTCACACAGCAGCATCCTCTCGGTGAATTACGCTTGGCAAAAAAAACGATTTAACCAAATCAGTGTCCGCCACTGGATTTTACCGTCACCGTTTATAAAATTCAGGCTCACCATTAATGTGGAGAGAGGCCGTCAGACTAGAGTTTCCGCTTCTCCTGTTGAATAAAGATAATTTTAACTGTGTTCAGTGAGAGGAAAGGATTTGCTGTTGGTGGGAAACATTTCTATCTGAACTCGCTATCACTCTCCTGATAGATTGAAACATAAAGCTGGGAGTCGCTGGATTATGTTGTAAAAATATCGGTATTACGTAGTTCACACCGCGCTGTCACCAACTGAACGAAGCGGCTGCCCAGAGGGAGGCGGCTGTGTTTAAATCCCGTGATGAACTGGGGGAGTTGAGCATTTACCCAAACAATGGGCACACCACCTCCCTGACCCAGTGTTCATAAATCAAACTGACAGCAAAGCTTCACGTGTGATCGAAAATTTCCACAAAGAAGATTTGGCTCAACAGATATCGAGAGTGAACGTACTCCTTTCTTGATTTGCAATGTAAGAAGTTGACGTCAGTGAGCCTGACGTGATTCGAACACGCAACTTTCCGATCTGGAGTCAGATGCGCGACCATTGCGCCACACGCTCGCTCAAAGGTCCGCGACTGGCATGCAGGGACAACTCGCCATTTGGATACAGAACTGGCGAGAAGGCAGAAGACAGAGGGTGGTGATGGAGGGTTGCTTTTCAGACTGAAGGCCTGTGACCAATGGTGTGTCACAAGGATTGAGGCTGGGTCCGCTACGTTTTGTCATTTAAATAAATTTGATTTGTATGTAAACGGAGGAGGTATAGTTAGCAAGTTTGTAGATGACACCAAAATTGGAGGTGTAGTGGACAGTAAAGAAGGTTATCTCAGATCACAACGGGACCTTGATCAGATGGGTCAGTGGGCTGAGGAATGGCAGTTGGAGGTTAATGTAATAAATATGAGGTGCTGCATTTTGGAAAATCAAATGCAGCCCAATTGCGGACACAGAGACGGGCTCAAGTGCGTATACTTCAACGCAAGGAGTATCAGAAATAAGGTGGGTGAACTTAAGGCGTGGATCGGTACCTGGGACTACGATGTTGTGGCCATCACGGAAACGTGGATAGATGTGGGACAGGAATGGCTGTTGGAGGTTCCTGGTTACAGGTGTTTCAGTAAGATTAGGGAGGGTGGGAAAAAAGGAGGGGGGGTGGCATTGCTAATTAGAAATGGTATAACGGCTGCAGAAAGGAAGTTTGAGGGGGATCTGCCTCTGGAGGTAGTATGGGCTGAAGTCAGAAATAGGAAAGGTGCAGTCACCTTGTTGGGTGTTTACTATAGGCCCCCCAATAGCAGCAGAGATGTGGAGAAACAGATTGGGAAACAGATTTTGGAAAGGTGCAGAAGCCACAGGGTCGTAGTCATGGGCGACTTCAACTTCCCAAATATTGATTGGAAGCTCTTTAGATCAAGTAGATTGGATGGGACGGTGTTTGTGCAGTGTGTCCAGGAAGCTTTTCTAACGCAGTATGTAGATTGTCCAACCAGAGGGGAGGCCATATTGGATTTGGTACTCGGTAATGAACCGGGACAAGTGGTGGGCTTGTTAGTGGGTGAACATTTTGGTGATGGTGACCACAATTCTGTGACTTTCACCTTGGTTATGGAGAGAGATAGGTGCGCACAACAAGGTAGATTTTATAATTGGGGGAAGGGAAATTACGATGCTGTAAGGCAGGATTTGAGGAGCATACGTTGGGAGCTTAGGCTGTCAGGGAAGGATGTGGTGGAAATGTGGAACTTTTTCAAAGAGCAGATACGACGTGTCCATGATATGTATGTACCTATCAGGCAGGAAAGAAATGGTCGTGTGAGGGAGCCTTGGTTGACGAGAGAGGTTGAATGTCTGGTAAAGAGGAAGAAGGAGGCTTACATAAGGTTGAGGAAACAGGATTCAGACAGAGCAGTGGAGGGATACAGGATAGCCAGAAGGGACCTGAAGAAAGGGATTAGGAGAGCTAAGAGAGGGCATGAAAAATCGTTGGCGGATAGGATCAAGGATAACCCCAAGGCATTTTATGCGTATGTGAGAAACCTGAGAATGACGAGAACGAGGGTAGGGCCGATCAAGGACAGTAATGGGAGACTGTGTATTGAGTCGGAAGAGATAGGAGAGGTCTTGAACAAGTACTTCTCTTCAGTATTTACGAACGAGAGGGACCGTATTGTAGAAGAGGAGAGTGTGAAATGGACTGGTAAGCTAGAAGAGATACCTGTTAGGAAGGAAGATGTGTTGGACATTTTGAACAACTTGAGGATAGACAAGTCCCCCGGGCCTGACGGGATATATCCTAGGATTATGTGGGAAGCAAGAGAGGAAATTGCAGTACCGTTGGCAATGATCTTCTCGTCTTCACTGGCAACGGGGGTGGTACCAGGGGACTGGAGAGTAGCGAATGTTGTGCCCCTGTTCAAAAAAGGGAATAGGGATAACCCCGGGAATTACAGGCCTGTTAGTCTTACTTCTGTGGTAGGCAAAGTAATGGAAAGGGTACTGAGGGATAGGATTTATGAGTATCTGGAAAGACACTGCTTGATTAGGGACAGCCAGCACGGATTTGTGAAGGGTAGGTCTTGCCTTACAAGTCTTATTGAATTCTTCGAGGAGGTGACCAAGCATGTGGATGAGGGAAGAGCAGTGGATGTAGTGTACATGGATTTTAGTAAGGCATTTGATAAGGTTCCCCATGGTAGGCTTATGCGGAAAGTCAGGAGGCATGGGATAGAGGGAAATTTGGCCAATTGGATAGAAAACTGGCTAACCGGTCGAAGGCAGAGAGTGGTGGTAGATGGTAAATATTCAGCCTGGAGCCCAGTTACAAGTGGAGTTCCGCAGGGATCAGTTCTGGGTCCTCTGCTGTTTGTAATTTTTATTAATGACTTAGATGAGGGAGTCGAAGGGTGGGTCAGTAAATTTGCAGATGATACGAAGATAGGTGGAGTTGTGGACAGTGAGGAGGGCTGTTGTCGGCTGCAGAGGGACTTAGATATGATGCAGAGCTGGGCTGAGGAGTGGCAGATGGAGTTCAACCCTGCCAAGTGTGAGGTTGTCCATTTTGGAAGAACAAATAAGAATGCGGAATACAGGGTTAATGGTAGGGTTCTTAGTCAGGTGGAGGAACAGAGGGATCTTGGGGTCTATGTACATAGATCTTTGAAGGTTGCCACTCAGGTGGATAGAGTTTGTAAGAAGGCCTATGGAGTATTATCGTTCATTAGCAGAGGGATTGAATTCAAGAGTCGTGAAGTGATGTTGCAGCTGTACAGGACTTTGGTTAGGCCACAGTTGGAGTACTGTGTCCAGTTCTGGTCGCCTCACTTTAGGAAAGATGTGGAAGCTTTGGAGAGGGTGCAGAGAAGATTTACCAGGATGTTGCCTGGAATGGAGAGGAAGTCGTACGAGGATAGGTTGAGAGTTCTCGGCCTTTTCTCGTTGGAACGGCGAAGGATGAGGGGTGACTTGATAGAGGTTTATAAGATGATCAGAGGAATAGATAGAGTAGACAGTCAGAAACTTTTTCCCCGGGTACAACAGAGTGTTACAAGGGGACATAAATTTAAGGTGAAGGGTGGAAGGTATAGGGGAGATGTCAGGGGTGGGTTCTTTACCCAGAGAGTGGTGGGGGCATGGAATGCGCTGCCCGTGGGAGTGGTAGAGTCGGAATCATTGGCGACCTTTAAGCGGCATTTGGATAGGTACATGGATGGGTACTTAATCTAGGTTAGAAGTTCGGCACAACATCTTGGGCCGAAGGGCCTGTTCTGTGCTGTATTGTTCTATGTTCTATGTTCGAAATCAGAGCAGGACTTTTACACTTAATGGTAAGTTCCTTGGAAGTGTTGCTGAACAAAGAGACCTTGGAGTTCAGGTTGATAGTTCCTTAAAAGTAGAGACGCAGGCAGATTGGATAGTAAAGAAGGTGTTTGGTGTGCTTTCCTTTGTTGGTCAGAGCATCGAGGATAGATGTTGGGAGCTCATGTTGTCACTGTACAGAACATTGGTCAAGCCACGTTTGGAATATTGCATGTAATTTTGGTCTGCTTCCTATCGGAAAGATGTTGTGAAACTAGAAAAGGGGCAGAAAAGATTTACAGGGATGTTGCCAGGGTTGGAGGTTGGAGGGTAGGAAGGTTTTATGGGGATTTGGGCCAAGTGCTGGCAAATGGGACTAGATTAGGTTAGGATATCTGGGCTGCATGGATGAGTTGGACCGAAGGGTCTGTTTCCGTGCTGTACATCTGTGTCACTCTGTGAGACTCCATGGGATTCTCTGCCCAAGAGAGCAGTTGAGACAGCTTCATGAAGTGTATTGAAGACACAGTTGGATGTGTTTTTGCATGGCAGGGGAATTAAAGGTATCGGGATAGTGCAGGTTGGTGGAGCTGTGATCTTAATGAATGACGGAGCAGGCTTGACCAAATGGTCTACTCCTGCTTCTGTTACTATGAATCTGTAACATTGCATTTCCCGCGGCAGGAACTTTCCCACGGCACAAAGGAGGTTTTCTAAAGTATATTTAAACCCCTTGCTTTGCTTGAACTCAAACTGCATAGACTTGGAGGAGAGTGGGATTTGCAAAGTTTCCTCCCCTCCACAACGTGCCTCAATTGCAGGGCAGCCGTTCGGCCCGCCATCCATTGTTGACGTCACAACACGGATGCGGCCCTGTCAGTTTCAGAGTGAAACTCCCTCCCTCTGGGCAACATCTGGGAGCCAAGCAATGTCTCCCCCTTTCCATATAACATCCTCCAGCAGCGGGGGAGAAGGGGAGGTAGGGGTAGGTGAAACACTGTTCACTCGTAGCAACTGGAATGAATCCAGGGAGGGAGCAGACACTCCAAAGGTGCTCAAATACTTTCTATCTCTCTTAAAGCTATTTTGCTTGCCTATTCCTTCAGTTTGGCACGTACACAGTTTGCACCCTAGAAAAGGATTGCTCCTTTCCTCATGTTCACAACTAAAAGGTTAGATTCTCAAGGAACTGAGCATCATTTAAAGGATTGGCACATTGCTCAAAAAATGTAGCTCGCCTGGGGCCTGTTGCTCGTTGGTCTAGGGGTATGATTCTCGCTTCGGGCCTTCTGGTGCGTGGGCATGCGAGAGATCCCCGGTTCCAATCCCGGACGAGCCCTTGTTTCTTACACTGCCTTGTGCAAAAACGGCCAGTCAATACTCTCAAAAAGCAGCTTCATTAAACGAGATCAGACTGCCTGAATTAGGGATGGGGCAGAGCTCCCGTTACAATGAACCGGCAAGGGCAGCACTTATTCTAAGTAGCGGGAGGAGGGGACAAGCTGGATGCTTAAAAAGGAAATTGAAGGGAAAGTTCGAACAAGAGAAGTCAAGAAAGACAACTGTATCAATGAGGCAGAAAACTCGGAAAGGCATCATGCTGTAAGGTTGAGTGAAATAAGGGTTGATGGGAAGGGTGAGAGCAGTAACAAATTAAAAAACGAGACATGAATGCACGAAGCATGAGACATAAAATGGATGAGCTTGAGCCGCTTTTGGAAATTGGAGATACGATATTGTGGGGATAACTGAGACGTGGCTTCAAGTGGACAGGGCCTGGGAAATGAATATTCAAGGCTACACGTGCTATCGTAAGGACAGACTATGGGAGAGGGGGTGGGGTGGCCTTGTTGGTAAGGGACGATATTCAGTCCCTTGCGCGGGGGGACCTAGAGTCAGGGGATGTAGAGTCAGTGTGGATCGAGCTTCGAAATACTAAGGGTAAAAAGACCCTCTTGGGAGTCATCTACAGGCCCCCAAACAGTAGTCTGCATCTCGGATGTAAGTTAAATCAGGAGCTGAAATTGGCCTGTCGCAAAGATGTCACTACAGTTGTTATGGGGGATTTTAACACGCAGGTAGACTGGGAGAATCAGGATGGCATTGGGCCTCAAGAAAGAGACTTTGTGGAGTGCCTCATAGATGGATTCTTAGAGCAGCTGGTGCTGGAGCCGACCAGGGAGAAGGCAATTCTGGATCTGGTATTGTTTGACGAACCAGAGTTGTTCAGAGACCTCGAAGTGAAGGAGCCATTGGGAAGTAGTGACCATAATACAATAAGCTTCAATCTGCAATTTGAGAGGGAGAGCGTACAGTCGGAAGTGACAGTACTTCTATTGAATAAAGGGAACTATGGAGCTATGAGAGAGGAACTGGCCAAAGTTCAATGGTGCAATACCTTAGCAGGGATGACCATGGAGGAACAATGGCGGATATTTCTGTGTGTAATGCAGAAGTTGCAGGATCAGTTCATTCCTAAAAGGAAGAAAGATCCCAGGAGGAGGCATGGGCGGCCGTGGCTGACGAGGGAAGTAAAGAAACATATAAAGTTAAAAGAGAAAGAGTATAACATAGCTAAGATAAGTGGGAAAACTGAGGACTGGGAAGCTTTTAAAGAGCAACAGAGGATTACTAAGAAGGAAATACGCAGAGGAAAAATGAGGTACGAAGGTAAACTGGCCAAGAATATTAAGGAGGATAGTAAAAGCTTTTTTAGGTATGTGCAAGGCAAACAAATGGTTAGGACAAAAATTGGGCCCTTGAAGACTGAAACAGGGGAATATATTACGAGGAACAAAGAAATGGCAGAGGAATTAAATGGGTACTTCAGATCTGTGTTCACTGGGGAAGACACAAGCAATCTCCCTGAGGTAACCAGTGGCTGAAGGACCTGAACTGAAGGGAATTTATGTTTGCCAGGATTTGGTGTTGGAGAGACTGTTAGGTCTGAAGGTTGATAAGTCTCCGGGGCCTGATGGTCTGCATCCCAGGGTACTGAAGGAGGTGGCTCGGGAAATCGTGGATGCGTTGGTGATTATTTTCCAGAGTTCAATAGATTCGGGGTCGGTTCCTGAGGATTGGAGGGTGGCTAATGTTATACCATTTTTTAAAAAAGGTGGGCGAGAGAAAGCAGGAAATTATAGACCAGTTAGTCTGACATCAGTGGTGGGAAAGATGCTGGAGTCTATTACAAAGGATGAAATTACAGCACATCTGGATAGTAGTAACAGGATAGGACAGAGTCAGCATGGATTTATGAAGGGGAAATCATGCTTGACTAATCTTCTTGAATTTTTTGAGGATGTAACTCTGAAGTTTGACGAGGGAGATCCAGTAGATGTAGTGTACCTGGACTTGCAGAAAGCTTTTGATAAAGTCCCACATAGGAGGTTAGTGAGTAAAATTAGGGCGCATGGTATTGGGGGCAAAGTACGAGATTGGATTGAAAATTGGTTGGCTAATAGGAAACAAAGGGTAGTGATAAACGGCTCCATTTCAGAATGGCAGACAGTGACCGGTGGGGTACCGCAGGGATCCGTGCTGGGACCGCAGCTTTTTACAATATATGTTAATGATATAGAAGATGGTATCAGCAATAACATTAGCAAATTTGCTGATGATACAAAGCTGGGTGGCAGGGTGAAATGTGATGAGGATGTTAGGAGATTACAGGGTGACCTGGAAAAGTTAAGTGAGTGGGCAGATGCATGGCAGATGCAGTTTAATGTGGATAAATGTATGGTTATCCACTTTGGTGGCAAGAACAGGAAGGCAGACTACTACCTCAATGGAATCAATTTATGTAAAGGGGCAGTACAGAGAGATCTGGGTGTTCTTGTACACCAGTCAATGAAGGCAAGCATGCAGGTACAGCAGGTAGTGAAGAAGGCTATTAGCATGCTGGCCTTCATAACAAGAGGAATTGAGTATAGAAGCAAAGAGGTTCTTCTGCAGCTGTACAGAGCCCTGGTGAGACCACACCTTGCGAAAAGACATTCTGGCTATTGAGGGAGTGCAGCATAGATTCACGAGGTCAATTCCTGGAATGGCAGGATTACCTTACACTGAAAGACTGAAGCGACTGGGCTTGTATACCCTTGAATTTCGAAAACTGAGAGGGGATCTGATTGAGACGTATAAGATTATGAAAGGATTGGACACTCTGGTAGGAAACATATTTCCACTGATGGGTGAGTGCCGAACCAGAGGACACAGCTTAAAAATACGGGGTAGACCATTCAGGACAGAGCTCAGGAGAAACTTCTTCACCCAGAGAGTGGTGGCTGTGTGGAATGTTCTGCCCCAGTGGGCAGTGGAGGCCCACTCTCTGGATTCATTTAAGAAAGAGTTGGATAGAGCTCTCAAAGATAGTGGAATCATGGGTTATGGAGATAAGGCAGGAACAGGATACTGATTAGGAATGATCAGCCATGATTATATTGAATGGCGGTGCAGGCTTGAAGGGCTGAATGACCTACTCCTCACCTATTGTCTCTTGTCTATTATTCAAAGCGAGAACGCGTTTTACTTCACACAGAGGGTGGTGGGCGTTTAAACGCGTTGCCAGCAGAGATGGCAGGGGCAGGCACGGTCGATTCATTAAAGATGCGTCTGGATAAATGCATGAGTGGGTGGGAGTAGAGGGATACAGATGCTTAGGAATTGACCGACAGGTTTAGACAGTACATTTGGATCGGCTCAGGCTTGAAGGGCCTGTTCCTGGGCTGTAAACCTTCTTTGTTCTATATGGTGTATATCTGATATTGTTGGCTGTTGTAAAAGTTTCTGTAGGAATTATTATTCACCTTCTAATGTAGTAATGGAGTTACGTCCTTTTTTTGTCATAATTTTTATTTAATAGGTCAGCAGGAAGTCATTCAGCAATTTTACTGCCTTTCTTTTCTCAAGCAGCCTTAACATTTCACTTTCATATCCTTGATTCAGCTCCATTTCCAGCATCTTTGTAGGCAGTTTGTTCCATGTTATTGTCACTGAAATGAAGTTTTCCTCCATGCACAGCTAAGGCTATCTGTCTGCATGAGGGTTTTCGGGTTTCTGTGGCCTGGATAATATGTGATCAGCAGACATCTCGCAATCTACAGGAATTGCCACCAATGTTATGTTCATTAACTGGACTGACAGTGATCACTTATTTTGTGATTTTTCTTTGTAGTAAGACGTGCAGAAAGAAATCGTATAGCAAATGATACATCAACTTCTGACAGAGCCACTTGATACATTGGGACTTGAATATCAGCAGCTATTCCAGTAAAGAAAACATGTTTGCTTTTGCTTGTTTGAGAGATTTTGGACAGTACTGTGGCAGGAAGAATACTGAGACACCGAGTGAGGGAGATTCAGTGCGCTGACTGTGAAAAGTGCTTCAAACCATTTACTCAGCTTGGAGGAATCAAAGTCTCATCCCTCAAGGTGGGAAAGGCTATGTACCCGTTCTGTTTGTAATTTCAATCCCAGAGCAACACAAGGAAAGCTCCCTCCAAAGGGGAAACCTTGGAAATGTGGGGTCTGTGGGAATGGATTCCCTTCCCCATCCCTGCTGGAAACCCACAGACGCATTCACACCGGGAGAGGCCATTCACCTGCTCAGTGTGTGGGAAGGGCATCAGTCGGATCAGCCATCTGCAGACGCACGAGTGAGTCCACAAGTGAGAGAAGCCATTCACGTGTCCCATGTGCGGGAGGGGTTTCACTCAGTCAGCTGCACTGCTGACCCACCAGCGGGTCCACCCTGGAGAGAGGCCATTCACCTGCTGCATGTGCCGGAAGGGATTCATCTGCTCCTCCCACCTGCGGAGGCACCAGCGAGTTCACGTGCCATCACAGGGGGATTGAAGGAGCGATGGCAGAGTGCCAAGTGTCGATGCACGAAACGTCGATTCTCTTGCTCCTTGGATGCTGCCGGACCTGCTGTGCTTTTCCAACACCACACTCTCGACTCTGATCTCCAGCATTTGCATTTTTCATTTTCTCCTCGAGAGCAAGGTTGGACTTGTCTTTTATTCACTCATTCACTCCTTACAGCCTGTCCTTTGTTGTGGCCTAACTGCACATACATCAATGCAAGTTTCAGAAAGATTTCTGCAGCTTTTGTTTTGAAAAAAATAACATTCTTCCCGACTGTAACGAAGTTTCTGAATATTTGGTTTTAGATATTCTCAATTTTAAAAATCAGCTATTTCTCACATGCCGTGTTTCCCAGGTAAAGTCATCACCATTCATTCTCTCTCTTCCCTGAGAAAGACTTCATACAACGATCAAAGAGGGCTGAGGCACGAGAAAGGACGATTGTGGGGGTGGAGGGGGTGAAGGGGTCGCTGGTGGTGGTGGAGAAGGGAGGGAAATGGACAGGGGAACAGACTGGGGTTCAGAGGGCTGGGGGAGAGAATAGAGGTTGCAGTGTGAGGAGAGAGAATAGGCAGGGGGCAGTGGATGGGGAGAAAATAGACAGGGGGCCAGAATGTGAAGAGAGAGACAGCACAAATGCCACCTTCTCCAGGACTCGTGTCAGTGTTCAACGAACTGGAACCCACTCCTCCCACATTTCTCAAAATACGCGTGGCTAAGGCAGTGGAACCATATCATCCCTACAGGCCATTCACACCGACTTTCCCAACAGCATTCCACTTAGACTCACTCGTTTACGCTACAGCCCTGCAGTTCCCCATGGCTATTTCCTGACGAAGGGTTTTGCCCGAAACGTCGAGTCTCTTGCTCCTCGGATGCTCCCTGACCTGCTGTGCTTGTCCAGCACCACACTCTCGACCCTAATCTCCAACATCTGCAGTCCTCACTTTCGCCCAGTAAGGGGTGAATGTTCTATTCCTAGTCTTTTAGATCTCTTAAAATCTTTCCCCCACACCCTAAACCTTTATCATCTAGTTTTGGAATACCTCTACCCTGGGTAAAAGACAGAAACGTTGAGCAGCCTGAGAAAATGCAAAAGAAATAAAATGTGGAGGCACAGGGGGAAAAAAATCGGCAAAATAAAATAGCTTCGTCATTTTTCTCTCGTATTCACATTTGGACGCTTAATATTTGTCATGATCGGGAGGTGCTCGTGTTGGACGAAGGTGTACGAAGTTAAAAATCACACAACACCAGGTTACAGTCCAATCGGCTTGTTTGGAAGCACTAGCTTTCGGAGCGCCTCTCCTTCATCAGGTGGTTGTGGAATATAAGATCGTAAGATCATAAATTCTGTGTCTTACGATGTTATACTCTACAATCAGCTGATGAAGGAGCAGGGCTCCGAAAGCTAGTGTTTCCAAATAAGTCTGTTGGACTATCACCAGGTGCTTTGTGATTTTTAACTTTAAAATTTGTAACAAATTCCTGCACACTGAGCATGGTCCGCGGTGTCAGCAAAGCCCTGCGCATACTCTTGGGTGTCCGCAGAAATGGCGCGCGAGCTGCTTTCCATGGAGCAGTGGAGAACGTTGGAGGACCGGAAGGAGTCTGGTCCTCCTGCCAATCAGAGCCGGCTATTGTGGAAACGCGGAGGTTGGACAGTGAGCTCTGAAGCTGCTGCTGCTCTTTTCTCTCTGCATAAGGTTAAACTTCACCGCTGACTGTAACTTCCTTCTTCTGTCTAACATTTGTGAGTACAACAGTGTTTTTCTCACCACGTTTTCATTCTGGGGTTCAAGACTGAACCGAGGGAGGGGCCAGACTCTGGAAAGGTTGATCCAGGTCTGTGTGTCAACTTGCAAACACATGGCAAATGCAGTGCCACAATGTGAAGTTCTAGCCTTTGCAGTGTAAACAAAATAGCAGAAAGGAGGTGCATTATTTAAATGGTGATATGTTGAGATGTGGCGAAAGTGAGATGCTGGAGATCAGAGTTGAATATTGTGGCGCTGGAAAACCACAAACGGTCAGGCAGCAACTGAGGAGAAGGAGAGTCGACGTTTCGGGCACGAGCCCTTCATCAGGAGTGATGTGTGGATAGACAAAGGGCTCTCAGTGTCCTTCTACACCAGTCACTGCCAGTTGTCAGAAAGTGCAGCAAGCAATGAACAAAGCAAGTGGTATATCAGCAAGAGGAATTGAGTTCAGAAGTGGGGATGTCTTCCTGCAGTTAGGTCGGTTATTGAATGTATTCAAGGCTGAGTTCATGTGACTTTGAAGAACAAAGAAGTTATGGGAGAAGGCAAGAAAATGGTTTTAAAACCAGTACAGAACAGATACAGAGTCGAACAGCACAGAAACAGATCATTCAGTTGAACTCGTCCATGCTGGCGGTGTTCTGAAACTAAACTGGTCCCACCTGCCAATGATTGGCCTTTCTCCCTCCGAACCTTTCCTATTCATGTACTTATCCAAATGTCTTTTAAACATTGTAACTGTACCTGCATCCAGCAACTCCTCTGGACATTGATTCCTCACACAAACTACTCTTTAACTTAAAAGAAAAGGTGCCCCTCATGTCTTTTTTAAATATTTCTTTCTTCACCTTCAAAATTTGCTCCCTCATCTTGAACCACCCACACAAGGGAAAGAATACCTGCCGTTCACCTCATCTATACCTCTCATGATTTTATAATCCTCTCTAAGGTCACCTCTCAACCTCTGATGCTCCAGTGAAAAAGGTCCTAGCTATCCATCTAGATGCAGGTATATTTATATCCAGTTATGAACTGTTCAATACTGGTGCCAGCTGGAAAGACAAATGACCTATTCCTGCTTCCAATTCTCTCACTGTGTCCAGGACAGCAAGAGACCAAACGACATAGGCGCAGAAATTAAGCCATTTAGCCCATCAGATCTGCTCCACCATTCAATCACGGTTTATACGTTTCTTGACCCCATTTTGAAATATGGATTTTGGAAAGGCAGATCAGAAAAGGATCTGCACATTTAATGGGGAATGTTGTTGAATAAACATACCATGGAGTGCTGGTTCATAGTGGAGTCGCGGGTTGACAGGATAGCAAAGAAGGTGTTTGGTATATTTGCTTTTATAGGTCAGTGCATTTCAATACAGATGTTGGGAGGTCATGTTGCGGCTGTACCGGACATTGATTAGGCCACTTTTGGAATACTGTATTCGGTTCTGGTTTCCCTGCTACAGGAAAAGTGTTGCAAACCTTTGTATGTATTTGGAAAAGATTTGCAAGGCTATTGCCAGAGTTGGAGGGTTTGATCTATATGGAGAGGCTGAATAGGCTGGGGCTGTTTTCTCTGGATCATTGGGGGCTGAGGGGTGACTTTATAGAAGTTCATAAGGAGCATGGATAGGGTGAATAGCCAAAATCTTTTTCCCAGAATAGGGGAGTCCAAAACTAGTGGTCATAGATCTGAGGTGAGAGAGGAAATATTTAAAAGGAACTTTGCACAAACCTTTCTCACACAGAGGGTGTTGTGTGTATAGAATGAGCTGCCAGAGGAAGTGGTGGAGACTGGTATAATTAAAGCATTTCAAAAGACATCTGGTAATAGGGAGAATTGAGAGGGGTATGGGTTATGTGCTGACAAATGAGATGATGTTAATTTGGAATATCTGGTCAGCACGGACAATTTGGACTGAAGGAAAGCAGAAGTGTCATTGTGAAGACTGGACTTTCAAAGCAGCTTTCAAAGATGTTTTGTCCTTACTGGAAGCTACAATGAAATCTTTCATTTGTGAGACAGCAACTGAGTGAGTGAGGACATTCAGGATATTGGTGGAAAGTGGGAATTTGTTGCAATGTGGAGTTGAAGTGATTTAAGTAAAGTGTGCTGAGCAGGGAGCCTAGTGAAGGGTTAGGTGGGTTTTTGTTTTAAACTGCTCATTTCTTTCAGCCTCCAACATTGTATTTCCAATGCTGTCCCTCAGTGGGATTGGTGAATCAGTAACTGGTATCGTTAGAAGCCTTACGATTTTCAGTACTGCAGGTATAGCATTGTCTCATCAGCTTTGTAAAGGTTACTGGCAGCAGCGGGAGGTGTGGGCTGGGATTCACTAGAAATGATTAAGCAGTTAGATAACACACGTACAAGAGGGCAGGGTGGGACTTGTCTTTCGATTTGCAGAAGGTGGGAGGTGCTGGTGCTGCGGTCCATGGCAAACACAACTGCGGTAAATCATAGAATCACTACAGCGTGGAAGCAGGCCATTGATCCCATCAAGTCCACACTGACCCATTCGATGAGCATGCCACCCAGACCCACCCTATCTAGTCGTTTCTGCCGGTGAGTGAGACTAGGTCACAAGATTTGGTGGAGTAGGTTTAAGACAGAGGAGAAGGAACTGCTTTTCCCAGAGAATGGTGAATCTATGGAATTCTCTGCCAAGGAAGCAGTAGAAGCAGCCATATTCAAGACATAGTTCGATGGGATTTTGTATGGTAGGTGAATTTAGGATAGTCAGGATAATGCAGGTAAGAGGAGCTGAGACGATGGATTGATGAGCCATGATCTTTATGAATGGTGGAGTAGCTCAATGGACCAAATGACCTACTCCTGCTTCTATTACTGGGAATGTATGAACATGCATTTTTTATGGCCAATCCGTATCAAGGCAGTGAGCAATGTGGTGATGCGGCAATGAACATCAGACAATGATAGAAAGGGACACGGAAAGTAAAAGTCCAAAGATGTGCAGGTCAGGTCAAATGACCATGCTAAATTTTCCCTAGTGTTAGGTTCATTAATCAGAAAGAAATGGGTCTGGGTGGGTTACTCTTCAGGGTGTCGGTGTGGACTTGTTGGGCCGAAGGGCCTGTTTCCACACTGTAGGGAATCGAATCTAATCAATCAAAACTGGATTCTACAGAACACAAGAATTGAAACTGAAGACTGTATGGCTGAATGTGTGCTGCAATGTAACAAAACTGAATGAATTGACTGCACAAATTGAAGAGAATAATGATGATCTGAGACTACTTACAGGGACATGGCTTCAGGATGACAAGGATTGGATCTGAATATTGAGGGGGTACGTGGCATTCAAGTTGAATAGGAAGCAAGGTAAAGGTAGAGGGTTGGCACTGCTAATCAAAGCACTAATAACATGGTACTCTGGTGTCAGCTTGGATTTCAGGTCCTGATTTCTCTGTCCTCTTCTCCCTGTTCCCAGAGAAAGATGTCTGTTCTCAGCTCAGCTGGCTTTCTGCTGAAACTTTGAGCCCCTTTTACACCTTCCAGAGCAATAAAACATTCAGTCGATCAAGGCCCAATCCACAATATTCTCAGCCTGACAACCATCCAGACTGAGAGAGTCATCGGAGCAGGGAATAAAACATGAAAAATGAAACAAAATTAGACATAAATGCACATTTGGTGCTTAAAGTGTGTTCATTAGATAGTAAACTAGAATTAGGGGTGTCCCAGGATTCTTATCATCCCCTACTTGAGGAATTCTCTCTCCCTAACAATATTTACATCAACAGCAATAAAGCATCGGTTATCAAATAGACATAGAGATATATAGCACGGAAATAGACTTTTTGATCCAACACATCCATGCTGACAAGATGTCCTATATAAATCTAGTGTCCCATTTGCCAGCATTTAGCCCATATCCCTCCAAACCTTTCCTATTCACACATCCATCCAGATGCCTTTTAAATGTTGTAATTGTACCAGCATCCACCACTTCCTCTAGCCTATTTACTCTATCCGTGCCCCTCATGATTTTATAAATGTCCATAAGATCACCCCTCAGCCTCCGACACTCCAGGGAGGCAGCCCCATCCTATTCAGGCTCTCCTTATACCACAAACCCTCCAACCCTGGCGACATCCTTATCAATCTTTTCTGCACACTTTCAAGTTTCACAACATCGTTCCTATCCTATAGTGGGGAGACCAGAATCGAATGCAAGAATCCAAAAGTGGCCGAACCAATGTCCTGTACAGCTGCACCATGACCTCCCAACTGCTATACCCAATGCATTCAATGAGACAAATGGCCTCTTTCTGCACTGCAGCAATTTAATGATTTGATTTCGTATCAGAGTCAATTTCAGTCACTATCTCTGGTTTATGGTGTGTCAGGGTGGGATCGCTGGTACCAGAATTGCATGCAATACTCCAAACGTGGCCTAACCAATGTCTTCTACAGTCCCAACATGACCTCCCGACTCCTGCACTCAGTGCACTGACCAATAAAGGCAGGCATATCAAACACCTTCTTCAATATGCTGTCTATGAACATAGTTTCCCCTTTCAAGGAACTATGAACTTACCATCGAGTCATACAGCATGGTCATGGACCTTTGATCCAACCAGTCCATGCCAACCATAATCCCAAACTAAATCAGTCTCTCCTGCCTGCTGTTGGCCTGTATCCCTCCAAACCTTTCCTATTCATGTACTAAAACAAATGTCTTTTTATTGTACCCGCATCCACAGCTTCCTGAGGTGGTTCATTCCACACATCAACCACCCTCTGTGTAAAATTAGTAGTTGAATGGTAAGCATGAGGTTGAATTGAAATGGTTCATTAAAATAAACAGCTTCTACCAAACCCCCTACAGCAGGTATGGTAGCAACTCCAACTCTGGAGTCTCTCAAATCGGTATTTCCATGGAGTGGAGGGGGGAGTAAAGTGTTGGATTCACAGAGGTGGGCATCTTCTGAGACTGTAAAGCTAAAATTAAACCCCATGCTTTGCTTGAACTCAAACCGCATTGACGTGGAGAAGAGGGAAAGGAGTTTGTAAAGTGTCCTCCCCTCCCCATGTGCCTCAGCTGCAGGGCAGCGCAGGCGCAGTGCGCCCCCCCCACCCCATTGTGGATGTCACAATGTGGAGGTAGCCCTGTCAATTTCAGAGTGAAACTCCCTCCCTCTGGGTAACATCTGGGAGCAAATCAATGTCTCCCCCTTTCCATTCCTCATCCTGGGAGGGGGGAGAGAGAGGCGTGGCGGGGTGTGCTGGGGGTGGAGACTGTTCACTTGTAGCAACTGGAGTGACTCCATGGAGGGAGCAGGCTCTCCAAAGGTGCTCAGATGCTCTCTGTCCCTCTCAAAGATATTTTCCTTGTGTCTTCCCTCAGTTTGGCACGTATAGACTTTGCACCCTGGAAAAGGTTTACTTCTTTCCTCATGTTCAGAATTATAAGGGTAGTTTCTCATGGAACTGAGCAGTATTTAAGGGATTGGCACATTGATTTCAAATGTAAACATCTGTTGCTTCATATGGTGTATATCTGATATTGTTGGCTGTTATAAAAACTTTGTGGCTATGATTTTTCACCTTCTAATGCAGGAAGAGAGTTACGTTCTATATCACTTGTCTCTTTTTTACTTACTAGGACAGCAGGAAATCATGCAGTAACTTCACTGGCTTTATTTTCCGAAGCAGTCTTGACATTTCATTATCATATTCGTGATTCAGCTCCATTTTCAGCACCTTTGTCAACAGCTTGTTCCAGGTTATTGCGATCTAAATTACGTTTTCCTCCATACACACTTAAGGCTATCTTGTTGCATGAGGGTTTTCTGCGTCCTGCATAATATATGGTCGGCACTCATCTAGCAATCTACAGGAATTGCCACCGATGTTATGTTCATTTAACAGTACTGACAGTGATCACTCAATTTGTGATTCTTTTTGCAGGAAGACATGCAGAAAGAAATCTGAAAACAAATGGTACATTATCTTCTGACAGAGCCATTTGAATCAATGGGCTTGAATATCAGCAGCCATTCAATTCGAGAAGAAATGTTTGCTTTTGTCTGTGTGAGAGATTTTGATCACTGGTATGGCAGGAATAATACTGAGACACCCGAGTGAGGGAGATTCAGTCCGCTGTCTGTGAAAAATGCGTCAAACAATTTACTCAGCTTGGGGGATCAAAATCTCACCCCTCACAGTGGGGAGAGAGACTATGTATCCATTCTGTTTTGAATTTCAAACTAAGCGCGACACAAAGAATGCTCCCCTCATGGGGAAACCATGGAAATGTGGGGACTGTGGGAAAGGGTTCCCTTCCCCATTGGGGCTACACACCCACAGACGCGTTCTCACTGGGGAGACGCCGTTCTCTTGCTCAGTGTGTGGGAAGGGATTCAGTTGGCTGTGCAGCCTGCAGACACACCAGCGAGTTCACACCAGGGAGAGGCCGTTCATCTGCCACCATTGTGGGAGATGATTCATTCAGTCGTCCCACCTGCAGACTCACCAGCAGGTTCACATCATGGAGAGGTGGTTCTCCTGCTTTCTGTGTGGGCAGCGATTCATCGATGCATCCCACGTCCTGAAACACCAGCGGGTTCACCTGGGGGAGAGGCCGTTCACCTGCTCTGAGTGCAGGAAGGGATTTGTCGATTCTTACACCCTGCTGACCCACCAGCAGGTCCACATCGGAGAGGCCGTTCACATGCTCTGTGTGCGGGAAGGGGTTCACTCAGACATCTACAATGTAATCTACCAATGGGTCCATCTCATGGAGAGGGCGTTAATCTGCTCTCATTGTGGAAAGTGCTTCACCCGCTCCTCCCACCTGCAGAGCCACCAGCGAGTTCTGGAATTTTTTGAGGATGTAACTCTGAAGATGGACAAGGGAGATCCAGTGGATGCAGTGTACCTGGACTTTCAGAAAACCTTTGATAAAGTCCCACATAGGAGGTTAGTGAGCAAAATTACGGCGCATGGTATTGGGGGCAAACTACTGACTTGGATTGAAAATTGGTTGGCTGTCAGGAAACAAAGACTAGTGATAAACGGCTCCCTTTCAGAACGGCAGGCAGTGACCAGTGGGCTACTGCAGGGATCAGTGCTGGGTCCGCAGCTTTTTACAATATATATTAATGATATAGAAGATGGTATTAATAGTCACATTAGCAAATTTGCTGATGATACAAAGCTGGGTGGCAGGGTGAAATGTGAGGAGGATGTTAGGAGATTACAGGGTGACCTGGACAGGTTAGGTGAGTGGACAGATGCATGGCAGATGCAGTTCAATGTATGGTTATCCACTTTGGTGGCAAGAACAGGAATGCAGATTACTACCTAAATGGAGTCAAGTTAGGTAAAGGGGCAGTACAAAGAAATCTGGGTGTTCTTGTACACCAGTCAATGAAGGCAAGCATGCAGGTACAGCAGGTACAAGAAAGCTAATAGCATGCTGGCCTTCATAACAAGAGGGATTGAGTATAGAAGCAAAGAGTTTCTTCTGCAGCTGTACAGGGCCCTGGTGAGACCGCAACTGGAATATTGTGTGCAGTTCTGGTCTCCAAATTTGAGGAAAGAGATTCTGCCTATTGAGGGAGTTCAGCGTAGGTTCATGAGGTCAATTCCTTGAATGGCAGGACTATGTTATGTTGAAAGATTGGAGCGACTGGGCTTGTATATCCTTGAGTTTAGAAGACCGAGAGGAGATCTGATTGAGACATATAAGATTATTAAAGGATTGGACACTCTGGAGGCAGGAAACATGTTTCCGCTGATGGGTGAGTCCCAAACCAGAGGACGCAGCTTAAAAATAAGGGGGAGACCATTTAGGACAGAGATGAGGAGAAACTTCTTCACCCAGAGAGTGGTGGGTGTGTGGAATGCTGTGCCCTAGAAGGCAGTGAAGGCCCAGTCTCTGGATTCGTTTAAGAAAGAGTTGGATAGAGCTCTCAAGGATAGTGGAATCAAGGGGTATGGAGATAAGGCAGGAACAGGATACTGATTGAGGATGATTAGCCATGATCATAACGAATGGTGGTGCAGGCTCGAAGGGCAGAGAGGCCTACTCCTGCACCTATTGTCTATTGAGTTCATGTGCCATGCAGGGGGATTGAAGGAGCGACGGCCGAGTGCCATTATCGACTGGATTATCAACCCAGTTCCGGGGATTCCCGGGGTTTGAATCCCGCCGAGGCAGTTGGTGGGATTGGAATTCGGTCAGAAATTTGGAGTCCTGAATCTAATAATGAAACCATTTTTGGGGGGACAAACTGCCATCTAATTCATTCATGTCCCTTTTAGGAAAGGAAACTGTCATTGTGGGAAAGGGTTCACTCAGTCATCTCAACTGCATTCTTTATCCGGTCTGACCTACACCTGACTCTAGACCCACAGCAGCATGGTTGACTCTTGACTGCTCTACCCATGTGAAATGAGTGGGAGTAACTTAAATGGATACAGTGTGCGGGTTGAAATTGCTGAGTGAGGCAATACTTCCTTTAGCTTAAGGCTGTACCAAGGATCCAATTATAAAGGGACAACTCAGCGCTGACCAACAGTAAAGGAAATGGAGTCGGGAGGAGTGTGTGAGCTTTGAGCTGTTTTAAAAAAAAGCTTCTTTTCATACACTTTTTTTTGCTGGGGAGATCTGAAGCTGTAACAAAGTTGGGTTGCAATTAAGGTTACTTGAACTTAACCCCAGTCTCAGACTGTCAATGAAAGCTATGAGATCCAATAGGTTTTTGTTTTAAAGCTGCTCATTCCTTTCAACCTCTTGGACTAAGTTTCCAATATCATGTATCAGAAGGAGCAGTGAATGAGTAGCTAATATCGTTAGAAATTGTAAATTTTTCATCTCTGCAGGTATTGCATCATTTCATCGACATTGTAACGTTTACTGGCAGCACCGGGAGGTGTGGGATGTATTCATGAGAAACAAAGTTAAAAATCATACAACACCAGGTTATAGTCCAACATGTTTATTTGGAAGCACTAACTTTCGGAACACTGCTCCTTCATCAGGTGTTTGTTTGAAGTTGTTTGAAGACACATTCTCGAGACAACTTAAGGTCTGGATCCCAATCTTGATTGAGACTGGTTCTATTTCCAAAGTAGGAATTTATAAAATCTCACATGGATTGACTGCCTGTAGATTGTATTTTGCTCAAAAAGCGCACAATGTATCTGCAAATATAATTCTGCAAATTCAAAATCACACAAAAGACTTATATGTAAGTGTGTGAGTGATAGAGTATCAGCCTGTGAGAGGGTGTATATGTGTGTGTGTCTGAGAGAGTGATCTGTGTGAATGTGAGCGTGTGTGAGAGTGTGTGCTTTGTGTGGGTGTGAGAGAGCGTGACAGTGAAGTGGCGTTACCTGTCATGTGACATGAACCCAACTAAAACTGAATAAGCAGTTACATAGCACACATTGGAGAGGGCAGGGTGGGATTTGTCTTTCGATTTACAGAAGGTGGGAGGTTCTGGGTGCTGGAAACTAGGGAAAATACATGCTGGAGGACCTTCGGCTCAAAGAGATGCAGCTGAAAGCTGCGGACACGTTGGGGGAATCATCAAACCCCCTACACTGTGGAAACAGGCCCTTTGGGCCAACAATCCACACTGACCCCCGTTGGAGCATCCCACCCAAAAACCTCCACAGCTATTCCCTGAATTTAGAACATCCAATCCACTCTAAGATGCACATCTTGGGACCTATGGGAGGAAACCAGAGCACCCACAGATGGGAGGGGGGAGGGTAGAAAAGTGCAAACTCCACACAATCACCCTGGGGGTGGGATCGAATTCAAGTCCCTGCCACTGTGAGACAGCGGCGCTAACCACTGAGCTGCTGCCGCGCCACCTAGAGTCTTGGATTGAAGGAATCGATTGGCTTCATGCCAGTCCTGGTGACACTCCAGCCCGTTTAGGGAATTGAATTTACTTCCACAGAGTTTCCACGGTGCAGGGGTCATTGCGTCTCAGCAGCTTCAACGATCCAAAGAAGGGCTCGTCTGCAGCGAGAACACTCGTCCACATTTCGCTACAGAGTTAAAGTTCTCTGCACAGTCAGAACCCTGGAACACTCCCACGCAGGATGCGTGTAATCACGGGGCTTCTCAAGTCACGTTGATGTTTGAAATAACTTCCCCTCCTGGATTCAAACGCTGCTGATATTCAGGCCCTGAGTAAATTTCTTGTGCACGCCTGAACAGCAAATCCTCCTCTGCTGATACCTTGAGAAAACAGATCATTGATGTCAGTGCAGGGCAGGAAATAGGATAAGAGAATTCTAGTTTGGACCGAACAGCCTTCCCTATCTCCTACCCGAAATCTCTGTCTCCCATTTCCTCCACCTTTCAATGGATTCCAACTCGAATTCATCCTTCCATCCTCCTGTTTTTGCCCAGCTCCCCTCACCGGAAAGCGCTGACTCTCGGTTCAGTTTCTTAGTCACTTCTTGCCATTCCCAGTATATTGCCCACATCTTTATTTAGTTTTTAAAACAGAAAGGCAGTGGTTTGCTGATGCCAGGATCTGAGGGGAATTGCGCTCACGCTCCAGATTCTCTCTTGCGTCATTCACAAAAATCTGCACTGCACATGTGCAAAGAAGGAAATTCTGGGAGTGGGTGGGACGCATTCACCACCTCCCCATTCAATCAAGACCCAATCATGCCCACAGCGCCCCCTGTCTATTCTCTCTCGCTATCCCTCGCTTCACCCCTCTCACACACATGCCATCCTCTCCGTCCATTCTATCTCCATACCCTCTTCCCCCTGTCTCGTCCAGTCTCTCGTCCACCCTCTGCCTTCCTCCATCCAGTCCCTCACCTCACAATCATTCTTTCTCTCCTCCCACTCTCTGCTCCCCTCCATTCTCTCTCTTCCCCCACCCTCTGCTCTCCATCCATTCCCCCTCTCTCCCCCCACCCTCTCCTCACATTCATTGTTGCTCTCTTTCTCCCCCACCCTCTGCCCCCTTCCATTCTCTCCCCACCCACTGACCCACGTCCATTCTCTCTCCCCACACTCTGCACCCCCATTCTCTCTCTCTCTCTCTCTCTCTGACAAACGCTCTGCCCCCACCCTGTGCACCCCCTGTTTCTCTAACTCCAATGCTCTGTCCCCGGGTCCATTTCTCTCTCTCTCTTCCCCCTAGCCTCTGTTTCCCGTCCAATTTCTCTACCTGCACCCCCATCCTCATCCTTTCTTGTGTCTCGAGCCCTCTTTGATCACTGTATCAGCCCTTCTAAGGATAGAGAGAGCGTGGATGGTGATGACTCTACCTGGGATATGGGAGGGTGGGGTGTGAGAAATGGCTGATCTTTAACATTGAGAATCGCTAAAATCATATTTTCAAAAACATCAGTAAAGTTTGAAAGCAAATTCGATTATTTTTTTAAAAAGCTGCATTTTTCTGAAACTTGTATTGAAATCTGTGCAATTAGGCCACAGTTGAGGATAGGCTGTCAGGATGGAATGGCCAATTCCTCGACTTGTGAAGTTGGTTCAGATTAATTAGAAATAGAATCATAGAGTTGCAGAGCAGGGAAACAAACCTTTCAGTGCATGCCAACCACATATTCTAAAATAATCTGGTGATCCATTTGCCACCATTTGGCCCATATCTCTCTCAACCCTTCCTATTCATATACCCCTCCAGATGCCTTTGAAATGTTGTAATTGTTCCAGCCTCGACCACTGTCTCTGGCAGCTCATTTCATACATATACCACGCTCTGCATGAAAATGTTACCAGTTCGGACCCATTTAAACCTTTCCCCTCTCACCCTAAACCTATGCCCCTCCAGTTTTGGCTTTCCTCTAACCTGGGGAAAAGACATTCAAAAATTGAGCAGCCAGACAAAATGCAAAAGGAATAAACTGTTGAGCCCCAGGAAAACAAACAAGTCTGGCTCCAGCCTTTTTTTCTCTCCGATTAGCAGTTGGGCCAGCATCTCCACTTGGCATACTGCGCATGCTTCTCGATGTCAGGAAGCATTGCGCATGTACGCTGGTGTCAGCAAAATACTACGCATGCTCTTTGCTGTCAGCGGAAAGGCACGCAACATTCTTGATCGACCAATGGGAAGCTCTGAAGGACCGGAAGGAGTGTGGTCCTCCTGCCATTGAGAGCGTCCCCACTATTGTCTGAATGCGGAAGTTGGACTATGCGCTTGTGAAGGTGTTGCTGCTCCTCTCTCTGTGCATGAAGATTGAACTTCATCCCAGACTGCAACTTCTTTCCTCTGTCCAACATCTGTGAGTACAACATACTCTTCTCACCCCCTTTTCCATTTTATTTTTTCGCTCTGGTGTTCAGTTCTTGACTTGCAGCAAAGTTGGCTCAGGTATGTGTCTTAATTGGCAAACACATGGTAAATGTAGTAACGCAGTGTGAAATTATAGCCTTTCCGATGAAATAAAAACAGAAAGGAGGTACATTGTTTAAATGGTGATATATTGGGATGTGGAGTAAGTGAGGACTGCAGATACGGGAAATCAGAGTCGAAAATTGTGGCGATGGAAAAGCACAGCTGGTCAGACAGCATCCGAGGTGCAGAACAGTCAACGTTTTGGGCAAAAGCCCTTAATCAGGAATGATGTGTGGATGTACAAACGTGCCTCAGCTACCTTCTGCTCAGGCTTTCTACTCCAGTCAATGCCAGTTGTCACATAGGTGTAGCAAGTAATCAGCAAGGCAAGTGGTATATTAGCAAGAGGAATTGAGTTCAAATTGGGGATGCCTTTCTGTAGTTAGGGAGATATTGAATATATTCAAAGCTGAGTTCATCTGACTTTTGAATGTCAAAAATAGTTATGGGGGAAGGCAAGAAATTTTTAAAAAGCATATTTTATTAGAAACTTATTCAAACCTCTCACAACACCTCTATACAAAAAAGAACAATACCAAAATACAGAAAAATAGCAGTACAACAATGTCATATTATGATACTATTAATAATGAGCTACCTAATATTCTACTAGAACAAACTTAGCTTAAACTAAACTACAATCAAATTGAATAAAAATAAAATTAAACATAATTTAAGTTAATTTGAATTCTATCACATTACTTTATTCTATTTCACTCACCACACCTCTATTAAGGCTCCCATCCATGGGAGCACCAGTTATTGCACCCATATTCTTTTCACCCAGCCTTGCCCTCCCAGGGCCCCATGAGCGCCCAGACTGATTCCCACAGTTATACCACAGCTCTAATTAATACTGCTGATCAGTCTGCATCAATATAATTTAGAAAGGGCTGCCACGTCTTGTAAAACTACTGTTTTGTGGTGCACCATATTTGTGAGGTCATCTTGGGGGGGATGCTCCATCACCAGCATATGTCACCCCATAAGCCCTGGGGGTTTTTCCAACGTCCAATTAATTAAAATGTTCTTCCTTGCACAGTGCATAAGAATGTTACAGTCTGTTCCTGTGTTCTCCGAGAGAAGGCAAATTTGGCAACCTCAGAAGAAGAAGTACCGGATTCACTTTAACTTTAATACCCCAGGATGTCCTTCAACTCCCTTACTATAGCACTCCAGTATCTCTGGATCTTACAACATGACCAATACCAGTGTGTGTGTGTGTGCCTATACTAATTTTACATTTGGGACACCCTGGTGATGTGCCTATCTTAAACTTAGCTAGCCTCTCTGGCACCACATAAGCCCTATGTAAAATCTTCAATTGCATGCCCTGTGCTTTGTTACATATTGAAATTTTCCTTACATTTTCCCATATATCTTGCCATACTTCTAATGAAATATCCTATCCTAGCTCCCGATTCCACATCCTAGAGAGTCCCTCCACATCCCCTAAGGTACGTCCCTTCTGTAAATGATACAACGTACTAACTGAAAGAGCACCTGTACACCAGAGTACTCTTTATTCCACATTTGACCTGTAATGCTGAGCCAGGAGCGTGGTATTCCTCTGTATATAATCCCTTGGCTGAAAGTACCGGAAAAGGTCCCTATTAGACAATCCATATTTCTGACTTAGCTGGCTAAGTGACATCAAGACCTAACCCTCGAATAAATCTCCCAGACAGAAGATTCCTTTATTCTCCCATGACTGAAAGCCGGAGTCCATTGCCCCAGGTTTAAATCCTTGAAATACCACCAGTGGGGTAATCAGTGAGGTCTTCAGCCAATTGCCCTTGTCTTGCCTCATTATCCTCCAGGCTTTCACTGGATTTAGAATGATTGTACTCTTACACTGCTCAGTCTCAGATTTCATCTTATCAATGAATAATAGATTAACTAGGGGACATCTCGACTGCAATGCTTCAACGTCAAGCAAAATCGACCCGAGTCCCCTCGTGCCCAGTCACACACATATGCTAAGAAAGCGCTTTTTTGATATCTCTTCAAGTCCAAAAGTTCCACTCCTCCTCACCCTGTGAGAGCTGCAATTTGATAAACTTAATTAGGGGGCGGCTGCGACACCAAATAAAAGAACCTAGCCAACCATGAGCCTCAGTAATACTCATCTGGGTAGCAACAACAGGAGCATTCTCATGGGGTACAACAGGCGAGGAAGAACATTCATTTTAATCAGAGCTATTCGGCCTAACCATGATAACGGTAATCCCTCCCACCGCTGCAAATCCTGCTTTATCCTCTCCAGTAATTGTGCATAATTAGCTTTATACAGCTGGTGGAAGGCAGTGGTAATAAAAATTCCCAAATACAAAAACCCTTTTGACGACCATCTAAACAGGAACTGCATTCCATCCTTCAGATCAGGCACCTCCACTAATTCTTCCCCTCCCCTATCGGCATGGCTTCTGATTTTGTAAAGTTGATCTTGCAACCCGAAAAACTGCCAACTAAATTAATTGTTCGAATCAATCGAGGAACGGACTCCTCCAGATTGGCCAAGAACAAAAGGACATCATCAGTATATAGGGTAATCTTACGTTGCCCCATTCCCACTCCTGGCGCCACTATTTCAGGGTCCCTCCTGATAGCCTCAGCTAATGGCTCAATTGCCAAGGTAAATAGCAGCGGTGAAAGAGGACACCCCTGTCGACTACCTCTCCCAGGTTTAAAGTTATCTGACTTAGTGCCGTTTGTGATGACTGCTGACTTAGGATCATTATACAACACCACCACCCATCTAGCAAAGATTGTCCCCAGACGAAAGCGCTGGAGGACCCCAATCAGGTATAGCCATTCTATCTGGTCAAATGCCTTTTCTGCATCTAGGGAGGCCACTGAACCCAGGATCAACCTTTGCTGGCATACCTGCACCATGTTCAGTACCCTCCTGATATTGTTGGAGGAGCTACGGCCCTTAACGAAACCCATCTGATCTTCTTTCACAATACAGGACAACACCCTTTTCAACCTCAGGGCCAGCGTCTTGGGTAGAATTTTAAAATCTACATTCAACAGTGAAATGGGTCTGTATGAAGCACATTCTTCGGGATCTTTCTCCTTCGTTAAAATGAGGGAGATATTAGCCTCCCTAAGAGAGGGCGGAAGATAATCCTGTGCATATGAATAGCTGTACATCCTCAGAGGTGGCTCCACCAACACATTTTTGAATTCCTTATAGAATTCACTTGGGAATCCATCTGACCCCAGTGCTTTGCCACCTTGGAGATGCTTTATTGCTTCCTGCACCTCCTGTATTGTCATAGGCCCATTCAACAGGAAACCTATTCCGTGTTTATACTAGGGAGGTGCAGGATCTCAAAAAAGGCCTGCATTCTCGCTGCACTGTGTTCATCTCCCTCTGACTGATATAACTCTGCAAAGTATTCCCTACATCTAACATTAATCTTAGTTAACTCACGGGTAACTGTGCCAACCTTCTCTCTAACAGACATAATAGATTGGGAAGCATTTTTCTTTCTAGCCAGATATCTACGTGGCTTATCTCCAAATTCAAACAATCTTTGTTGAGCAAAGCAGACCTTTTTTTCCCCAGTGTGTGCAATGAGTTGGGAGCAGCCAGGAGAGCTGCAGCTTGACCAGTGAAGGCATATTATAATATACTTCCTCAGCTATCTGCAGCTGGGTCTCCAACGTCTGTTGTTGCTCCTTCCTCTGCATCCTTCTAGTTAAATATAAAAAATATAAAAAATAATCAGGCCTCATAAATATGCCTTAGTGGCCTCCTACAGTATTTCCGGATTACTGGCCGTACCCGAGTTGATATCCCAGAAGGCTCTGAACTCTTGTGATGTACTCAACAAATTTGCTATCCCTTAACAGGAATGGGTCCATGCACCAGTGCTGTGCATCCATTCCACCACTCTTGATTTTACCATCTAAATACACTGGCACATGGTCCGAGACAGCTGTATTGCCAATTTCACAAGCCAATGTTCTGTCCAAGCATCCAATGGCATTAAAAAGTGTCAGTTCCCATGTGGTACTTGTGTGGGTTGGGAGAGAAAGTAAAGTCTCTTCCATTAGGGTGGAGATGCCTCCACACATCCACTAATCGCAACTCCTCGCACATGCCCACACACTGCTTACATTGCGTGGGTGTACCTGCCTGGCCCCTTGGCACCCTGTCTACCTCGGGATCCATTAGGTGATTAAAATTCCCTCCAATGACCATGCGGCGTACCCCAAGACTCATTAATTTAGCAACTGCATCAATTAGAAATTTAAGAGGGTGCACCGTGGGGACAATACACATTCAGGACGCCATACTCTTCACCATGTATTCGAGCTTTAAGAATGACGGACAGTCCATGTTTGTCCTTAATTTGCTCAATTATCTGCAAAGGGAGGTTCCTTCTTACCAGTATAGCCACTCCTCTACACTTGGAGGTAAAGGAGGAGAAGAATACCCATCATAACCGCCTTGCTGCAGTTTCAGATGTTCCTTATCAGTTAAATGTGTCCCCTGCAGCAGCGCGATGTCCACCTTTTCCTTCCTGAGGCTTGACAGCACCTTCTTTCTTTTTAACGGGGGAATGGCTCCCTTTTACATTCCAGGTGCACCACCTGAACGAATCAGTAACCATGGCCATCCAGGGCAGCCCGTGGTTTCCCACGAGGAGGAAGCTTATCTGAGGTGCAGTGAGCAATAAAGACATTAACTCTATCAAGTCTAAAAACTGCTCCTATTAAAAACTAAGATAAGTAAAAATCTAACCACCACATATAACTTAAGCAAACGCTCAAATAACCCCCAATTATGTGGAGATCTCTTATCCCTATCTCCCCAAACCCCACCATTGCCACCATCCTGGCTCCTTCCCACTGAGGCTGGCCCCAAACGCCAGGCAATTCACAGATTGAAAAAAACATGTTATTTACATTCTGAGCGTTAACAATGGTTACCCATCTCCCCACACCCCTTTCTCCATACATCTTAAGCACAGGTATAGCCACCCCCAATCCAAAAACAAAAGGACAGCAGTCAAAGAAAAGGCCCCACAACTGACCGATATACTAAATAATTCCATTTTTTTGTCAAGGCAGTACGTATAAAGCCGATAACCACAAAAAAGGGGCAAAAAAGTAGCATTGTCTTTAATTATGTCCCTCCCGCCTTCACCCCAACTCGATTTCTTTAATTCAGAGAATTCGCAAAGTGTTCGCCTTTTCTGCTGAATTAAAATTATATACCGTCCCTCCATGAGTGAAACGCAATACGGTCAGGGACCTCAAGGAATATTGTATGTTCAGATCCCTTAATTTTCTCTTAACTTCATCAAATGCCCTTTTCTTAATCCAGGCTCCTGAGAAGTCCTGAAAATATATTATTCTTGAGCCTCTGTGCATTAAAGCCTGTGGATCTGTTCCCAGTCTTCTTGATGTTTCAATCAGTAACTGTTTTTCTTAGTAATGCAGGAGGCGCACTAGGACCACGCGGGGCTGCGGGTCCGATTCTGACCTGCGCATTTCGATCCGGTGGGCCTGCGCCACATTCAATAGGCCCGACTCCAACTCCAGCCCCAGGAATCCAATCAGGTCTTCGCCTTCGTCACATTCCGGAAGACCCACGAGCTGTAGATTTTTCTTCTACTTTAGTTTTCCAGGTCGTCCACTTGCTCCTGAAGGACCGAACCTGGTCTTCCAGCATTTGGATCCTTCCTCCTGAGACCTCCGCCACGGTCTCCAATGCCGCGGTCCTCTCCTCCACTGCCTATTCTCTTTGGTCCAACATTTGAATTTCCTGACCATGCTTTTCCAGCGTGGCAGATAGTGGTTCCACCGCTGCTTCAATCTTTTCTCAGAGTTTGGCAAACTCTGAGAGTAACTGCTGCTGTCCCATTAAACCCAAAGGGACTGCCCTGGGAGTTTGAGCAATGGCTCCAGGCACCCCTGATGCAGTAGGGGAGTGCCCTACCTGGTCCACCCCTGTCGGCCCCTTTCCTTCATTTGCTTTCATTCTGGTCCTAAAGCTGTCAAACCACAATTATAGCAGCTCCAGACGTTCAATAAGTTGATATTAGCAATTGTTTTCTTCTACGGATGGTTAAAGAGGTGGGGGGAGGGGTAAAAGTCCACCTTTCCGGGTGTATGGCACAGAGCCCAGCACAGCAGACCACTCAAACCACCGCCATCTTGGATTTCCAAGAAAATGGTTTTAAGACCATTACAGAACAGCTACAGGGTCATACAGCACAGAAACAGACTCTTCGGTCCAACTAGTCTATGCTGACTATGTTCTCAAACCCAACTAGTCCTATCTGCCAGTGATTGGCTCATATACCTCCGAACCTTTCCTATTCATGTACATTTCCAAATGTCTTTTAAACATTGTCACTGTACCTGCATCCACTACTTCCTCTGGACACCCATTCCACACACAAAACACTCTCTGTGAGAAAAAAGTGGAGCTCTTCATGTCTTTTTAAAATCTTTCTCCTCTCCCCTTCAAAATTTGCTCCCTAATCTTGAAAGCCCCACCCTAGGGAAAGGACACCTGCCTTTCACCTCATCTGTACCCCTCATGATATTATAATCCTCTATAAGGTCACCTCTCAATCTCCTCTGCTCCAGTGAAAGAAAACCCAATCTATCCACCTGGCTGTAGGTATATTCATATTCAGTTATGATGTGTTCAGTGTTGGTGCAGGCTCAAATGGCCAACTCCTGCTCCCAATTCTCTCACTCTGTGTCTAGGACAGCATTAGGAGATTGGGAAAGGGGAGGGATAGATATCTTGTTTGTTTTTATTTTTAAAATGCACTTGATTCCCACAAATAAAATCAACAGGTACAAGTACAGCACATGCAGTATTCCTCATTGCAGCTTCAAGGTTTTGTGTCCTCTTCTTCCGCGTTGGCTCCAGCACATTCAGCATACTTCCCCCGCCCCCCCCCCCCACCCCCACCCTCCCCATCCCCGCCCTGAGCCGTTGATGCTTCCATTGTTTATAAAATCAAGAGAGGAATGGATAGGGTAAATAGACAAGGGCTTTTCTCTGGGAGTGTTGAACTATAGAGTAATAGGTTTAGGGTGAGGTGGCCCGGGGAGGGGGCGAGGAATTTAAAAGGAACCTAAGGGTCAATTCATGCAGTAGATGGCGGGTGTAACGAAAGAGCTGCCAGAGGAAGTAGAAGATGCTGGTATAATTATGACACATTTAAAAGGGATCTGGATCGGTTTATGACTAGGAAGGGTTTAGAGGATATGGGCCAAATGCTGGCAAATGAGACCAGATTCAGTGAGGATATCTGGTCAGCATAGACCAGTGGACCAAAGGACCTGTTTCTGTGCTGTATATCTAGATGACTCTGGCTTGCCACGCCAGTCTGTTCAATTTCTCTCTGGTGTCATAGCCTTGATGGCTCATTCTAAAACTCCCCCACCCCTGTGGGGGCACGTTAACCATTTTGTGTCTGATTGGTTGCCAAGAAGTTGCATTGCAGGTTCATCCTGAATTTACACACTATATTTTTACTTCCAAACATCAGACCTGCTCACTCTCAACAGTATCCCAATGTCGTGGAAGTTATTAATTTTCAGGTGGAGGTATCCAAAATTCAGAGAGGTGTCAGTTGTGACTGTTTTGCTCTTCTGTCCCTGTCAGATCCTGAATCAGCACTTTCAGGAGAATTAGAATGGAGTGAGAACAGAGGAAGAGAGAGAGAGAGTGGGATGGTGCTTTCAGTTTTGTGGAATAACAAAAGAAAAGAATGTTCTGCAAAAAGTAGAATTGCTTGTTCTGAATTTCTACCCTGGACTGACAGTGATGACTTTTGTAATCTCTTTTTAGAGTATTTGATCTGAAGTTGAAGATTCAAAATCGATAGATGAAAGGCTTATGCCTGAACCACTGACTCTCCTGCTCCTCAGATGCTGCCTGACCTGCAGTTTTCGACTCTGATTCTCCAGCATTTGTGAATCACTCAATCCATCAGGACTGCAACAATTTTCAACTGTGATCCAATTGGTTCCTGTTTCAGTACGTTTTCAGCATCAGTGGGACTGGAAGAGAGACCCTACTGTTGCAGCAACGCACTGAGTGTGGAGCCTGAAACAGTTATCTGGCCTGGAAAGAGCAATTCAAGGCAGGGAGGGAACATACACGCGTTTGTGTGCAACTGTAGCTTCGGCCATGGAGAAACCATGGAAGTGTGGCGACTGTGGGAAAGGCTTCCGTGTCCCGTCTGCCCTGGAGACACATCGGCGCAGTCACACCAGGGAGAAGCCATTCTCCTGTCCTGAGTGTGGGAAAGCCTTCAGTGATTCCTCTGCCCTGCTGAGGCACCGGCGGGTGCACACAGGGGAGAGGCCCTTCAGCTTCCCTGAGTGCAGGAAGAGCTTCAGCGATTCCTCCGCCCAGCTGAGGCACTTGCGGGTTCACACAGGGGAGAGGCCCTTCACCTGCCTCGAGTGGGGGGAAGGGCTTTGCTGTCTCCTCCACTCTACTGACGCATCAGTGGGTCCACACTGGGGAGAGGCCGTTTGCCTGCCCCGAGTGTGGGCAGAGGTTCACAATGTCCTGCAGCTTGAACAAGCACCAGCGGAAGCACCAATGCTCCTAACAATCAGATTCTGCCGGTAACGCTGCTGAGGGTCACCCCCAGCACTGAACCTCCTGCCCTTTCTGACAGTGGGGGTAGTGGGAGAGTTGGTAGGGTTTTTTGTTTTCTACTGGGGGAGTGGGGGGGAAGGGGGGGGGTGGTGGCTCAGTGGATAGCACTGCTGCCTCATAGCGCCAGGGACCCAGATTTAATTCCACCCTCAGGGTGACTGTCTGTGTGGCGTTTCCATGTAATTCCCCCCTGTGTCTGCGTGGGTTTCCTCTGCGTGTTCCAGTGTCTTCCCAAAGTCCAAACGTGCGCATGTTTGTGCGAATTGGCCAAGCTAAATAGTCCCATAGTGTTCATGAATGTGTCGGTGTGGTGTATTAGTTAGGGGTAAGTGCAGAGTGATAGGGTAGGAGAATGTGTCTGGGTGAGTTACTCTTCAAAGGGTCGCTCTGAACCTGTTGAGCAGAAGGGCCCGTTTCCACACTGTAGTGGTTCTATGTTTCTATGAACGTTGCTTTCAATGGGCGCTGCTGCTCATTGAGCCCAAGACCTGCACAAACCTACGACCACAAGACCATTGGAGCAGAAGTTAGGATATTTTGACCCATCGAATCTGCTCCACCATTTGTTAGAGACAAAATTAAAAACTGCAGGTGCGGAAATCTAAAATAGACAAACAGGAGGCTGGGCACAACAAGGCAGGCAGCACCAGGAGGTGGAGAAGTCAGCATTTCAGGTATTAACCCTCAGGACTGAAGAAGGGTTCTACCCGAAACGTTGACATCTCCATCAGAAAGGATTTATCAGGATGTTGTTAGAACTAGAGGGCATAGGTTTAGAGTGAGAGGGGAAAGATTTAAAATGGACCTAAAGGGAAAGCTTTTCATGCAGAGTGTGGTCCGTGTATGGAATAAGCTGCCAGAGGAAGTGGAGGAGGCTGGTAGAATTACAGAATTTAAAAGACAATTGGTTGGGGACATGAATAGAAAGGGTTAGAGGGATTTGGGCCAAGTGCTGGAAAATGGGACTAGATTAATTTAGAATATCTGGTCAGCGTGGAAGAGTTGGACTGAAGGATCTGTTTCCGCGCTGTACCTCTCTATGACTACCGGTCCTGATGTAAGTTTAGAATTGAGTAACTTTGAATAATTCAATCTTGTTGAATTCACCTCCTGAAAGGTTTCAAATGAACCCCTCCAAGCGATATGAGTTAACTACGCCGAGTTGGATAAAGTATCCCATCAAGTTCAACATGAATGCGCAGTTGAAGAAGTCAGAAGTCACACAACACCAGTTTACAGTCCAACAGGTTTATTTGAAATCCCAAGCTTTGGGAGCATTGCTCCTTCATCAGTGCTGCTCCTTCATCACTTCACCTGATGAAGGAACAGTGCTTCGAAAGCTCATGAGTTCAAATCAATCTATTGGGATTGTCACCTGGTGTTGTGTGACTTCTGACCTGTCCACCCCCAGCACCTCCACATCAGAGTTGACGAATGAGATCAAACTTTATTCAGCATGATTTAGTGAGATATTCATCTGGATGTCCTTATGCCTCAAACATCGATTCTCCTGCTTCTCGGGTGCTACCTGACCTGCTGTGCTTTTCCAGCACCACACTCTCAACTCTGATCTCCAGCATTTGCAGTCCTCACTTTATCCTGGTTCATGTGGAAACTCAACACTGTCAGAGTTACAAAGAGATTCCAGTCATAGAGTACTATAGCACAGAGACAGGCCCTTCAGCCCAAACTGGTCCATGCTGACCAAAATGTTTGTCAACACTAACCTCATTTCCCTGCACTTGGCCCATATCTTTCTAAAGCTTTCCTACCCATGTATTTTTGAAACGCCTTTTCAATGTTGTTAATGTACCTGCTTCAACCACTTCCACTGGCAGCTGTTTCCCCAGGCGAACTACACTCTGTAAATATTTTGCCCCACATCTTTTCTTCCATCTTTCTCCTCTCACCATAAAACGCGTCCTTGCTCTTGAAATCCTTCCTCTAGTGAAGAGACAGCTACCATTTAGCCAACTCTACCCCTCATGGTTTGAAAATATTGCCTCTCAACTTCCTCTACTCCAGTGGAAAAACATCCCAGCCTATCCAGCCTAAATTCTAATTTGATAATAAAGGCAGTGATGATTTTGGCTGTGTGTGTGTCAAGGATCTCTCCTTTCTAAGCCAATGCTGTGCCTCTTAAGTTCACCTGATCTTAAAACGAATGGCACCCCATTCATTTAAAATGTCCATGTTTTCTGTGTAAAGTCGGTCCTGGTCGGCAAATAGGCAGTGGTGTCTTATATTCCCGTAGACTTCTTGCGACCGGGTTCATATGCTCTGTTTTGAGATGTATGAGTAAATCTTCAGAACAAAAGATTAATGCAGCCTTTACTCATGTCTCATTATTAAAAACACTTTCTCCATTTACAGATGTGATTGAGAAGCTTCTCCCAATGAATCTTTGACTGATAACAGCATTTGTCAGGCTTTTGAAAGTCACTGCAGCTCTGTCATAGCACAGGGGAGGGCTCTTTCAGACACAACGCGTCATGTAGAAAATTCTCCCACATTAGTCGAGCAAAGTTGACGTCTTTTTCAGACATTATGAAACTTGAAAGGGTTCAGAAAAGGTTTGGAAGGTTGTTGCCAGGGTTGCAAGGTTTGAGCTACAGGGAGAGGCTGAATACGCTGGTACTTTTTTCCCTGAAGCTTTAGAGTCAGCCAGAAACATCTGTTGAATCAGAAAACATGTCTTTCTGCAGCAGCTTCAGACAGACTGCTTGCCAAAACCAAAACCAGGGGAAAAGAATGGGACAACTGCCCTTTCATTGTAGAAGCGTTTTAGAAAAATAAAATGTCAAACCCTTTTCCCGGATTGTTGCCTTAGCCAGTATCTGTTAACCATTAGTGAAAACCTTAATCCTAGATGAATGGGAAGCCTTTTACAGCCCCTCCTGAAAATAAACCAACAACGTAATCTTCTTAAAGGAGGAACATGATCACAACAAAAAGCACTTGAACTGAAACATTTGTAACAAAAGGCTGTACAGTTAGCAGGACAAGAAAACAGGTTTTCAATTTCACCAATCAATTTAAATCAGCCCCATTGGCTACCAAACATTTATTAAATTTAAATCCTAAAGTTTTGACAACAGGACCAATCCTATCATAAAGAATTGGCGGTCTCAGTCATCTGTGTATTAGATAAAGCATCATTTAGAAAAACAGAGAAGGACATTCCTGACAGAGGAATCGGAGGAGGCATCCCCGACAGAAAATGGCGCAGAATATTCCGGAAGACACATAACCTAGTTGTAATCTGAGAGATTAAATTCTATTTTGTGTCATCTGAGTGGGACATGTATTGATTGGAAAAGCATACCAGAAGAATCTTGATTTATTCCAGAATACTCAGTAGTTAGGAAGGATTTCTTCAGTTTGTTAGTAGTTTTGTTCATTTGTTCACCGTGAGAGTTGGTGAAATAAATTGCTGATTGTCGGTTGTAAAGTGTCAGGAATTTACTTTTAACACTACAGCAGGTTACACCACTGATCACACTGACTTTACAGATTAAAGGGCAACGTGCCACTCTTTGGACGTTTCAGTTTGAGATCTTGGTGGGGTGGGGGGGGGGGGGGGGGGTTCAGCCTTCGCTTTGTAACAGTATTGATGACATTCTCTTGAATGCAATGGAGTCAATATTAATCCAAGCCTCTTGTGGTTGTGGGTGAATCACCTTAATTTGGCTCCTGACTCAGAAACCGCACAGACAATCAACTGCTGAAACAATGATTTGCACTTTATTGCACGTCGCAACCACAAATAAAACCTCTCAAGTTCATTCAGCTTCACTCCCCAAACTTGGCTATCACCCAGTTGATGTCTGAAGTTAACTGGTTTTCCACTGACGGTGCCCATCTCTGGAAGTTCCAGGGGTTTGATGCAGTATTATTCTTCTGAGTACTGCTGCGGCTGCATCATTCTGGAGTTGAAGTTTGGTGGAGTTTCCTCAATTTCCAATCTGTGGTGTGACTTTTGTTTTTAAGACTCTAACATCACCTCACATTGCTGGAGACCTCAGGTCTGCAGCTTACCTTCTTATCCTTGAGGGTTAGCTGTCTGTTTGAAACAGCCTGCCCTGCAATTAACCCCTCTATGTCAGGGCTTTCCTTCTGCAGGCAGAATTAATTGTTCTTTTGTCACACCATTATTAAACAACATTATCTTGCCTGTCCCAAGAAACAACTTATTGTGTTGCCTCCTTCTTCCCATGGATGTTCATTAGCAGAAATTAAGCCATTTATCGGATTGAATCTGCTCTGCCATTCAGTCATGGTTGATATTTTTCTTAACCCCATTCTCCCTGTAACCTTTGAGCCCCTTGATACTCAAGAATGAGTGAATGGTGGAGCAGACTCAATGGGCTGAATGGCCTAATTTCACTTCCTGTGGTGTCACAGTTTCTCGTCGGCCCTTTCGTTTCTTGGTCCAGAAAGAGTTATTGTTGACTCGTAAAGTTTGGGAAGCTCTGGAGTTTACAGGTGCACACCACTCTCCTCTCTGCCTCCTCCCAGAATAACGATTCCTCCTGAGATACTGGCAGTTCTTGAGATCCCTGGATATCCAGGAATACAAATCAGTGTGTCTGGAAGTCTCTGCTGCACTCCTGGAACAGAAGGATTATGGGGAGAAAATTCAGAAATCCGAAGAGCAAAGAGACTTGGGACTTCTAGCCCAGGATTCTCTCAAGGTAAACTTACAGGCTGAGTCAGTAGTTAGGAAGGCAAATGCAACAATGGCATTTATTTTGACAGGACTTGAATATAAAAGCAGGGATGTACTTCTGAGGATCTTTCAGGCTCCAGTCAGGCCACAATTGGAGTACTGTACACAATTTTGGTCTCCATATCTCAGGAAGGATGTACTGGCCCTGGAACATGTTCAGAGAAGGTTGATGAGAAAGGTGCCAGGATTGAAATGCTTAACATATGAAGAACATTTGAGGACTCTGGGTCTATACTCAATGGAGTTTAGAAGATGACAAGGGAACTAATTGAAACCTACAGCATACTGAACAGCTTAGACAGAGTGGATGTTGGGAAAATATTTCCATAGGTAGGAGAAACGAGGACCCGAGGGCTCAGCCTTCAAGTAAAGGGAAGACGTTTTGGAACGGAGATAAGGAAAACTTCTTCAGACAGACAGTAGTGTATCTATGGAATTCACTGCCCCAGAAGGCTGTGAAGGCCAGATCGTTGAATACATTTAAGCTGGGGATAACTAGTTTCTTGAGTATCAAGAGGATCAAAGGTTATGGGGAGAATGGGGTTGAGAAACTTATCAGCCATGATTGAATGGTGGAGCAGACTCAATGGGCTGAATGGCATAATTTCTGCTCCTATAATCTTATCATATGCTGATGTGTGGAGGGGTGAGAATGGGGGAAAAGAGATAAAGAGGGGAACACAATTAAAGTGAAGCTGGGTACAGATACATAGGAAATACAATAATTGAACGATAAATTTCAGACCACATAGAAGCACTCGCATACAGAGGGATCTGGCCATATAGATCTCCAAAATTGGCAATACAGGCGGGTAACGTGATCAAGAAGGCACATAGCACGTTTGCCTTGAGTCTAAGAGTTGACGAGTTATGTTACAGCTATTTATTCCGGCCACATTCAGAATATTGCGTGCAGTTCTGGTCCCTACACTCCCAGAAGGACATGGATGCTCTGCGAGAGGGTATAGAGAAGGTTCACTAGGACACTGCCTGGTCTGGAGGTCTCATTATGAGCAGAGAATGGGATAAACCTGGATTATTTTCACTGTGAAGATGGGGCAGAGAGATAACCTCAACAAAATGATGAGACACACAGATTGACTGGACGGGGGTGGCATGGTGGCTCAATCATTAGCACTGATGCCTCACAGCACCAGGGAAACTGGTTCGATTTCAGTCCCAGGTCACTGTCTGTGTGGAGTTTGCACATTCTCCCTGTGTCGATATGGGTTTCCTCCGGATTCCTCTCACAATCCAAATGTGTGGATTCGGGTGGAGTGGCTATGCTAAATTACCCCAATGCCCAGGGATTGGCAGGTTAAGTTGGATTGTCTGTGTGGATTATTCTTTGGATGTTTGGGGTTGGGCCAGATAGTCTGTTAGATAGTCAGAGGCTTCCACCACCCCACCCCCAGTGTGGAAATGTCAACTACAAGAGGGCACAAGTTCAAGGCGAGAGGGGGACAGTCAGGGGGAGAATTGAAAGGGAAGATGTTTCACACAGTTGGATGGTGGATGCCTGGAATGCACTGCCAGTGGACGAAGTGGAAAGAGGCACCTTAGCAACATTTAAGGTGTATCAGGACAGACACATGAAGGGGAGGTGAATACAGGGACAGAAACCATGCATCGGCAATAAATAGCAGGTCGAAGTTAGCATTAAGAATTGGCACAGGCTTGGGCGGGGAGGGGGTAGGGGGTAAAGTCAACTTTCCAAAAGCAGGGGATACCTGTATGGTGATGAAGGGGTGGGTGGAGGCTCAGGTGGAGCATAAACACTGACAGAGCCCAATTGGATTGACTGTGGTGGAGACTCAATGGGACAGAGACAAATGTATCTATTTCAGATTTCCCTGCACTTCAGCCGCTTCTGTGGACTGTTTCCGTAGGGAAGGTGCAATCCCAGGCTCAGAGAGCATCAGCCCCCACTGGAAGTAAAGTGGGTGAGAGAGCGGCCATTCAGCATAAAGGAACCCCTTGCCCCTCCCACTTCACCCACTAAACAGGGTTCAAGATGAGACTCTCAGCAGCGGTAACAGCAGAGTCCAACCCGAATCCCTGCGCCATCTAACTTATGAAGTTGCTGGTGTCTCCACAAGTTGCACGACTGGGTGAAGCCCTTTCCATACACTGGACAGGTGAACGGCCGCTCCTTGGTGTGGATGCGCTGGTGTTTACGCAGGGTGGAGGAATCACAGAAGTCATTGCTCCACACGGGACAGGTGAACGGCTTCTCCTCAGTGTGGCAGCGGAAGCTGCGCAGCAGGTGATACGACTGGGTGTAGCCCTTCCCGTGCACAGAGCAGGAAAACGGTTTCTCCCCGGTGTGCATCCGCTGGTGCGGCAGTAGGTGGTGTGACTAAGTGTAGCCCTGCCCACACACGGGGCAGAAGAACGGGTTCTTGCTGGTGTGGACCCACTGGTGGGCCAGGAGGTGGTGTAACTGAGTGAAGCCTTTCCTGCACTGAGTGCTGGCGAACAGCCGCTGCCCGGTGTGCAAACGCCGATGAATCTCCAGTGTAGATGGCGAAGGGAAACCATTCCCACACTCCCCACATTTCCACGGTTTCTCCATGGTGCAGGTGCCCTCGTCTGTCTCAGACCATAACAATCAGTTGAAAACTCACTCGGGCTTACAGCATGTGTGTGGTGTTACTGGTGAACCCTCTGATAATTGGAACACTCATTCAGTCTGTAAAGCTTGTTCCAGTCCCTACTCTGGTGTGAGGGTATGCGAGACTCTGAGTTTCCAGTCACACGTACGTTTAAAACCTAACTAAGCAGACAGGCCTTTTCCCCTTTGTTTTCACGGCCATCAATATCCACGTCCTCGTGAATCAAGTGACTGTCAGACTTTGATGTGATGTTTGGTCTGAGATTTCTGCCGCCAAATTCTTCTCTTGTAATATTCCAGTGAAGTGATTGCAAGGGTCATCACAGTCAGTCCATGATAGAAAATCTGAACGTAATTCTAGCGACTGTGGAACATTCTTTCCTCTCAATCCCAAAGATCTTTGTGTCGATCTATATGTAACTGTAAACCGACAGGGTTATGGGGCAGACTGCATACCTCCACGAAGAGTTCACATGGACTCAAGTTGCTGAACGGATATCTTTAGTGCAGTATTGACACTCTTACTGAAGATCTACAATATGCTGCAGTTCGATATTACAAGCCCAGGAACAACTGCAAATCAGGCAAGGTCTTTTCAGAAGTTGGACCCTGAACTTCTGAATCTGCTGCTGCTCTTCCTCTCTCTCTCTCTCTCTGAATGAAGATTGATCTTCACCCAGACTGCAACTTCCTTCCTCTGTCAAAATATTTGTGAACAAATCCATTTTTGTGAAGGATGGCCTGTTTCCTGATCATCACAATTAAAAGGGTGTCTCCCCCTGATATGCAAAGTGACAGTCAGTCAGGGGAGGGCAGCGTCACGTCTTGTGTTGTGTGGAATCTGTGACAGCTGCAAAAATTCATCCCAACTCCTGTACTCAGTGCTCCGACTGATGAAAGCAAGCATGCCGAAAGTCTTCTTCACTGCCCTGTCTACCCATGACTCCACTTTCTAGGAGCTATGAACCTGCACCCTTACATCTCTTGGTTTGAAATACTGCATATGAAACAGATTTGGTGTTTGTTGGTATGTGTTATTATTTGGTGCTTATCTCGGCTCTAATTCGGTATTTTATACTGAATGCCATGACTGATGAAGGCCAGTATGCCAAACGTTTCTACCTGTGACTCCACTTTCAGAGAACTGTGAACATGTACTCCAAGATCCCTCTGTTCCACTACACTCCTTAAGGTCCTGCCATTCACCATGAAATTCCTACCTTGATTTAACTATACAAAATGTAAGACCTCACACTTATCTATATTAAACTCCATTTGCCATTAACCTTAAACCTATGCCCTCTAATTTTGGACTCCCCGAACCCCAAGGGAGAAGACCTTGCCTATTTACCCTACCCATGTCCCTCATGATTTTATAAATGTCTTTAATGTCACCCCTCAACCTCCAAAGCTACAGAGAAAATAGCTCCAGTCTATTCAGCCTCTTCCTGTAGCTCAAACCCTCCAACCCTGGCAGCATCCTTGTAAATGTTTTCTGACCCTTTCAAGTTTCACAACACCCTTCCTGCAGCAGAAAGCACAGAATTGCATGCAGTATTGCAACAATGATGGCACCAATGTCCTCTCTGAAGAGGGTTTTAAAACAATATTTATGACTACAAGCAAATCAGGTTAGTTGGGCATGACTTTCCCATAGCAGTTTGTTTTGGTTGTCTTTCATTAACCTATGCTTTATAATATATAAGAAAATATTTTGAGGGATGGGATTGTTGCTAGCACGTCCAACATTTGCTCCCCATCCCTCATGGCCTTTGGACTGAGCAATTGGCTACATGCTAGAAGGCAGTTGAGAGTCAACCACATTGTAGTAGGTCTGGAGTCACGTGATGTGAGCGTGTGCACGCGTGTGTAGGGTTGTGAGTGGTAGATTTCCCTCACTAAAAGAACACTTTCACAACACTCTATAATGATTGGACAAAAATAACAGTTCTGGTAGCATCTATGAGGAGACGACAGTGTTACTGTTTTGAGTCCGGTGGCCCTTCAAAATTAGGCTGGATTCAAAACATTAACTGTTTTCTTTCCACAGATGCAGCCAGACCTGCTGCATTTCCACAGCAATTGTGCCTTTTGTTGCTGATCTCCAACATCTGCAATTCATTGTCTTAGCCAATAATGGTTTCCTGGTTGCCAGTACAGAGACAAACTCTCACTTCCAGATCTTTTTATTCGTTGAAAATAAAGTCCACTAGCATCCATGATGGGATTTTAATTTTTGTTCTCAGAAGACCGAGATCTCTGGGCTACTTAACCAGTATCACGAGATCACAATCTTCCCTTCATTGACAGTGACATTGACAATCTTGTCCTGAATATTTTTCTTTATTCATTCATGGAACGTGACACTTGGTCTCCCAAAAAATAACCAAGTCCCAATTCAGAGGGCAGTTAAGAGTCAACCACATGACTTTCGATTAAGGGTGACACATTCACCAAACTGGGACAGGACTGAAGATTTCCTTCCTTAAAAAAAAGGTTGTTAGTGAACAAGATAGGTACTTATGACAATTGATAAGATCACCAAAGCAGCGATAAGTTTATATTCCAGATACATAAATTGATTTCAAATTGCATCGGGGCCATAGCAGCATCAATTTGAAACTCCAGATGTTAAATCCAGGAACAATTCCCAAATGCCACCAACTCCCTACAATCTCTAGGCTTCCCAACACTGACTGGTCTGTAATTGCCAGTTGCATGCTTTTCCTCCTTACTATTTACTGTTCAATTCAGCCCATTGAGTTGACTCTGCCATTTATTCAGATCACGATAATTCTGGGAAACATTTACTCCATTTTGCTGCCATTTCCCCATAATCCTCAATTCCCTTACTGGTTAAAAAAAATCTATCTCAGCCTTGAATGCACGTAACAACCCAGGCTCAACAGCCCTCTGTAGTATCAAGTTCCACAGATTTACTGCCCTCAGGAGAAATTCCTATCTGTCCTAAACATGCAATCTCTTATTTGGAGGTTACTTCCTCTGGTCCCAGACTCACCCACTTTTCCACGTCTAGCCTGTCAAGTCGCCTCAGAATCTTGTACGTGACAATAAGGTTACCTCTAATTCTTCTAACTTCTAATAAGCACAGGCCCAGCCTATTCAGTTCTCCTCATAAGACATTCTTTCCATCCCTGGTATCATCATGGTCAACCTTCTCTGGACTGCCTCCAATGCCAATATATCTTTCCTCAGGTAAAAGGCCCTAAACTGTTCACAGTATTCAGTTGTGGCCTGACTAATGCCTTACATAGATTCACTATAACCTCCCTACATTTCTACTCTATTGAAAAGGCCAACCTCCAATTAGCCTCCCTATTACTCACTGAAAGTGGATGAAGAGATTCGTGGTTGTGATTCCAAATCCCTCTATCTAATGTCATCCTCACCACCTGCTTTCCCATCAACTGTGTCTTCTGCAAATTTAGCAATAGTACCTTCACTTTACTTATCCAAGTAATTCGTATATATATTGTAAATAATGTTGGCCCCAGTGCTGATTCCTGTGGTACACCACTAGTTACAAGTTGTCATCCTGAACATGTCCCTTACCACAACTGTGGTAGTTAGCCAATCCTCTATCCATGCTAACATACAGCCTCCCAACACCGTGGGCTCTTTGCTTACTATTTCATGAGATGTGAATATCATTGGCTGTGCCAACAACTCTTCCCAAACTGACTTTGAAAAGGTGGTGCCGAACTGCCTCTTAAATTGCTTCACAAATATGATGTGGTCTGCAACAATGTTCAGGAGTGATTTCCAGCATTTTGGTCAATAACAAAGAAACAATGCGATATATCTTGCAGTCGGAATGCTGTGTTCACACTTGTCTGTTCTTGGTGGTTGAGGTCATGACTTGGAAGGTGCTTTTGAAGAACCACCACTCATGCAACCAAGCCAGACTGATAGATTGTGGCCCCAGACTCTGCCATTTTGACTTCCCTCATCAATCTACATTCTTTCCAGCGAAGTTTCAGTCTCAACCCGCCACGCAATGCCATCTGTTACGGCTTAAAAGATAAGAATACACATGATTACCGACCGTATTTTGGGTTGTATAAATATTTGCCTGCCAGAATTATTTTCCAAAAGACTTTAATTAAACTGGGTGACTGCATGAAATGGTTTGTTGGTCAGACTATAATCATCATCATCCAAGGAGACAATGCCAGTAATACCATTGAACTCTTTTTGTTTAAAAAGCACAAGTTCTTGATTTATTTTTACAACTTACTAGCATTCACACTTCATATTCAATGTCAAACTCAGACAACATAAATGAAATTACACCATTAATTTTGTTTTACAACAATCCAACAGATTAATTAATGATACACAGTGAATACCAAGGCTGATTAATGTGAAATGAAATTTGACTGAAAATGTAAAATCGAGATGAGAGATAACAAATGGGGGAAGGGCAGAAGGCAGGAAATGCAGCATCAGAGAAGGTGCTCCTCCAGGGAGTATATTTTATAAACTACAACTGCAAAATATAAACAAACACTCTGACATGATCCTCCGGTTTTAATGTAAACCATACTCCCATACAGTAGAAACCATTTAAATAAGTTAATAGATACAAGCCTTGAGCAAATCCAGCCTCCAGCCGGGCCCGCCGCTTCTTGGAGCTCAGAGAGGGGTTCCCACTCATTCATTCAACAGGAGAAGGCTCAATTTATTGTAATGGGCACGGAGGGTACAGTGGTCGTGTCTCATGTTGAGGAGGAAGCTGTTTCCTCTCATTCAACAGAAGTGGACCTATTTACTAGAGTTTTTTTGTGGTGCAGCTGTAGTCTCCCATAGAGCCCTGAGGCTCAGGTTAAAATCCCACTGGTCCAGTGTGTGTAATAACATTACTGCCCAAGCCACGTGCCAATTGGCAGAGGGATAAGAAATTTAGGGAAGTAAACACGTCAACCTGTTCAATGCTATCTCCAATCATTTCACTTCCTGTCCAATTCGTACTACAGGGAGCCCAGCCTCGTTTCACGGAGGTTCTTTTTGAGAAGTTTAATCGGGCATTTTTGCACAAGTCAAGTTAAGAAAGCCGGGATCTCCCGCAAGACTGCGCGGGAGACAATAATTGTAATTCGAGGCGGGGTGTCTGAATTATGAATTCACTAATAGCCTCATCTAAGCGATGGTGCAGCCCTCGCCAGCGTCTGTCTCTGTGGCGCAATTGGTCAGCGCGTTCGGCTGTTAACCGAAAGGTTGGTTGTTCGAGCCCACCCACGGGCGGTGTGTTCGTTGTTCTTCACTGGCTTCGAAGCTGAACGCTTTTAATGGGGTCAGGAAAATGTTCCCCAAACGGAAATCCTCTCCACAAAGGGGTTTCTGAATTGAATTAATGTCTAACGGAAGGGACTGCGGATGCTGAGAAGCCGAGACAAAAAGAGAAACTCGGCAGGTTTGACATTACCTGTCGGAGAAAACAGAATTTTGAAATGTTATCTCTGATTCTCTTCCCACAGATGTTGCCTGACCTGCTGAGTTCCTCCTGCAATTTCTCGTGTTGTTTTTAACGGAAAGTTCATTTCACCTTTTGGGATGAAACACCTAGACATGAAACACATATCGCCATGTGCAGATATTTATTCCTTTCGAATCACTGTGAAGTGATTGGATTCAAACAAACTCTGCGATGATTCACTCTTTCTCAGCTCCACAGGCAGACAGACCTGGGAAGTGAAGTTGTCAGTGTGGTTCTGTATTCGTGGGCCGAGTGGTTCATGCGATGGACATGAAATCCGTTGCGGTTTCCCCACGCAGGTGTGAACCCTGCCGAGTACAAAATGAGAAATGTCGTCGAAAAGAAAGCCACAATTTTCTGTGAACAGTTCCACATTAGCTTTGCTGAATGAACCCCAAATTTCTTGAAGTGGCTCCTTATTTTCGGCCCTGATTATTAATCTCTCTATGCATGGGAATGGATCCTTCCCACCCGTTCTATCACTCATCAATGTGTGTAGTTCAGTTCGATCTCCCATCAGCCTCCTCTGTCCTGATCAAATCCAGGGGAACAGGATACGTTGGGACTATGGCGCGGACAGGAAAAGACCAATACTCACCTTTCCTGTTAGAACCATTCCATGAGAAATTTTAGACCACAACTTTGGGCGTGTACTTGTCGCCGAACACTTAAGGTGCTGGCGTAGAGATCCTTTGGGGCTCCCCCGCTCAGGGTGGTAACCTGCTGACTATGCTTTCTTCACTGGCGATTTTAAATGACTTCCTGTTGGCTGCATTATCGCTCAAACTTCACAAAACCCGTCTCGATAAAATCCAGTTTTCTCATGTCTGGGAATTGATTGCCATGCAGGAAAGTCGGGTTGTGAACAAACAACTTACCAGCCTCACAACGTCAGCTCTGTTTACCTTTCCACAGATGCTGCTCGACCTGTTGGCTTTCTGCAGTATTCTCTATGTTTATTCGGCACAAGTGCTGCTTTTCATTCAAGAACTTCAATCCCTGTCCTCTGGTAACTGACTCTGGTCAGTGGCAATTGATTCTTCTGATCATTAATCTGCCCATTCCCACCGCTTCTTCTCCCATCATGATCAACAGACCCAGGAAATCTCCAGTTAACCTTCTTTGCTCCAAAGCAAACATCCGCAACCTTGGGAATGTCTCTCCAAAATGGAAATTCCTCATCCCTGGAAATGAATCATGGCGTACAATTGGGAAGATGTTTTGGCAAAATATTGTCAGTTACGAAATGGAAAAATGTTCATGAAGCAAAACAGAAATCCCAGTCTCCAGCTTTGTGAATCTTTAGAAACTCTTTGGGAAGCGGATTCAGAGGAGAATGAAGGATGAACTGTCCGACTGAGTAGAGACAGTCCAGACACTGTCCCCTTGTTGAAGAGGTCGGGAGATTGACTCTGATGTTCTCGGGACATGAACTGATCTGAGACATTGAAAGAATTGTCGTTCCTGCACATCAGGAATTCAAACCCGAGGGCGGCACGGTGGCACAGTGGTTAGCACTGCTGCCTCACAGCACCAGAGACCCGCGTTCAATACCCGCCTCAGGCGACTGACTGTGTGGAGTTTGCACGTTCTCCCCGTGTCTGCGTGGGTTTCCTCCGGGTGCTCCGGTTTCCTCCCACAGTCCAAAGATGTGTAGGTCAGGTGAATTGGCCATGCTAAATTGCCCGTAGTGTTAGGTAAGGGGTAAATGGAGGGGGTATGGGTGGGTTACGCTTCGGCGGGTCGGTGTGGACTTGTTGGCCCGAAGGGCCTATTTCCACACTGTAATGTAATCTAATCTAAATCTAAAAAAAAAAAACCCCTTCTCGCCTCCGAGCCAATGAGAGAACTCGGGAACAGGCAAAACACGGAAAGGCTCGAAGGGTGACGGCCCGGAGTAAGAAAGCTAGTTCCTCCTGACATGGATGTGTCTCCAGCCTGCCCCCGGTGTCTCCACAATGAATGTCCCAGGCTTTATTATGGAAAAGTAAAACTGATAGACGACAACTGGAATTCGAGGCCGGGAGGCTGAATTATGAATTCACTAATAGCCTCCCCAAAGCGATGGCGCAGCCCATGTCATCGCCTGTCTCAGTGGCGCAATTGGTCAACGCGTTCGGCTGTTAACCGTAAAGGTTGGTGGTATGAGCCCCCCCAGAGGCGATGAGCTTCTGGTTGCCTGTCACTTTAACACGCCACCCTGTTCCCTGGCCCACATCTCTGTCTCAGACATGCAGCAGTGTTCCAACAAAGCTCCGCTCCAGAAAGTGTTCTTCCTAATGTCACTTTTACTTTTTTTTCCAAATGCCTTGAAATCACTGCCATTTTTTTTGGGAAATTGAAAGGATTCTCATTCCTGCACATGAAGCTGAATTGATTTAATTTCTAACGTAAAGGACTGCGGGTGCTGAGAATCAGAGACACAAAGAGGAGCTGCTGGAGAAACTCAGCAGGTTTGGCAGTACCTGTGGGAGAAAACAGAGTTCTGAAATATTCTCTCTGATTCTCTTTCCACCGATGGTGCCTGACCTGCTGAGTTGCTCCTGCAATTTCTGTTTTTGCTTTTAACTGAAAGTTTATTTCATCTTTCGTAATGAAACAACCAGACTCGCCATGTGCAGATATGTAACCCATTCGAAACCTGTGAGGTGATTGTATTCAAACAAACCCAGCAATAACCCACTATTTCTCAGCTCCACAGGCAGAGAGACCTGGGAAATGAAGCTGTCAGTGTGGTTCTTTATTCGTGGGTCGACTGGTTAATACGATGGATTTGAGATCGATTGCGGTTTCCCCACGCAGGTGTGAACCTTGCCGACGACAGTTGAGAAATGTCGTCAAAAAGAAAGGAAGACTGCTCCCCGGCTTCTTCTTTAAGATTCAAATCAGTGGAGGGGGAAAAGTATTTCACTCACATTGGGACTGGTGGGTATCTGCAACCCACTGCCTGTCAGGGTGGAACAAGCAGATACCCACAGAGCTGCTTTTGAGGATATGAGCCAAGTGTTTGGAAATGAGACGAGAACAGTGAGGGGCGTGAAGTCGTGATCAAAATGAAGCAGGCACCTGAGGACAAAGGTGTTTTATTTGCCAGTGAAAGATACTGCTTCACAAAGTTGGGACAATGGAAGGGAAGCCATGATGGCGATTATCTTTGGCTGTTCCTCTTGTGAATGTTCCCATTGCTGCGCATGTCCATGTTAACGTCAGAACTCTGCATCATGGCGGCGTCAGGTACGCACAGTGCCAGGGCGCAATGGATGACGCATCTGACTCCACCTACCTCTTTGAAATGCAGCTCACAGCTTCTTCACACTCCCCAATTAATCTTTCTCATTGTCCTGAAGCCGGCATACGGTTTGAATTCCTGATCTGCAGGAACGAGACTCTTTTCACTGTCTCGCGTCCGTAAGTGTCCCTGAGAACATCAGAGACACGTCACAGCGCTGTCGGAGGAGGGGAAGCTGAAATAGCCCCACACGCTGCTCACGGGCACATTTCACTTTCCCCAACTCACCAGCACAACCTCTGCGGCTCCTGGGAGTGGAAAGGGAACAAATACCAAAACCTAGTCTCAGGTTTGTAAATCTTCAGGAAATAAGACATCTGTTCATCCTGTTGGATCTTCCATCCTGGCCTGACAGCGTTGATTGTAAATGGCTGTCCAGTCAGTGCCGATTCGTTTTGGCTGAAAAAAATCTTCCTTATCTCATCCCAGCATTTCTTGCCACAGAGAACTGTGCGGCAGAGTTCATGTATATATTTCCTTGTATGGTATTTTGTAAATAACATTCGTTTGCGGGTTGTTTGTATAGGCTATTCCAGGTTCATTAGCCGCTGTTTCAGTGTATTGGTAGGTTTGTGGGCTACCATGATGCTGAGAGCGTTGAGTTGTCTGGACATCATTTCCCAGATGTCTTTTATGTAAAGTAATGTGGCTCGGGTTTCTGCACACGTTGTGTCTGCTTGTGTCAGTTTGTTGATGTGAAATCGACACACTGGGTTTATTGGGAAGGCAAAAGTGCGGATTGCAGATGCTGGAAACCAGAGTTTAGATCAGAGTGGTGCTGGAAAAGCACAGCAGATGAGACAGCTTCCGAGGAGCAGGAAAATCGACTTTTCGGGCAAAAGCCCTTCATCAGGAATGGAAGCAGGACGCCTCCAGGGCGGAGAGATAAATTGGGGGGTGGGGGTGGGGGTGTGCTGGGCCGAAGGTAGCAACGAGTACAATAGGTGAATGGGGGTGGGGATGGAGGTGAAAGGTCAGAGAGGAGGGTGGAGCAGATAGGTGGGAAGGGAGATTGGCAGGGAGGACAGGTCATGAGGATAGCACTGTGCTGGAAGTTTGGAACTGAAGTAAGGTGTGGGGAGGGGAAATGAGGAAACTGGTGAAGTCTACATTAATGTTCTGGGTTTGAATTTATCCGAGGCGGAAGATGGGGCGTTCTTCCTCCAGGCATCGGGTGTGGAGGGAGCGGCGATGGAGGAGGCCCAGGACCTGCATGTCCTCGGCAGAGTGGGAGGGGTGGTGTTGAAATGTTGGGCCAAAGGGCGATGGGGTTGATTGTTGCGGGTGTCCTGGAGGTATCCCCTCAAGCGCCGTGACTGGACTCTGCGAGGAGTCTCCAGCCTCCCCAATGCAGAGGAGACCGCATCGGGAGCAATGGATACAAGAAATGACATTGGTGGATGAACAGGTGAAAGCCTTCGATCTCCCGCGGCCCGGGTTCGTTTTTCGGGCAGGTAAGTCATTTTCAGTAGATCTGACATCATGCATTTACATCTCCGTGGTGGTCTAGTGGTTAGGATACGGCGCTCTCACCGCCGCGGCCCGGGTTCGATTCCCGGTCAGGGAAACCATTTTCAGGGGTGCAGGCTACCCATTCTTCTTAAATGCGCTGTGTAATTATTTATAGTCGTTCCTGGGTGCTGCAGTGTGTCGTGGCTCGTTGAAATAGTGTCCTGATTCAGATTTGTTTGTATGTGGAGGGATGATTGCTTCTGGAGTTAAGTACTTGGTTCGTATGCGTTGATTTCCTGTAGAGGCTGTTTTGAATTTACCATTGACTGTTTGCTCTACTGTGACATCGAGAAATGACACTTTGTTGTTGTTCTCCTCTTTTGTGAATTTTATGTCAGCGAGAATATTGTTGATGGTGTTGTAGGTTTCCTCTAATTTGTTTCATTTTTTGATGACAAAAGTGTCATCACTGTAGTGGACCCAAAGTTTGGGTGGATCGTTGGAAGGGCTGTTTGTTCGAGTCTCTGCATTATTGCTTCTGCGACGAATCCTGATGCTGGTGGTTTCATGGGTATTTCGTTGATTTGTTTGGAGGGCTTGTTACTGAATATGAAGTGGGTGGTAAGACACAGTTCCACGAGCTGGATAGTGCTATCTTTGCTGATGAAGTTGGTGCTGTGTTTGTGTCTCTGGTTCTTCGAGTAGTGTCTTCAGTTTTCTTTGGCCAAGTTGATGTTAATGGATGTGAACAGGGCTGTTATGTCAAAGGACATCATTATTCCATTCTCTTCCATCTTAGTGTATTTGGTGTTCAGGAATTCTTGGATGGAGTAAATGGAGTGGCGTGAATCTTCGACTTGGTGTTTTCAGTGGAGGCCTTTGACTAGTCTGTATATTGGTGTTCCAAATTGTGATGCTTTGGGCCTGAGGAGGGCTCCTGGTTTGAAGAGGAGAACAACAACAGCGTACCATTCTTAGATGTCACAGTAGAGCGAACAGTCAATGGGGGAACTTCAAACTAGCGTCTACAGAAAAACAACACACACAAACCAAATACTTAACCACAGAAACAATCATCCCAACACCCACAAACGTTGCTGCATCAGGACATTATTTCAACGAGCCACTACACACTGCAGCACAGAGAAACTACGAAGAGCAGAAGAGGAATAGGTATATAGTGTATTTAAGGAGAACGGGTCCCCAATAAACCCAGTCCGCCGATTTCTCATTGATGCTTCCAAGCTGACTTTCAAAAATTCGTTTGGGCCTCCATTCTTTCCTGTTTGTTTTTTGCGGGTTTTGAAAGCTTTCGCAATCCTCTGACTGAGTATGTTGTGGCTGTACAGGACATTGGTTAGACCACTTTTGGAATATTGTGTGCAATTCTGGTCTCCTATCAGAAGGATACTGTGAAATTTGAAAGGGCTCTGAAGCACCAGTGGGTCCACAGAGGGGAAGAGGCCCTTCTGCTGCCCTGAGTGTGGGAAGGCCTTCAGTGATTCCTCTGACTGCTGCCGCACCAGTTGGTCCACACCGGGGAAGGCTGTTCTCCGGCCCCAAGTGCGAGATGGCCTTCAGCAGTTCTTCCCACCTGCTGAGACACCAATGGGTCCACACTGAGGAGAGGCCGTTCTTCTGCCCCGAGTGCAGGAAGGGCTTTGCTCTTTCCTCCGAACTGCTGGCCCATTGGTGAGTCCACATGGGGGAGCGGTCGTTCAGTTGCCCTAAGTGCAGGAAGTCCTTCAGCAATTCCTCAGCCCTGCTGAGGCACCAGTCCGTCCACACCGGGGAGAAGCCGTTCTCCTGCCCCGAGTGTGGGAAGGGCTTTATCCGCTCCTCCACACTGCGGAAGCACCAGCTGGTCCACACGGGGGCGGGATGTGGGTTTGGGGGAGAGGCCATTCTGCTGACCTGAGTGCGGGAAGTCCTTCAGCAATTCCTCCACCCTGCTGAAACACCTGTGTGTCCTTCAGCAGTGGGAGGCCCTTCAGCTGGCCCGAGTGTGGGAAGAGGTTCATGTTTGCTTGCAACTTGCGGAAGCACCAGCGGGGGCACTGCTGCTCATTGAGCCTAGGACTGCACATTGCCAATGAAATGATCCAAATAAACCTCAGACCGCAAGACCATCGGAGCAGAAGTTAGGCCATTGGGCCCGTCGAGTCTACTCTGCCATTCGTTAGAGACAAAATTAGTGCAGATGAGATTAGCTACAGGAAATAGGCCATTTGTCCCAACAAGTCCACACAAACCCTCCGAAGAGTAACCCATCCACTTCCATTTCCCTCTAACTAATGTACCTAACTCTATGGGCAATTAAGCATGGCCAATCAACATGACCTGCACATCTTTGGTTTATGTAAGAAGACAGGATCGCCCAGAGAAAACCCATGCAGACACTGGGAGATTGTGCAAACTCCTCACAGACAGCGATCCAAGGCTGGAATCAAACCTGGGTCCCGTGCGCTGTGAGGCTGCAGTGGTAACCACTGAGCCACTACATATTGCAACCCGAAGTTGCAAGCAGGAGGTTGGGAGAATACAGCCTCAGAATGTGGAGTAGTCAGCGTTTTGGGTATTAACCTTCTTCAGGACTGAAACGTTAACTTCTCCATGAGAAACGATTTATGGGAATGATGCTGGGGGTTGTAGGGTTTGAGCTCCAGGGAGAGGCTGTATAGGCTGGAGCTGTTTTACCTGGAGCATCGGAGGCAGAGGAGTGACCTAATAGAGGTTACAAAATCACGAGGGGCATGGACAGGGTAATAGACAAGGTCTTTTCTCAGGGGTGGGGGAGTCCAGAACTAGAGGGCATAGGTTTAGGGTGAGAGGCGAAATATATTAAAGAGACAACGTCTTCATGCAGGTGGTGGTACATATATGAAATGAGCTGCCAGAATATATGGGTCAGGTGCTGTCAAATGGGACTAGATTAATTTAGGATATCAGGTCAGCATGGACAAGTTGGACTGAAGGATCTGTTTCCATGTTGTACGTGTCTCTGACTACTGGTCCTCATGTAATTTTAAAATAGGGTCCAAGTAACTTTGAATAGTTCAATCTTATTGAGCTCACTTCCTGAAAAGTTTCAAATGAATCATCTGAGCGATACTGTTTAAACATGCTAAGTTGGACAAAGTATCCCATCAAGTTCAACACAAACCCAGAGTTGAAGAAGTCAGAAGTCAGAACACCAAGGGGACCAAACTGATCACAATATTCCAGGTGCAACCTTATCAACGTCCTGTATAACTACAACATAACTTGCCAACATCTATACTCAATTCCCTAATTGATGAAGGCCAGTGTGCTGAAACCTTTCTTCACCGCCTTGTGTACCAATGTAATCAGAGATATAGGACCTACTTTAAACTGATCCACAATCCAGCTACTGGGAGCCCAGAAGCAGAGTAGTGCTGCGTGAGTGTGCTGGGCACACAACCCAGAGGTCGATGGGTAAAACCCTTGTGATCCTATTGCCCAATGTCTCCGTAAGCTGCTTTCATTTACAATGTTGCTCTGTTCTGTATGTTGCCTTTGCATCTGCTTCCCACAGCTTCTTCAGTGGAGGAGTGGCAGCTGGAGCCCAGGAGTTCAACGACCCGCAGGAGCTTGAGGAATGTCCAAGCTCCAAGAAGCGGGGGGGAAAGGCTGGAGGCAGGATTTGCTCAAGGATTGTATTTTTAACTCATTTAAATGGTACCTACTGTATGGGGCTATGGTTTACATTAAAACCGGAGGATCATATCAGAGTGTTTATATTTAGCAGCGGTAGTTGGTAAAATACACTCCCTGGAGGAGCACCTTCTATGATGCTACATTTCTTGTTTATGCCCATCCCCCATTTCTTATCTCCCAGCTTGGTTTTATGTTTTTTTTGGTTAAATGTAATTTCATATTAATCAGACTGGGTATTGACTGTGTGCTATTAATTTGCTTCTTCGAATATTGAAAGTCAAAATTAATGGTGTAATTTCATTTCTGATGTCAGAGTTTGACATTGAATGTGCAGATGTGAATACCAGTAAGTTGTGAAAATACATCAAGAACTTGTGGTTTTTAACAAAAAGAGCAGTTCACTGATATTCATGGCATTGTCTTATTTGGGAGTGATGATTCAAATCTGACCAACAAACCGTTTCATGCAGTCACCCAATTTAGTTAAAATTTTCATTAATTTAATTAAAGAAAAGAACTCTGGCAGGCTAAGATTTATGCAATCTATTTGTAAGATTATGTCCATTGCTTGCAATATGGTCTCATCCACATTGGGGAAACTAGACGCCAACTCGCGGAACGTTTCAGGGAACAGCTCTGGGACACGAAAACGAAACGACCGACGCCCTGTGGCTGAACGCTTTAACTCGCTCTCCCATTCCGCCAAGGACATGCAAGTCCTGGGCCGCCTCCACTGCCAAACCCTTGCTACCCGACGCTTGTAAGAAAAACACCTCACCTTCTGACTTGGGACCCTCCAACCACATGGTATCAATGTAGATTTCATCATTTTCCTCATTTCCTCTCCCCCACCTTGTCCCAGATCCAACCTTCCAATTCGACACCAACCTCTTGACCTGTCATACCTGTCCACCTTGCTTCTCACCTATTTGCTCCACCCTCATCTCTGACCTATTACCATCAATCCCTACCTCCATCTACCTATTGCATTCCCAGCTGCCATTCATCCAGCCCCACTTCCTTCCCATTTACCTCTCAGCCCCCTTGGGCCACCCTTTATTCCTGATGAAGAGCTTATGCTCTAAACCAAGACTGTGATGAAACAACATTCTCAACAAATAGGAAATAGCTCCCAAGTCAGATTTCATTCCCTCTTCTGTTTCCCAGTTCTTTCAGAAACAAGAAATATCTTTTTCTTCCACTAGAAAGTGATCTTCCACTTTGCGCTGTCTGAAGTGTTATGCCACATTATTACTTCAGCCACCTTTTAAGAATCGTTTCAACCTGTTTTTCTAACAATTGTGGAGGTGACCAAAAGCAAACATTTCACTCCTCCTCAATGCCCCATTTCTCCTCCTATGAGCCACTTTGTCATGTTGTCTATGTTACAAGCAGCCGAGTGCACTTGGTTTCTGAATTGAAATTTGGCCATTGAAGTGATCAGAATTAATATATATCGATGGATAGTTGTGTTTGCACTAACTGTAATTATCCACCAATATGATGTCGTTTGTTCCACCAAAACTGGAAACAATGATCTGTGTTTATATTGCAGTCGGATGTAGAAAATCATCCCAGCGATCTTCACGTTATTATAGTTTACTGTGGCCATACAGCGTTGCGAGGCAGTTTGATGTGACTAAAATTTGGATGGAAAGAATGTAGATTGATGAGAAGGCAAAATGGCAGTGTCTCTGGCCACAATCGATCTGTCTGGCTTGATTATATGAGTGGCGGCTGTTCAAGAGCAACTTCCACTCCATCACTTCAACCAGCAAGAGGAGACAAGTGTGAACACCACATTCCAACTGTGACATATACGCATTGCTTCGATGTTATTGATCAAAATCCTGGAACTCGCTCCTGAACCTTTATTATAGACCACATCATATTTGTGAAGTAATTTAAGAGGTAGCTCACCACCACTTTTTCAAGGACGGTTTGGGAAGACTTGCTGGCAGAGCCAATGATATGCACATGATATTGGAAACAGTCTAATCGTATGGATAGATGATTGGCTAACCAATGATACAGGAGGGATAAGGGGCATGCTCAGGATCGCAACTTACAACTAGCAACGTTCCACAGGGATCAGTGCTGGGTCACAAAATTATTTACTATATTTATATGAATTACTTGGATAAGTAAAGTGAATGTACTATTGCCAAGACTGCAGTAGATACAGTTGATTAGAATGCAGGTGGTAAGGATGACATGAACTCTTCATCCAACTTCAGTGAGTAATCGAGAAGGCAAAAGGAAGATTGGCCTTTAAATGGAGTACAAAAGTAGGGAGGTTATAGTGAACCTCCGCCTGGAGGTTTTGATTGAAAGTGCAGTGAAGATTCAACCAGCTGACAGTGGATCTGAATCACATGTAGATCAGACCAGGTTTGGACAGCAGGAAACCAGATAAGTTTTTACAACAAACCACAACGATTTCATCATTTGACTCTTAATTCCAGATTTATATTGAATTCAGATTCCACCATCTGCCGTGGCAGGTTTTGAACCCAAGTGCCGTGAACATTACCTGGGTGAATGGTCTGGTGACAATAAAGTGGCCATCGCCTCCCCTGAACACATTGGCATATTGTGTTCAGAGGTAACAAAGGAGCAAGAGGTTTCAGCAGCTGCTAAGTTGTTGATATTACACAAGGGAACATCAGCACTCTCAGTAATGGCACATACTGAAGCCAGGGCCCTGTATCAAAGGTAAGGGTTCGGGATCCACAAGAAATAGGAACAGCAATACGCCATTCAGCCTCTTGAGCCTGCTCCTCCATTCAGTAGGATCGTGGCTGATTTGGCATTCCCCACATCCACTTTCCTGCCCTTTTCCTGTAACTGTTCATCCCCCGACTGATCACGAATCTATCGATCCTAGTTTTAAATGTGACAAGAAGGATGTCAACAGAGTTACTGGGATTGGGGGAGGGGCGGGGGGTGCTCAGGTCGAACTTGGGGACTAAAACAATGGCTTCACACTTCACAATATTTAACTAAGGGAATGTTTATGGTTATCCAATGCTGGAAATTGGGCAGGCATTCAGATGAAATTATTGGTAACTTATGAATGCCAGAGGAGTCGGGAGAGAAGTGGTGTTCAGGCACAGTTGGATATCATCAGTATAGATGCCAACACCAGCTGCTACGGTTAAATAAACAAGAACGGAAGACACTAAAAGAAGACCCTCCCAGAGCATACAGCAATATTGGAGAGGGTCAGTACTGTCATTAACTCTGATCAAGGCTGTCCGCAGGTCGACGAGGGAATGTTCATCCCTCTCACCGTTACAAAGGATGTCAAATATGACCTTGATAAGAACTGTTTCAGGGGTAGAAACCAGACTCGAGGGCTTTAAACACAGAATTCTGGAAAAACTGGGAATGGCTTATTCAACAATGTAACATCCAAACCAACACTTCCATTGGTGCGATAATTATAGAAGTGTTTTGGTTTTTATTTAGATGATTCTCAGCAATACTGAGTAAGAAGCAACAAAATTAACACAAGAAATATTGCAATTGCTACAATATGCCTGCTCCCAATAGGAGACCACCTGGTGTTTACTTAAATGTCTGCAAGGCGCAATATTGGAAAGGAATTATCCAGTTCATAGCTATAAGAGGGGAGACACAGACTGCTTGATACAAAGGGCGGGAGTAGGCCACTAGGCCCTACGAGCCTGCTGCAACATTCAATAAGATCATGGCTGATCTGAATACAACCTCAGCTCTACATTCCTCCACATCCCCGACAATCTGTCACCCACTTGGTTAGCAAGAACCTGTCTACCTCTGCCTTAAAGATTTTGAATTCACTGCCTTTTGAGGAAGACACACAACCATCAGAAAGAAAAAAAAACCATCCTCATTTTTGTCTTCTACTTTTAAAATATGACCCTGTATTTTCAGATATTAAGATAGGGATACAAGCTGCATTCAAATAATACCTGTGGTACAGTTAACTATCTCAAAGTGCTTCACGTGAACATAATGAGAATTCCTTTAAAAATCACAAGAGTGGAGCACAGATTAGGACAGGTGGCCAAAGACTTGGTCAAAGGGGCAGGTTTAGGGCAATCTTTTAAACAGGTTCAATTTCCCAAACATCTGAGGACTAAGACATAAAGAGCAAACACAAAATAGCAAAGGATGGGAAACAACAGTGTGGACATAATGTCACAGGATGAGTAATCCAGGGAACATGAGTTCAAATCCCACCACAGCAAGAGGTGAGATGTGAATCATTCGAATCATAAATGGGGAAAACAAAATTAGTCTCAGTATGGTATCGATGGCACTGACGTCAATTGTCATAAAATCCCATGTTCACCAATGTCCTTTCAGGAGGGAAACTGCCATGCTTACCTGGTCTGGCTTACATGTGACTCCAGACACACAGCAATGTGGTTGACTCTTAAATTGCCCTAAGCAAGACACCTTGCACTTAAGGATGGATAACAAACATCAACCTTGTTAAAGTGTCAGAACAGAAATTGCTGGAGAAACTCAGCCAGTCTGGCAACACCGGTGGAGAAAGAGAGAGAATGAAACAGAGTCAATATCCTGGCATGCGTCCAGAACAGTTGTGAAGAAGGGTCACAGCACTTGAAATGCTAACTCTGCTTCTCTCTCCACTTGTGCTTCCAGTCCTATTGAGTTTCTCCAGCAATTGGTGCATTTTTGTGTTTCAGATCTCCAGCATTGCAGTTCTTTATTACACTGACTTAGGGAAGATCAAATCCGATAAAAGAATAAAGCAGAAGGGCTGGAATTACTCAGCAAGTCTGGCAGCAGCTATTGAGATAAAAACAGTTAGTTCTTCGGGTTATTGAATGATCTTACATCGGGGACAAACTTTTGGCAAGCTGCAAGAGTAAAAGGCACTGGTGTAACTTCAACATCTGGGAGAACTCTCTCAGCCATGGAGGTCAGACTGACTCAGCATTCTGGTCCTGCTTATTACCTGTTAACTTCTCCATTTGTTGTTCTTGTTATATTTCTACATGGTTGACACATTCCTATGTTTTAAAATGATATTCCAAACTGACAGGAATTTTCCATGTAAGTAATCATACATTAGAGGGTTTGGAACGTGAATGTAACTTTTAAACAAAAAGTATTTATTCATGCATGGTGTGTGGGCATCGCTGGCAATGCTTGCATTTATACCATCCTTAACCACCCTGTGGTTGGTTGGAAAAGTGAATGAAGGTGTCTGAGATTGTCTTGATTAGCACAGCAATCTCAAAGATGGGTGTGCTCAGGTAGAAGTACCCTCCACTCGCACAGCAAGTCTGCATTCACTTTAATTGCAGATGCCATCTCACACTCCCAGGAAAAGGACAGCATGGGATTACAATCAGAATAAAGCTTCCTCTAGTCTTAAATTGAAAGTGAAGCTACCTCAACACTGTCCCCAACAAACACTGTCAAGACAGAGAGAGCATTGGGTTAGATACAGAGTAAAACTCCCTCTACACTTCCCCATTCATTCAGTCCCTGGACAATGACAGCAAAGGGTTAAATAAACAGTAGAGCTTCTTCCATTATGACTGACACTTAGTACGTTCTCCACCAATCCTCAAGGATAATTCAGAACTGAGCCTGTTATCTGGTACTGAATTCACACACCCTAATGGGAATGACAGCAACAGAAAATCAGGTCAAACACACACAATGTACAACAAAACTAAACCGTTATTGGGATCTAAGATATTTAAATGAGAGGAGATATGATCCCTGCAATGATCTGAATGTGAGCTGAACAACTTTCTCACTTGAACAATATTCTCTGGGAATGCAATGTCCACCTCACTGCTGTCTATTCAATTCCTCTGCTCTCGTTCAGGGCTGAGTTGCGGCTGACCACATGGTGGCGTGGGCGTCAAGAGGTTAGACAATTAAGGTCAACTTGGATTGAGGGCATCCTGTGTCATGCCAGTGAGGTCGAGGGTCGCTGATTTACTCAACTTATAATCGTGGACAAGGGGATGTCAGGCTGGGCTTTTATCAATTTGCGTTTAGAAGAAACAGATGATCTGATGAAGCTGTATAACATCTGGAGAGGACTTAATGTAAATGTAATGTCCACTCATTTCTAGCCAGAGACTAGCCTCTCATTTAAGATAGGAGAGTTTTGTTTTTCTCTCAAGTGTTCCCAAGTCTTTGAAATTCACTTCTTTAGAGAGCAGCGTGTGGTGGTGGCACGGTGGTTAGCACTGCTGCCTCACGGCATCAGTGATCTGAGTTTGAACCCACCCTCGGGCCGACTCTTTGTGAGGAGTTTGCACATTCTCCCCTTGTGTCTGCGTTGTTTTCCTCTGGTGCTCTGGCCTCCTACCACAGTCCAAAGGATGTGCAGGTGAGTGTAGATTGACCATGGGAGATGCAGGGTTACAGAGATAGAGTAACGAACTGCTTTTGGGTGGGACGGTCAGTCAATGTTGACTCGATGGGCTGAATGGCCTACTTGCACGCAATTGACCGATATCAATCAACAGTATACTCTTGCTTTATGGTTACCGGCATCAAATTACATTCGTGGTTTTGGTTATTTCATCTCTTACGTCATCATATTCAACCAACTGCAGCATCTCGAAACTTGCTTAGTTACAATATCCAATATCAGCAGAGTACTTTTTCTTTTTGTCACGACCATTATCTTGAAATCTGACGTGTGACCTCTTCATTGCTGTCAAAGTTCCTTATTTGTCCCTCCATTGTCATGGTCTTACTTTGTCGAATGACTTCCTGGCTTTTGAAGTTAAGACCCTATATTCTGCCCTCGTCAACACTTTCCCTTCCAATTCTGTACTAAAGATTTCATGAAAATCCTCAGAGTGTGGTGAGACTGTGGAACTCACTCCCATAGTGAATAGTTGGGGTGAAAGACATTACAACTAAGGGTAAGCAACCAAATACAAATGTATGTCACTCTCACCAGATTCACAACACAGTGAAATTAAAACATGCAATGTCCCTCAATTTCTCAACTGTTCCGAACCAGACTTGATGAAGAACAGATCTTGCACATCAACATCATAATTTAAACAAAAACCAACAATTATAAATACGGCAACTTTTCTAGGCCAAAGTTAAGTCGATAATCTAATTAATAGCAATGAATTAAACCCTTTGATCAAGTCCCCCATCATCTCAGAAATAGAAATTTCAGCGGCAAATTAAGAAAGAATTTTTTTAAAAAACTTACCAATTCAAACAAACAGTTTCCAACAATGTATTGCCAAGCCTTTGTGCAATACTTGGACTATGAGTTTTTCACAGACACGTAACTGTAAATCCAATTTAAAAGTCACTGCTGAATGTGACGAGACACCCCAAAGTATTCAGTCATTTCTTACAGGCTGGGACTCATTCCCAGAAAGAGCCAACAATTCTTTAACTGGACAGTAGAATCTCGGGAGAACAGCTCCTGGGCTCAACAAGCAGCAACGCCCAATGGAAGCAAAGTTGGCGGCGGGGCAGGGCGGGGCAAGGGCATAAAACAAAAAAGCCCACTGACTCTCCCACTGCACAAACACACTGTCAGAATGCACAGGGGCTCAGTCCTGGGAGTGACCCACAGCAGTTTCATCAAGAGGGACACACTTGATGAACAGATCTTGCACACCAGAATTATAATTTAAACAAGAATAAACAATTATGAATACCGCAAATTTACTAGGGCAAAGTTAAACAAGATAATCCAGTTAATAGCGATGATTTAAGCCTTATGATCAAGTCCTCCACCATCCCATAGACACAAAATTAAGGGGTAAATTAAGAAAGAGAATTTTTAAAATTATCAATTGAAGCAATCAATTCCCAACAATGGATTGCCAAACTGTTGGGCAATCCTTCGATGATGAGTTGGTCACAGGCACATAACTGTAAATTTAATTTCAAAGTCACTGCTGAATGTGAATGGACACCCTGAAGTATTCAGCTATTTCTTACAGACTGGAGCCCGTTCCCAGACAGAGGCAATAATTCTTTAACTGGACAGAAAACACTAGAGAGAAAGCTCCTGGGCTCCTGGGCTCCCCCACTGGAAGCAAAGTTGCGGGGGTGGGGGAGCACGACGGCATAAAACAAAAAAATCCGACCGACTCTCCCACTATAAGCACTGTCAGAATGGGCAGGGGTTCAGTCCTCGCAGTGACCCACAGCAGTTTCACCAGCAGAATCAGATTGTTGGGAGCACTGGTGTGCCCGCTGGTGCTTCTGCAAGGTGCAGAATGATGAGAAACTCCGCCTGCACTCGGGGAAGGTGAACGGCCTCTCCCCAGTGTGGACCCGCTGGTGCCTCAGCAGGTGGGAGGAATTGCTGAAGGCCTTCCAGCACTCTAGGCAGGGGAAGGGCCTCTCCCCCGTATGGATCCGAAGGTGGGATGCCTGGGTAAAGCGCTTCTCACACTTGAGGCAGTAGAACGGGCTCTCCCCGGTGTGGACCCGCTGGTGCCTCAGCAGGGCAGAGGAATTGCTGAAGGTCTTCCCGCACTCAGGGCAGCTGAAGGGCCTCTTCCTAATGTGGACCCGCTGATGGCTCATCAAGTGAAAACATCAAGACAGACACCTCTGAATTATGGATATCTCCACCTAGAAGTTAATATCTTTCACGACATCTAGGAGTGAGTAAGTCTGATTTTGGGAAGCAAAAAAAGTAACAATTCAGGCGGGTGGAATTGCTGAAGCCCTTTCCGCACTCAGAGCAGGAGAACAGTCTCTCCCCGGTGTGATTGCGCCCATGAGTCTCCAGGTCAGATGGGAAACGGAAGCTTTTCCCACAGTCGCCACACTTCCACGGTTTCTCCACGGGACGGGATTCCTTAGGTTTCTCCATGACCGAAGCTTCACCTGCACACAAACGCGTGTACAGCACCTCTCTGCCGTGAATTCCACCTCCCAGTCTGTATAACATTTTCTGCTCCACAATCAGAGTGCTGCAACAGTAGTGTCTCTCTTCCAGTCTCACTGATGTTGAAAAAGTACTGAAACAGGAACCAAAAGGCTTGGTTCCTTCTCACAGAATCATGGCCGAAAATTGTTATTGTCCCGATGGATTCAGTGACTGTCAGACATTGACGTGAAATTGAGGACTGCAAATGCTGAAAGGTCAGAGTCAAAGTGCAATGCTTGAAAATCACAGCAGATCAGGCAGCATCTGAGGAGCAGTCGAGTCAATATTTCAGGCAAAGCCCTTCAGCTATTGATATTGAAACTTCCGTCTTCAGATCTTCAAATAATCTGTAAAAAGAGATTACATAAATCATCACTGTCAGTCCAGGTTAGAAATTCCAAACAAGCAATTCTACTTTCTGCAGAACACTCTTTTCTTTTTCCACAAAATTGAAAGCACCATCCCACCCCCTCTCACCCCTCTATTCCCACTCCGCTCAAACTAATTCTCCCGATGGTACTGATTCAGAATCTTACAGAGACCGAAAAGTGAAAAGATCAAGACAGACACCTCTGAATTTTGGATACCTCCACCTGAAAGTTAGTATCTTTCACGATATGTAGGAGTGAGTAAGTCTGATTTTGGGAAGTAAAAAAAGTATCAATTCAGGATGAACCTTCAATGCAGCTTCTTGAGAAACAACCAGACACGGAATGGTTAACATCTGGGGAGGTGGAGGAAATGAGATATCAAGGCATTGGCACCGACACCAGACAGAAACTGAACATACAGGCATGGCAAACATTATGGGCAAGCCAGAGTCATAGAGATACACAACACAAAAACTGGTCCTTCGATTCAACTCATCCGTGCCGACCAGATAGCCTAACTTAATCTCGTCTCATTTACCAGCACTTGGCCCATATCCCTCTGAACTCTTCCTATTCATATATCCATCCAGACGCCTTTTAAATGTCATAATTGGACCTACATCCACTCCTTCCTCCGGCAGATTATGCCTTACACTTGCCTCTCTCACCCCAAACATACTACCCTCCTGTTCTGGACTTCTCCCATCCCTGGGAAATGACTTTGTCTATTTAACCTATCCATGCCTTGCATGACTCTATAAACGTCTGTCAGGTCACCCCTCAGCCTCTGGTATACCGGGGAAAACAGCTCAAGCGATGCACTGCGTGTTCGTTTAGCTTCACACTCGCTGAACCTTCCTCCCGTGTAAAACAATGTTTCCCTCCCCAACACTGTCCATGGGAAAAGCCAAGAGCGCTGAGACTCTGGAGTTGGGGGAATGCCACGTAGAATTCCTACAATGTGGAAACACGCCATTCAGCCCAACAAGTCCACACAGACCATCCAAAGTGTAACGCATGCATACAATTTCACCTATCCCATTACACTCCACTTACTGCACACTCTGGCCCCATTTAGTATGGTCACTTCTCCCGAAACCGCACATCGTTAGACTTTGGGAGGAAACCAAAGCAGCTGGAGGAAACCCACGCAGACACGGCAGGGAGAATATGCAAACGCTCATGTGCGGGTGACTCCGCACAGACAGTCGCCCCAAGGCTGGAATCGAATGCGGGTCCTTGGTGCGGTGAGGCAGCAGTGCTCACCACTGATTGTGCTACAGACGTATGCAAAAGGAGGTGGGGACTGTGAACTTTGTTAATTGTACCACACAGTGGATTGTTGAGTAAGGTTAAATCTCACGCGATCCAGGGAGAGCTAACCACTTGGGTACAAAATTTAGAAACGCATTGTTGTCGATGCTGGAATCCTTCCTGAAAACAACAAATGCTGAAGATCACAGTGGGTCAGGCAGCGCTGTGCTACTCTATGACCAGATAGTGTGGATGTGGAGATGATGTTTCCACTCGGAGAAGGGTTGAGGATGCCAAGTCATTGAGGGCATTTAAGACAGAGATCGGTTCTTGATTAGTAAGGGGTCAAGGGTTATGAGGAGAAGGAAGCAGAATGGGATGGAGAAATATATCAGCCATGATCGACTGGTGGAGTAGACTCGATGGGCCAAATGGCCTCATCCTGCTCCTGTGTATTATGGTCTTAAAGCGGAGCAGTAGTCTTCAGAGGTTCTCACAAACTATTTCAGAATCCTGAAGAGGAGTTGTTTGACTGGAAACCTTAACTCTTCTTTTTCGCCACATATGCTTCCAGTCCTGCTGAGTTTTTCCAGTGTTCTCAGTTTTTGTTTCAGATTTCCAGCATCCACAGTTGCCAAATGTCTGGAACTTCATCTCCCTGATCTACAAACTGTTCACTTAACCGAGAAATAACCACTACCTCCTTATCAGAGTAGACCCCTTTGTTGCAAAATGATTGTTCAATTCTGTGACCAAAATAATTGCATTGGTAATTACTTACACCAGGGACTCTCAATATCTCAGGCAAGAACATAGCCAGATTTTTTCAGACAGTATATTTATGTGATTTGATACAAATCCTTATTCCCTACTTTGCCATCGTGCTGCTGGGAATGGAGGGTTTGAGTTAAGAAGAAGATGGGACATTTTTCCAACGAAGCCTAGCAAGTTGACAGATAACTTTATCGAGAATTTTAAAATCAGGAGGGGTATAGATAAGGTGTCATTTCCTGGAGACTCAGAATATTTTATTGCTCCAGAAGGTGTAAAAGGGGGTCAAAGATTCAGCAGAAATCGAGCAGAGCTGAGAACAGACAACATTTAACTCTGTGGGAACAGGGAGACCAGAGGACAGAGAAATCAGGACCTGTAATCCGAGCTGACACCAAACTACCGTGTTATCAGTGCTTTGACAATGGTAATTCTGGGCGGGGCAGGTTGAATTATGAATTGAATAGATGCTTCCTCAACGAGACTGTGCAGGGCGGTCCGGCCCTGTCTCTATGGCACAACTGGTCAGCGTGTTCGGTTGCTAATCGGACGGTTGGTGGTTCGAGACCACCCAGGGACGGAGCGGTTGTTGTTCTCGCTCCTACCGCTTTCGAGGCTGCAAAGATGCGCGTTTTTAATGATGTCAGGAAAATGTTTCCCAAACGGAAATCTTTTCCACTGAGGAAGCACAAAGGGGTTTCTGAATTGATTGCATTTCTAACGTAAAGGACTGCGGATGCTGAGAGTCCGAGTCAGAAAGCGAATCTGCTGGAGCAAATCAGTAGGTTTGGCTGTACCTGGATGAGGAAAAAAAAGTTCTGAAATGTTGTCTCTGATTCTCTTTCGACAGATGCTGCCTGACCTGCTGAGTTGCTCCTGCAATTTCTGGTTTTGTTTTTAACTGAACGTCCATTTCATCTTTCGGGATGAAACACCCAGACTCGCCATTTGCAGATATTTAACCCTTTCGAAACCCGTGAAGTGATTGGATTCAAACAAACTCTGCAATGATTCACGCTTTCTCAGCTCCACAGGCAGAGAGACCTGGAAATGAAGCTGTCAGTGTGGTTCTGCATTGGTGGGCCGAATGGCGAATGCGATGGACATGAAATCCATTGCAGTTTCCCCACGCAGGTGTGAACCCTGCCGGCTACAGTTGAGAATTGTCGTCAAAAAGAAAGGGAGATTGCTCCACTTTTTTTTAAAGATGCAAATCAGTGGAGGGGTTGAAATATTTCAATCGCATTGGGACTTGTCGGGAATCTGCAACCTACTGCCTGTCAGGGTGGAACAAGCAGATATCCCCAGAGCTTTTTTTGAGGATATGAGCCAAGAGTTTGGAAATGAGACGAGAACAGTGAGGGGCGTGAAGTCGTGATCGAAATGAAGCAGTCACCTGAGGACAAAGGTGTTTTATTTCCCAGTGAAAGGTACTGCTTCACAAAGTTGGGACTATGGAAGGGAAGCAGTGACGGTGATTATCTTTGGTTGTTCACCTTGTGAATGTTCCCATTGCTGCGCATGTCCGTATTAACGTCAGAACTTTGCATCATGGTGGCGTCAGGTACGCACAGTGCCAGTGGCGCAATGGATGACGCATCCGACTCCACCTACCTGTTTGAAATACAGCTCACAGCTTCTTCAGACACCCCAATTAATCTTTCACATTGTCCTGAAGCCGGCATACGGGTTGAATTCCCGATCTGCGGGAATGAGAATCTTTTCACTGTCTCGCGTCAGCAAGTGTCCCTGAGAACATCAGAGTCACGTCACAGCGCTGTCAGAGGAGGGGAAGCTGAAAGAGCCCCACACGCTGCTCACGGGCACATTTCACTTTCCCCAACTCACCGCCCCAACCACTGCGGCTTCTGGGAGTGGAAAGGGAAGAAACGCCAAAACCCAGTCTCAGCTTTGTAAATCTTCAGGAAATAAGGAAACTGATTATCCCTTCCGGTCTTCCATCCTGGCCTGACAGCGTTGATTTTAAATGGCTGTCCAGTTAGTACCGATTCGTTTTGGCTGAAAAAATCTTCTCTGCCACAGAGAACTGTGCGGCAGAGTTCATGTATATATTTCCTTGTATGGTATTTTGTAAATAACATTCGTTTGCGGGTTGTTTGCATAGGGAATTTAAGGTTCACTAGCCGTTGTTTAATGCTGATGGGTTGAGTTGTCTGGAAATCACTTCACAGATGCCTTTAATGTAAAGTAAAGTGGCTAGGGTTTCTGCACACGTTGTGTCTGCTAGTGTCAGTTTGTTGATGTGAAATCATCACACTGGGTTTATTGGGTAGGCAAAGGTGCGGACTGCAGATGCTGGAAACCAGAGTTTAGGTCAGAATGGTGCTGGAAAAGCACAGCAGGTCAGACAGCTTCCGAGGAGCAGGAAAATCGACATTTCGGGCAAAAGCCCTTAATTAGGAATAGAGGCAGGACGCTTCCATGGTTGGCGAGATAAATTGGGGGGTGCTGGGCCGAAGTTAGCAAAGAGTACAATAGGTGAATGGGGGTGGGGATGGAGGTGACAGGTCAGAGAGGAGGTGGAGCGAACAGTTGAGAAGGGAGTTTGGCAGGTAGGACAGGTCATGAGGACAGCGCTGAGCTGGAATGTTGGAACTGAGGTAAGGTGGGGGGAGGGGAAATAAGGGAACTGGTGAAGTCCACATTGATGTCCTGGGGTTGAATTTATCCGAGGCGAAAGATGGGATGTTCTTCCTTCAGGCATCGGGTGGGGAGTGAGCGGATATGGAGGAGGCCCAGAACCTGCATGTCATCGGCAGAGTGGGAGGGGGAGTTGAGAGGGTGATGGGGTTGATTGGTGCGGGTGTCCTGGAGATGTTCCCTCAAGCGCCGTGACTTGACTCTGCGAGTAGTCTCCAGTCTCCCCAATGTAGAGGAGACCGCATCGGGAGCAATGGATACAAGCAATGACATTGTTGGAAGCCTTCTCACGATCGTGGCCTGGGTGCGATTTCCGGGCAGGGAAGCAATTTACAACAGGGCTGTGAGGTGGCGATGCTGTCTCCCTGGTAGTCTAGTGGTTAGGATTTGGCGCTTTCACCGCTGCAACCCGGGTTCGATTCCCGGTCAGGGAAGTATTTTTCAGTGGATCCTTTGCCTACCCATTCTCCTGAAATGCGCTGTACAGTTACTTGTTGGTCTTCGTCGTTACTGGCTACTGTAGTGTGTAGTGCCACGTTGAAATAGTGTCCTGATTCCGGCTTGTTTGTATGTGTCGGGATCATTGCTTCTGTAGCTAAGTACTTGGTTCGTGTGTGTTGTTTTCCTGTAGACGCTGTTTTGAATTTACCATTGACTGTTCGCTCTACTGTGACATCTAGAATTGGCACTTTGTTGTTGTTCTCCTCTTTTGTGAATTTTATGCCAGTAAGGATATTGTTGATGTGTTGTAGTTTTCCTCTAATTTGCTTCATTTTTTGATGACAAAAGTGTCATCACTGTGGTGGACACAAAGTTTGGGTTGGATCGTTGGAAGGGCTGTTGGCTTGAGACTCTGAATTATTGCTTCTGCTAGGAATCCTGATACTGGTGGTTTCATGGGTGTTTCGTTGATTTGTTTGTAGGGCTTGTTACTGAATATGAAGTGGGTGGTTAAGGCACAGTTCCACGAGCTGGATAGTGCTATCTTTGCTGATGAAGTTGGTGCTGTGTTTGTGTCTTTGGTTCTTCGAGTAGTGTCTCCAGTTTTCTTTGCCACGTTGATGTTAATGGATGTGAACAGGGCTGTTATGTCAAAGGACATCATTATTCCATCATCTTCTAACTTAGTGTCTTTGGTGTTCAGGAATTCTTGGATGGAGTAAATGGAGTGGCGTGAATCTTCGACTTGGTGTTTTAGACTTCAGTGGAGGCCTTTGACTAGTCTGTACATTAGTGTTCCAAGTAGTGAGACTATGGCCTGAGAGGGGGTGGGGGGGTGGGTGGCCTCCTGTTTTGAAGAGGAGGAGAACAACAACAAAGTGCCATTCCGAGATGTCACAGGAGAGCGAACAGTCAATGGGGAACTTCAAACTAGCGTCTACAGAAAAACAACACACGCAAACCAAGTGCTTAACCAAAGAAGCAATCATCCCAACACCCACAAACGACGCTGCATCAGGACATTATTTCAATGAGCCACTACACACTGCATACAGAGGATTATAAAATCATGAGGGATACGGATGAGGTGAACCGCAGGTGTCCTTTCCCTCAGCTGGGCGTTTCAGGATCAGGGAGCAAATATTTTGAGGTGAGTAGAGAAAGATTTTACAAAGACAGGACAAGGATCGTTTTTTAAGAGAGTGGTCTGAGTGCAGAATGAATGTCCAGAAGAAGTCATAGAGTCATAGAGATGTACAGCACAGAAACAGACTGTTTGGTCCAACTTGTCCATGCCGACCAATTATGTCAAACCCAATCTAGTCCCACCTGACGGCACACGGCCCCATATCCCTCCAAACCCTTCCTCTTCATATACCTAACCAAATGCCTTTTAAATGTTGCAATCGTACGAGACTTCACCACTTCCTCTGGCAGTTCATTCAATAAACGTACAATCCTCTGCGTGAAAACGTTGCCCCTTAGATCTCTTTTGTATCTTTCTCCTCCAATAATAAACCCATGCCTTCTCGTGCTGGACTCCCCCACCCCAGGGAAAAGACTTTGTCTATTTATCCAATCCATACTCCTCATGATTTTATACACGTACAGTTACAACGTTTAAAAGACATTTAGATAAGTACATGAATATGAAAGTTTCTAAGGTTTATGGGCCAAACACTGGTAGGTGGGACGAGTTTAGTTTGAGAACATACTCAGCATGGACTAGTTGGATGAAGGGTCTGTTCAGTGCTGTCAGACTCTGTGACTGACCTGTACTGGTCTTAAAACCATTTTCTTACCTCCCCCCATAACCATCCACTTCTTTGTTGTTCAAAACTCAGATGAATTTAGCCTTGAATATGTTCAAATACCCCACTTCTGAACTGAATTCCTCTTCGTAATATACCACTTGCCTCGCTCTTTGCCTGCTGCATCTGCCCGACAACTGGCATTGACTGGTGTGGAGGGACTCTGAGACCCCTTTGTACATCCATACATCATTCCTGATGAAGGGCTTGTGCCCGAAACTTTCACTGTCCTGCTCCTCAGATGCTGCCTGACCTGTTGTGCTTTTCCAGTGCCACATTTTTCGACTTTCACCTCACGTCCTCACTTTCTCCACATTCCAAGATATCACCATTTAAACAATGCTCTGCTTTTTTATTAAACAGCCAAGGCGATAACTTCACATTGCGGCACTGCACGTGCCATGTGTGTGCCAATTGAGATACAGACCTGGACCAACTTCGGGAAGAGGCAAAACACTGAGTTCTGAACAAAAACCGTAGCACACTCAAAAAGTCGGCTCTGTTTACCTTTCCACAGATGCAGCTCGACCCGTTGGCTTACTGCAGTATTCGCTGTGTTTGAACTGAGAGAAGACAATGGTAATTCTGGGCGGGGCAGGTTGGATTATGAATTGAATAGATGCTTCCTCAACGAGACAGCGCGAGCCCTGCCCGGGCCTGTCTCTGTGGCGCAATTGGTCAGCGCGTTCGGCTGTTAACCGGAAGGTTGGTGGTTCGCGCTCCTACAGCTTTCTTGTCGACAAAGATGCGCGTTTTTAATGGTGTCAGGAAAATATTTCCCAAACGGAAATCTTTTCCACTGAGGAAGCACAAAGGGGTTTCTGAATTGATTGAATTTCTAACATAAAGAAGGGCGGATGCTGAGAGTCCGAGACAGAAAGCGAAAGTGCTAGAGCAACTCAGTAGGTTTGGCTGTACCTGGATGAGGGAAAAAAAGTCCTGAAATGTTGTCTCTGATTCTCTTTCTACAGATGCTGCCTGACCTGCTGAGTTGCTCCTGCAATTTCTGGTTTTGTTTTTAACTGAACGTCCATTTCATCTTTCGGGATGAAACACCCAGACTCGCCATTTGCAGATATTTAACCCTTTCGAAACCTGTGAAGTGATTGGATTCAAACAAACTCTGCAATGATTTACTCTTTCTCAGCTCCACAGGCAGAGAGACCTGGGAAATGAAGCTGTCAGTGTGGTTCTGTATTGGTGGGCCGAGTGGTGAATGCGATGGATATGAAATCCATTGCGGTTTCCCCACGCAGGTGTGAACCCTGCCGACTACAGTTGAGAACTGCCGTCAAAACGAAAGGGAGATTGCTCCACGGCTTTTTGAAAGATGCAAATCAGTGGGGGGGTTGAAATATTTCAATCACATTGGGACTGATCGGGAATCTGCAACCCACTGCCTGTCAGGGTGGAACAAGCAGATACCCACAGAGCTTTTTTTGAGGATATGAGCCAAGTGTTTGGAAGTGAGACGAGAACAGTGAGGGGCGTGAAGTCGTGGTCGAAATGAAGCAGGCACCTGAGGACAAAGGTGTTCTATTTGCCAGTGAAAGATACTGATTCACAAAGTTGAGTCGATGGAAGGGAAGCAGTGACGGTGATTATCTTTGGCTGTTTACCTCGACCTCAAAAATTCGGCAGAATTTTAAAGTCACAATGAAAAGAAGTAAAAATGACATTAGGAAGAACGTTTTCGTTACAGGGAGTGGTTAGGGTCAGTAAGTCCCTGTCTGTCATTGACAAAGAGGAAGATTCAATGGACACAAAAGGGAATTCGGTGGTCACGTTCAGATGTGCAGATTTACGCTGAGAAGGCGAGAGAATGAAACGAATAGAGACACACGTTTACTTAAGTGTAGAACCAGCAGAGCGAAGGTGGGCCGCATGGCCTCCGTCTGCGCTGTGACACATGTTGGGATTCAGTGTGAAATCACAGTTCGACCAACAGAATGTGGGAATTTAGAAATAAGTTTATATTTACACAGCCTCCATACGTCTGCGAAACAGCATATTACACGACAGCAGTGGAGGTCTTTGACATCAGGCTCGAACGTGCCTGCCGCGTGCCAGACGAAAACCTGAAGTGTTCTGTGGAAGGGCCGCAGGGCGTGGCAGCAGAGTGGCGCAGCGGGAGCGTGCTGGGCCCATAACCGATGGATCGAAACCGTCGTCTGCTTGTTGTTCAATGTCACCTCGAGCCGCTTTCCTTAAGATCGGTGCTCTCTTCTGCAAGCTGCCTGCCTTTGCGTCTACTTACCGAGTGTCCAAATGTAGCATATCGATGCACTCGCCAAATCCACTCAACTCATGTGGTATTCTGTACTTCGTCTGTTTCCTCTGAACTGAATCGCAAACCCAGTTCTCTGCGATGCCAATCAGCTGGTAAAGTTGAAACACATGCCTTGCGGTTTCGTCCATTCCTTGCAGTAATTCGCCACCCTGGTTCAGATGAGAACGACAAGCATGTCAGCATCACGACTCAGACATAGTCCCCTACAATTAGGACGGATACCACCGATTGTGAATAACCTCAGAGAGAGAGAGAGACAAGTGACAGACAGTCGCCGTGGACTCGATGGGCTCAACGGCTTCTGTCTGCGCGAGAATGATGCTACGTGTTTATGCCGTCCCACTGCCTGTCTCTGGGACAGAGAGGCTGAGGGAGCAAAACTGGTTCATTATTAACCGTCCCTTCCGTGTTGGACTGCCTGCAGTCGCTCAGCTCAGGGCCGTGGGGATAACTCTCAGTGAGTGAAGGTTTCACTCGGATTCTCTTCATCTGGGACACTTTGGGGCTCAGATGTTAACTGCTGCGCGGTTGCAGCAAAGAAAGCGATGCCCACTTTGCAATAGACTTTCCGTAAGATCGCTGCGTGAAGACGATTTCTGAACACCAAGAAGGCTGCACAGCAATGTGAATTTACCTGGGCGAAGAGTTCTCGGTGTCCATTTCTTTCTGTCCTGCCAAAACAGCATCTTTCTATCTCTCCGATAACAGACCCTTGGAGAAAGTTCATAATTAAAGGTGTTCATGTTCCCCGCATTAATGTAACTGACACCTCTCACCCCAAGGGTTTCAGAGAGAGAGAGAGAGTGAGAGAGCAGAAGAGCGAATGGACTCTCCCCGCTCCCCACCGTACACCCCGTCCCACCCCCCAGAACAACATGCAAGTAGAAAGAAAATGGTTTCATTATCCACCAGTGGAGATAGTCCAGTTCCTGGGGATCAGACAAAGTGGGCATTCTGCCCCGGGGGCAGAATGACAAGCAGATGTTCTGGAAACGCTTTGCTGATTGCAATTCTTGCAGCAATGTGGAATGTACTTCACACTGAGCAAGTTTCAGCTGGTTCAGAGTCTCAGATGTACATTGCTGTGTTTGCCGCCAGCTCAGAGAGAGAACAATAGGTTCCACTCTTCCTTCACTCGCAACACCCCACACCCACCTCCCATAGTGCCAAGGCACTTTCCCTTGCAACCGCCGAATGTGTAACACCTGCCCATTTACCTGCTCCCTCCTGAATATCCAAGGGCTCAAACATACCTGCCAGGTGAAGCAGCACTTTTGCCACAACCTAGTCCACTGCATCGCTGCTCACAGTGTCGTTTCCCCAATGTAGCATGAAGCATAAACTGGGTGACTGCTTCGCAGAACATCCCGGTTCTGCCCGCAGAAATAAAGGCCCTGACCTTGCGGTTGCCTGCCACTTTAACACATCACCCTGTTCCCTGGCCAACATCTCTGTCTCAGGCTTGCAGCTGTGTTCTAGCTCCAGATGAAAGAACACCTCATTTTCCACTTGGAGACCTTACAGCCCTCCGGTCTTCAACATCGAGTTCCATAACTTTAGGGCCTGAACTCCCCCATGTCCTTGACCCCCTACCACACAAACGACTCCTTGTTATCACCTCGTCTGCTATGACACACTACGTATTGTTAGCCGCTAACAGTCTCCATTAACAGTTATTCGCCCTCTCACGCGGATCGTTATTCACTCCTACGTCCTTCCTATTCTCTCTCTGAGCTGGCGGCAAACGCAGCAATGGACTTCGGAGACTCTGAACCAGCTGAAACTTGCTCAGTGTGAAGTACCTTCCACATTGCTGCAAGAATTGCAAGCAGCAAAGCGTTTCCAGAACATCTGCTTGCCATTCTGTCCCCGGGGCGCTGATAATTGTCTCATTCCCAGGAACTGGACTACCTCCACTGGTGGATAATTAAACCATTTTATTTCTACTTGCACGTTGTTGTGGGGGTGGGACGAGGTGTAGGGTGGGGGGCGGGTAGAGTCCATTCGCTCTTCTGCTCTCTCTCTCTCTCTCTGAAACCCTTGGTGTGAGAGGTGTCAGTTACATTAATGCGGGGAACATGAACAACTTCGATTGTGAACTTTCTCCAAAGGTCTGTTATCGGAGAGATAGAAAGATGCTGTTTTGGCAGGACAGAAAGAAATGGACACCGAGGACTCTTCGCCCAGGTAAATTTACATTGTTGTGCAGCCTTCTTGCTGTTCAGAAATCGTCTTCACGCAGCGATCTTACGGAAAGTCTATTGCAAAGTGGGCATCGCCTTCTTTGCTGCGTCAGCGCAGCAGTTAACATCTGAGCCCCAAGTGTCCCAGATGAAGAGAATCCGAGTGAAACCTTCACTCACTGAGAGTCATCCCCATGGCCCTGAGCTGAGGGACTGCAGGCAGTCCAACACGGAAGGGACGGTTAAAAATGAACCAGTTTTGCTCCCTCAGCCTCTCTGTCCCAGAGACAGGCAGTGGGACGGCATAAACACGTAGCATCATTCTCGCGCAGACAGAAGCCGTTCAGCCCATCGAGTCCACGGCGATTCTCTGTCACTGGCCTCTCTCTGAAGTTATTCACAATCGGTGATCTGTCCTAACCGTGGGGGAATGTGTCTGAGTCGTAATGTGGTTTCTGACATGCCGACCGTTTTATCATTCACGTCTGAACCGGCATGGCGAGTTACTGCAGGGAATGGACAAAAACGTAAGGCATGTGTTTCAACTTTATCAGCTCATTGACATCTCAGAAAAGTGGTTTTACAATTCACTTCAGAGGAACTCGACGGAGAACAGGAGAAGACCACTCAGACCTCCAGAAGCGAGTCACTTCGCCTGCGTGAATTTGGCGAGTCGATCAGTACGATACATGTCACTCAGACACTCGAAGTTATGGGGAGCAGATGCAAAGTCAAGATATAGAACAGAGACGCACGACAAAGGAAAGCTGCTCAAGGAGAGTTTGAGCAATAGCAATAGAGGATGGTTTCGAGCTATGGGCCTCTGGGTTGTGGGGCCCGCACGCTTTCGTTGCACCACTCTGTATTTCGCATGCCGTGCGTTTTCTCAGAACTCTTCAGCTTTTCGACAGGCACCTGGCATGCACGTTCCAGACATATATCAAAGATCTCCACTGCTGTTATGTAATATACTGCTGCGCAGAGGTGTGGAGGCTGTGTTAATATGAACATTCTGTTGGTCGAACATGACCACCGAATTCAATTTTGTGTCCATTGAATCTGCCCCTTTATCACTGTCAGACAGGGATTTACTGACCCTAACCACTCCTTGTACGGAAACGTTCTTCCGAAGGTCACTTTTACTTCTTTTTCTCATGAATTTAAAACGCTGCCGAATCGTCCTCGATCCTTTCAGGCGTGGGAACACTTTCACGACATTATTTCCAATCTCTAGTCCCCTCATGACTTGGAAAACTTGCCACGCCGGATTTCAAACTTCTGTTCTCCAAGGAGAGCTGTCCCAATTTTCCAAACTACCTTCATGGCTGACCTTCCTCAAACACGGGACCACTCACGTCAACCTGTTCAACGCTATCTCCAATCATTTCACTTCCCCGCTTTAACGAAGGAGCTTTTTGAGAAGTTTAATCGGGCATTTTTGCGCAAGTCAAGAAAGCCAGGATCTCTCGCAAGTCTGCCCGTTAGAAGACCCAATGCGAGAATCATACCCCTAGACCAACGAGCCACAGGCCGCTGGCTCCAGCACCTCCTGAACCAGCTGAGACTTGCTCAGTGTGAAATACATTCGCCATTGTTCTCAGAATTGCAAGCAGCAAAAGAGTTTCCAGAACAGTGCTTCTCATTCTGTCTCCCTGCTCATTTTGTTCATTTTCAAATGAACAAAACCAGCAGGTCTAGTCCATCTGTGGAGAGAAAGGAGAGATAATGTTTTGAGCCCAACGATCCGTCTTCGGAACTGATGGAATGAGTGGGCGGGTAAAGACCGTGGAAGAAGGTGGACAGGTTCTAAAATGATTGAACTCGGCGTTGGGTCCTGAAGGCAGCGCGGTCTCTCAGGAGAAAATGAGGTTTCGCTCTTCCAGCTGGCGCTGTGCCTTGTGGGAGCACTGCAGCAAATCAGAGACTGAAATGTTGTCATGGGAACAGAGTGGGAGGTTGAAGTGACAGGAAACTGGAAGCTGACTGTTTATGGGAGAAAGGACACAGAACGGGGAATGTGCTACAAAAGTGTATAGAAAAGCCACACCCCAGACCAGACCCGGAACTATAACCATCAAAAATGGAAATGTGTTGCTGGAAAAGCGCAGCAGGTCAGGCAGCATCTAGGGAACAGGAGAATCGACGTTTCGGGCATTAGCCCTTCTTCAGGACCTGCAGACCTCACTTTCTCCTATAACCATCAAAACACAGACAAGAGAAGCTGCATTAGGACGCTGTTCAAAAGGGTGACAACACACTGCAGCACTGCCGACCTGTGAAAGGAAGAAGAACACGTCTGCAGAGGCTTCACCAGGAACGGATAAGCCCGCAACTTCATCCACAAGGGCCGAGCAGACAAGAAACGGGACAAGGATCTGCCAGACCCAACACACTCACCACTTTACCTTATATAATAAACCTCACAGAACTTACAGCCAGACATCTCCGACCACTCGGATTCATGACAACCCATAAACTGACAGCCACGCTCAGACAACAACTCACCAGAACAAAAGACCCAATCACATCATGTGGAAAACAAATATAGTTTACAAGATTCTATGCAAAGGCTGCACGAAAACTAAACAGTACAGGACAAACAGGCAGACAACTAGCAATCTGTAACCATGAACAACATCTACCCATTAAACACTGTCTCTGGTACCCACACAAACACAGATGATAAGGACGATAAAATCGACAGAGACAGCACAACGGACATAGTACAACTAAACAGAGGTCAGCCAGAGAAATTCAACAAACACGGCACTCATCCACGGACTCCACCAATAAACACATTGACATATGCCAATCACTGCAACGAACAACCAGAACAGTCAAACAAAAGCAGCAGAAACAGAACCAAATACATTCCAGAAGACACAGTACAGCAGCGCTTCACAGGAGGCTCCAACGCACTGAAGATGTCACCTCGACAGAGGATGTAACGCCTGCAAATCAACTTCCCAGCTCGGCGAGCTGCGACAATCGGCAGCCGAGCTACAAAGCTTTCCGCAAATCTTGAACGGAAGTGTAATTCCTGTCGAAATTTGAGAGCATCCTGTTTATGTCACTCAGTTCCTGCAAGCAAAAACTTTGTTGTGGTTCTGTTCGCCGAGCTGGGAATTTGTGTTGCAGACGTTTCGTCCCCTGTCTAGGTGACATCCTCAGTGCTTGGGAGCCTCCTGTGAAGCGCTTCTGTGATGTTTCCTCCGGCATTTATAGTGGTTTGTACCTGCCGCTTCCGGTTGTCAGTTCCAGATGTCCGCTGCAGTGGCCGGTATATTGGGTCCAGGTCGATGTGCTTGTTGATAGAATCTGTGGATGAGTGCCATGCCTCTAGGAATTCCCGGGCTGTTCTCTGTTTTGGCTTGTCCTGTAATAGTAGTGTTGGCCCTAGTCAAACTCATGTTGCTTGTCATCTGAGAGAGATCCCGGGTTCAAATCGCCGTTTCGGACGTGAATGACAAGACGATCCGCATGTCAGAAACCGCATTCCGGGAACAGAATGACAAGCAGATGTTCTGGAAACTCTTTGCTGCTTGCAATTCTTGGAGCAAAGTGGAATGTATTTCACACTGAGCAAGTTTCAGCTGGCTCAGAGTCTCCTGTGTACATTGCTCTCTTTCACGGCAGCTCAAAGAGAGAACAATAGGAGGGATAAAGGAGTGAATAACGATCCGTGTGGGAGGGTGAATAACTGTTAATGGAGACCGTTAGTGGCTAACAATAAGTAGTGTGTCGTAGCAGACTATGTGATAACAAGGGCTCGTATGTGTGTGGTAGGGGTCAATGACATGGGGGATTTCAGGCCCTAAAGTCATGCAACTCGATCTTGAAGACCGGAGGGCTGTAGGGTTTTGAAGTGGAATATGAGGCGTTGTTCTTCCATCTGGAGCTGAGCTTTGCTGGAACACTGCTGCAAGCCTGAGACAGAGATGTTGGCCAGGGAACAGGGTGGCGTGTTAAAGTGGCAGTAAAGCAGAAGCCCAGGGCCTTTATTTGCCGGCATGGTGGCACAGTGATTAGCACTGCTGCCCCACAGCGCCAGAAACCCGGGTTCAATTCCCGCCTCAGAAGACTGTGTGGAGTTTGCACGTTCTCCCCGTCTCTGCGTGGGTTTCCTCCGGGTGCTCCGGTTTCCTCCCACAGGCCAGGTGAATTGGCCATGCTAATTTTCCCGTAGTGTGAGGTAAGGGGTACATGTAGGGGTATGGGTGGGTTGCGCTTCGGCGGGTCGGTGTGGGCTTGTTGGGCCGACGGGCCTGTTTCCACACTGTAATCTAATCGAGAACCGAGATGTTCTGCGAAGCAGTCACCCAGTTTATACTTCATACTCCGTTGGGGACACGACACTATGAGCAGCGAATGCAGGAGACTAGGTTGCGGCAAATGTGCAGGTAAAGTGCTGCTTCACCTGGAAGGTATGTTCGAGCCTGGAAGGATATTCAGGAGGGAGCAGGTAAATTGTGCTTCTGAGTGAAATCACGGTTCGTAAAAACAGAATGTGGCAATTTAGACAGAGTTAATATTTGCTTGTCGGCGATATGTCTGCCGGTGCGTGATGGGAGCATAACCCAGAAGGGAAACCATCTTTCCTATTCACTCAATGTCGTCTTTAGCAGCTTTCCCGTATAACGGCGCAATTTTTCGCACCTCGTCTTTTCATCTGCTTCCCAAAAAACTTCGACGTAAATATTTCACATTGATGCACAGGCCCAATGGGCACAGTTGAGATGACACACTCGTGGAGGTCTGCGGGGTCTTCTCCTGTTCTCTGTACCCTATATTGAGGAGGGCAATGCTTGTCACTGGTCACTCCGGTGTCAGAGAAAAGTTTAGAAAGAAAACGATTTAATTTTCTGCCAGTAGAGAGGGCCCGGTTCCTGGGGACGGGCAAACGGCAGCAGAGAGACAGAATGAGAAGCAGCTGTTCATAGAGTCATAGAGATGTACAGCATGGAAACAGACCCTTCGGTCCAACCCGTCCATGTCGATCAGATATCCCATCCAAATCTAGCCCCACCTGCCAGCACCCGGCCCATATCCCTCCAAACCCTTCCTATTCATATATCCATCCAAACGCCTCTTAAATGTTGCAATTGTACCAGCCTCCGCCACTTTCTCTGGCAGCTCATTCCATGCACGCACCACCCTCTGCGTGAAAAAGTTGCCCCTCAGGTCTCTTTTATATCTTTCCCCTCTCACCCTAAATCTATGCACTCTAGTTCTTGACTCCCCGAACCCAGGGAATAGACTTTGCCTATTTATCCTATCCATGCCCCTCATAATTTTGTAAACCTCTATAAAGTCACCCTTCAGCTTCCGACGTTCCAGAGAAAACAGCACCAGCCTGTTCAATGTCAACTATACTTCACTCTGAGCAAGACTCAGCTGGTTCAAGAGGTAGAGCGGGGCCGCAGGTGTGGCTCGTTGGTCTAGGGGTATGATTCTCGCTTTGGGTCTTCGTCTTCGCAGACGTGCGAGAGATCCCAGGTTCAAATCCCGGACGAGCCCGCGTTTCCTGACTTATGCAAACGTGCCTGCTTAATGTCCTCAAAAAGCACCTTCGTTCAACCAGGTTGGGCTCTCTGGCGTACCAATTGGACAGAAAGCAGCGAAGTGAAATGATTGGCGATACCGTTGAATAGGTTGATGTGAGTGGTGCGGTGTTTGAGGGCTGTCAGCGATGAGGGTCGATTGGAAATTTGGGACAGCTCTCTTCGGAGAACAGAAGTTTGAAATCTGGCCCGATTGAAGCTTTCCAAGTCATGCGAGGTCTAGACAGAGAAAGTAATGTAGTCAAAATGCTCCGACGCCTGAAAAGATCGGCAACGATTCGGCAGAGTTTTAAAGTCATGAGGAAAAGAACCAAAAGTGACATTAGGAAGAACGCTTTCATACAGGGAGTGGTTGGGGTCAGTAAATCCCTAACTGACACTGACAAAGAGGCAGATTCATTAGACGCAAACGGGAATTCGGTGGTCATGTTTAAAGTAACAATGTGCAGAATTACATGGAGAAGGCAAGAGAATGATACGAATAGAGACCCACGTTTACTTACTGTGTCGACCCAGCAGAGCGAAGGTGGGCCGCATGGCGTCTATTCAGAGTGAAATCCCAGTTCGACCAACAGAATGTGGGAAGTTAGAAAAAGTTTATATTTACACAGCCTCCATACGTCTGCGCAACACCATATAAGACGACAGCAGTGGAGATCTTTGACATCAGTCTCGAACGTTCATGCTACGCGGCAGGCGAAAGGTTGAAGGGACCTGTGGAAGAAGGCGCGGTGCGTAAGAGCAGAGTGGCGCAGCGGGAGCGTGCTGGGTCCATAACCCAGAGGTCGATGGATCGAAGCCATCCTCTGCTATTGTTCACTGTCTCCTTGAGCGACTTTCCTTTGTGATGGTATCCTGTCCAGCATCTTGCCTTTCAAACGACTTCCTGCATGTCTCTCTTGGCGCTCTGTTCGTTTCCTTGCCATGTCATTTGCTTCCCAAAACTTAGACTATCTGAGCTGGATATGTCACATCGAAACACAAGTCAAACACAGTTGCGCTGGCACCCTTGTGGAGTTCTGAGTTGTCTTGTCCTGTTCTCTGTCGGTGTGTCCTGATCTCGTGTGAAACCTCTTCTCTCAGATGGCAATGAACCGGTGAAGTTGAAACACATGACTTGCTGTTTTTGTCCATTTCCTGCAGTAAAGAAACCAACAGCCGTGTAATAAAAGACTTTCTGCAGGATTGCTGTGTCAAGACAAATTCTGAACACCAAGCAGGCTGCACAAAAATGTACTCATATCAATTTACCTGAGGGAAGAGTCTCCGGTGTCCATTTCTGTCTGTCCCGACGGCACAGCATCTTTCTATCTCTCCGTTAACAAGACCTTTGGAACAAGTTCAAAGTTGCCCATTTCCTATGCATGGCTGTAACTGACTTATCCTGCCTCACGTAATAGTGTGAGACAGCAGAAGAGTGAATGGGCTCTGCCTTCCACCAGCACAGCTTGCAAGTAGAAACGAAATGGTCCAATTATCCACCAGTGGAGAGAGCCCGGTCCCTGGGGACGGGACAAACAGCAGCGTCCTGGGAGCAGGGAGACAGATTGAGAAGCAGATGTTCTTGAAACTCTTCCCTGCTGGAATTCTGGGAGCAATGCACAATGTATTTCGTACTGAGCAAGTCTCAGCTGCTTCAGGAGGTGGCTGCACCCATGGCTGGTGGCTCGTTAGTCTGGGATATGATTCTAGCTTTGGGTCTTCGAGCATATGCAGCCGCGTGAGAATTCCCGGGTTCCAATCCCAGGCGAACCATCATTCCTTAAATTGACCTGAGCAAAAATACCTGATGATTTTTCTCAAAAAGCCGCTTCGTTAAATAAGATCGGACTGCCTGAATTAGGGACGGCGCAGAGCTGCCATTGCAGTGAACACGGCGAAGGGAAACACTTGTTCAAAGTGAAAGCAAGTATTGCAGATTTTTCGCCCGCGCAATCCGAGTCTGAATGAATCCTCCACCTGTATTACGCTCAATTCTGAGGGTGACACTTCAGGAAGCGGGGAAGTGAAGTGATTGCAGGCAGCGCTGAACAGGTTAACGTGAGTGGTGCCGTCCTCAGGGATGTCAGCAATGAAGGGAGATTGGAAAATTTGGGGCAGCTCTCTTTGGAGAACAGAGGGCTGAAAGCTTGTCTGAATGAAGTTTTCCACGTCATGAGGGTTTTAGACAGAGGAAATGATGCAGTGAAAATGCTCCCAGGCCTGAAAGGATCGAGAACGATTTGGCAGAGTTTTAAAGTCATCAGGAAAATAAGTAAAAGTGTCATTAGGAAGACCGTTTTCGCACAGGGAGTGGGGTCAGTAAGTCGCTGTCTGACAGTGACACAGAGGCAGATTCAATGGACACAAAAGGGAATTCGGTGGGCATGTTCAATGTAACAATGTGCAGATTTACAGGGAGAAGTCGACAGAATGAGACACTTATTTACATATTGTGTTGAGCCAGCAGAGCTAAGGTGGGCTGCATGGCCTCAGTCTGCGCTGTCACACATTTTGTGATTCTGAGTGAAATCGGAGTTGGACCAACAGAACGTAGGAAATTTGACAACGGGTATATTCTGCCCAACAGGATACTCCATCACAGCAATGAAGGTGTTTTGACATCATTCTCGAAGGTACATGACACAATGCAGATTCAAAACCGAGTATTCCTTTGAATCACGGAGTAATTTGTTTACAGTTATTCAGTTGAGGTGAGCGGAGTTGCGCATTGGGAGCCACTCCAGTTGATAGGTCGAAGCCGTTTTCTCCTGTGTGATAGTCCCACCAGCACTCCAATTTGCTGTGCTTCCAGTCAGTAGATGCAGATCACTATCCCATACTGATACACGGGCCACGATGACCCAGCTGTGGTGACAAGCTTGTGAAAGTCTGAGTGCTCTTCTCCTGTTCTCTGTCTGGCTGCTTTGATCCGAATCATGAAACCTCTCTTCTCCGAGATAGGAATAAACTGGTGAAGGTGAAACACATCAGTTGCGGTGTGTCCCATGCGCAGGAGGCCCTGCAGTAATTCCCCACGCTGTTTCACACAGCAGCATCCTCTCGGTGAATTACGCTTGGCAAAAAAAAACGATTGAACCAAATCAGTGTCCGTCATTGGATTTTACTGACACCGTTTATAAAATTCAGGCTCACCGTTAATGTGGAGAGAGGCCCTCAGACTGTTGGTTCCGCTCCTTCTGTTGAATAAAGATAATTTTAACTGTGTCCGGTGAGAGGAAAGGATTTGCTGTTGGTGGGAAACATTTCTATCTGAACTCGCTGTCACTCTGCTCTCACAGGAGGAGCTGTGAACTCTTGATAGATTGAAATATAAAGCTGGCAATCTTTAGATTATGTTGGAAAAATATCGGTATAATGTTATTCCCACCGCGCGGTCACCAACTGAACGAAGCGGCTGTGTGTTTAAATCCCGTGATGAACAGTTGGTGCTTTACTTCTCACATTGCGGGGAGCTGAGCATTTACCCAAACAATGGGCACACCACCTCCCTGACACAGTGTTCACAAATCAAACTGACAGCAAAGCTTCACGTGTGATCGAAAGTTTCCGCAAAGAAGATTTGGCTCAACAGATATCCGGAGTGAACGTACTCCTTTCTTGATTTGAAATGTAAGAAGAGGATACTATTGAGCCTGACGTGATTTGAACACGCAACCTACTAAACTAACGTTAGACGCGCTACCGTTGCGTTACAAGCTCACTGATCGCGCGCGATCTCTATTCATGCTTAAGGGAAGTGATCGCACTACAATGCTTTTACGTTGTGTCACAACGGCGATCAACAGTTCATGTTTGTTCTGTTTCTCCCCCTCTCTCTCTGTCTCTCGAAACAATTTCCAACTCTCTCTCAATAAAAATCTGAAAAAACTGCGGATGCTGTACATCAGAAACAAAAAAAACAGGAGTTGCCAGTGACCCTCCCACAGAAATGATGGTGATTGGGAAAATGTCGGTTTCTGCAGGAGATATTGTGGGAGGAAGACGGAGATCAGGACAGAGCCCAAAGCGAAGGAAGAATGGTTGGACAGAAAAAGGAGTTGATAACAATCTGCATGGGAGGGTGAATGGAGACTGTTCGTGGCTAAGTAGTGTGGAATGACAGACTGTGATATTAAGGATTGGTGTGTGTGGTAGGGACGATGATACTATGGAGTTTAGGCCCTAGAATTATTGAATTCGATATTAGGACCGGAGGGATGTATGGTCCCCAAGTGAAACATTCGGTGCTCTTCGTTCTGCTGGTGCTGAGCTTTGCTGGGACAATACAGCAAACCTGAGGCAGAGATGTTGGCCAAGGAACAGGGTGGGGTGTGGAATTGGCAGGCAACTGGAAGCTCAGGGCCTTTTTTGCGGGCAGAACGTAGATGTTCTGCGAAGCACTCACCCAGTTTATGCTTCGTTTTCCCCAATGTAGATGAGCCCATATTGTGAGCAGTAAATGCAGTAGATTGGGTTGTGGGTAGTGCAGGTAAATTGACGCTTCACCTGGAAGGTAAGTTTGGCCCCTTAGATAGCGAAGAGGGAAGAGGTAAATGGGCTGGTGTCACACATTCGGCAGTTTCAGGGGAAAGTGCAACTCAACCTGCAAGTTTACTTTGAGAAAATCCTGGACTTGAACTCCCAAGTCTCTTTGCACTTCGGATTTCTGCATTTTCTCCCCATAATCCTTCTGTTCCAACAGTGACTATCTGGTGTCAGGGCAGCACCAGTGATTTCCTGACATATGGATAGTATTTGGGGATGCCAAGGAATGTCAGGAACTGCGAGAATCTCAGGAGCAATCGTTATTCCTGGGGGAGGCAGAGAGGAATGTGGTGTGGTCCTGTAAACTCCAGAACTTTGATAACTTCATGAGTCAGCCATAACGCTTTCTGAACCAAGAAACGAAATGGCCAATGAGAAACTGCTACAAGGGAGTTAACAAATAACATACATTAACTATCGCTGGGAAGGAGGAGGCAGAACAATGAGCTGTTTCTTTGGACAGATGTGATAATGGTGTTTAATAACTGTGTGACAAAAGGACAATTAATTCTGCCTGTAGAAGGAAGGCCTTGGCGTAAAGGGGTTAATTGCAGGACAGGCTGTTTCAAACAGGTGGAAAACCCTCAAGGATAAGAAGGTAAGCTACAGACCTGAGGTCTCCAGAAGTGTAGGGAGGTGGTGTCAGAATCTAAAGAAACGTTACACCACAAATTTGAAAGTGAGGGAACTCCACCAGAATTCAACTGCAGAATGATTTAGCAGCAGTACTTGGAAGAACAACACTGCATCAAACCCCTGTCCACTTCCAGAGATGGGCACTGTTGGTGGAAACAATGTTAAATTTCACCATCACTTGGGCGATAGCCAATATGGGGGGGCGGTGGGGTGGGAAAGAGGCTGAACTTGCTTACTTGAGGGGTTTTATTTTTTGGTTGCTACCTACAATAAAGTGTAAATCATTGTTTCAACAGTTGGTTGTCTGTGCAGTTTCTGTGTCAGTATTCAAATTAAAGCGATTCACCCACAATCAGAGTGAGAGGCTGGGATTAATAATGACTCCTTTGCATTCAGCAGGACGGCACATCAATACTGTTATAAAGCGAATGCTGAATCCCCTCCCCTCTGAGATCTCAAACCGAAACACCAAAAGAGGAGCGCATTGCCCTATAATCTATAAAATTAGTGTGAAAAGTGGTGTCATCTGCTCTAGTCTTAAAAACAAAAATAAATTCCTGACACTTCAAAAATCAACAAAAAGCAATTTACGTATCCAACTTGAATGATGAACAACTGAACTAATTTATTAATAAACCGAATAAATCCCTTCGAACTACTGACAATTCTGGCATAAAACAGGATTCTTGTTATATCCTGTTCCAATAAATACAAGACCCACTCATATAACAAGAAATAGAATTTAGTCTCTCTGATTACACCAGGTTACATGTCTTCCAGAATATTCTATGCATCCTTCTATTGAATCTTTTGTCAGGAGTGTCTCCTCCAATTCCTGCTCTTCTGTTTTTTTTTGTAAATGTATTCATATTCACAATTTATGGTGAGTGTATTAACAAACAAATGTTGCCATTTGCCATTGAATTGCCTCAAACACAATTTGAAATTCTTGAATGAGTTGATTAAGGGGTACACTGTGAATATTTATTGCGCATTTCTGAAATTCTCTGCACTGCCATTGCATTTGGTTAAACAAGATATGTAACCCCCCTCATAACTTTGTATTTCTTTGATATTTCATTTGCTATTGCTATTGCCCAAATAACTTCTTCAAATGCCAAAACATTTTTTAAGCTGTGAATTTTCGGTCTGGTAATGTCATTCAGTTGTGAACAATCTGAAGATTAATTTAAACACATATAAGAATGTCAAAGAGATATTGATAACAGAAAGTCAACATGTAGAATTGCCAATGAAATGTAAACCAAGGCTGCTCTTAATTTGGTACAGACTAAATCGCAATCAAAATAATAAGAATAAGTAGAAATAACGGCATTGTGCACAAACTGTTTGTCGTGAGTTCAGAATTTTTATGATCATTTAATTCTGACACATGTAGTGTGCAGCACTTATTTGTTCATGGAATGTGAGCATCACTGGCAGAGCCAGTATTTTTCATCATCCCCTCTTTCCCTTGAAAACTTGACTGCTCAGCACCCATATGAATATTGGGTGAGGACACAGTGAGGTTGAGTTGCAAGGCCTACTGTGGCATAACAAATTGTACTGGCTTACACTGCACCCTGACAAGACAGATTTTTGGGAGGAGAACAAAAATTGGAATTCCTACTTAAATATTGATGCTCCCATTTATATCTCTCAAAGATATTGTTTGCTCCATAAATTTGTAATGGCTCTTTTGTTGAATTATTTTCCTGCATCCGCATATATCTGGAATCATTTTCTTTTCAAGAATTTTGTATTAACGTTTGCAACTTGCTGCTGCCATCACCCCTTCAAGATCATTCCAAATCGTAATAACTTGCTTATTTTCTTAATTAAATCTTACCCCCCGCCCCTTCTCCCCCGCGCCCCAGCCCAAATCCCTTTTCTTATAAAGTGGCTGCACTATTTCGAACATGGTCACGCTTTCTAAATATTACCATGTACTTTTAATTATGAGATTTCAATGTGTCTTTTTAAATATAAAAATGCCCCTTCAAATATAGTTATGCCCTTTAAATGTGTTATGTTCCTCGAAGTGCAATCTTGTCCCTCGATATTGTATCTTTACCCCTTTAGTTATGACTGTCTCTTAAAGCATCATTTCTACTTATAAATAGGGCAACGTCTCTTCGAAATGTAGATTAATTTAGATATGACTGCGTCATTTTGCATATTAAGATATCCCTTTGAATGTGCCTACATCCCTTTGAATGTAATTTTGTCCATTTCGATTTATTTGCAGAAATAGCCCGTTAAATGTCCATGTCCCTTTTAAAATGCAGATTTCCCGCTTCAGGTAGCAGCAGTTGTAGCGCGAGGTGGCTGTTGCTTGGTGATGGTGACGCTCCCCGGCCCCGCCCATCCCCCCGTGCAGACGTCACGCGGGGCGAAGGCGGTTGGGAGGAGAAGTCGCTAAAGCGGGGAAGCGGCGGGAGGGCGGTCGTTAGGAAAATGGCGCCGTGCGGCCCGGGGCAGACACCCGTCACTGGGCACCGCTGCCTTCCTGGCGCAGCTGCTGTGTCACGGCCACACCGGCCGGCTGTACAGCAGGCAGGAGCTGGTGACCATTCTGGAGGTGGATGTTCCTCAGTCATTGAAGGGGTAGGACCTGTTGAGAATGGTTAGTGAAGTGTGTGGTGTACTGAGCCTTATTAACATGGATATAGTTTGTAATTTGTCAAAGTATACATTTTATTATTTAGAATGGTAGAGATGTACAGCTCGGAAACAGACCCTTCGGTCCAACCCGTCCTTCCAACCAGATATCCTAAATTAATCCGGTCCCACTTGCCAGCACTTGGCTCATGCCTCTAAGCCCTTCCTATACGTATATCCATCCAGAAACCTTTTAAGTGCTTTAATTGTAGCAGCCTCCACCACTTCCTCTGGCAGCTCATTCCATTCACGCACCACTCGCTGCATGGAAACGTTGCCCCTTAAATACTTTTTATATCTTTCTGCTCTCACCCTGAACCTAGGCCCTCTAGTGCAGACCTTCACCCCCTACACTAGGGAAAAGACATAAGAAAGTTGAACAGCCAGACAAGACGGAAAAGCCACAAAATATCGAGCCAGATGGGGAAAAAAGTTGTGGTTCTACCTTTTTTTTTCCTCCTATTGGCATATGGACACTTCACAATCTGTCAATAATACCAGCATCACTACTGAGCATATTGCATACGTTCCTCTGTGTCAACAAGCATTGCGCATGTTCCTTGCTTTGGGTGTCACCCTTGTTCAGGACTGGGGGTGAGTGTTGGAAGAACTGCAGAACAAGGGTGTGCTGGGAACAGGGTGGTGAATTGGGGATAGGTGGAGACAAGTAGCGGGTACAAACTGGTTGGTCACTGGGAGGAAGGAATCTGGTTGGGGGCAGGGAGGGGTGGGGAAGAACCTGGGAAGGGATTCGAGGAGTCGGGAAGGAGGTTATTTGAAATTGGAGAACTCAGTGTTGAGTCCTCCAGGTTGTAGGCTGCCCAGGTGGAAGATGTTGTGGTGTTCCTCCAATTTGTAGTTTGGTTTGTTGTGGCAATGGAGGCGGCCTAAGATGGTCATGTCAGAAAGGGAGTGGGAAGGGGAATTAAAATGGGTGGTGATTGGGAGGTCCGGTCGGCCTCTGCAGAATCAGCTGTGACGCTCGGCGAACCGTTCCCCACGTTTACCCTCTGTCTCCCGAAGACCACAATTGGCAAACACATGGCAAATACAGTACCCCAATGTGAAGTTAGAGCCTTTGCTGTGTTTAAAAAAAAAAGCAGAAAAGAGATGCATTGTTTAAATGGTGACATATTGGGATATGGAGAAAGTGAGGACAGCAGATGCTGGAGATCAGAGTCAAAGTGTGGTGCTGGAAATGCTCAGTCAACATTCGATGAGCAGGAGAGTTGCGCTTCAGGCACAGGCCCTTCTTCAGGAATGACGTGTGGATGTACAAAGGGGCCTCAGCGTCCTTCTCCAACAGTCAATGCCAGTTGTCAGGTGCAGCGAGCAATGCAAGTGGTATATTAGCAAGTGGAAATGAGTTCAGAAGTGGGGATGCCTGCCTGCAGTTAGGGGATCATTGAATATATTCAAGGCTGGGTTCATCTGATTTTTGAACAACAAAGAGGAGGATGTTTATGGGGGAAGGTGAGAAAATGGCTTTTAAGACCAGTACAGAACAGTTACAGAGTCATACAGCATAGAAACAGACCCTTCAGTCCAACTCATCCATGCTGACTATGTTCTCAAACTGAACTAGTCATACCTGCCTGTGTTTGGCCCATATCCCTCTGAACCTTTCCTATTCATGTACTTATCCAAATGTCTTTTAAATGTTGTTACTGTACCTGCATCCACCACTGTGTCGGGATGTTCATTCCACATACAAACCACTCTTTAAAAAAATAATGCTGCCCCTCAAGTCTTTTTAAAATCTTTCTCCTCTCACCTTCAAAGTTTGCTCTCTAATCTTAAAATCCCCACGCGTGGGGATTGACACCCACCATTCACCTCATCTACCTCCCTCATGATTTTATAAATCTCTAAGGTTACCTCAACCTCCTGTGCTCCAGTGAGAAAAGTCCCAGCCTATCCACCTCTATGTAGGTAGATTAATATCCAGTTATGTATGGGACTTTGGTGGAAAGTGGGAATTCACTGCACTGTAGGGATGAAACCCTACCCTATCCAGACATTTCTGCTGGTGGATGAGACTAGGCCACATAATTTGGAGGACTGGATTTCGGACAGAGATGAGGAGGAACTATTTTTCATGGATAGTAGTCCATCTATGGAATTCTCTGCCCAAGGAAGCAGTAGAGACAGTCTCATTAAGTATATTGAAGACACAGTTGGTTAGGTTTTTGCAGGTAGGTTAATTAAGGATAGTTGGGATAATGCAGGGAGGAGGAGCTGAGACGATAGATAGTTTTACCATTATTTTAATGAATGGTGGAGCAGGCTGGATGGGCCAAATGGCGTATTCCTGCTTCTGTTACTATGAAACAATAACCCTGCATTTCCCATGGCTAACCCACCGAACCTGCACATCCCTGGACATGATCAGCAATTTTGCCTGGTCAATCCAAATCAAGGCTGGTGAGCAATGTAGTGATGTGGGAAATTAACATCAGAGAATGATAGAAAGGGACAAGGAGAGTAAATATACCAGCAATCAAAACTGGATTCTGAAGATCACAAAAATGGAAACAAAAAGTGGTGTGTCTGCATGTGTGCTGCACTGTAACAAAAGTAAATGAATTGTCTGCACACATTGACGATAATAATAATGATCGGAGACGCCTCACAGAAACATGGCTTCAGGATGACAAGGATTGGATCCTGAATATTGAGGTGTAGTCAAATGGGAAGCTCGGTAAAGGTAAAGGGTTGCCACTGCTAATCGAAGGACTGACCACAGGGTAGTCTGGTGTCCGCTCTGATTTAAGGTCCTCATTTCTCTGTCCTCTGATCTCCCTGTTCCCACTGAATAAGATGTCAGTCTGTTCTCAGCTCTACTGGATTTCTGCTGAAGCTTTGACCCCCACCCCCTCTTTTTACACCTTCTGGAACAATAAAATATTCAGTCAGTCAATTAAAGCCCAATGCACAATCTCCCAGTTTCCCAACCAACCAGACACAAAAGTGTAGTCATAGCAGGGAATCAAACAAGAAAAATGAAACGACATGAGAAACAAATAGGTGCTAGTGCTTAATGTCTGTTCATTAGGAAGCAAACCAGAAATAGGACTCTCCCAGGATTCTGATTGTGTCCAACTTGAGGATCCTCTCACCCTTACATCTAACTGTTAGTACCCAGCTATGATTTACAATATTTACACCAGAAATGAAGCATCTTATCAAATAGAGATAGACACGTACAGCACGGAAGTAGACTTTCTCTCTCTCACGCTCGCGTACACACAAGTCCATGGGGGTGAATTTTTATTTGCAGATACATCCTATTTTGCTTAAAAATGCACAATCTGCAGGCAAATTTGTAAATTTGACTTTGGAAATAGAACCAGTTTGATTCAAGGTTTGGACTCTGACCTCACACATTTAATGCATTGTCTAAGCTGAGATGTCATCTTTTGTTACAAAACCTTAAGTTATGTTGAGAAGTGCCTTACAGGAAGTTGTAAATTTACATATTAATGATGCCTGCAACCCATTTGAAAAGATGAAAGACTTAACAATCCAGGTTTGCTCAATATATCATTTCAGTGGCAGGACACTGCAATGTTTTTCCATAAATTCTGTCCCTTATGATCTTATTCTCCACAACCACCTGATGAAAGAGTTTTGTGCCGAAAGCCAGTGCTTCTAAATAGCTTGGTGTTGTGTGATTTTTAACTTTGTCCAGGTTAGGGTGGATTGGCCATGCTCAAATTACCCATAGTGCCCAGGGATGTCCAGGTTAGGTGCATTAGTTAGGGGTGAATGTAGAGAAATGGGGATAGGGGAGTTACTTTCTGGAAGGTCTGGTGGACTCATTTGGTCGAGTAACCTGCTTCCACACTGTGGGGACTCTCTGAAGAGAAGAGATTTCTGCAAACTATGCAGGGCAGCACAGGTGTCTCCATGTGAGTTTGTGCGTGAGTGTGTTTTTGCATGTGTGCTTGCTTGGTGAAGTGAGTGTTATGGAGTATCAGCCTGTGTGAGGGTGAGTATTGGGGATGTGTGTGTGTCAGAGAGTATGTGCATAAGAGAGGTGTCGATAAAAGCCAGGGGTTGCATTTTGCTAAAACAAGGAAGGGCAAGAGGGTCTTCAGAGGCTGACCAGATGTCCCAGTCACCGCCCTTTTTAATTCCTCTTCCCTCTCCCTTTCTGACATGACCAGCTTTGGCCTCCTGCATTGCCACAACGATCCAATCCACAAATTGGAGGAACAACACCTCATTTTCCACCTGGAGTTGTCTAATTTCTCCCCTCCCATCCCCCAACTCCCTTCACAGCCTCTGCCCCTCCCATTCACTCTTCCCTGCCACCAACCAGATTCCTTCCTCCCATCGATCATCAGGTTGTACCCTCTGTCTTCACCAATCCCCACTTCAACACCTTGTCCCCGGCACCCCTTTATCTGCATCTTGTTCTACACCCATCCCCCATCCGGAAGAAGGATTACACCTGAAACGTCGACCTCTCCACCCCCTGATGCTGCCTGGCTTGCTGTGTTCTTCCAGCCTCCTGACTGTCTATATTGTCAATCGAGACACAGACCTGGACCAACTGTTCCAGAGTCTGTCCCCTCCCTGGATTCACTCCCTTTCCATTCAGTTGCTGCAAGTCAACAATTGAACCCCATAATGAAAAATAAATTGAAAAAGTGGGTGAGAAAAGAGAGAATTGTACTCACAGATGTTGGACAGAGGAAGAAAGTTGCAGTCTGGGGTGAAGCTCAATCTTCATTCAGAGAGAGGAGCAGCAGCATCTGTAATCAAATAGACAGAGTCATAGATGTATAGCATAGAAACAGACCCTTCACTCGAACCTGTCCATGCGGAGCAGATATCCTAACCCAATCTCGTCCCACTTGCCAGCACCTGACCCATATCCCTCCAAACCCTTCCTATTCATAAACCCATCCAGATGCCTTTTAAATGTTGCAATTGTATGAGTGTCCACCACTTCCTCTGGCAGCTTACTCCTTAAATGCACCACACTCTGCGTGGAAAAATTGCCCCTCAGAGCTCATATCTTTCCCCTCTCACTGAAAACCTACGTCTCTATTCCCCTCCCCCCACCCCACCCAACCCCGCCACTGACTCCAGGGAAACGACCTTGTCTATTTATCCTCAGCCTCTCCTTGTAGCTGAAACCCTCCAACTCTGGCAACAGCCTTGTAAATCTTTTCTGATCCTTTTCAAAGTTTCACAACATCTTTCCGATAGAAAGGAGACAAGAAATGGATGTAGCATTCCAAATGTGGCTTAACCAATGTCCAGCACAGCCACAACGTGACCTCCCATACTCAATGCTGTGACCAATAATGGAAAGCATACCAAACACTGCCTTCACTATTCTGTCTACCCGACACTCCATTTTCAATGAAGTATGAACCTGCACTCCAAGGTCTCTTTATTCTGCAACACTCCCCAGTCAGTCCTGCCTGGATTGCTTGACCAAAATGTATTTCTCTAAATTAAACTCCATCTCCCATTGGCCTATCTGATCAATTCTAATTTATAGTGAACTCTTTTTCTCTCATTCTGCAGAAGCTGAAAGTCTCCATTCCTTCATACCCTCCTTTGATGCTGCCTGACCTGTTGTGCTTTTCCAACACCACACTCTCGACTCTGATCTTCAGCATCTGCAGTAGTCATTTCTCCAACATTTCCAGAGTCTTCCCCTCCCCCCCGATTCACTCTCTTCCGTTTCAGTTGCTGCAAGTCAACAATTGAAGCCCCAAATGAAAAATAAATGGAAGAAGAGGGTGAGAAAAGAGTGCCATACTCACAGATGTTGGACAAAGGAAGGAAGTTAGTCTGGGGCGAAGCTCAATCTTCATTTAGAGAGAGAGGAACAGCAGCAGCTTCAGAAGGACATGGTCCACCTTCCACATTCAGACAGTAGGGGGGCTCTGATTGGCAGAAGGAAAAGTTTCCTTCCAGTCCGCCAATGCTCTCCTTTGGTCCATGAAGGTCGCGAACCGTTTCCGGGGACAGCGATGAGCATGCAGTTTTTGCTGACACCGGCTAACCCGCACAGACCTTGCTGACACCGAGGAGCATGTGCAGTATGCTCTGCAGCTGCTGCTGTTACTGACAGATTTTAAGTGGTCAAATGCCAACAGAGAAAAAAAAAAGAGTAGAGCCACAATTGTGTTCTCCTGTAGCTTGATGTAACCGTACATGCTCGTCGCTATTTTTGCTATTTGTCTTACTGACACCACTCATGATTTTCTAAGTCTCAATAAGGTCACCCTTCAACCTCCTGCGCTCCACTGAAAAAAATCCCAGTCTCTCCTTATAACTCAATCCCTCCAGTACTGGCAACATCCTAGAAAACGTTTTCCAAACCCCCTCCATTCTTCCTATTATTCCTAAGTATTCTTCCTATTACACGGCGACCAGAACTGTACTCAGTACTCAAAGTGGCTTCACCAACATCCTGGATATCCTCAACATGATGTCCCAACTCCTATCTCAACGTTGTGAACAATGAAGGCAATGCTGCTAAATGCCGCCTTAACCATCCTGTGTCCCAGCAATGCACCTTTCAAGAACTATATACCTGAAAGCCACCATGTCTCTCTGTTCTACAACACGACCCAGTGCCCTACCATTACCTGTACAAGTCCTGCCCTTGTTTTAGCAAAATGCAACCCCTCGCTTTTATCCACAACTCTGTCATAAACATGCTGTCTCTCAGACACACACACATATGCACCACTCACCCCAACCAAAATACTCACCCTCTTACAGACTTATACTCCAATCACACTCACACTTTACCAAGCATGCACACACGCAAACACATACACACTCACACACAGATAATAGTCTATGGGGTGAATTTGCATTTGCAGATACATTCAATTTTGCTCAAAAAGTGCACAATCTGCAGGCAGTTATTCCATGTAATATTTTATAAATTCCTACTTTGGAAATAGAACCAGTCTGATTCAAGCAAGAGTGGGATACAGACAGACTTGAACCTCACACCTTCCATGCATTATATGAGCTGAGATGTCACCTATTTTTATAAAACCTTTATAAAACCATTTGAGAATGGGGACTTAAAGTAGTTCTGGGGTTTACATATGAATGAACGGAAACCTGCAACCCATTCTAAAAGATGAAAGACTTACTATCATTGTAGGTTTGTTCAATATATCCCATCAGTTGCATGACACTGTGATCTTTTGCTATAAATTGTGTCTTATGATCCAGTTCTACAGCTACCTGATGAAGACCAGCGCTCTGAAAGCTAAATAAACCTATTGGACTATAACTGATGTTGTGTTTTTAACTTTGTCTACCCCAGTCCAACACTGGCTCCACCACATCATTTCTAGTGGAGATAGCCCATACCTCCCGGTGCTGTCTGTGAACATTATGATGCCGATGAAATGACGCAGTAACCGCACTCCTGAAAAATTTACAATTTCAAATGATATTAGCTAGTCATTCACTGCTCCATCTGATACATGACATTGGAAACTTAGTGCAGGAGGCTGAAAGAAATGAGCAGCTTTAACGCAAAAACCTCTTGGAGGTCAAAGTTTTCAACTGTACCATTCAAAATCAGAAACAATTACACAGAGTGGTGAACTAAGCCTAGACAATTACAAAGGTCAACCTCCCATCTATACAATCCATCTATCAGGCCCACTGTCAAGGACAGGCCGCCAGCATTCTCAAAGACCCATCACAGCCTGGCAATGTTTTTCTTCAACCTCTACCATCGGGGTGGATAGTACAGAAACCTGAACACATACACCAGCCAGTTTTGAAACAGTTCCTACCATACTGTCGTTAGAATACTGAATGGACTCTCAAACTCTTAACATTCACCTGGACCTGTGTTTTTGTTTTTGCAGCTGTTTATTTATTATTTACATATCTTTGCGACTTAACTCTGATCTGCCTGTACTGCTCACAAGACAAAGCTTTTCACTGTATCGCGGCGCACGTGACAATAAATCAATTCAATGAGAGTCTGAGCCCTTCAGTAAATTCAGGTAACCTTTACTGCGACCCAACTTTGTTGCAACTGCAGATCCCCCCCAGCAAAAAGGTGTTGAGAATGTAGCTTTTTCTTTTAAACAGCTCAAGGCCCAAGTGCTCACACTCCTCCCACCCCCCACTTTCTTTACTATTGGTCAGCACCAAGCTGTCCCTTTGTAATTGGATCCTTGGTACAGCCTTAACCTGTATTGCCTCACTCAGCAATTTCAACCCACACCCTGTATCCAAGTACATTTCTCCCCACTCATTTGCTGGGGGTGGCAGTGTAGAGTCAACCACACTGCTATGGGTCTGGAGTCACGCAAAGGCCAGACCGGGTAAAGGATGCAGCTGGTTTTCAGTATCAGTGGGACTGGATGAGAGACCCGACTGTTGCAGCGCACTGAGTGTGGAGTCTAAAACAGATATACAAACCTGGAAAGAGGAATTCACAGCAGGGAGGGCCTGTGCACAATTTTGTGTGCATCTGAAGCTTTAGCCACGAAGAAACCAGAGGAGTCCCGCCCTGTGGTGAAACCGTGGAAGTGTGGCAACTGCGGGAAAGGCTCCTGTTTCCCGTCTGTGTTGGAGACTCATCGGCGCAGTCACACTGGGGAAAGGCTGTTCTCCTGCCCTGACTGAGTGAATCCTTTCCCACAACGGCAGTTTCCTTCCCTAAAAAGGACATGAGTGAATCAGCTGGGGATTTTCTCCAGCTCCCCCCACCCATGAAAACGGTTTCATCATTAGATTCTAAACCACAGATTTCTGACCAAATTCCAATTCCGCCATCTGACTCAGCGGGATTCGAACCCGGGAGTCTCCGGAACTGGGTTGATAACCCAGTCAATAACAGTACTCTGTCATCACTTCTTCAATCCCCTTGCAATGGCACATGAACTCTCTGGTGCCTCCGCAGGTGGGAGGAGCGGGTGAAGCCCTTCCCACAGTGAGAGCAGTTGAACGGCCCCTCCCTGGTGTGGACCCATTGGTGTCTCAACAAGTTGGAGGAATCGCCGAAGGCCTTCCCACACTCGAGGCAACTGAAGGGCCTCTCCCCAGTGTGGACCCGCTTGTGGTTCAGCCTGTCGGAGGAATGGCTGAAGACCTTCCCGCACTTGTTGCATGGGAAGGGCCTCTCCTCTGTGGGGAACTGCTGGTGGGTCAGTAGGTTGGAAGCCCAGGTAAAGCCCTTCCTACACATGGGCAGCTGAATGGCCTCTCCCCTGTGTGGACCCACTGGTGCCTCAGCAGGGCAGAGGCCTGGGTAAAGCCCTTCCCGCACTCAGGGCAGGTGAACAGCCTCTCCCCCGTTTGGACCCACTGGTGCCTCAGCAGGGCAGAGGCCTGGGTGAAGCCCTTCCCGCACTCAGGGCAGGTGAACAGCCTCTCCCCCGTGTGACTGCGCCGATAAGTCTCCAACACAGACGGGAAACAGAAGCCTTTCCCGCAGTTGTCACACTTCCACGGTTTCTCCACAGGGCGGGATTCCTTGGGTTTCTTCATGGCTAAAGCTTCAGCTGCACACAAAATTGTGTGCCTGCTGTGAATTCCTCTTTCCAGGCCGTATATTTGTTTCAGGCTGCACACTCAGCGTGCTGCAATAGGAGGGTCTCTCATCCAGTCCCACTGATACTGAAAACGCATTCAAGCAGGAACCAAAGGCTTTGCTCCTTCTCATAAATCCATAGTTGAAAATTGTTGCGGTCTCAATGGATTGAATGACTGTCAGACATTGACATCAAAGTGAGGATTGCAGACACTGGATAGTCAGAGTCGGAAAGTGCGGCACTGGCAAAACACAGCAGGTCAGGCAGCATCTGAGGAGCAGCAAAGTCTGTTTCGGGCATAAGTCCTTCATCTGCTGATGTTGAAACTTCCGTCTTCAGATCTTCAAATACTCTGTTAAAAGAGATTACAAAAGTCGTCACTGTCAGTCCAGGGTAGAAATTCAGAACAAGGAATTTTACTTGCCGTTGAACATTCTCTTCTTTTGTTATTTCATAAATTTGAAAGCACCATCCCACACTCTCTCCCCTTCTGTTCTCACTCTGCTCTAACAAATTCTCCTGAAGGTGCTGATTCAGTATCTGAGAGGGGCAGAAAAGCAAAAACGTCAGGACTGACATCACTGAATTTTGGATAACTCCACCTGAAAGTTAATATCTTTCACAACAACATTGGGATATTGCTGAGAGTGAGCAGGTCTGATTTTGGGGAGTAAAACAAGTGTAAATTCAGGTTGAACTTGCAATACAACTTCTTGAGAAAAAAATCAGACATGAAATGGTTAACATCCCGGGAGGTGGGAGTGGAATGAGATATTAAGGCTTTGACACAGACACCAGAGAGAGACTGAACTTACAGACGTGGCAAATGTCTAGTGGAAAGCCAGAGTCAGAGATATACAGCACAGAAACAGTCCCCTCAGTCCAACTTGTCCATGCCAACCAGATACCCCAAATTAATATCGCCTCGTTTGCTGGCACCTGGCTTCTATTTCTCTGTACCCTTCCAATTCATATACCCATCCAGAGGCCTTTTAAATGCTGTAATTGTACCAGCCTCCACCACTTTCTCTGGTAGCTCATTCGTTGCAAGCACCACCCTCTGAATGAAAAAGATGCCCAAGGTCCCTTTTAAATCTGCACCCCCATCCCACAGCCCTCACCCTGAACCTGTTACCCTCTAGCTCTGGACTCTCCCATCCCAAGGAAAAGGCCTTGTCTATTTACCCTATCCATGCCTCTCATGATTTTATAAACGTCTATAAGGTCACCTCTCAGCCTCCGGCGCGCAAGGGGAAATAGCCCCAGTCTATTTGGCCTCTCGCTATCACTCAAACCTCCTGGCTACATCATTCTGAACCCTTTCAAGCTTCACAACATCCTTCCAATAGGAGGGAGACCCGAATTGCACACAATCTCCCAAAAATTACAATGGTTCTATTGGCCAATGCCAATTTAATTCCAAAATGTTAATTCCTTCATGAGAAGGGAATAATTGGCGATGTAGCTGTGAGAGGTCCCTTGCGGAAGAGTGAAGAACTGAGTGAGAATTTTCCATTACGATGGAGAGCAACAGAGTTGATCCTGAGACTGGGGACTTAAATCTAAAGCAAGGAAATTACAGGCACAAACAGGCTGCAACAAATGAGGGCACATTATTGAAAGAAATGACAAACATTTAGATAGCACCTGGAGCAACTGCAAGAGTTGTTCCATCCTGTCTGAAAAATAAAACAAAAGGTGGCCCAGCCACCGCTAACAAGGGATATTAAGGGCAGGACTGGATCCAAAGAAGTGGCATACAAATTAGCTAAAAAAAGCAGCTAATCTGAAGACTGGGAGCAGTTCAGGTTTCAACAAAAGGATTGATTAAAAGGGGAAAATGGGGTATGTGAAGGGGGGAAAAAAAAGGATTGGTGAAAACAATTACAATTAGAAACAGGCAAAGTTCTCATGTGGAACAAAGATGGCAGACCAATTAACCACATATGTTGCTGATATAATCACAAAAGGAGGGCACAAATAACGTCCCCAAAATGTTGGGGAACACATGGTCCATTGAGAGCAGAACTGAAAGAACTGAGTAGTCGTAGGGAAATGGTGTTGGAGAAATTGATGGGATTAAAAGTTTACAAATCCCCACACCTGGTAATCCACACCCCAGACTATGGCCCGAGATGCATCATGCAGTTGTGCAATTTAGGCTGATCTTAGCAGGACTTGAACACATAATGATAAGGTCTTTGGGAGTATTGCTTAACAAAGAGACCTTGGAGTCTAGGTTCATCGTTTCTTAAAAATACATTAGGAAGTGCGGTGGAGATGGTGGATTCACTAGTTATAATATTCCAAAGTTTTCTCGACGTGAGAAAGATTCATTGAGTTTATTCAAGACTGAGATAGGTAGGTTGTTGATTGTCAAGGTGATCAAAGGTTATGGGGAGAAAGTGGGAGAATGGGGTTGAGAAACCAGTCATCCATGGTGGAGATGGGCTGAATGGCCTCATTTCTACTCCGAGATCTGTGGTTCCAGTGGATTTGAAAAATGCTAATGTAACATCTGTATTCAAAAAGGGAGGGAGGCAATATGTGGAAAATTGCAGACCAGTTAGTTGAACACCTGTTGTTAGAATCAATTATCAAGGAAGCAATATCAGAATGTCTGAAAGTCAAAAACCCATCCATCATGGTTTTATGAAGGGCAAATCAGATTTGACTAAGTTCTTCAAAGATGTAACAAGCAAAGAGGATAACGGTGATCCTGTAGATGTAATATATCTGGCCTTTCAGAAGGCATTTGCTAAAGTGCCACACAAAAAGTTACTTCACAGGTGGGATCATATGGGATTAGGGGTAATTTATCAGCTTCAATAGGTGACTGGCTGATCGGCAGAAGACAGACAGTCCGAATCTATGGCTTTTTTTCTGGACGGCAAGATGTAACTAGTGAGGTGCCACAGGGTAGGGTCCTTGGACCCCAGCTATTTACAATCCACATTAGCGACTTGGATACAGGGATAAAAGGCTCTTTTGCCAAATTTGTAAATGACACAAAAATAGGTGGGACGGTAAATTGCAATGAGGAAATAAGAACCTTACAAATGGATATAGATAGGTTAGGAGAGTGGGCCCAAATGTGGTAGATGGAGTTTAAGGTGGATAAGTGTGAGATCATGCATTTTGGTCAAAAAAAAGGAAGGTGACCTACTGTCTAAATGGGGAGAGACTTTGGGGTGCTCTGGTGCAGAGGGTTCTGGGTATCCTCATTAATGAGTCACAGAAAACTAGCATGCAGGTACAGGAGATCAGAAAGAAAGTGAATGCAACGTTGGCTTTGATAGCTAAAGGAATAGAATACAAAAGGTAAGGAAATGTTGCTGCAACTATACATGGCATTGCTGAGGCCGGACCTGGAGGATTGTGCCCAGTTTTAGACCCTTATTTCCCCTTATATGGTTATGGTAGGGGATTTAACTGTCCAAACATAGACCAGGACTGCCATAGGTTTAAGGATTTCGTTGGAGAGGAATTTAAGTGTGTACAAGAAAATTTCTGATTCAGTATGTGGATGTACCTACTAGAAAACTTGACTTACTCTTGGGAAATAAGGCAGGCAGGTGACAGAGGTGTCAGTGGGGGAGCACTTTGGGTCAGCAACCATAATTCTGTAGGTTTTAAAATAGTGGTGGAAAAGGATACTCTTAGAAGAGTATAAAAGGTACAAAGTATAAACAAGTATACTTAAGAGGGAAATCAGGAGGGCAAAAGGATAGACCAGATCTAAAAGTTGAAGTTCTAAATTGGAGGAAGCCTAATTCTGACAGTATTAGGCAAGAACTTTCAAAAGCTAATTAGGGCAGATGTTAGCAGGAAAAGGGACGGCTGGAAAATGGGAAGCCTTCAGAAATTAGATAATGAGGAGACCAGAGATGGTATATTCCTGTTGGTGTGAAAGGAAAGTCTGATAGGTGTAGGGAATGCTGGATGACTAGAGAAATTGAGGGTTTGATTCAAAAAATGAAGGAAGCATATGTCAGGTATAGACAGGATAGATCGAGTGAATTCTTAGAAAAGTATAAAGGTACAAAGTATAAACAAGTATACTTAAGAGGGAAATCAGGAGGTCAAAAAGGGGACATGAGATAGCTTTGGAAAATCGGGTGAAGGAGAATCAAAAGGGTTTTTACAAATACATTAAGGACAAGAGGGTAACTAGGGAGAGAATGGGGCACCTCAAAGATCAGCAAGGTGGATTGTGTGGGGAACCGCAGAAAATGGGGGAGATACTAAATGAGTATTTTGCATCAGTATTTCCTGTGGAAAAGGTTATGGAAGATATAGACTGTAGGGAAATAGATGGTGACATCTTGAAAAATATCCATATTACAGAGGTAGTGGTGCTGGATGTCTCGAAACACAAAGGTGGATAAATACCTGGGACCTTATCAGGTGCCCCTAGAACTCTGTGGGAAGCTAGGGAAGTGATTGCTGGGCCCCTTGCTGAGATATCTGTAAATCAATAGTCACAGGAGAGGTACCAGAGGTTGGTTAACTTCTGAACTCATTTTTTCTTGCTAATGTACCATTGCCTTGCTGATTGCCTGTTGCTCCTGTCTGACAACTGGCAGTGACTGGTGTAGGAGGACGCTGAGGCCCCTTTGTACGCCCATTCCTGATGAAAGACCGATGCCCAAAACGGCGACTCTCCTGCTCCTCCGTTACTGTCTGACCTGCTGTTTTTCCAGCACCACTCTGATCTCCAGTTCTCACTTTATCCACACCCCAATATATCACCATTTAAATAATGCACCTCCTTTCTGTTTTTTTTTACTGCAAACGCTATAACTTCACATTGTGGTACTGTATTTGCCATGTGTTTGTCAACTGTGGACTTCTCTACATCGGGGAGACCAAGAGTAAACTTGAGGAACGGTTCGCCGAGCATCGCAGCCGGGTCCGCAGAGACTGACTGGTCCTCCCAGTCACCACCCATTTTAATGCCTCATCTACAGTTCCCCCTGCACTCTCCCCCACCGCCCACTCCGCCACGAAGAAGGTTTACACCCAAAACATCGCCTTGGCCACCCCCTTATGCTGCCTGGCTTAGTGTGTTCTTGCAGTCTCCTGCCGATGTATTTTGCCAATTGAGACACAGACCTGGACCAACTTTTCCAGAGTTTGTCTCTGCCTGGATTCACTCCTTTTCCTTTCAGTTGCTGCAAGTCAACAACCGAACCCCAGAATGAAAAAAAGTGAAATGGAAAAAGTGGTTGAGAAAAGAGACGACCATACTCACAGATGTTGGACGGAGAAAGGAGGTTGGAGTCTGGGGTGAAGCTCAATCTACATTCCAAAGAGAGGAGCACGAGCAGCAGCTTCAGAAGCTCGTAGTCCAACTTCCGCATTCAGACAATGCGGTGGCTCTGATTGGCAGGAAGACCAATCTCCTACTGGTCCTCCAGGGCTTCCGATTGGTCCATCAAAAACAGGTCGCGCGCCTTTCGTTTGGGCAGCGATGAGCATGCGCACTGCGTTGCTGACACCAGCAAATATTGGCAATATACTCTTGTGGGGTTCTAGTTTTACGGACAGATTTTAAGTGTCCAAATGCAAATAGGAAAACAAAGGTAGAGCAACAATTTTGTTCCCCTGTGGCTCGACATTTTATTGCTTTTGCATTTTGTCTGGCTGATCAACTTTTGTATGTCTTTTCCGCATGTTTGGGGGGAGGGGAGTCCAGAACTGGAGGGCATAGGTTGAGGATGAGAGGGGAAAGATTTCTGAGGATCTTAAGGGCCAACCTTTTTGCACAAAGGGTGGTATGTGTATGCAATGAAGTGGTGGAGGCTGGTACAGTTACAATATTTAAAATGCATTCTCATAGGGCTATGAATAGGAAGGATTCAGAGGGAAATGGGCCAAATGCTGGCAAATGGGTCACGAGATTAATTTAGTTTGTTTCTGTGCTATACAAATCTATAACTCTATTTTGACATAGTCAGAACCAATTTCATGAGACTAAGAATAGGCCATTCACCCCTTACAGCTTGTCCTGAGCTGTGGCCTAACTGCGCCTATTTCAATGCTAGTTTCAGAAGATTTCAGCAGCTCTTAAAAATTGAACATGCTTTCAGACATTAATGATGTTTCTGAATGTATCATTTTAGCTATTCTCAATTTTAAAGATCAGCCATTTGTCACCCGTCCTGACTCCAAGTTGAGTCATCACCATCTATTCTCTCTCTCTTCTGAAAAGGCCTTGATACAGTAATCAAAGAGGGCTCGAGGCATGAGAAAGGATGGGGAGAAAAGAGAGAGAATGGATGAGAGGGCAGAGGGTGGTGTGTAGAGAAATAGAAAATGGACAGGAACAGAGGGTGGGGTTAGAGAAAGATTGGGGGGCAGAGGTTAGTGGGGGGGAGGGAAGAGAAAGACCTGCAGGGCAAAGGGTAGGGGGCAAAGTGAGAGAATGGGGCAGCAGAGAATGGTGGAGGGGGCCAAGGGAGAATGGGGTACAGAGCATTGTGGGGTAGAGAAATAGTGGAGTGCAGAGTGTGAGGGGAGAGAGAATAGATGGGAGTCATTGGATTGCAGGAGAATGGACAGAGGGCAGAACGTGGGTGGAGAAAGAGAATATATGGGGGAACAGAGGGATGGAGAGCAGAGGGTTTGGGGGAGAGAGAAAATGCATAGGGAGTCAGAAGATGGGAAGAGGCACTGGACAGGGATGCAGAGGGTGGGGGTGAGAGAAAGAAAGAGAGACAGAATGGACGGTGTGCTGGGGGTGATGAGGGAATGGACAGGGGTGCCGTGGGTGGCACGGGGGAATGGAGAGGGGGGAGCCATGAATGGCGGGGGAGAATTGATGGGGGTGTTGTGGGGCCACAGGGGAGAATGGGCAAGTCGTGCCGTAGTTGGTGGGGGAGAATTGACAGGGTGCTGTGGGTGGCAGAGAGAATGGTCAGTGGATGCTGTGGGTGGCGGGGAGAATGGATGGGAGGGCGCTGTGAGTGGCAGGGAGAATGGACAGTGGCACTGTGGTTGGCAGGGGGTAAGGCCAGAGGCACTGTGGTGTTGGAGGAATGGATAGGTGGTGCTGTGGGGATGTTTGGGTCTTGGAGGGAGATGGTGGTGGTGAAAGCATCCTACTCACTCCCAGCATCCCCTTCTCAGCACACATGCGGTGCACATTTTTGTGAGTCTGGATGGGATGCTGTTTGGAGGGTCAGTGTTGATTCGATGGGCCAAATGGCCTGCTCCCACACTGTAGGGATTCTATGATTAGGAGAGCTGTCAAACCAACAACTTCTAATTGGTGAAGTAAAAGACCAGGAGCCAATCTTTAAGCAGTTTTCCATTTATTCACTCAAACTGCGCTTTCAATTGAATTCCTTGAATTTAATGTGTTCCGTTGTAGTTTAATTATGATCCATGAAAAGCAACATCCAGTCACATCTGTGGGCAAACCCAACTCAACTGACTGAACAAGTGTAACAACTCTTCTGTATGCACTTTAGATGTGAGATCCTTTCCCTCTCTCTCTGTTGACCCAACAGGATTACCAGGGCTAGAATTACCACTTTCAAAATACAATTGCTGATCTACTGTTTGCTTCTGCTGCTTAACATAAGGATTTAAAAGCTGCTAGCCTGATCTCGCAGAAAGCACAAAAACAGACTGTTCACTTGTGCCTGCGCAGAGATAAAATTTCATTTGGAATAGATCACAAAATAACAACAGGTGCCAATCCCACAACTCTGTGTTGCACATGGAGGGAGGGGAGGGGAAGGAAAGTGTTTTACTCTCAGACGTTAGAGGGGAGGACAAAGTTTCAGCCAGTGGGAAGTTAAAATTAAACCCTGTGCTGTTTTCTGTTATAAAAACTCAAATCGCATGGATTTGGGGGAAATAAAAAATGAAGGAAAGGGAGTTTGCAAAGTTTCCAAGCCCCCACAACACACACACACAATTCCCACTGCTCAGCTGGAGACAGTGCTGCCCCCCTCTGTTTAGGAGTAAACTCTGGAAAGGTGGTGGTATTGATAGTGAGGAGGATGGTCTCCGGCTACACTTTGACACCAATCAGCTGGTAAATGGGGCAGAGAGATGGAATTTAATCTCCAGGCATTCTGGGAAAAGTAATAATGGAAGAAAGTAATCAATAAATAGTAGGTCCCTACAGAGTGCTGAGGAACAAAGGAACCTTGCTGTCCAAGTCCAGAGATCCCCGAAGGTATCAGTACAGATAAAACGAGGGAGTGAGGAAGGCATAGATTTGTATTTTTTTCATACAGAGGGTGGTACGTGTGTGCAATGGGCTGCCAGAGGAAGTGATGGGAGCTGGTACCATAATAATATTTAAAAGGCATCTGGTTGGGTATATGTATTGGAAGGGTCGAGAGAGATATGGGTCAAATACTGGCAAATGGGTCACGAGATTAATTTAGGATATCCAGTCAGCATGGGTGAGCTGGACTGCAGAGTCTGTTTCTGTGCTGCATGACTCTACCCGCCTAATTCAATGCAAGTTTCAGAAACATGTCTGCAGCTTTATGCTTTTAGATTAACAATGTTTCTGAATATATCATTTCAGCTGTTCTCAATTTTAAAGATCAGCCATTTCTTGTGCTCCCCTGTCTTCCAGGTTGAGTCATCACCATCCATTCTCTCTCTTTCCCGAGAAGGGCTTGATACAGCAATCAAAGAGGACTCGAGATACAAGAAAGGATGGGGGGAAGGTAGAAGGGAGAGAGAATGGACAGGGGTGCAGAGGGTGGGGGGAAAGAGAGAGAAAGAGAATGGATGGGGGGGCAGAGGGTAGAGGGAGAGAGAGATAAAATGGACAGGGGACAGAGGGTGGAGGGGAGGAGAAAGACTTGGAGACAGAGAATGGGGGGGAGAGAGAGAATGGCTGGGCAGAGAGATTTGGTGAGTGCAGACTGTAAGGAGAGAGAGAGAATGCACGGGGACAGTGGGTTGGGGAAGTGACAGCTCAAATCCCACCTTACCCAGGAACGGTGTCAGTGTTCCATGAACTGGAACCCACTCCATCCACAGCAGACTTGGGGGCAGTCGTTTCTCAATAGACACATGGCTAAGACAGTAGATTCATATAATCCCTATATAATCCATAAAATTCAGACTGACCTTCCAAACAGCATCCCACCCACTTTCCCTGCAGTTCCCCGTAGTTAACCCACCCTAGGTTGCAGATCCCTGGACACTTCAGCATGGCCAATCCACCCTACACTTCAGATGGTTAGACTGTCGGAGGAAACTGGAGCACCCAGAGTTCACCCACGCAGACACAAAGGTGAGAACATGCCAAAGTCCACACAGAGAGCTCCATGAGAGTGGAATTGAACCCAAGTCCGTGGTACTGTGAGGCAGTGGTGCTAACCACTGAGCCACCATGCCACCCAGAGCTTTGAAGTTCTGCTTTGTCTTTGTAGCTTCTGACTTCTCATGAGCCTTCAGCAGCGGCTCTCTCCTCCTGAGATTGTTAGACCACGCCCGCTGCAACTTCCCTTTTCCATTTCTCCAGCCCTGAGCACACCGGTTCCCAAATCCTGGCGCCAGGCAGACACTGATGCAACCTGGTCTTCTGCTGCCAACTGCAGAGAATGGTGACAATCCCTGCCACTATTCTCTCCCTGACCCACACTGCCCCCTCCCCAACATTGTTCTTACTCCCACCACACAGCCAGTTAGCTCCTCGCTCGTACAGAGCTCTCTCAGATCCCCTTTATTAGATTAGATTACTTACAATGTGGAAACAGGCCCTTTGGGCCAACAAGTCCACACCGCCCCACCGAAGCGCAACCCACCCATACAGCTACCCCTTACCTAACACTACGGGAAATTTACCATGGCTAATACACCTGACCTGCACATCTTTGTGACTGTGGGAGGAAACCGGAGCACCCGGAGGAAACCCACACAGACACGGGGAGAATGTGCAAACTCCATACAGTCAGTCGCTTGAGGTGGGAATTGAACCCGGGTCTCTGGTGCTGTGAGGCAGCAGTGCTAACCACTGTGCCACTGTGCCACCGTGCCGCCCGTTCTGTCTGACTTGTGCTGACATCCTCCTGACCCTGTCCATTGAACCAGTCAGAAGGCTTTGTCCGTAGAGGAAAGACCATCTCCCAGAACTTTCCCCTTTTCCCCCAACGTGTCTGCAGCCCGGCTTCCAGCTGCATGTTTCTGAGCCGAAGGTCCACCAGCCTGTGTTTGCCCTGGATCACAGTATCCAGAGCGTCTCAACTTCCGCAAATCGAAAGACAAGGCCCACCCTGCCCTCTCCAATGTGTGTTGTGTAACTGCTTAATCGTTTCTGGTGGCTGAGCAGAGGCTGATAGCCAAATTTGGAACCCCATGAGGGTGGTCTCAACTGGGATTTTGGGTTCATGTCACACTACAGGTGACCCCACTACACTATACTCTCTCTCTCTCTCTCACTCTCACACTCATGCTCGCACTCAGACACACACACATGCACACACCCTCTCACAGGCTTATACTCCATTACTCACACACTTTACCAAGCACGCACATACACAAACACACACTCTCTCATGCAGACACACACATCAGTCTATAGTGTGAATTTGCAATTGCAGGATTTTAATTGCAAGTACATTCTATTTTGCTCAAAAAAACGCACAATCTTCAGACAGTCTATCCATGTAATATGTTATAAATTCTACGATGGAAATAGAACCAGTCTGACTCAAAATTGGGACACAGACAGACTCTGACATCAGTGAATCTCATGGGATATTTTTTCCCCAGAAAATGGTTTCATCATTAGATTCTGAACTCCAGATTTCTGACTGAATTCGAATTCTGCCACCTGCCACAGTGTGATTCGAACCCAGGAGTCCCCAAAGCTGGGTTGATAGTCCAGTCGATAATGGCACTCGGCTGTCATTCCTTAAATCAACCTGCAATGGCCTCCACAGGTGGGAGGAGGGGGTAAAGCCCTTCCCACACTTACAGCAGGTGAGCAGACTGTCTCCAGTGTGGACCCGCTGGTGCGTCTGCAGGTTGGAAGAATCAATGAATTTCTTCCTGCATTCGGAGCAGGTGATTGGCCGCTCCCTGTTGTGGACCCGCTGGTGAGCTTCTAAAATCTCAAAACAAATAATCAAGAAAGAACCCACTCTATTCACTACCGCAGACTTACAGCAAGGCTACACATTAAAAACTATGCACTTGTCTGTTCCTGTGCTGTGAGCTCTCCCACACAGATTCCACCAAGACCAGTTGAGAATTTTGTGTTTGTTAATTTTTCCTAGACGCACTCCAATGTTCAGAGATACATGATTTCAAACAACAAAGGCAGTAACTACATAGATTCACTGCTGTGTCAGCTAGCAGTGTCGGATTTTCTCTATCTCTTTCTCTTTCAGACCATGTGCTCGCTGCCTTTAGCTGTCTTTCTCTCTTTTAAAAGTGCTGTTGACTTGATTTTTTTACTCCAAAGTTCCAAAACAATGCAACAGCATATAAAACAGTAAGTGCTGCTCCTGGAATTCAAGGAAATCGCCTCCAACACTGAAAATATCTTTAAAAAAGAGCAGCTCTTACAGCCACAAATTTTCCGGTCCTCCATCTTGGATTAGTTCTTGGTGAACATTCCCATCTCCCAGGTTACAGTTATTCAAATAATCTGCTTTTCTATTTTTGCTACCAAAGTGGATAACCTCACATTTATCCACACTAAACTGCACCTGCCATACATTTACCCACTCACTCAGCCTGTCCAAATAACATTGCATCCTCCTCACAGCTCACCCTTCCACCCAGCTTTGTGTCATCTGTAAATTGTGATACATTCCAATTAGTTTTCTCATCTAAATCACTGACATATTCTGTGAATACCTGGGGTCCTAGTCCCAATCCCTGCTGTTTCCCAATCATGAATCATTATACAACATCAATCTGACGGATCCTCCCTGACTGACCGTACAAAATAGCAGATATTAGCCTGATGTTCATAACTGACGGAGACCTGATAAGCAATTATGATCCACTGAAATACTAAATCACAGAAGCAGGCCATTCAGCCCATTGTGTCCATGCAATTCTCTAAATGAGCTTTCTGACGTTGTGCCATTTTCCTGATGTTTCCTTGGAAACTGGTACATTGCTTGTCATCAAATACTTGTCCAATGCCCTTAATTGAACCTGTTTCAACCACTTCTCCATGCAATGACTTCCAGATATATTTACTCACTGTGTGAGACTTCTTTCTCACATGACATTTTCTTTCTTGTAATCAACTTTAAATTTGCGTTCTTATTCTCAATGCTTTTACCATGGTGAACAGTTTTTCACTGTCTTTTCTGGGTATGATTTTCGTCATGATTTTCAAAACTTCTTTTAAATCTGGCTTCAGAGAGCAGTCCATGACGCCAAGCCCATCAACAATTCCAGCCTCGGGCGACTGTCTGTGTGGAGTTTGCACATTCTCCCCGTGTCTGCGAGGGTTTCGTCCAGGTGCTCCGGTTTCCTCCCACAGTCCAAAGATGTGCAGGTCAGGTGAATTGGCCATGTTAAAATGCCCATTGTGCTAGGTGCTTAGTCAGAGGGCTATGGGTCTGGATAGGTTCCTCTTCAGAGAGTCAGTGTGGACTTGTTGGGCTGAAGGGCCTGTTTCTACACTGTAGGGAATATAATCTAATAAAACAATACAGAAACAACCGAGCATCTAAAAGGACGGCACCTCAGTCATCACTGTGAGCCCCACAGCAACCATTGTTACCTGGGCGGTGGTATTGGTCCACAGTTTGGAAAACTGTGATTTTCGCTACGACTATAAAATTGAATGTTTTTTTAAGGCGGTTGTTGCTGAGAAGTTTAATCCTTTCTGTCCAGTAGGAAGTCAGTGATGTATTTGGGTTTGAATGTCATGTGGAGCAAGTGGATCACAGCTCCCTGGTATGCATGAGAACATTACATTCCAGATAAGCAGGGAATTGGATCTCTTCCTACAGCCCGTACATACCTCTGGTAACTTCCCAGGGGACTGTGCTTGTGTGACACAGGTCAGATCATTGGCTGGCTTAGAATGTTTTAGAATGTTACAGTACATAAGGAGGCCATTCAGACTATGATGTCAATAATAGTTCCTGAAACACCCACCCACTCTCCATCTCTATCTCCACCATCTTGCAACTGTCCAGCATCCTCGGTAGTGTAGTGGTTAGTATCCCCTGTGACTCAGGACACTGGGAGTACAATTCCCCATCGGGGAGGATTTGATATTTTTATGGATGTCTTGTAGCACAGAGGTAGTGACCCTAACTCTAGATCGGGTTCAAGTCCTGCCTGCTCCAGAGTTCAAAAGTTCACAAATATAGGAGTAGAATTAGGTCATTTAGCCCATCAGGTCTGCTCCACCATTCAATCAAGACTGCTCATCACCCCCTTTTCCTGCTTTCTCCCCAAACCCTTGAAAGGATTCAGAAAAGATTTACACGGATGTTTCCAGGATTTGAGAATTTGGGAGAGGCTTAATGGACCAGGACTGTTTTCCCTGGAACTTCAGAGGGTAAGGGGTGACTGTATGAAGGTTTATAAAAAATGAGGGGCATGGATAGGATAAACACAAATGGTGTTCAAAGTCTGTGAGAGGATTTGTAGCTCAGGTGCTTGTTGTTGTGGTTCTGTTCGCTGAGCTGGAAATTTGTGTTGCAGACGTTTCGTCCCCTGTCTAGGTGACACCCTCAGTGCTTGGGAGCCTCCTGTGAAGCGCTTCTGTGATCTTTCCTCCGGCATTTGTAGTGGTTTGAATCTGCCGCTTCCAGTTGTCAGTTACAGCTGTCCGCTGCAGTGGTCGGTATATTGGGTCCAGGTCGATGTGTTTATTGATTGAATCTGTGGATGAGTGCCATGCCTCTAGGAATTCCCTGGCTGTTCTCTGTTTTGAGAACTGACAACCGGAAGCGGCAGATTTAAACCACTACAAATGCCAGAGGAAAGATCACAGAAGCACTTCACAGGAGATTCCCAAGCACTGACGATGTCACCTAGATAGGGGAGGAAACGTCTGCAACACAAATTCCCAGCTCAGCGAACAGAAGAACAACAACAGAAAAAGTCTTTTCCCTTGGGTAGGAAAGTCCAGAATGAGATGGCATAGGTTTAGATTAGATTAGATTACATTACGGAAACAGGCCCTTCGGCCCAACAAGTCCACACCGACCCGCCGAAGCGCTACCCAACCCCTACCCCTACCCCTTCACCTAACTATGGACAATTTAGCATGGCCAATTCACCTGACCTGCACATCTTTGTGACTGTGGGAGGAAACCGGAGCACCCGGAGGAAACCCACGCAGACACGGGGAGAATGTGCAAACTCCACACAGTCAGTCGCCTGAGGCAGGAATTGAACCCGGGTCTCTGGCGCTGTGAGGCAGTAGTGCTAACCACTGTGCCACCGTGCCGTTTAGGTTGAGAGGGGAAAGATATCAAAGGGACCTAAGAGGCAATGTTTTCACACAGAGGGTGTGCTTATATGGAATTAGCTGCCAGAAATGTGGTGGAGGCTGGTACAATTACAGCATTTAAAGGGCATCTGGATGGGTAGATGAATAGGAAAGTTTTAGAGGATATGGACCAAGTGCTGGCAAATGGGACTAAATTAGGTTGGGATATCTGTCGGCATGGACAAGTTGGACTGAAGGGTCTGTTTCCATGCTGCACATCTCTATCACTCTAACAAATAGTAAACGAACTGGTCTGCAATTTCCCACATATTGCCTCCCTCCCATTTTGAATACATTAGCATTTTTCCAATCCAATGAAACCATAAGATTATAAGACATAGGAGCAGAAATTAGGCCATCCAATCCATTGAGTCTGCTCCACTATTCAATCATGGCTGATAAGTTTCTCAACTCCATTCTCCAGCTTTCTCCCCAGAACCTTTGATCCCCTTGACAATCAAGAACATATCTATACCAATCTTAAATAAACTCAATGAATCTTTTCCATGTTCAGAGATCTTCAGAATATTGTAACTAATGAATTCACTATCTCCGCTGCCACTTCCTTCAGGACCCTAGGATGTAGGCCATCAGGCCCAGGGGACCTGTCTCTGTCCTCAATCCTACTAGTTTGCTGTGTACCTTTTCCCTATCGATGTTAGTTGTTTAAGTTCTCCCCTTTCTATAGCCTCTGACTTGTCCATTTCAATAGGAATTGTTCTGTTGTCCTCCAACGTGAAAACTGAGGACAAGTATTGATTTAGCATCTCTGCCATTTCAGTATTCCCCCATTAACTCACCGTTTTCATCTTCCAAGGTATCAATACTTACCTTAACGACTCTGTTCCCTTTACCGTACCAACAAAAGCTTTTGCTGTTCTCTTTGATTTTTAGTGCAAGGTTACTTTTGTAATTTATCTCATCTATTTTAATTAATTTTTTTAGTATCCCTTTGTTTATGTTTGAAAGTTCAATGCTTCACCCATCCAGAGGTCTGGAATACTATTTCTGAACAGGCTGAAAAGTTTTTTAAAAAGTCAAAACGTTTTTCAAACCCCTTCATGTGGCTGGGGGCCGGCAAAACGATCGCCCCGCCCCCACCGTCTCCGATTGGTTGGTGGACTCCTCCAACCACGCCCCCTCCGGTGAAGACGTCATGCACCGGAATCCCCGCCCCTTGAGAGCTGGCGCATGTGCAGTGTAGGTCCTGCAGCGGGACAAAGACAGTGTGACTGTTTGTGGGAGAGAAATGGCGCCGGCGATTTAAGGAACAAGAACAGGAGCCGCTGGAAAAGCTGAGCAGGCCTGGTAGCATGTGTGGGGAGAAATGTGAGGAGGTGTTTCGGGTCCGGGGATCCTCCTTCAGAACAGGACCAGGTTTCAGGAACATCCCGGGGAAGGTCGCCAGGCCCGAGCGCCAAGACCTGGCTCCTGCCCCCGGGGAGAGGAGACAGTGAGACAGGGTAGGATTGGGACCCGCGGGAGGAGGGAGACTGGGGAGTTTATAAACTCCTAGGGGGAGGCCTGAGGCCTCGAATAAAATCCTCACAGAGGTAAAAACAATGACTGCAGAGGCTGGAAACCAGATTCTGGATTAGTGGTGCTGGAAGAGCACAGCAATTCAGGCAGCATCCAAGGACAGGCAAAATCGACGTTTCGGGCAAAAGCCCTTCATCAGGAATCAGGAATCCTCACAGGCCCAGTGTTTACTTCACTAGGGAAGGACCTCGCGGGTTGCCCGGCAACGGCCGCCATCTTTGTGAGGGTCAGGCGCCAGTTGTCTTGGGGAGCGTGGGCGGCCATCTTGGTGAGGGCACCATCAATTGTTATTTCTGGGAAAGACTTCCGGCCTTGTGGCAGCCCCGGCCTTGGCTGAGCTTAATTCCCCATATTGTCCAGCGATGTGCAGGTTAGGGTGGATCGGCCGTGCTAAATTACTGCTAATGCCCAAGGATGTTCTGGTTAGTGTTTATCGGCCATACTAACTTACCCTGATGAAGGGCTCCTGCCCGAAACGTCAATTCTCCTGCTCCTCGGATGCTGCCTGACCTGCTGCGCTTTTCCAGCAACACTTTTTCAGTTCTTTCCGTCTGTTGTAGGGTTCCGCTGTCGGACTAGCTCCGCTCCATTATGACGTCACAACACGGAAGTGGCCCTATCAGTTTCAATGTGAAACACCCTCCTCTGGGCAACTCCTCATCCTGGGAGGGAGAGAGGGAAGGGGGAATCAACTGGAGTGAATCTAGGGAGGGAGCAGCCTCTGCAAACTCGGGTATCTGGCTTAATTACCCGGGCGAGGAGGGACAGATGATAGCGATTCCCGCAAATAAATGCATCGGGTACAAGTACAGCGCATGCAATAATCCACATTGCAGCTTCAAGCCAGCTGCAATAGTTTTACATCCTCTGTTCTTCCTCTGTCTTGGCTCCTGCATTTCGGCTTCCTTCCCCCATTCCCACCCTGGACCCGAGACATTGGTGCTTCCAAGCTGACACTCATAAGTTCGGGTTGTCCCTCCATTCTTTCTCAATTTTCAAAACCCACAAAAGATAACTTTCCCAATCTTCTGAGCATTGGAGATGGGAGGTTACATTGAGACTGGTTAGGCCGCTTTTGGAATATTGTGTGCAGTTCTGGTCACCCTCCTATCGGAAGGATGTTGTGAAAAAAGATGACAAGGATGCTGCCAGAATTGGAGCGTTTGAGCTTAATTGGTTGGTGCTGTTTTCACGAGTGTGCCTAAGGCATTTGTACACATTTATAAAATCATGTAAGGCATGGATTGGTTAAATAGACAAGGTCTTTTCCCTGGGTTTGCAGGAGTCCAGAACTAAAGGGTAATAGCTTTAGGGTGAGGTGGATGAGCCAAGAATTAAAAGAAACCTAAGGGCAACTTTTTAATTCACAGTGTAGTGAATGTAAAGAATGAGCTGCCAGAGGAAATGGTGGAGGCTGGTACAATTACAATATGTGAAAGTCCTTGCGAGATCAAGAATTTATCAATCTCTGCCTTGAAGACATTTAACATCCTGGCCTCCACTGTCCTCTGTGGCAATGAATTCCACAGGCCCACACTATATGGCTGAAGAAATGTCTACTCATTTTTGTCCTAAGTTGACCCCCTCTAATGCTCAGGTTGTGCCCATGGGTCCTAGTCTCCCTGCCTAATGGAAACACCTTCCCAGCATCCACCCTTTCTAAGCTATGCATTATCTTATAAGTTTCTATTAGATCTCCCCTCAACCTTCTAAACTCTAATGAATACAATCCCAGGATCCTCAGCCATTCATCGTATGTTAGACGTACCATTCAGTGATTCTTCTACCCTGCTGGCCCACCGGGGGCTCCACTCTGGGGAGAGGTCCTTCAGCTGCCCAAAGTGAGGGAAGGCCTTCAGCAATTCCTCTGTCCAACTGAGGCACCAGCGGATCCACACGGGCGAGAGGCCCTTCAGCTGCCCTGAGTGCGGGAAGTGCTTTACCCAGGCTTCCCACCTGCTGACCCACCAGCGGGTTCACATGGGTGAACGACTGTTTACCCGCTCTGAGTGCGGGAAGGCCATCGGTGACTCGTCAGACCTGAGGAGGCACCAATGTGTCCACACCAGAGAGAGGCCGTTCCCCTGCCCTGAGTGCAGACAGAGGTTCACGTTGTCCTGCAACTTGCAGGGGCACCAATTCTCCCAACAATCGGATTCTGCCAGCGATGCTGCTGTGGATCACCACTAGTGTTGATTCCTCGGCATTATGATCTGCCTTCAAATTGGTCAATTGGTTCACTCAGCTGTTATTGGTATGATGTGAATTCAGTCCTGAGATTGAGTCAACTTTACAGTGGTCTCCTAAAAAGCTGGAAATAAAATTCTAGGACCTTTGCAGTTGTAGAGTCATCAAGTCCAACAGCAAGGAAACAGACCTTTCGGTCCAACCAGTCTATGCTGAACATAAGCTGAAAATGTGTTGCTGGAAGAAGGATTCCTGAAGAAGGGCTTATGTCCGAAACGTCGATTCTCCTGTTCCCTGGATGCTGCCTGACCTGCTGCGCTTTTCCAGCAACACATTTTCAGCTCTGATCTTCAGCATCTGCAGACCTCACTTTCTCCTATGCTGAACATAACCCAAACTGAACTCGTCCCACCTGCCTGCTCCCAGCCCATATCCCTCTAAGCCTTTTTTATTCATGTACTTATCCAAATCATTACAAATACCAAAGGAATTCACTCCTCTTAATCCTTTATTTCCAAAAGCAATTAGGAGTCTAACTGCTTCCTCCCCCACCTCACCCTAAGCCTTTGCCCTCTAGTTCTGGACTCTCCCAACCCAGGGAAAAGACCTTGTCTCTTTATCCTTTCAACGTCCCACATGATTTGATAAACCTCTATAAGGTCACCCCTCAGTCTCCAATGTTCCAGGAAAAACAGCCCCAGCCTATTCAGACCCTCCCTGTAGCTCAAACCCTGGCAACCTCCTTGTGAATCTTGAAACAGTTCAGAAAATATCTACAACATCCCTTCTATAGCAAGGAGATTGGTTAGACCACTTTTGGAATACTGTGTGTGTAATGTCCTGTACAGTTGCAACATGACCTCCTAAGTCCAATACTCGATGCTCTGACCAATAAAGGAGAGCGTGCCAAACGCCTTCTTCACTATTCTACCTACAACTCCATTTTCAAAGAACTATGAACCTGCGCCCCAAGATCTTTGTTCAGCAATACTCCCCAGGATCTTACCATTAAGTGTATAAGTCCTGCCCTGATTTGGCTTTCCCAAAATGCAACACTTAAGTAAACTACATCGGCAGAAAAAAACACAATGTCTTTTAAAGGGATCACGCAATGCTTTCCCCATTTTGCAATTTTACACATACCACCAAATTCGAAATTCTTGCCACCCAACCTACAATTACAGAGGAACCACGATTATCCAAACGAGATGGGCGGGCACTATTTCATTCAGATAACTGATTGTTTGGTTAATTGATTCAATGCCTGTCCTGTGGGGCTCAGTTTTCTGAAGTTTCCTTCTTCCTCGCTCTGCCTGTCTCAGGGTTTGTTTCTGAGCAGACACACACTTTTATGTGTAAGGGACCTGCAGCATTTCTGAAGCCCCAGGCGCCCCCCCCATCCCCCCGCCCCCATCAGCTCCCATGAGTATCCCGCCGGCCCCCTATCCCCTCTCTGGGGCAGCCGGACTGGACACCAACAGTAAGAATGTTGCTGCCCTTGGGGATGTTGGGGGGGGGGGGGTTAAGTCTCAAATAGTGCACACACTACTTTTATTTGCAACAGGTTCCACCTTTGCCCTGTACAGGATAATGCAAGCGGGCATCAGAGCCGCCCTGCTTTTGCCACGGGACTATGCCTACATCAGGAAACTATAAGAATTCATTTTGTGTTTTAAACAGCAGTCGCAGCTTTCAACCCACAGAAATCAGCAGCTGCCGGTCCGCCCACGTGACCGGGAGATGGGAGACAGAGGACAGATAAAATCCACACTATACCAACACTACCCATGACTCATAGACCAAAACTCCGGAATTAATTAATATGGAAACCCATCTCCTAATCACATCAAGAGACTGACTGAAACACACCCATATCCATTGATACGGACCCACCCTGACACAAAGGACAGGTATCCACCAGACAGGAACGGACAGACCAATACACACCAACACCCCAAGGGAACAAAGGGGGCTGCTAGCCCCTGTCCTCACAAAGAGAGACAAGCAGATAATACCCAGACCCGTTTTACATAAACCAATTAGCACCCTATTGTGCATGCCCTGCAACTCTCCTGGGATGGCAGGAAACATTCTATTTGCACCTACTCCAGTGATGATGGGGAACTATCATCCCATTCATCCTCAAATTCCACACATCCTGACAACTAAAAGTATATAATATGTAGCAGCGTGCAGGAACAGGAGAGCGGCTGAGATTCGGACCTCTGTTGGTCTCCGCCGGCGTTACTGTAGCAATAAACGTTACCAATTGTTGAACCGCACTCTGGGCTCGGACTGATATCATTTCATCCGCGCTAACAATAATATTGGAGAGATTATCTGGGAAAGGGAAGTTGAGGGTACTCGCCTGTATAGAACTTCAGGGGAAGTGTGGGAGAGAGAGAAGCCAAGCAGTCAGTCATTGGGAGATGGTGCCTGGGCTCCCATAGATATCCAGGATTGTTGACAACATTTCAGTAAGCTGAGTGCATTTTTAATCATTATAAACAAAAGGCGCAATCAGTATTGAAACACCTCTTTGATGTAATGTTTCTATCGGGACCTTGAGCTCTTCTTCGGATAATCCAATATTCGGATAATTGAGTTTCCTCTGTACTCTATCCAACTTCACAACACATCACTTCTGGAAGATGACATTTCAAATCTGCTATTAAATTAAGAAAGAGAGGGTTTAGGGTCCTTTCTCAAAATCTTTAGAAGGGGCTGGGCATGGGTCTGGTCTGGTCCATAACAGCTGTCAGTAACTTGTTACCCACCAGCACTGCCATCAGCTTATAGTACCCAATAGCTGCCAATTATGGCCACATTGATGTGGTTTCTTGGCTCAAACACCACAGAGTAGGATATGGTCTGAATACTTCCCTGCAACACAGACCTTTATGGATCAGACAAGAACCCCTCAAAAAATGTGAAGAATGTAGGCCACACCCTAACTTGTTAATTTATTTTTTTAGGCAATTTCACAAAATTTATTTAGTGAAGTGGATATTCTAGGACTGATGCAGCTGGTCAAACCACTCAGTTTCAGACAAAACAATTTATTTACACACTACAGATGAAACACAAACAAAAGAAAATAGAATTGAGAATAACTTATATGAAAACTCAACTGACTATTGCAACTTAACAAAGCTGTTCCAATTTCGCAACATCCTGTGAACACACCTCTTGGCAAAAGGTAAATTTGAACACAGGTTCTTACAGGCAGGAGAGATTTCAGAGAGTGGAGTCAGGCAAAATAATGTCTATTAAAGCAAGTTTCATTGTAGCTGCTTGTCTAGGTCCCCAGTAATTTTCTGACTCTGCTAAAACCAAACCAAACTGGGGAAAAAAAACTGAGCTGGGAGAACTGGCCACTCCCCTTTCATTGTGCAACTGTGTTTAAAAAAACTCTAAAGGCTTCCTCTGGTTGTTGATTCAGGCAGTGTCTGTTAGCCTTTTCCACACCACTGCTTTTACAACCCTTCTTGAACAAAACCAAGGACAGTATAACCTTGTCTAAGGGGCAGAATCGTCCCATCACCATGTAATATGGGTTCTTGTGGAGGCAGATGTCTTGAAGTTTATTAAAAACACTCATTATTTGCACCATTACAATATCTCAAGCTGAGACACAGACTGGGTCCTGGGCTCATTGATGCACCACATGACTAGAACACGACTTGTGGCTGACTGAGTGACCACATATTGCATTGTGACTACTGAGGTGAGGGAACAGACTTTGTTGTGGAATGCCACATTGTGAGGTGATCTAACTGCGTGTAATGTGCATGGTCTTTCTGCAATCCATGCAAAGCTACACGAGACGTCATCCTCTCATCTTCAAAAAGGAAGATGCCGGAACTTCAGTTTTAATCCTAGGTTCTAAAATGGCCACTGCAGACTGCAGGATATTTCTCTCTTCGTGGAAGCAGGGATAAAAAATCCCCAGGACCTAATCAGGTGTACCCAAGAACTCTGTGGGAAGCTAAAGAAGTGATTGCTGGGTCTCTTGCTGTGATATTTGTATCATTGATAGTCACAGGTGAGGTGCTGGATACTGGAGGTTGGCAAACGTGGTGCCACTGTTTAGGAAGGGTGGCAAGGACAAGCCAGGGAGCCATAGACCAGTGAGCCTGACCTCGGTGGTGGGTAAGTTGTTGGAGGGAATCCTGAAAGACAGGATATATGTGTATTTGGAAAGAGAAGGACTGATTAGGGATAGTCAACGTGGCTTTGTGCTTGGGAAATCATGTCTCACAAACTTGAGTTTTTTACCGAAGTAACAAAGGATTGATGAGGGCGGAGCGGTAGATGCGATCTACATGGACTTCAGTAAGGTATTCGACAAGGTTCCCCATGGGAGACTGATTAGCAAGGTTAGGTCTCATGGAATACAGCGAGAACTAGCCATTTGGATACAGAACTGGCTCAAAGGTAGAAGACAGAGGGTGGTGGTGGAGGGTTGTTTTTCAGACTGCAGGCCTATGACCAGTGGAGTGCCACGAGGATTGGTGCTGGGTCCTCTACTTTTTGTCTTTTACATAAATGATTTGGATGTGAACATAAGAGGTACAGTTAGTAAGTTTGCAGATGACACCAAAATTGGAGGTGTAGTGGACAGCAAAGAGGGTTTGATTTTAGCAGAGTCAGAAAACTACTAGGGACCTAAACAATAGGATCTTGACTAGATGGGCCAATGGGCTGAGAAGTGGCAGATGGAGTTTAATTTAGATAAATGTGAGGTGCTGCATTTTGGGAAAGCAAATCTTAGCAGCACTTATACACTTAATGGTAAGGTCCTAGAAAGTGCTGCTGAACAAAGAGACCTTGGAGTGCAGGTTCATAGCTCCTTGAAAGTTGAGTCGCAGGTAGATAGGATAGTGAAAAAGGCGTTTGGTATGCTTGCCTTTATTGGTCAAAGTAGTGAGTACAGGAGTTGGGAGGTCATGTTGCGACTGTACAGGACATTGGTTAGACCACTGTTGGAATATTGTGTGCAATTCCGGTCTCCTTCCTATCGGAATGATGTTGTGAAACTTGAAAGGGTTCAGAAAAGATTTACAAGGATGTTGCCAGGGTTGGAGGATTTGAGATATAGGGAGAGGCTGAACAGGCTGGGATTGTTTTCCCTGGAATGTTGGAAGCTGAGAGGTGACCTTATAGAGGTTTACAAAATTATGAGGGGCATGGTTAGGGTAAATAGGCAAAGTCTTTTCCCTGGGGTTGGGAGTCCAGAACTAGAGGGCATAGGTTTAGAGTGAGAGGAGAAAGATATAAAAGAGACCGAACGGGCAACTTTTTCACACAGAGGGTGGTACGGGTATGGAATGAGTTGCCAGAGGAAGTGGTGGAGGCTGGTACAATTGCAATATTTAAGAGGCATTTGGATGGGTATATGAATAGGTAGAGTTTGGAGGGATATGGGCCTGGTGCTGCCAGGTGGGACTAGATTGGGTTGGGGTATCTGGTCGGCATGGACGGGTTGGACCGAAGGGTCTGTTTCCATGCTGTACATCTCTGTGACTCTATGAATGTAGAGGCTGCTTGGTTTAACATTAGTCACAGGGAGAAATGCTGCAATCAGTTAATAAGGAAAATAAATTGTGACATTTATAATCTTGTTGCAATCAGGCAGAGTTAACAAAGGATTGTGAAAGGGACTCACTCATTGGGAAATCTATTTTAAGAAAGTAACAAGCAATGTGGTTCATTCAATTTGATTTGCATTGCTTTATTATTGTCGCATGTACCTAAGTACAGTGAAAGGTTTTGTTTTGTGTGCAGATATACTACACAAGGTGCATCAGAGTAATAGAACAAAGCAAGGAATGCAATGCAACGGCTGCAGAGAAGGTGCACAAAGAGTGACATCAACATTAAATTTCAAATTTGAAGTGTCCAGTCAACGGTCTAATCCAGGGTCGGAGGGGTGTTTAATGTTGGCTGAGTTCCTGAGGCAGCAGGAAGTACACATGGAGTCAATGGTTGGAAGGTTGTCTTGTGTGATGTACTGGGCTATGTTTGCAACTGTATGTAGTTTCTTTCGGTCGTAGGCACAGCAGTTGCCGTACCAAGCCGCAATGCATCCAGAAAGATTGCTTTCAATGGTGCAGCCATAAACATCGCTAAGAGTCTTTACAGATATGCTGAATTGCCTTAGCTTCCTGATATATGTTAAGTGAGTGCACAAAAGTTTGGCAATTGGAGTAAATGTTAATAAATGTGAAGTCATCCATTTTGGTTGGCATAACAGTAAAAAGGATTATTACTTGAATGCTTAAAATAATTGCAATATGCTGCTGCACAGAGGGACCTAGGCGTCCTTGTGCATGAATTACAGAAGGTTGGTCTGCAGGTACAGTAGGTATTTAAGAAGGCAAATGGAATTTTGTCTTTCATCACTAAAGGGATCAAGTTTAAAAGCAGGAAGGTTATGTTGCAGCTGTTTCGGGTGCTGGTGAGGCTACACTTGGAGTACTGTGTGCAGTAATATGCTCCTCATTTAAGAAAGGATGAACTGGCACTGGAGTGTGTGCACAGGAGGTTCACTAGGTTAATTCCAGAGGTGAGGATATTGGCTTATGAGGAGAAACTGAGTAAGCTGGGATTATGTTATTGGAATTTAGACAAATGAGGTGGAATCTTATAGAAACACGTAAAATTATGAAAGGAATAGATAAGACAGACTTAGAGAGGATGTTTCCACTGGCAGGTGAAACCAGGATAAGAAGGCAGAACCGCAAAATTAGGGAGGAGCCGATTTAGGACTGAGTTGAGCAGCACTTTCTTCACACAGAAGTGGCTGTGAACTTGTGGAATTCCCTGCCCAGTGAAGTAGTTGAGGCTACTTCAGTAAATGTTTTTAAAGCTAAGATAAATAATGTTTTGAGCAGTGAAGGAATTAAGGGATACGGTGAGAGGGTGGGTACGTGGAGCTGAGGCCACGAAAAGATCAGCCTTGATGTTACTGAATGTTGAAGTGGACTCGAAGGGCCAGTTGGCCGACTCCTGCTCCTAGTTCTTATGAAGTAGAGGAACCCATGGATGTACTGATATTCCAGAAGTCTTTTGGTATGGTGCCACATCGAAAGTCATTATTCAAAATAAGAGCTCATCTTGTCCAGGTCATTTAACAGCGTGGATAGAGCATTGGTGAGTGAACAGGCAACAGTCATCAAAATGTTTCGGGTTGAAGGGGTGATGAGTGGAACACAGTGCAAGGGCTTCCATTTTTTTCACAATGTCTTTTCACAGCTTTGATGATGGAAGTATCTGCAAAGGTGTTCAGTTTGGTGATGGCCCAAACCTAGATAGGAAACTCATGTACAAACAGAGAATAAGACAACTGTTAAGTGTGGTTGACAGGTTGGGACCAGGCAAGATTGGAGTTTAATGCAGGAAAACCTGTCCAACTTAAATGAAATGTTCTCATTTCTGGTAAGGGGGTAGAATATAAAGTCAGGGGGTAGAATATAAAGTCATTATATAAAGAATATAATGTTTTGCTCCATTTGTCGGTGGGTATTGGGAAACCATATTTGGTTTCTTTACTTAGTAAATACATTCAAAGCAGTTCATAACTGAATTTACTCAACTTATAATCAGAGTCAAGGGGTTGTCGGGTTGCGATGTTATCAGTTAGAGCTTATAAAAATCAGATGATCTGATGGAGATGTATAACATCCTGTGAGGACTTAACAATGTGAATGGATGAATGCCATTGTGCCAGAGACTAGAAATGAGTGGACCCAGTTAACAAATAGGTGGCCACTCATTTAAGAGAGGAGAGATATGTTTTTCTCTGAAGGCTTCCTGAGTCTTTAAAATTCACTTCTTTAGAGAGCAGAATGAGATAGAACAGAGGTTAGCACCGCTGCCTCACAGCATCAGGGACCTGAGTTTGATTCCACCCTTGGACGACTGTCTGGGCTGAGTTTGCACATTCTCCCCCGGTGTCTGTTTGGATCTCCTCTGGGTGCTTCAGCTTCCTTCTTCCAGGAGGGAGAACAGCATGGGATTACAATCGGAATAAAGCTTCCTCTACTCTTAAATTGAAAGTGAAGCTACCGCGACACTGTCCCAAACAAATACTGCCATGACAGGCACAGCATTGGCTTGGATACAGAGTAAAACTCCCTCTACGCTTTCCTATTTAAACATTCCCAGGACAATGACAGCAGAGGATTAAATAAACAGTAGAACTTCTTCCATTCTGACTGACACTTGGTATGTTCTACACCAATCCTCAAGGATAATTCAGAAGTGAGACTATTATCCGGCACTGAATTCACACTTCCTAATGGGAAATGACCAGGTCCAGAAAATCACCTAGTGAAACATAGATAAAGCACACACAATGCACAACAGAACCAGAATTTTATTGGGATCAAAGACTTTTAAATGAGAGGAGACACGGTCCTTGCAAGAATCCGAATGTGAGCTGGACATTTTCTCACTCTCATCAGTTTCTCTGGGGTTGCAGTGTCCACCTCACTGCTGTCTGGTCAGTTCATCTGTTCTCATTCAGAGTGAGTTGTGGCTGACCACATGGTGGCCTGGGGTCAAGAGGTTAGAGGGTAAAGGTCAACTTGGATAGAGGGGATCTTGTGTCATGCTAGTGAGGTCGGGTGTTGCTGATTTACTCAACTTATAATAATCAGGGACAAGGGAATGTCAGACTGGGCTTGTATCAGTTCAAGCTTAGAAGAACCAGATGATCTGATGGAGGTGTATGACATCTGAAGAGGACTTTACATTCACATTGTTATGTCCACTCATTTCTAGCCAGACACTAGCCTCTCATTTAAGATAAGAGAGTTTTGTTTTTCTCTCAAAGATTCCCGAATCTTTGAAATTCATTTTTTTAGGGAAACATGGAGTGGTGGTACAGTGGTGAGCACTGCTGCCTCACGGCATCAGTGACCCTAGTGTGGTTCTACCCTCGGACCAACTGTCTGCGTGGAGTTTGCACATTCTGCCCCTGTGTCTGCCTGGGTTTCCTCTGGTGCTCTGGCCTCCTCCCACAAGATGTGAAGGTGAGGGTGGATTGGCCATGGGAAATGCACAGTTCCAGGATAGGATAGCAGAGTGGGTCTGGGTGGGATAGTCAGTGCTGATTCAATGGGATGAATGGCCTGCTTGCACACTATGGATTCTCGAACCGCCTGGAACCTGTAACTGACCAGATGACACGTGGACACTTTTCTTACACTGCTTTTATTCAAGCCTGCAGAGCCATTTCCACAAGATGGCAACAAACTCCCCAGATACTAAAATACATCCGTTTTATATACTGTTGTGTTATTTTAAGAGCAGTTTACATATACCAAATCAATAGTATACAGTTGTTTTATGGTTATCGTTATCCAGTTACAATTAGTGGTTCTGGTTATTTCATCTGCCTTACCTTATTGTATTCAACCAACTCCAAAATCCAATGTTCAAACAGTATTTTTCTTTTTGTCGTGACCGTTACCTTGAATACTGACTTGTGACCTCCTTATTGCTCTCAAAGTTCCTCATTTGTCCATACATTGTCAAGGTTTTACTTTAGTCGAATGTGTTCCTGGCTTTTTGCAGTTAGCACCCGATCTTCTGCTCTGGTCAACGTTTTCCCTTTCCAGGTCTATACTGAGGATTTCATGAGAAACCTCAGAATGTGGTGAGACTATGGAACTCACTACCATCGCAACAGGTTGGCATGAAAAGCATTACAACCAAGGGTAAGCCAGCCAATACAAATGAGTGTCACGGTCACCAGATTCACAACACAATGAAATTAAAACATGCAAAGTCCCTCAAAATTTCTCAACTGTTCCTAACCAGACTTGATGAACAGATCTTGCACACCAAAATTATAATTTAAACAAAAACCAACAATTATAAATACTGAAACTTTGCTAGGGCAAAGTTAAACACTATAATCTAATTAATAGCAATGATCATTTCCCCACCATCTCAGAAACAGAGACTGAAGAAAGAAAATTTTAAAATTACCAATTCAAAAATGGATTGCCAAGCATTTGTGCAATCCTTAGACAATGGATTGTTCACAGGCACGTAACTGTAAATCTAAATTCAAAGTCACTGCTGAATACGAATGGACACCCCAAAGTATTTAGCTATTTATTGTAGACTCGTTCACAGAAAGAGCCAACAAATCTTTATGTGGGCAGAAAAAACTAGAAAGAACACTCCCGGGCACAATGAGCAGCAATGCCCACTGGAAGCAAAGTTGGGGGTGGGGGGGGGGGGGGCACGCTGACTCTCCCACTGCAGTCACTGTCAGAATGGGAAGGGTTCAGTCCTGGGAGTGACCCACAGCAGTGTCACCGGCAGAATCAGATTGTTGAGAGCACTGGTGCTTCCACAAGTTGCAGGATGATGAGAACCTCTGCCCACACTAGGGACAGGACAACAGCCTGTCCCCAGTGTGGATCCGCTGGTGCCTCAGCAGGTTGGAGGAATTGCTGAAGGCTTTCCCGCACTTGGGGCAGGGGAAGGGCCTCTCCCCCGTGTGGACCCGTTGATGGGCCTGTAGGTGGGATGTCTGGGTAAAGCCCTTCCCACACTCGGGGCAGGAAAATGCCCTCTCCCCGGTGTGGACCTGCTGGTGCCTCAGCCAGGCAGAGGTATCCTTGAAGGCCTTCCTGCACTTGGGGCAAGTGAAGGGCTTCTCCCCTGTGTGGACCCCCTGGTGCCTCTTCAGGTGGGAGGAACTGCTGAAAGTCTTCCCGCACTCTGGACAGGCAAACGGCTTATCTCCAGTGTGGACTCGCTGGTGCCTCTGCAGGTGAGAGCTATTACTGAAGGCAGTCCCGCACTCGGGGCAGCTGAAAGGCCTCTTCCCGGTGTGGATCCGCTGGTGCATCAGCCGGGCAGAGGAATTGCTGAAGCCCTTCCCGCACTCGGGGCAGCTGAAGGGCCTCTCCCCTGTGTGGACCCGGTGGTGCCTCAGCCGGGCGGAGGAATTGCTGAATGTCTTCCCGCATTCAGGGCAGCTGAAGGGTTTCTCCCCCGTGTGGACCCGCAGGTGCCTCAGATGGTTGGAGGAATTGCTGAATGTCTTCCCGCATTCAGGGCAGCTGAAGGGTTTCTCCCCCGTGTGGACCCGGTGGTGGGTCAGGAGGGCAGAGGAATAGCTGAAGGTCTTCCTGCACTCAGAGCAAGTGAATGGCTTATCAGCTGTGTGGACCAGCTGGTGCCTTTGCAGGTGGGAGGAACTGCTAAAGGTCTTCCCACAGTCGGGGCAGCTGTAGGGTCTCTCCCCTGTGTGGACCTGCCGGTGCCTCAGCAGGTGGGAGGAATTGCTAAATCCTTTTCCGCACTCATGACAGGAGAACGGCCTCTCCCCGGTGTGACTGCGCCGATGAGTATCTAGGTCAGACGGGAAATGAAAGCCTTTCCCACAGTTGTCACACTTCCACGGTTTCTCCACAGGGCGGGATTCCTTGGGTTTCTCCATGACCGAAGCTTCATCCGCACACAAAAGCACGTACAGCTCTTCCTCGGCGTGAATTCCTCTTCCCAGGCCGTATAACTTTTTCAGGCTCCACACTCAGAGCGATGCAATAATAGGGTCTCTCATCTAGTCCCACTGATGCTGAAAACGTATTGAAACAGGAACGAAAAAGCTTGGTTCCTTCTCACAGAATCATAGTCGAAAATTGTTGCAGTCCTGATGAATTGAGTGACTGTCAGTCATTGACATGAAAGTGAGGACTGCAAATGCTGAAGAGTCAGAGTTGAAAAGTGCGATGCTGGAAAAAGCACAGCAGGTCAGGCAGCATCCGAGGAGCAGTAGAGTTGATGTTTCGGGCATAAGCCCTTGATCTGTTGATTTTGAAACTTCTGTCTTCAGATCTTCAAATACTCTTAAAAAAAATTACAAAAATCATCACTATCAGTCCAGGGTAGAAATTCAGAACAAGCAACTCTACTTTCTGCAGAACATTCTTTTCTTTTTCCACAAAATTGAAAGCACCATCTCTCTCTCTCTCTCTTTCTCGAGTTTTGGATACCTCCACCTGAAAGTTATTATCTTTCACGATGTTGGGATACTGCTGAGAGTGAGCAGGTCTGATTTGGGAAGCAAAAAAGTGTCAATTCAGGATGAACCTACAGCTTCTGGAGAAATAACCAGACACAAAATGGTTAATGTCCGGGGAGGTGGTGAGGAAGAAATGAGACATCAAGGCATTGGCACCAACACCAGAGAAAAACTGAACATACAGACGTAGCAAATATTAGTGGCAAGCCAGAGTCATAGAGATATACAGCACAGAAACAGGTCCTTCGGTCCAACTCGTCCATGCTGACAAGATATCCTAAATTAATCTAGTCCCATTTGATAGCACTTGACTCATATCCCTCTAAACCCGTCCTATTCATATAACCATCCAGATGCCTTTTAAAATGTTGTAATCATACCAGCCTCCACCACTTCCTCTGGCAGCTCATTCCTTGCACGCACCACCTTCTGCATGAAAAAGTTGCACGATAGGTCCCCTTTAAATCTACCCCCTCCTCACTCTAACCCTATTATCCTCTAATTCTGGACTCCGCCAATTCCCCATCTTGTCATCTATCATACCCTATCTATGCCCCTCATGATTTTATAAATGTGTATATGGTCACACCTCAGCCTCCATTGGGTAAACCTTACCCTTGGGTAAACAACCCCAGCCTATTCAGCTCAAACCCTGGCAACATCCTTGTAAATATTTTCTGAACCCTTTCAGGTTTGACAACATCCTTCCGATAGGAGGGAGACCAGAATTGCACACAATATTCCAAAAGTGGCCTAACCAATGTCCTATACATCCACAACATAACTGTCCAACTCCTCTACTCAGAGGATTGGGAATATTTTCAAAATGCACAAAAACACGACCAGGAAAGAATGCAGGGACAAACTGAACTTTTGATGGTCAGCTTGGAAGCACCAATGCCTCAGGGCAAAGATCCTTTTGTTACACAATGATTGTTCAATTTTGTGACCAAAATAATTGGATTTGTAATTACTTATATCAGATATTGTCATCATCTCAGGCAAGAACACAACCAATTTTTTTCAGACAGTACATTTACATGATTCGATACAATTCCCTATTCCTTACTTTACCAGAACATTACCAGGAATGGAGGGTTTGAATTATAAGGAGAGGCGGGATAGGCTAGGACGTTTTTCCGCTGGAGCCTAGAAAGTTGAGAGGTGACGTTGTAGAGGTTTAGAAAATTGTAAGAGGAGAGATAAGGCGTCTTTTCCCGAGGGTTGGCAGAAAAGCAGCTCAAAGTCAGTACCGTATGGAAACAGGCCCTTCAGCCCAACAAGTCCACACCAAGTCCGGAAGAGTAACCCACCTAGACATATTACCCAACATTTACCCGCTCACCAATGCACCTAACCTGCACATACACCCTCACCCCTATGCTGTATTCCATACCAGGCGCCACCTCCATGTTGCCTCCTCCTCCAGGCCCCGTCCCCACGCTGTATTCCATACCAAGCGCCGTCGCCACCTCCTTCAGGCCCCGCCCCCACACTGTATTCCATACCAGGTGCCATCTCCATGTCTTCTTCAAAGACCACCAGGGATACATTTCCCTCCCCTCCCCTATCAGCATTCCGAAAAGACCACTCCCTCCGTGACTCACTCATCAGGTCCACACCCCCCACCAATCCAACCTCCACCCCCGACACCTTCCCCTGCAACCACAAGAAATGCAAAACTTGTGCCCACACCCCCCCCCCCCCTTACTTCCCTCCAAGGCCCCAAGGTATCCTTCCATATCCACCACAAATTCACCTGCACTTAACACACATCATTTATTGCATCCGCTGCACCCAATGTGGCCTCCTCTATATTAGGGAGACAGGCCGCCTACTTGCGGAACGTTTCAGAGAACACCTCTGGGACACCCAGACCAACCACCCCGTGGCTGAACACTTCAACTGCTCCTCCCACTCCACCAAGGACATGCAGATTCTTGGACTCCTCCATCGCCAGACCATAGCAACATGACGGTTGGAGGAAGAGCGCCTCATCTTCCGCCGAGGAACCCTCCAACCACAAGGGATGAACTCAGATTTCTCCAGTTTCCTCATTTCCCCTCCACCCACCTTGTCTCAGTCAAATCCCTCGAACTCAGCACCGCCTTCCTAACCTGCAATCTTCTTCCTGACCTCTCCACCCCCACCCCCACTCCAGCCTATCACCCTCACCTTGACCTCCTTCCACCTATCGCATTTTCAACGCCCCTCCCCCAAGTCCCTCCTCCCTACCTTTTATCTTAGCCTGCTGGGCACACTTGCCTCATTCTTGAAAAAGGGCTCATGCCCGAAAGGTTGGTTCTCCTGCTCCTTGGATGCTGCCTGACCTGCGTGCGCTTGTCCAGCAACACATTTTCAGTCACCTCCACGTTGCCGCCTCCTCCTCCAGGCCACGCCCCCACGCTGCCTTCTCTATCAGGCCCCGCCCCCACGCTGCCACCGTCTCCCAAGCCCCGCCCCCACGCAGCGTTCTACCCCAGGCCCCGCCCACACTGCCGTGTCGCCCACGTGGAGACTCGAGCTGAAAATGTGGCTTCTTCAGGGCTCATCCCCGAAACGTCGATTCTCCTGCTCCTTGGATGCTGCCTGACCTGCTGCGCCTTTCCAGCAGCACATTTTCAGCTCTGATCTCCAGCATCTGCAATCCTCACTTTCTCCCCGTGGAGACTCTATCCAGCACCGGGCCTTTCCAGTCCAATGTGAGTCCCGGGTCGGTACCCAGGCCATCGCGACCGCACCAGTACTCATCCGCAACCTCGGTCTCCGACAACGCTGCCCCGGAATCTGCCGATAACAAAACTCGGACCGACCGCGACTTCATTCCAGCTTCTGACTCAAAGTAGACAGGCAGGAGGCTGAAAGAACGCAGCGAGCCAGGCAGCAGCAGGAGGGGAAGAAGTCGACGTTTCTGGTGTAACTCTTCCTCAGGTTTGGGGGTGGGTGTCGGGGAGCTGCAGATAAAGGGGGTCGTGGGGGCGGTTGGCCAATTGGAGAAACGAATCCGGTTGGTGGCCGGGGGGAGGGGAGGAGAGGGACGGTATTTGAAACTGGAGAACTCAATGGTGAGTCCTCCAGGCTGAAGGCTGCTCAAGCGGAAGTCGAGGTGTGGTTTGTCATGGCAATGGAGGCGGCCAAGGATGGTCATGTTGGAAAGGGAATTAAAATTGGCGGATCTAGGAGGTCCTGTCGGCCCGGCTGAGATGGTTGGTGAACTTTCCCTCAGTTTATGTTTTGTCTCCCCGATGTAAAAAGGACCACATCAGGCGCATCTGATATTGTAAATTAGGTTGAAAAATGTGCAGGTTAACCTCTGTCTCAGCTGGAAGGACTACTTGGGACTCTGGATTGAGGTGAGGGGGTGGTGCCTGCTTGGAGCATTTCTATCTATACATAATATCACCTTTCATAGAACAAACAATCCTAAGGAGCACCATAAAACATAAGATCACTATCTTGGTCATAGAATCATAAAGCATGGAAACAGACCCTTCGGTCCAACTAGTCCATGCTGACCCTGTTCCCAAACTAAACTGGTCCCCCTGCCTGTGTTTGGCTCATATCCCTTCAAACCTTTCCTATTCATGTACCTATCCAAATGGAGATTTGGCCAAGCAGGGGAGTGTAGCTACATCATATACCCTAGACCGGCGGAGCAATTCTCTTCTAGGGGGTCATCGTCCGCGCCAGAGCATTGAGATTCAGGAGGGACGCACATGGAACTGTGAGGGAAGAGGGACAACCCCCTACCCAGCCAGATCAGCCAAATCAACCCTGAAAATCAATGGGGTAACAGATGTCGTACCCAGATCGCACCATGGGTTGGGGGGAGTCCAGAACTGTAGGGCATATGTTTAGGGTTAAGGGGGGGTGGGGGGTAATATTTAGAGGAGACCGAAGGGGCAACTTTTTCACATAGAGGCTGGTACGTGTTGAGTTGCTAGAGGGAGTGATGGAGGATAGTATAATTGCAACCATTAAAAGCCATCTGGGTGGGTACATGAATAGGAAGGGTTTGGAGGGATATGAGCTGGGTGCTGGCAGGTGGAACTAGATTGGGTTGGGATATCTGGTCAGCATGGAGAGTTGGGTCTGTTTCTGTGCTGTTCATCGCTTTGGCTCTATGACTTTTAAACATTCAGCACTTCCTCTAACAGTTCACTTCACACACAAACCTCCCTGTGTAAAAACAGTTGCCCCTCTAGTCCTTTTTCAGTCTTTTTCCTCTCACTTTAAAAATATATGCCCTAGTTTTGAACTCCCCTACCCTTAGAGAAAAGACATTTGCTATTCACCTTATCTTTGCCCCTCATGACTTTATAAACCTCCATAAGGTGGCCCCTCTATCTCCTACACTCCAGTGAAAAGACATCCCAGCCTATCCAGTCTATAAATCATTCCAGCAACATCCTGGTCAAAAAGGGTGAGTTTTAACAATTGACCATAAGGGCAATGAAGACTCAACCAGCTCACAGTGGGTTTGGAATCACATGTAGGCCAGACCAGGTTCAGACAGCAGAAAACCAGATGAGTTTTTTTTTAAAAAAAGATTAGAATAGATTCCTTACAGATTCTTTACAGTGTGGAAACCGGGTCTTCGGCCCAACCAGTCCACACCAACCCTCCGAAAAGTAACCAACCTAACCCAATTCCCTCTGACTAATGCACCTAACATTCCTGAAGAAGGGCTAATGCCCGAAACGTCGATTCTCCTGTTCCCTAGATGCTGCCTGACCTGCTGCGCTTTTCCAGCAACACATTTCCATCACCTAACATTATGGGCAATTTACCATGGCTAATTCACCTAACCTGCACATCTTTGGACTGTGGGAGGAAACCGAAGCACCTGGAGGTAACCCACGCAGACACAGGGAGAATGTGCAAACTCCACACAGTCGCCCAAGGTTAAACACGGAGCCACCGTGCCGCCCATTTTTACAACAATACACAACAGTTTTGTAATTAGATTCTTCATTCCAGATTTATATTGAATTTACATTCCACCATCTGTCCTAGTAGGTTTTGAACCCAGGGAATGTTTACCTCTGTCACCATTGCAAAGAATGTCAAACATGACCTTGACAAGAACTGTTTCAGGGGAAGAAACCAGACTCGAGGGCTTTAAATGTGGAAGTCTGGAAAAGATGGGAATGGGTATTTCAACGTTACATCCAAACCAACACTTCCATTGATGAGATAGTAACAGGAACTTTTATTTTAGTTAGAAGATTTTCAGCAACACTGAGTAAGAAGGAACAAAATTGATATAAGAAACACAGCAATTGCTACAATGTGCCCACTCCCAATATAAGGTCATCTGGTATTCAATTAACTGTCTACAAGAGGCAATATTGGAAAGGAATGACCCAGTTCAAGGATATAAGAGGGGAGACACAGACAAAGGGACAGGAGTAGGCCACTCGGCCCTTCGAGCCTGCTGCAACATTCAATATGATCATGGCTGATCTGAATACAACCTCAGCTCTACATTCCTCCACATCCCCGACAATCTGTCACCCACTTGGTTAGCAAGAACCTATCTATCTCTGCCTTAAAGATACTGAATCCACTGCCTTTTGTGGAAGACACACAACCCTCAGAGAGAAAAGAAATCTCATTTCTGTCTTAAATGTGCAACCTCATACTTTTAACATATGACTCCCTAGTTCCAGATGTTAAGATAGGGATACAAGTTGCATTCAAATAACATCTGTGGTATAGTCAACTGCCTCAAAGTGCTTCATGTGAAAATAAGAAGAATTATTTTCTAAAATTACAATACCGGAGCACAGATAACGACAGGTGACGAAAGACTTGGTCAAAGGGGCAGGTTTAGGGCAGCTCTTTAAACAGATTCATTTCCCAAACATCAGAGGCCAAAGACAGAAACAGTAAACGCAAAATAGTAAAGTACAGGAAACAACAGCGTAGTCGTAATGTCACTGGGTGAGTAATCCAGGGACATTGGATCAAATCCCATCACAGCAAGTGGTGAAATTTGAATAAACCAACTAATAAATGTGGAACACAAAGTTAGTCTCAGCATGGTGTCGATGGCACTGATGTCAATCGTCATAAAAAACCATGTCCTTTCAGGAAGGAAACTGCCATCTTTACCTGGTCTGGCTTACATGTGATTGCAGACCCACAGCAATGTGGATGACTCTTAAACTGCTCCCTGAAATGGCGCAAGCAAGACACCTTGCAATTAAGGATGGGCAACAAACATCAACGTTGTGAAAGAGTCAAAAACAGAAATTGCTGGAGAAACTCAGCCAGCCAGTCAGGCAACACTGGTGGAGAGTGAGAAAGAAACTGAGTCAATATCCTGTCCTAAGTCCAGAACAGCTGTGAAGAAGGGTCAAAATGCACTCAAAATGCTAACTCTGATTCTTTCTCAATACGTGCTGCTAATCCTGCTGAGTTTCTCCAGTAATTTCTGCCTTTGTGTATTTCAGATCTCCAGTATCTGCAATTCTTCATTACACTGACTTAGGGAAGCTCAAATCCCATAAAAGGGTAAAGCAGAAGGGCTGGAATTACTCAGCAAGTCTGGCAGCAGCTATGGAGATAAAAACAGTTAGCTCTTCAAGTCATTGAATGATCTTACATCAGGGACATATTTTTGGGGAAGTTGTAACTGCAACATCTGGGTGAACTCTCTCAGCCATGGGTCAGGCTGACTCAGCATTCTGGTCCAAATTACCATCCTGCTCATTACCTGTTACCTGCTCAATTTGTTGCTAGTTATATTTCTACGGTTGCCACATTCCTATGTTTTAAAACGATATTGCAATCAAATATGAATTTTCAGATGTAAGTAATCAGAGGGTTTGGAATATAAGTGTAACTTTTAAACACAAAGTATTTATTCGTTCTTGGGGTGTAAGCATCGCTGGCAATGCCAGCATTTTTACCCATCCTTAACCATCCTGTGGTTGGTTGGAAAAGAGAATGAAGGTGTCTGAGATGGTCTTGATCAGCAGAGCAAAGCCCAAGACGGGTGTGTTCAAGTAAAAGTACCCTCCACTCCCACAGCCAAGTCTGCATTCACTGCAATTACAGAGGTCTTCATGACAGATAGAACAGCTCTCTCCATCAGCACTCTGTCCCATCTAAAACTCCCAGGACAGGGACAGCATAGGAATACAATCAGAATACAGCCTCCTCTACTCTTTTCAGTTGAAAGTGAAGCAACCATGACACTGTCCCAAACAAACAGTGCCAAGAAAGACACATCATTGGGTTAGATACAGAGTAAAACTCCCTCTAACGTTCCCATTCAAACACTCCCAGGACGGAGACAGCAGAGGGTTAAATAAAGAGTACAGCTCCTTCCATTCTGACCGACACTTGGTATGTTCTACACCAATCCTCAATGATAATTCAGAAGTGAGACTATTACCTGGTACTGAATTCACATTTCCTAATGGGAATGACAGGAACAGAAAATCGAGTGAAACGCAGATTGATAAAACACACAACGTGCAACAGAACCAGAACTTTATTGGGATCAAAGACTTTTAAATGACAGGAGATATTGTCCCTGCAACAATCCGAATGTGAGCTGAACAACTTTCACACTCGAATAGGTTTCTCTGGGGATGTAGTGTCCACCTCACCGCTGTCTGGTCAGTTCATCTGTTCCCATCAGAGCTGAGTTGTAGCTGACCACATGCTGGGCTGGGGTCAAGATGTTAGAGGGTAAAGGTCAACTTAGATTGAAGGCATCCTATGTCATGTCAGTGAGGTCAAGGGTCGCTGCATTACTTAGCTTATCGGGGTCAAAGGGATATTGGGCTAGGCTTGTATCAGTTTGAGCTTCGAAGAATTAGATGATCTGATGGAGATGTATAACACCCTGAGAGGACTTAATGTGAATGTATGAATTCCTTTGTGGCAGAGACTAGAAATGAGTGGACACAGTTAACAAATAAGTGGCCTCTCATTTAAGATGGAAAAGTTTTGCTTTTCTCTCAAAGGTTACGAGTCTTTGAAATTCACTCTCTCAGAGCTGCACATGGTGGTGGCTCAATGGTTAGCACTGCTGCCTCCCAGCATTAGGGTCCCAGGTTTGATTCCACCCTCAGCCAACTGTCTGTGTGGTGTTTGCACATTCTCCCAGTGTCTGTGTGGGCTTCCTCCCACAGTCCAAATGATGTCCAGATTAGGGTGGATTGACCATGGGAAATGCAGGGTTACCAGAATAGGGTAGTTGGAATGGATGGTCAGTGCCAACTTGATGGGCTGAACGGCCTATTGCACGCTGTAGGGATTCTAGAACTGCCTGGAGCCTGTAACTTACCAGATGATACGTGGACACTTTTCGTACACTGCTTTTATTCAAGCCTGCAGAGCCACTTCCACAAGTTGGCAACAAACCCCCCAGATGATCAAGTACATCTGTTTGATATACTGTTCAATTATTTTAAGAGCAGCTTACCTATACCAAATCGACAGTATACACTTGTCTTAGGGAAATCCACAGTCGATAAATGTCATGCTGGAAAAACACAGCAGGCCAGGCAGCATCCAAGGAGCAGGAGAATCGACGTTTCAGGCATAAGCCCTTCTTCAGGAAGGGCTTAAGCCCTTCTCCTGCTCCTCGGATGCTGCCTGGTCTGCTGTGTTTTTCCAGCATGACATTTTTCAACTCTGGTACTTCAGCATCTGCAGTCCTCACTTTCTCCTTCGGGAAATCCACATCCAATTACGATTAGTAGTTCTGGTTATTTTATTTGACTTATTCTATTTAACCAACGACAGCATCTCGACATTTGCCTAATTACAATATCCAATGCCTATAGAGTACATTTTTTTTGTCATGACTGTTATCTTGAACACTGACTTGTGATCTCTGCATTGTTGTCAAAGTTCCTTATTTGTCCCTACATTGTCAAAGTTTTACTTTGTCGAATATCTTCCTGGCTTTTTGCAGTTAGCACCTTATATTCTGCTCGTCAACATTTTCCCTTCCAAGTCTGTACTGAGGATTTAATGAGAAACTTCAAGATTGTGGTGAGACTGTGGAACTCACTACCACAGTGAGTAGTTAGGGTGAAAGCAAGGGTAAGCAAGCCAATACAAACGATTGTCATTATCACCAGATTCACAGCACAATGAAATTAAAACACACAATGTCCCTCAGAATTTCTCAGCTCTTCCTAGTCAGACTTGAAGAGCAGATCTTGCACACCAACACTATAATTTAAACAAAAATTAACAATTATAAATACTGCAACTTTACTCAGGCAAAGTTAAACAAGATAATTTAATTAATAGCAATGATCATGCCCCCGCCATCTCACAGACAGAGACTTAAGGGGTAAATTTAAAAAGAAAATGAAGAATTGACCAATTCAACCAGTTTCCAACAATCGATTTCCAAGCTTTTGTGCAATTTTTGGACGATGAGTCGTTCACACACACATAACCGTATATCTAATTTCAAAGTCACTGCTGAATGTGAATGGTTGTCCCGATGCATTCCGCTACTTCTTATAGACTGCGACTCATTCCCAGAAAAAGCCAACAATTCTTTAACTGGACAGAAAAAAAAAAGTACCTTCTGGGCTCAACATGCTGCAGCTCCCACTGGAAACAAAGTTGGACGGAGGGAAGTCCAGCAGGAAATAAAAATAGCTCTCTGACTCTCCACTGCCAGAAGAGGCGGGAGTTTCAGTCCTGGGGGTGACCCACAACAGCTTCACCGGTGTAATCCGATTGTTGGGAGCACTGGTGCCCCCGCAAGTTGCAGGTCAACAAAAACCTTCATCTACACTAGGGGCTGGCAAATGGCCTCTCAACATTATGGATCCGCCAGTGCCTCAGCAGATGGGAAGAATTGCTGAAGGCCTTCCTGCACTCGGGGCAGGGGAAGGGCCTCTCCCCGTGTGGACTTGTTGGTGGATCTGAAGGGTGGAGGCCTGTGTGGATGCACCGATGGGTCTCCAAGGCAGAGGGGACACAGAAACCTTTCCCGCAGTCGCCACACCTCCACAGTTTCTCCACAGGGCAGGATTCCCCGGGTTTCTCCATGGCCGAAGCTTCAGCCACACACAAATGTGTGTAGAGCTTCTACCCGCCGTGAATTCCTCTTTCCAAGCCATATTATTGTTTCAGGCTCCACAGTTCACTGCAACAGTACGGTGGCTCATCCAGTCCCACTGCTGCTGAAAACGTACTGAAACAACAATGAAAATACTTTGCTCCTTTTCACAGAATCATAGTTGAAAATCATTGTGGTCCCGATGGATTGAGCGACTGTCAGACATTGACGTCAAAGTGAGGACTGCAGACACTGGAGAGTCAGAGTCGAAAAGTGCAGCGCTGGAAAAGCACAGTTCAGGCAGCATCCGAGGAGCAGGAGAGTCAATATTTCAGGCATGAGCCCTTCATCTGTTGATTTTTAAACTTCCGTCTTCAGATCTCCAATATTCTAAAAAGAGATCACAAACATCAATGTCAGTCCAGGGTAGAATTGGTTGTTCTGAATTTCTACTTTCTGTGGAATATTCTTTTCTTTTGTTATTCCACAAAATTGAAAGCACTATCCCACTCACTGTGTTCCTCTGTTCTCACTCCACTCTAATTCTCCTGAAGGTGCTGATTCAGGATCTCACAGGGGCAGAAAAGCAAAAACGTCAAGACTGACATCCCTCTGAATTTTGGATAACTCCACCTGAGCTGGTCAAACATTCTAAATTAAGCTAGTCACATTTGCCAGCACTTGGCCCATATCCCTCCAAACCCTTCCTATTCATATCCCCATCCAAATGCCTTTTCAATGTTACAATTGTACCAGCCTGCATCACTTCCTCTGGCACCTCATTCCATACACGCACCACCCTCTGCGTGAAAACAATACCCCTTAGGTCTCTTAAATCTTCACCGCTCCCATCCCCATCCTCACCCTAAACTTATTAACCTCCAGTTCTGGACTCCCCCATCCCTAGGAAACCACCTTGTCTATTTACTCTATCCCCGCCCCTCGATTTTATAAGTAGTCTTTCAGGTTGACCCACCCCCCCAGTCTCTGGCGCGCTGGGGAAAACAGCACCTCCCACCATCCATCCGTCTCTCCTCACCTTGAATTGCAGTATCTGCTCCCTCCCTGGGTTCACTCTAGTTGCTACAAGTGAACAGATCCCCTCCAGAATGAAGAGTTGCTTAGAGGGAGGAAGTGAGTTTTACTCTGAAACGGACAGGGCCACTTCCGTGTTGTGACGTCACTAGTGCCACACTGCGCCTGCTCCGGATAGCGGCCGCCTGGACCGCATGGCCCTACGCAGTTTGCAAAAGTCCTTCCTTTCAGAGAATCCCCAGAGTGTGGAAGCAGGTCATTTGGCCCAAGGAGTCTACACCGACCCTGCGAATGGTAACCCACCCACACCCATTTCCCAAACCCTATTGCTTTACATTTAACCATTACTAATGCACTTAACCTGCCCATCCCTAAACACTTTGGGTAATTTACCATGGCCAATCCACCCTAACCTGCACATCCCTGAACCTCACGGAACAATTTAACATGGCTAATCCACCCTAACCTAGACAGATGCCGGCCAGACATCCTAAATTAATGTAGTTCCACTTGCCAGCATTTGGCCCATATCCCTCTAAACCCTTGCTATTCATGTACCCAGATGTCTTTTAAATTGTGTCATTTTTCCTCCGGCAGCAGGTTCCAAACATCCGCCAACCTCTTTGTGAAAAAGTTTCACCTCACATCCCTTTCTCCATTCACCTTAAACCTAAGCTCCTCTAGTTCTGGACCCCCCTACCATGGGGAAAAGACTTTGGGTATTCACCCTATCCATGCCCTTATAAACTTCTATGAAGTCAGCCTTCAGCCTCTGATACTCCAGGGAAAATATACCGGAGGTATTCAGCCTCTCCCTGTAGCTCAACCCCTCCAACTCTGACATCAGCCTTATAAATCTTTTCCACCCCTTTCAAAGTTTCACAACATCTTTCCTACAGCAGGGAAACCAGAACTGAATGCAGTATTCCAAAAGTGGCCAAACCAAATGTCCTGCACAGCTGCAAAAGGACCTCCCAACTGCTATACTCAATGATCTGACCAATAAAGGAAAGCATACCATGGTCTCTTTGTTCTGCAACACTCCCCTTAACTGTGCCAGTCCTGCATCGATTGTTTGACCAAAATGGAAACCACACATTTCTCTAAATTAAACGCCATCTGCCATTCCTCAGCCCATCAGCACATCCGATCAATTCTAATTTATATCTATTTCCTCTCTTATTCCAGAGAAGCTGAAAATCTCCAATCCACACACACTCCCTCCATTCCCACTTCGTTGAATCTAATCCCTGCTATACCTCATCCTAAAGGGTCTGGTTCATGCTGATTAACAGGCCCACACTCGGGGGGATCCAATTGAAACATACAGAATACTGAACGGCCTGGACAGAGTGGATGTTGGGAAGCTGTTTCCACTGGTAGGAGAGACTGGGTCCAGAGGGCACAGTCTTAAAAGAAAAGGGAAGACCTTTTAGAATGGATTCAGGGAGAAACATCTTCAGCCAGAGAGCAGTGAATCTATGGAATTCCTTGACACACAAGGCTGTGGAGGCCAAGTCAATGAGGATATTTAAGACTGAAAAAAATAGATTCTTGAGTATCGAGGGGATTGAAGGGATCGGGAGAATAGGGTTAACAAACTTATCAGACACATTTGAATGGTAACAGCAGACCTGATGGGCTGACTGACCTAATTTCTGCTCCTGTCTTACAGTTTCTTACGGTCCTGGACACAGAGAATTGGGGCAGGAGTATGCCATTTGGTCTTTCAAGCCTGCACCAGCATCGAACAGATCATAATTGGATATGGATCTACCTACATCTAGGTGGATAAGTTGGGAATTTTTCACTGGAGCACAGGAGGTTGAGAGGTGACCTTTTAGAGGATTATAAAATCATGAGGGGTATAGATGAGTTGAATGGTAAGTGTCGTTTCAAAATGAGGAGCAAATTTTTAAGGTGAGTGGAGAAAGATTTTAAAAAGACATGAGGAAAACCTTTTTCTTTTAAGAGAGTGGTTTGTGTGTGGAATGAGGAAATGGTGGATGCAGGTAGAGTAACAACATTTAAAAGACATTTTGATAAGTACATGAATAGGAAAGGTTTGGAGGAATATGGGTGAAACCAAGTGGGACTAGTTTAGTTTGTGAATATAGTCAGCATGGACTCGGACTCAAGGGTCTGTTTCTGTGCTGTTTGACTCTAACTGTTCTGTATGGTCTTAAACCATTTTATTTCCTTCCCCCACAACCATCCACTTCTTTGTTGTTCAAAAGTCAGATAAACTCAGCTTTGAATATATTTAATGACCTCCTACCTGCACGAAGACATCCCCACTTCTGAACTCAATTCCTCTTGCTGATATACTACTTGCCTTGCTGATTGCTTGCTGCACCTGTCTGACAACTGGCATTGGCTGGCATAGAAGGATGCTGATGCCCCTTTGTACATCCACACATCATTCCTGACGAAAGACTCGTACCCAAAACATCAACTCTCCTGCTCCTTGGAAGCTGCCTGGCCTGCTGTGCTTTTCCAGTGCCACACTTTTTGACTCTGATCTTCAACACCTGCAGTCCTCACCTTCATCCACATCCCAATATCACCATTTAAACAATGCCCCTCCTTTCTGTTTTTTCCCCCCACAGCAAAGGATATAACTTTACATTGAGGTATTGGATTTGCCATGTGTTTGCTAATTCAGACAGTCCTGGACCAACATTTCCTGAGTCTGCTCCTTCCTGGATTCAATCCGTTTTCTTTCAGTTGCTGCAAGTCAGCAATTGAAGCCCACAATGAAGAAGAGGGGGTGAGAAAAGAGAGTGCCGTACTCTCAGATGTTGGACAGAGGAAGGAAGTTGCAGTCTGGGGTGAAACTTAATCTTCATTCAGAGAGGGAGGTGCAGGACAACTTCCGCATTCAGACAATAGGGGATGTTCTGATTAGCAGGATGACTACCGAACTTCCGGTCCTCCAGCAATGCCCCAGTGGCTAAAGTTAAAAATCACACAACACCAGGTTATAGTCCAACAGGTTTAATTGGAAGCACACTAGCTTTCAGAGTGACGCTCCTTCATCAGGTGATTGTGGAGGGCTCGATCGTAACACAGAATTTATAGCAAAAATTTGCAGTGTGATGTAACTGAAATTATACATTGAAGAATTGATTGTTTGTTAAGCCTTTCATCTGTTAGAATACAGTGATAGTTTCACTTCTTTCATGTGAAAATCACAAAACTTTTTTTTAAAAGTTGCATTCTCGGGTTAGCTGTTAACAATGGTGATAGCTGGACAACATGTTGAAGGTGTTAGCCCCCTGTGTTCTCTGTCTATGACCTGTTGTTTAGATTGATTCCAATCTAAAAAGTGAGATAACAGAGTTTTACATAAATTCATGCAGTTTTTGAGCTCAGAGTTCTAAATTCATGTGGTTTTTGAGCAAAGTGCAATATAACTCTGAAAGTACCAAAAAAATTCACCACACAAAATATATGTCCGTCTGTATGTGTGTCTGTCGGGAGTGGGGATTGTGAGTGTGAGAAAGTGTGTGTGTGTGTGTGTGTGTAGTGAGTGCAGAGTGTCTTAAGTCTGTGAGGGGGTGCATGTGTGGGAGTCTGTGTGTCTATAAGGGTGTGTGTGGGTGTCTGTGTGCGGGTCTGTGTGTATCCGTGTCCCGTGTGTATGTGAAAGCGTGTGTGTGTAGGAGTGTGTGTGTGTGTGTGTAGTGCAATGGTGATCACCTGTAATATGACATGAACCCAAGGTCCCGGTTGAGGCCCTCCCTATGGGTACCAAACTTAGCTATCAGCCTCTGCTCGGCCACTTTCCTCTGCTGCCTGTCCTGAAGTCCACCTTGGAGGATGGTCACCCGAAGGTCCGAGGCTTAATGTCCTGGACCACTGAAGTGTTCCCCAACTGGGAGGGAACCCTCCTGTCTGTTGGTTGTTGTGCGGTGCCCATGCATCCGTTGTCGTAGCCTTTGCTCGGTTTCCCCAATGTACCATGCAATCTAAGGTTGTTCAATATAGCCCAGTTGCACGACACTGATCTTTTCTATAAAATCTGTGTCTTATGATCCTGCTCCACAGCTACCTGAAGGAGCAGCACTCCAAAAGCTAGTGCTTCCCAATAAACCTGTTCTACTATAACCTGGTTGTGTGTGATTTTTAACTGTATCCACCGCAGTCCAACATCGACTCCTCCACATTGTTTCTAGTGAACATAGCCCATACCTGGTCCGGTCTGTAAACCTTACAATGCTGACGACATAACGCAGTACCTGCACTCCTGGAAAATTTCTAACCCTACTGGCTACTCATTCACTGCTGCAACTGATACACAACATTGGAAACTTAGTACAGGAGGCTGAAAGAAATGAGCAGTTTTCAAACAAAAACATGTTGCAGCTCAAAGCTTCCAATGAGTCTGAGACCGGTGGTAAGTTCAGGTAACCTTTATTGCAACCCAACTTTACTCCAGCCTCCCAGCAAAAAGGCATAGAAAAAGTAAAACAGCACAAGGTCAGAGCATTGTCAGTCCAGGGTAGAAATTCAGAATATGCAATTCTACTTTCTGAGGAACGTTTTTTGCTTTTGTTATTCCACAAAATTGAAAGTACAATCCCACACTCCCACTCCCTGTGTTCTCACTCTGCTTGAACTAATTCTCCTGAAGGTGCTGATTCAGGATCTCACAGACAGAAAAAGCAAAAAACGTCGAAACTGGCATCTCTGAATTTTGGATAACCCCATCCAACAGTTAATATGTTTCACAACACTAGGGTACTGCTGAGAATGAGCAGATCTGATTTTGGGAAGCAAAAACAAAAGGGTGTGTCAATTCGGGGTGGACCAGCAATGCAGCTTCTTGATGAACAACCAGACATTAAATTGTTAACATCCCCAGTAAAAAAAAAAAGGGTGGGTGTGGAGGTGGTGAGACATCAAGGCAATAACACCAACACTCGAGAGAAACTAAACATACAGACATGGCGAGCATTGTTGGAAAGCCAGGGTCATGGAGATATACAGCACAGAAACAGACCCTTCAGACCAACTCATCCGTACAGAAAAGATATCCAAAATCAATTAATCCCATTTGTCAGCAACTTAGCCAATAACCCTTTAAACCCTTCTTATTCGTTTTCTTCATTCAGATGCCTTTTCAATATTGTAATTGTACCAGCCTGCATCACTTCCTCTGACAGCTCATTCCTTTCACGCACCACCCTCTGAATGAAAACGTTGCCCTTTTGCTCCCTTTTAATCTTGCTAACCCCCCGCCCCTCCCCCCACCCCCCACCCACCCACCATCCCCCTCCACATCCCCCCAACGGTGAACCGATGACCCTCTCATTTCGGACTCCCCTATCCCCAGGAAAAGAGATGGTCTATTTACCTTATCCATGCCCCTCATGATTTATAAACATCTATAAGGCCACCCCTCAGCCTCCCACACTCCAAGGAAAACAGCCCTAACCTATTCAACCTCTCCCTATAGCTCAAATCTCTCAACCTTGGCAATATTCTTGTAAATATTTTCTGAACCCTTTCAAGTTTCCCAACATCTTTCCAATAGGAGGGAGACCAGAATTGCATGGAACATTCCAAAAGTGGCTGTGGTTCTGTTGGGCAATGGTAATTTAGTTCCAAAATGTTAATTCCTTCACCGAGAAGGGAATAATTTGCAACGTAGCTGTGAGAGGCTCCTTGCGGAAGAGTGAAAAACAGAGAGAGAACTTTCCATTAAGATGGAGAGGAACAGAGTTGATTCTGTGATTGGGGACTTAAATCTAAAGCGAGAAAATTACAATGGCAAAGGCACAAACAGGCCACAACAAATGAGGGAACATTATTAAAAGAAATGACAAACATTTCAATAGCACCTGGAGGAACTGCAATAGTTGTCCCTTCCTGTCTGACAAAATAAAATACAAAAAGGTGGTGGTCCAGCCACGGCTAACAAGGGACATCATGGATCGTACTGGATCCAAAGAAATGGCATACAAATTGGCCAAGGAAAAGCAGATCTGAAGACTGGGAGCACTTCTGGTTTCAGCAAAAGGATTGATTAAAAAGGGGAAAATGGCGTATGTAAAGACAAAAAAAAAGGATTAGTAAAAATAATTACAAATAAGAACAGGCAAAGTTCTCATGTGGATCAAAGAGATGGCAGACCAATTAACCACACATGTTGCTTCTATCACAAAGGAGGACACAAGTAACATCTCCAAACTTTTGGGGAACACATGGTCATTCGAGAGCAGAACTGAGTAGTTGTTGGGGAAATTGATGGGATTAAAAGTTTACAAAGCCCCAGCACCTGATAATCCAAACTCCAGGGTATGGACTGAGATAAATCATCAAATTGTCAAATCTTGGGCTGGTCTTAGCAGGGCTTACATACTTAACAGGAAGGTCCTGGGGAGTGTTACTGAACAACCAGACCATGGAGTGCAGGTTCATAGCTCCTTGGAAGTAAAGTCGCAGGTATTTAGGATAGTGAAGGTGGCATTTGGTATTCTTTCCTTTATTGGTCAGAGCATTGAGTACAGGAGTTGGGAAGACGTTTTGCAGCTGTACAGGACATTGGTTAGGCCACTTTTGAAATATTGCATGCAATTCTAGTCTCTTTCCTATCAGAAGGATGTTGCTAGGGTTGGAGGATTTAAGCCACAGGGAGAAGTCAAACAGACTGGGGCTGTTTTCTTAGAGAATCGGAGTCTGAGCAGTGACCTTATAGAAGTTTATAAAATCATGAGGGTCATGGATAGAATAAATAGATAAAGTCTTTTCCCTGAGGTGAAGGCATACGTTTAGGTTGAGCGGGAAAAGATGTAAGAGTCCCAAGGGGTAACTTTTTCACACAGAGGGTGTTGCATGTATAGAATGAGCTTCCAGAGGAAGTAGTGGTGGCTGGTGAAATTGCAACACTTAAAAGACATCTGGATAGGTATATGATTACGAAGGGTTTGGAGATATATGGGCTGGGTGCTGGCAAGTGATACAAGATTAGGTTGGAATATCTGGTTGGCATGGACGGGTTGGATTGAATGGTCTGTTTCTGTGCTGTACATCTCTATGACTCTATGATGTTTGTCTTGAGTTTCCCATCTGAAACTTGTGACATCCACTAAACAAAATCTACAAAAAACATCACGGTGAGTACAAGATTAAAAGCTCAGGGGACAGTTCTACTTTCCACAGAACACTTTTCTTCTCTACTAGCTGGAAGTATTAAAAATTTCAATCCTACACATTGTCTCTCCTCCTGCATTGAAATTCACATCCACTTCATGTCTTTCTTCCACTCCTGGTGTTTTCTCTTTTCTCCAGTCTACAAACTGAAAACAACATCAACACGTCAATACTCTCCAGGTCACTGCGATCACCACTTTCTTGTCCAGCGCCACAAATTATCACATTCAACTCAAATTCAGGATCTCTCTCTCACTCCCTTTTCCTGTGTTAAGGGCAGATGTACCAATCTCAGCGCCAGGTCTCTCAAAGTGAAATGAGGAAATTCTAGTTGACACAAAGGCTGCCACGAGGTTGGAGTTCTCTCCCGGAAATGACCGCGAATGGTGCCTTCACCAAGATGGCCGCCCGCCCCAAGACTACATGCATCCAGGGAACAGGAGAATCGACGTTTCGGGCATAAGCCCTTCTTCAGGAACGTTCTTATGCCCGAAACGTCGATTCTCCTGTTCCTTGGATGCTGCCTGACCTGCTGCGCTTTTCCAGCAACACATTTTCAGCTCTGATCTCCAGCATGTGCAGACCTCACTTTCTCTCCAAGACAACATGCGCCTTACCAAAGATGGCGGCCGGTTGCACTGGCAATCCGAGAGGTCCTTCTCCAATAAATACTTGACCTGTGGGGCTTTTATTCGCGGCCTGAGGCCTCCCCCTAGGAGTTTATAAACTCCCCAGTCTCCCTCCTCCCGCGGGTCCCAATCCTACCCTGTCTCACTGTCTCCTCTCCCCGGGATGTTCCTGAAACCTGGTCCTGTTCTGAAGGAGGATCCCCGGACCCGAAACACCTCCTCACATTCCTCCCGACACGAGCTGCCGGACCTGCTCAGCTTTCCCAGCGGCTCCTGTTCTTGTTCCTTCAGCCGCTGGTACCATTCTTCTCCCTCACTCAGTAACTGCCTTTGTCCCACAGCGTGACTTACACTGCACATGCGCCAGTGTACGTGTTGGGGGGGTGAGAACAAGGGTGATGTCATCGTCAGCTGAAGGGACGTGATTGGACGAGTCTTCCAAGAATTTGAAAACAATGGGAGCGGGGCGATAGTTTTGCCCGCCCCCAGCCACCTGATAGATGGGTTTATGTTCAGTTTGTACAAAAGCATGTTTTCAATTTTCAGCCTGTTCAGAAATGGTATTCCAGATCTCTGGAAAGCTGAAACATTGGGAAACTTTCAGACATAAACAATGGATACTTATAAAATGAATAAAAGTAGGTAAAGTAAATTATGAAAGAAATCTAGCACAAAACATAAAAAATAGCAAACGCTTCTAGTCGTATGCTAAAGCGAACAGAGTAAATGTTGGTCCCTTGGAAGATGAAACCGGTGAATTAATCGGGGGAATACTGAAATGGCAGAGCTGCTAAATTAATACTTTTCCTCAGTTTTCACCTTGGAGGATAGCAGTATCATTCCTATTGGAACGGCCAAGTCAGAGGCGTAGCACTTAAACAATCAACGTCGATAGGTACACTATGAGGATGAAGGGCAGACAAGTTCACTGGGCCTGATGGCCTACATTTTAGGGTACTAAAGGAAGTAATGGCGGAAATAGTGGAAACATTCGTCACAATATTCCAAAATTCCCTGGACATGAGAAAGATTAATTGAGTGTATTTAAGACTGAGATAGGTCGATTCTTGATTGACAATGTGAACAAAGGTTACGGAGAGAAAGCGGGCGAATGGAGTTGAGAAACTTATCGGCCATGGCTGAATGGTGGAGCAGACTCGATAGGCTGAATGGCCTGATTTCTGCTCCTTTATCTTATGCTCTTATGTTTCCAGTTGATTGGAAAAATGTTAATGTAACATCTGTATTTAAAAAGGGAGGGAGGCAATATATAGGAAATTGCAGACCAGTTAGTATAGTATCTGATGTTGGGAAGGTATTTGTATCAATTATAAAGGAAGCAATATCAGGACGTTTGGAAATTCAAAACTCCATCCATCATAGTCAGCACTTTTTTATGAAGGGTAAATCAGGTTTGACTAAGTTCTTCGAAGATATAACAAGCAAAGTGGATAATGGGGATCCTGTAGATGTAATATATCTGGCCTTCCAGAAGGCATTTGCGAAAGTGCCACTCAAAAGGTCAATTCACAGGTGGGAATCACATGGGATTATGGGTGATTTATCAGGTTTGATAGGTGACTAGCTGATGGGGAGGAGACAGACGTTCTGAATCGATGGCTTTTTTTTCTGGATGGCAAGATGTAACTTGACGTGCCACAGGGTTGGTTCTGTGTAGCCCAACTATTTACAATCTACATTAGCGACTTGGATACAGGGATAAAAGGCACTATAGCCTAATTTGCAGATGACACAGAAATAGGCAGGATGGTAAATTGCAATGAGGAAATAAGAACCTTACAACTAGATATAGATAGGTTAGGAGAGTGAGCCAAAATTTGGCAGATGGAGTGTGGTGGATAAGTGTGAGGTCATGTATTTCGGTCACAAAAACAGGAAGAAGACTTATTATCTAAGTGGTGACAGGCTTTGGGGTGATCTGATGCACAGGGATCTGGGTATCCTCGTTCATGAGTCACAGAAAACTAGCATGCAGGTACAGCAGATAATAAAGATAGCGAATGGAATGTTGGGTTTTACAGGTAAAGGAATAGGATATAAGGTTAAGGAAGTGTTGCTGCAACTGTACTTGACATTTCTGAAACCACACCTGAAGGATTTGCCCAGTTCTAAACGCCTTATTTCAGAAAAGATGTAGTGAGGTAGTTCACAGGAGGTCCACTAGATTGATCCCACAGATGAGGGGGTTGTCGAATGAAAAGAAATTGAACAGTTTAGACCGATCCTTTTGAGAATTTAGAAGAATGAGAGCAGATCAAATTGATGTATTCAAGATGATAAAAGGTCTGGATAAAGTAGACATGGAATGGACGCACCCTCTTGTGGGGCATTCTAGGAGAGGTCACAGACTAGGACAAGGGGGAGCAAATTTAAAACAGTTGCGTGAAACTACTTCTCCCAAAGGGTTGTGAATCTGTGGAATTCACTCCCTCAAAGTGGTGGAAGCTGGGACAGTGAATAAATTTGAAGAGCTGTGAAATAGGTTTTTAATTGGTGATGGGTTGAAGAGTTATGGGGAGAAGGCAGGAAAATGGGGGTGAGGAGCATATCGGCCATGATTGAATGGTGAAGCAGTAAGATTTACAGGGACTGGTGGTTTTGAGTTGTAGGGAGAGGCTGGGGCTTTTTAAAACGTGGAGCGTCATAGTCTGAGTAGTAACATTATTAAAGGTTTCTAAAATCATGAGCGTCACAGATAGGACGTATAGCCAAGGTCTTATTCCCCAGGATGAGGAAGTCAAAAACTAGAAGGCATATGTTGAAGGTGAGAGGGCGAAAGATTGAAAAAGGAACTAAAGGGCAACGTTTTCACACAGAGGGTGGTGCTTGTATGGGATGAGCTGCCAGACTAAGTGGTGGTGGTTGGTACAATTACAATATTTAAAAGGTGTCTGGATGACTAGTTTGGGTGTAGAGGGATTTGGGCCAAATGCAGTAACTTGGGACTGGGTCAGTTTGGGACATCTGGTCAGCATGAATGAGTTGAACCAAAGGGTCTGTTTCTGTGCAGTGTGACTCTGTGTCTCTCACTCTATGACCGAAAGCAGACCGTTTAACTGATAATCTTCCTGTTGGATTTTTTTTAGTGCAGTCAGTTCAGGAGATTTGTGGTGGGTGAAATTGGCACATGTCCTGTATCCTGGAAATTCTGGAAAATAAAAATAAATAATTCTCTGTGAACGGTACAATCCACATCCCCCGACGTGAATGGTACAATCCTCTCCTTCCCCTCTGCACCTCACCCCCCTCCCACCCCGAATGGTACAATCCTATCCTTTCTGCTCCTCCCCATGAATGATGCAATCCTTCCCTCTCAATGGTACAATCCTTTGCTCCCTCACCCATGTAGGGTGCAATTCTCCCGTCTCCGAATGGTACAATCCTTCCAACTGTCAATGGTAAAGTTCTCCCCTACCCACATCCGCCATGAATGAAACAACCCTCCCTGTCTGAACTGTACAATTCTCCTTTTCCCATGTCCATGGGATGATTCTTCCTCACCTGCACCCCCATGAATGACAGCATCCTTTTCATCCCCATTCGCCACCCCGCACTACCACCCCAACCAGGAATGGAACAATCCTCCGTCGGGGAGTCCAAAACTAGAGGGCATAGGCCTAGGGTGAGAGGGGAAAGATATAAAAGAGACCTAAGGGGCAACTTTTTCACACAGAGGGTGGTACGTGTATGGAATGAGCTGCCAGAGGAAGTGGTGGAAGCTGGTACAATTGCAACATTTAAGAGGCATTTGGATGGCGATATGAATAGAAACGGTTTGGAGGGATATGGGCCTGGTGCTAGCAGGTGGTGCTAGATTGGGTTAGGATATTTGGTCGGCATGGATGGGTTGGACCGAAAGTTTGTTTCCATGCTGTACATCTCTATGACTCTATAAGTTTAAAGACTTCATATTATGTATGTACACTATCTTTGCCACTTGTAATATTTCATCCTTTTGAAGAAGTCCTTCAAAAAATATTAGCACAAGGTATGAAACCCATGCAACAAGGGCTCCTGAAGAAGGGCTCATGCCCGAAACGTCGATTCTCCTTGGATGCTGCCTGACCTACTGCGCTTTTCGAGCAACACATTTTCAGCTCTGATCTCCAGCATCTGCAGTCCTCACTTTCTCCTACCCATGCAACAATCAAGGCACAACAATGCATTTTCTTCCACATGAGACTTAAGAAATTCAGCATGTCCATAAGGATCCTCACCAACATTTACAGATGCACCATAGAAAGCATTGTATCTGGGTGCATCACGGCCTGCAACGGCAACTGGTCTGCCCAGGACCAGAAGAAACTACAGAAGGTTGTGTGCACAGTACCATCCATCCTGGAAGCCAACCTTCCATCCATGGAATTCATCTTCACTTCTCATTGTCGTGGAAAGGCTGCCAACATCATTCCCGCACCCAGCCCCGCCCCGGCCCCCAGGAATGATCTCCTACACCCTCTTCTGTCAGGCAGAAGATACAGAAGCTTGAACATACGAACCAAAAGTTTGAGAATAGCTTCTTCCCTGCCATTATTAGACTGTTGAATGTAACTCATGAATTTGAAATCTCTTTTGACCTTGCTTTGATGCACCTTCTGTGCAGCCATAATCCTACACGCCTCACTCTGTCTCAGCACAGTATGACCTGCATGTCCTTGTTTGCTAGGATCTGACTGTACTGCTCACAAATCAAAACTTTTGACTGTACTTTAGGTACATAGAACAATACAACACAGTATAGGCCCTTTGGCCCTCGATGTAGTGCCGACCCTTTATCCTACTCTTAGATCAAACTAATCTGCATATCCTTCATTGTACTAACTTCCACATGCCTATACAAGAGTTGCTTAAATGTCCCGAATGTAGTATAACCGCTGGCAGTGTATTCCATGCACCCACCATTCACTGAGTGAAGAACCTACTCTAACATCTCCCCTGAACATTCCTCCAATAACCTTAAACTTATGCCCTCTTGTAAGAGCATTTCTGCCAAGGCTATCCACTCTATCTATGCCTCTCAACATCTTGTACACCTCTATCAAGTCACCTCCATCCTTTTTCGCTCCAATGAGAAAAGCTTTAGCTCCCTCAACCTTTTTTCATAAGACATGCCCTCCAGTGCAGGCAGCATCCTGGTAAATCTCCTCTGCATCCTCTCTAAACTTCCACATCTTCCGACAATGAGCCAAACAGAACTGAACGGAGCTGCAGAATAGCCTCATAGCATTTACACGAAGTCCTCCTGCTAATGAAAGCCAACATACCATACGCCTTCATAACAGCCCTATCAATCTGCATGGCAACTTTGAGGGATCAGTGGACATGGACCCCAAGATCTCTGTCCCTCTACACTGCCAAGAATCTTGCCTTTAACCCTGTATTCTGCATTCAAATACAACCTTCCAAAATGAATAACTTCACATTTTTCCACGTTGAACTCCATCTGTCACTTATCAGCCCAGTTCTGCATCTTGTCAATGTCTAATTGCAAACTAGAACAGCCCTCCACACTACCCACAACTCCACCAACTCAATGTGGGACATATGGCAATAAATCAAGTCAAAAAGCTCTCACAACGAACTCTCAGAGGGAATCTCACCCCTGACCAGTGCCGTTTCTCATGTAGATCCAATATTCTTGTATCTATGTTAGAGTGGTGATGGAAAATCAAATCAGGTCAGGCAGCATCCGAGGAGCAGGTAAATCGACGTTTTGGGCAAAAGCCCTTCATCAGGAATAACGTTGATTTTCCTGCTCCTTGGATGCTGCTTGACCTGCTGTGCTTTTCCAGCACCACCTTAATCTGGACTCTGGTTTCCAGCATCTGCAGTCCTTGTTTTTACCTACATTCTCGAATCTATCCTGACTGCAGATCAAGAGGCCATCCTTTTTGAGAGACAAATAATTGTGTCAAGTTGAGGAAACAAAGCCTGTCAATGTCTTTAATAGACACAGATCGAGACCAACATTTTCCAGAGACTGGCCCCTCCCCTGGATTGACTTGCTTTTCCTCCAGCTGCAACAAACCAACAGTTGAACCCGAGTATGACAAATAGAAAAGGAGGGGAGGGTGAGAAAAGAGGGTAAGATTAGATTACATTACAGTGTGGAAACAGGCCCTTCAGCCCAACAAGTCCACGCCGACCCGCCTAAGCACAACCCACCCCTACATTTACCCATTACCTAACACTACGGGCAATTTAGCATGGCCAATTCACCTTACCTGCACATCTTTGGACTATGGAAGGAAACCGGAGCACCCGGAGGAAAGCCACGCAGACACGGGGAGAATGTGCAAACTCCACACAGTCAGTCGCCTGAGGCGGGAATTGAACCCGGGTCTCTGGCGCTGTGAGGCAACAGTGCTAACCACTGTTGTGCTCACAGATAGAACAAAGAAATTTTATAGTTCAGGAATATGCCCTTCAGCTGTCCAAGCCTGAGCCAATCCAAATCTTCTGTCTGTCTAAACCTGTTGCCCAATTCCTAAGCATCTGTATCACTCTGTTCCCCACCTACTCATGCATCTGTCCAGGTGCATTTTAAATGAATTTACCGTGCCTGCCTCTACTACCTCTGCTAGCAATACATTCCAGACACCCACCACCCTCTGTCTAAAGTACTTGCCACATGTATCCCCCTTAAAAACTTTTCACCTCTCGTTATTGAATCGTTCATCCTGGGAAAGGAAGTTCATCTCTATCGACCCTGTCTATATCATTCATCATTTTGTAAACCTCAATCAGGTCCCCCCTCAATCTCCTTTTTTCTAATGAAAACAAACCTAACCTACTCAACCTTTCTTCATAGCTAGCACCTTCCATACAAGGCAACATCCTCATAAACCTTCTCTGCACCCTCTCCAAATTGTCCACATCATTTTGATAATGTGGCGACTAGAACTGTACACTTGTCCGACCTGCCTAGCTCCTTTTCCACCTATTCACTCCACCCTCTCCTCCCTGACCAATCACCTTCATCTCCTCCCCCACTCACCTATTATACTCTATGCTACTTTCTCCCCACCCTCACCCTCCTCTAACTTATCTCTCCACGCTTCAGGCTCTCTACCTTTATTCGTGATGAAGGGCTTTTGCCCGAAATGTCGATTTTGCTGCTCGTCGGATGCTGCCTGAATTGTTGTGCTCTTCCAGCACCACTGATCCAGAATCTGGTTTCCAGCATCTGCAGTCATTGTTTTTACCACAATATTCTAAAAGCAGTCGAACCAACATCATTTAAACTTTTAACATGACCTGCCAGCTCTTATATTCAACACCCTGTCTGATGAAGGCAAGCATACCATATGCCTTCTTGACCACTCTATCCACCTGTGCAGCAAACTTCAGGGGACAATGGACCTGCGCTCCCAGATCTCTCTGCTCATCAACTTTTCCCAAGGCTCTTATGTTCACTGTATAATTCACTCTAGAATTAGACTTGCCAAACTGCATCACCTCATATTTGCCTGGATTGAACTCCATCTGCCACTTCTCTGCCCAACTCTCTAGTCTACCTATATTCTCCTGTATTCTTTGACAATCCCTTATGCTTTCCGCTACTCCACCAATCATTGTGTCATCTGCAAATGTGCGAATCATACCAACAGTGCTCTCTTCCTGTGCAACACCACTGGTCACCTTTCTCCATTTCAAGAAACTCCCTTCAACTATTACTCTGTCTCTTGTTGCTCTTTATCCGCCTAGCTAGAACACTCTTTGATTGGTAGGAGGACCAGACTCTTTCCGATCCTCCAGGGTTTCCCAAAGGTTGGCGAAGGTGAAAGTGAGGACAGTAGATGCTGGAGATCAGAGTCTAAATTAGAATGGTGCTGGAAAAGCACAGCAGGATCAGGCAGCTTCCGAGGAGCAGGAAAATCGACATTTCGGGAAAAGCCCTTCATCAGGACCAAAGGTTGGTCTGCCGTCCATCAGAACAATGTGGGGCGGGCCCCATTCCCATCTAACACATGCGCACTGCCTGCGACCGACAGAGCGGGTTCTGCAGCGCATGGGATTGTGGGAGATATAGCCGCCAGTAACGAGGTGAAATGAAGTGTTCCACATGCCGTCTTAATCATACTATTCACGTGGTATTGAAGTACACGTTAGGAGCCAACCTTTAATCGATTTTAAATGTATACACTGAATGAAATACTATAGGTGTTTAACTCTAAACTCTATTTCCAATTCAGTGCCAGTATATTGCTCCTTATCTGTCCTCAAATAAGGACCGAATCAATGCCCTCCATCTGTCCCTCCTTAACGTTAATTTTTCTTTAGTTTGCACAATTCAACGCTCTGTTTCAACGATTTATTAAAAGTTACTCGTGGTAAATGGGCGTTGCTAGCTGGCCAGCATTTTATTCCCCTTGTGGTGGTGGTGGGCTGCCTTCTTGAACTACTAAGGTCTATATGTTGTATGATGACCCATAATGCCCTTAGGGAGGGAATTCCAGGATTTACACTCAGCAACACTGAAAGAATAGCGATACGTTTCCAAGTCAAGATGGTAAGTGGTTTGGAGGGGTACTTGCAAGAGGTTGTGTTCCCAAGTATCTGTTGTCCTGGTCCTTCTAGATGGAAGTAGTTGTTGGTTTGGAAGCTATTTTCTAAGGATCTTTGGTGAATTTCTGCAGTGTATCTTGTAGATAATACACACTACTGCTTCTGAACAGTGGGGCAGAGGAAGTGAATGTATGTGGAAATCGCGCCAATCGAGCAGGTTATTTTGTCCTGGCAGTTATCAAGTCTTTGCTTGAAAGCTGTTGAAACTGCAGCCATCCAAGTTGATGGGAGAGTATTCGATTACATTGCTGACTTGTGCTTTGTAGAAGATGGACAGATGAAAATATTTGACAAATACACTATTTCCACAAGACCAGTATTCCCAAAGTTAAAGTATTTTTAATAACCCCTTTATATTTTCCAGGATTGAGGACTTGCAGCACTTTTACCCACCACAAATCTCTGAAACTGAGTGCACTAAAAAAAATCCAGCAGGACGATTTTCAGTAAAAAAAAAGGTCTGGTTTTGATCATAAAAATAATCAACTTATAGAGTGACACTGCATGGAAACAGACCCTTCAGTTCAGTCCACGCTGACCAATTGTCCAAGATCTGACCCAATCCGAATTTCCAGTATTTGGCCCAGATCCTTCTCATCCCAAATTATTCATCCAGGCACCTTTTAAATGTTGTAATTGTTCCCAACTCCACAACTTCCCCTGGTAGCTTGTTCTACACCTACACAACCGTCTGCATGAGAAGCTTGCCTTTTAAGTCCCTTAATCCACATCCTTGCCACTCTGTCCATTCAAGACTGTCACCTGCAGTGACCCCTGTCTCTTCCCCCCGCCACACACAGCGTCCCCTGTCCATTCCCCAACGCCACCCACAACACCTCCTGTCCCTTCCACCCTGCCACACACAGCGCCCCCATCCATTCCCTATGCCACCCAAAGCACCCTCTGTCTAGTTCCCCCCATTAATCCCCCATGGCACCCAAAGCTCTCCCGGTCCATTGCCCCCCACGCCACCTACAGCGCCTCCTATCTATTCTGCTCTGCCACTAACAGCATCCCCTGTCCTTTCTGCTCCGCCACCCACAGTGCCCCGTCCATTCATCCACGTGACCTATAGCACCCCCTGTCGATTTCCCCTGTCACCTCAGTGCCCCCGTCTATTTCCCCAACAACCCCCAGCGCTCTGTCCATTGACCCCCACATTCCACAGCAACCACTGTCCACTCCCACCTGCTACCCAATGCACTCCGAGTCCATTCTCTCTCTATCCCCAGCTTCTTGTCTATTATCCCTCTCTACCCCGAACACCCCGTCCATTCTATCTCCCCATCTTCTGCCCCTGTCCTTTCTCTCCTCACCCAGTGCATCCCATCCATTCTCTCTCTCCCCACACTCTGCATCCCCAACCATTCGCTCTCTCCTCACACTCTGCACCCCACACTATTCTCTCTCACTCCTTCCCAACACTCTGCCTCCCCCATTCTCCCTCTGTGGCCCCTCTCACATTCTCTGTCCTGCCATCCTCTGTCCGCCCCCCCCCCCCCGTCTTTCTCTACCCCCACCCTCTGCTCCCCTGTCCATTCTGCCTCTTCTCTCCCCAGCCCACAAACCCACCCACCCCCGTCCTTTCTTGTGCCTTGAGCCCTCTTTGGTCGCTGTATCAAGCCCTTCTAAGGTGAGAGTGAGAGAGAGACAAAATATGTGATGACTGTACCTGGGAGAGGGGAGGGACGAGAAATGGTTAATCTTTAAAAGTGAGAATAGCTAAAATGTTATATTTAGAAACATCGTTAAAGTTTGAAAGCACGTACATTTTTTTTAAAAAGAGCTCCTGAAATCGTTCTGAAACTTGCAGTGAAATATGCGCAGTTAGGCTACAGCTCAGGACAGGCTGTAAGGGGTGAATGGCCTACACCTTGTCACGTGAAATTGGTTCCCCTTGTGAATTAGAGTTGTAAAGCACGGAAACAAAAGCTTCAGTGCAGGCCGACCAGATATCCTAATTTGGCCGATATCCCTCTAAACCCTTCCATCCAGATGCCTTTTGAATGTTGTAATTGTACCACCTACCACGACTTCCTCCGGCAGCTCATTCCAAACACACACCACCCTCTGTGTGAAAAGTCGCCCCTTCGGTCCCTTATAAATCTTTCCCCCCTCACCCTAAACCTATGCTTCTAGTTCTGGATTCGCCCCTTCCACTACCCTGCGGAAAAGGCATAAAAATGTTGAGCAGCCAGACAGAATGCAAAAGGAAAAAAATTGTGGCTCGACCCTCTTTTTCTCCTATTGACATTTGGACACAACTGTCAGTAACAGCAGCATCTCTACGGAGCATACTGCGCATGCTTTACGGTGTCAGTAAGGCACTACGCATGTTTCTCAGTGTCAACAAATCACTGCGCATGCTCCTTGCTGTCCGCGGAAAAGGCGCGCGACCTACTTTTGATGAACCAATAGGAAACCAAGAGGACCGGACGATGACTGGTCCTCCCGTCAATCAGAGCCCCCATTGTCTAAATGCGGAAGTTGGACCATTAGCTTCTGAAGTTGCTGCTGTTTCTCTCAATGAATATTGTGCTTCACTCTGGACTGCAACTTCCTTCCTCTGTCCAACTTCTGTGAGCACATAATTCTCTTTTCCGACTCCGTTTTCCATTTATTTTTCATTCTTAAATTAAGGGGCGTGGGTTTCCTCCAAGTGCTCCGTAGTCATCCCACAATGCAAAGACGGAGAGGTGAGGCGAATTGGCCATGCTAAATTGCCCATAGTAATCAGGGATGTGTAGGTTAGGTGCATTAGTCAGGGTAAATTTAGAGTACTAGAGTAAGGCAATGGGTCTGGGTGGGTTGGTGTGGACTTGTTGGGCTGAAAGGCCTCTTTCCACAATGCAGGGATTATATAAATTGTTGACTTGTAGCAACTGAAAGGTAAGGAGGAGACAGACTCGGAAAATATTGGTCCAGATCTATGTCTGAATTGGTAAAATTCACAGGCAGGATGCTGGAAGAACACAGCAAGCCAGGCAGCGTCAGGGGGTGGACAAGTTGATGTTTTGGGTGTAAACCTTCTTCAGGACTGAGCGTGGAAACTGCAGAACAAGTGGGTGCTGGGGGCAGGGTGATGAAGTGGGGACAGGTGAACACCTGGTTGGTCAATGGGAGGAAGGAATCTGGTGGCAGGGTGGGAGAGGGGATCGGGATGGGAAAGGAGGTTACTTGAAATTGGAGAACTCAATGTTGAGGTGTTGTTCCTCCATTTTGCAGTTTTGTTTTTTGTGGCAATGGAGGAGGCCAAAGATGATCATGTCAGAAAGGAAATGGGAAGGGGAATTAAAATGGGTGGTGACTGGGAGGTCCAGTTGGCCTCTGCGGACCCAGCTGCGATGCTCTGTGAAGTGTTCCCCAAGTTTACACTTGGTCTCCCCGATTGTAGAGAAGGCCACAATTGGCAAACACATGGCAAATACAGTACCACAATGTGAAGTTATAGCCTTTGCTGTGAAAAAAGTAGAAAAGAGGTGTATTGTTTAAGTGGTGATCTATTGGGATGTGGTGAAAGTGAGAACTGCAGATGCTGGCGATCAGAGTCAGAAAGTGTGGCACTGGAAAAGCACAGCAAGTCAGGTAGAATCCGAGGAACAAAAGTCCTTTATCAGGAATGATGTGTGGATTTACAAAGGGGCCTCAGCGTCCTTCTACACCAGTCAATGCCAATTGTCAATCAGGTGCAGCAAACCATCAGCAAGGGAAGTGGTATATTACCAAGAGGAATTGAGTTCAGAAGTGGGGGTGTCTTCCTGCAGTTGGAGTGTCATTGAATATATTCAAGGCTGAGTTAATCTGATCTTTGAACAAGAAAGAAGGGGATATTTATCGGGGAAGGCAAGAAAATCCTTTTAAGATCAATACAGAACAGTTACAGAGTCATACAGCATAGAAACAGATCCTTCAGTCAAATAGACCATGCTGACTGTGTTCTCAAACTAAAGGAATCCCACCTGCCTGTGTTTGCCCCATATCCCTCTGAACCTTTCCTATTCATGCACCTATCCAAATGTCTTTTAAACATTGTAACTGTACCTGCATCCACTACTTCCTCTGGACATTCATCCCACACACAAATCACTCTCTTAAAGGAAAAAAGGTGCAACTCAAGTCTTTTTAACATTTTTCTCGTCTCACCTTCATAATTTGCTCATGAATGTTGAAGATCTGTCGGAAAGGATACCTGCTGTTCACCTCCTCTATCACCCTCATGATTTTAAAAACCTCTATAGGGTCACCTCTCAACCTCCTGTGCTCCAGTGAAAAAGTCCCAGCCTATTCAACTAAATGTAGGGATATTCATATCCAGTTATGATCTGTTCAATGCTGGTGCAGGCTTCAAAGACCAAATTGCTGACAACTGCTCCCAATTCTCTGTGTCCAGGACAGCAATAGACCATAAGACGTAGGAGCAGACATTAGGCCATTCAGCCCATCAGGTCTGCGCATACCATTCAACCATGAATGATGGGGTTTCTCAACCCCATTCTCCCACTTTCTCCCCGTAACCCTCAGTCCCCTTGATATTCAAGAATCAATCTATTTCAGTCTTAAATATCCTCAGTGACCTGGCCTCCACAGCCTTCTGTGGCAAAGAATTCCATAGATTCACCGGTCTCTGGCTGAAGGAGTTTCTTCTTATCTCCATTCTAAAAGGTCTTCCCTTTACTCTAAAGCTGTGCCCTCAGGTCCTAGTCTGTCCTCCCAATGGAAACATTTTCCCAACATCCACTCTGTCCAGGCCATTCAGTATTCTTTATGTTTCAATTAGATCTCCCCTGAGTGTAGGCCTGTTCATCAGCATGAACCAGGCCCTTCAAGATGAGGTGCAGCAGGGATTAGGTTTCGCGAAGTGAGAGTGGGTGGGATGGAGATTTTCAGCTTTGAGGGAATAAGAGAGGAAAAAGAGTTCACTATGAATTATAATTGATCAATGGATCATGAATTGGCAGATGGAGTTTAATTTGGAGAAATTAGTCAATCCAGGCAGGACTGACACAGTTAAGGGGAGTGTTGTAGAACAAGGAAACCGTAGAGTGCAGGTTCATATTTCCTTGAAAGTGGAGTCTCAGGCAGACAGGATAGTGAAGAGGGCATTTCATGTGCTTTCCTTTATTGGTCAGAGCATTGAGGAAAGGAGTTGGGAGGTCATATTGCAGCTGTACAGGACATTGGTTAGGCCACTTTTGGAATACTGCATTCTGTTCTGGTCTCCCTGCTACAGGAAAGATGTTGTGAAACTTCAAATGGCGTCAGAAAAGATTTACAAGGCTTTTGCTAGATTTGGAGAGTTTGAACCACTGGGAGAGGCTGAATAGGCCAGGGATATTTTCCCTGGAGCATCGGAGGCTGAGGGGTGATCTTACAGATGTTTGTCAGGGGCATGAATAGGGTGAATATCCAAGGTGTTTTCCCCAGGGTAGAGAAGCCCAAAACTAGAAGGCATATGTTTGAGGTAAGAGGACAATGATTTAAAAGGGACCTGAGGGGCAACCTTTTCACTCAGAGGGTGTTGCATGTATGGAACGAACTGGCAGAGGAAGTGTGGAGACTGGTACAATTACAACATTTAAAGGCATCAAGATGTCGATCTGTTCTCAGCTCTGCTAGATTTCTGCTCAAGCTTTGACCCCCCTTTACACCTTTTGGAACAGTAAAACAAGACCCAACCCACAATGTCCCAGCCTGTCAACCATCCAGACACAGTGTAGTCATAGCAGGGAATAAAACAAGAAAAATGTAACAAAATTACAAATGAATAGGTGATCATGCTTAATGCTTTGTTCATGAGGAAGTAAACCAGAAATAGGGCTCTCTCAGGATTCTTCTGGTGCCCGACTTAAGGAATTCTGTCTCCCTTACATCTAACTATTAGTACCCAGCTGTGATATACAATATTGACACCAACAGAAATAAGGCATCTGTTATCAAACAGGAATAGAAATATACAGCACAGAAATAGACCTTTTTTCTCTATCATGTGCATACACATGTATAAATCCATGGGGGAGAATTTGTACTTGAAGAATGGTATTTGCAGATCCATTCTATTTTGCTCAAAAAAAATGTACAGCCTGCAGGCAGTTGATCCATATACTATTTCGCAAATTCCACTTTGAAAATAGAATCAGTCTGACTCAAGATTGAGATACAGGCCGATTCTGACCTCACACCTTAAATACATTGTCTGAGCTGAGATGTCACCTTTTGCTATAAAACCTTAAGTGCTCTTGAGAAGGTGACACACAACAAGTTATGGGATTTACATAGTAATGATACCTGCAACCCATTCTAAAAGTTGAAAGACTTAACAATTCAGGTTTGTTCAATATATCATTTCAGTGGCAGGTCACTGAAATGATTTTCCATAAATTCTGTCTTATGATCTTATTCTCAACAACCACCTGATGAAGGAGCAGCGCTCCAAATGCTAGTCCTTCCAAAAAATCCTATTGGACTCTAACCTGGTGTTGTGTGATTTTTAACTTTGTCCAAGTTAGGGTGGAATGGCCATGCTAAATTAGCTATAGTGCCCAGAGATGTGCAGGTTAGGTGCTTGAGTCAGGGGTAAATATAGAGCAACTGCAGGGAGGAGAATGGGTGTGAGTGGGTTACCCTTCGCAGGGCCAGTGAGAACTCATGGGGGTTCTCTGAAGGGAAGGGATTTTGACAAACTCATTTTTTTGCTTCCCAAAATCAGACCTGCTCACTCTCAGCAGTATCCCAATGTTGTGGAAGATATTAACTTTCAGGTGGAGTTATCCAAAATTCAGAGAGATGTCCGTCTTGATGTTTTTGCTTTTCTGTAAGATCCTGGATCAGTACCCTCAGGAGAATTAGTTAGAGTGGAGTGAGAACAGCAGGGGGGAAGAGAGAGAGAGAGATTTTTGTAGAGTAACAAATCTGAATTTCTACCCTGGTCTGACAGTGATGACTTTTGTAATCTCTCTTTACAGAGCATCTGAAGAGCTGAAGATGCAATATTCAAAATCAGCAGTGAAGGGCTTATGCCTGAAGCGTTGACTGCCCTGCTGCTCGGGTGTTGCCTGACCTGCTGTGCTTTTCCAGAGCCACACGTTTTGACTCTCCAGTTTCTGCAGTCCTCACTTTGACATCAAAGTCTGACATTCATTCAATCCATCAGGACTGCAATGATTTTTAACTGTAATTTTGTGAGGAGCAAAACGTTTTGGTTCCTGTGGAGTATGTTTTCAGCATCACTAGGACTGGATGAGACCCCACTGTTGCAGCACATTGTGTGGAGTCTGAAACAGTCAAACGGCCTAGATAGAGGAATTCACGGTGGGGAGAGGCTCCACACATGTTTGTGTGCGGTTGGAGCTTTGGCTATGGAGAAACCCGAGGAATCCTGCCCATTGGAGAAACGATGGAAGTGTGGTGACTGTGCGAAAGGTTTCCGTTTCCCATCTTGCCCTGGAGATGCATCGGCACAGTCACACAGGGGAGAGGCCGTTCCCCTGCAGTGAGTGCAGGAAAGCCTTCAGCCATTACTCCGACCTGCTGAGATACCAGCGGGTCCACATGGAGGAGAGGCCCTTCAGCTGCCCTGAGTGTGGGAAGGCCTTCAACAATACCTCCCACTTGCTGACCCGCTGGCAGGTCCACACAGGGGAGAGGCCCTTCAGCTGCCCTGTATGTCGGAAAGCCTTCAGTAATTCTTCCTCCCTGCTGAGGCACAGGCGAGTCCACTCGGGGGAGAGACCCTTCAGCTGCCCCGAGTGCGGGAAGGCCTTTAGCGATTCCTCCAACCTCCAGACCCACCTGCGCGTCCACATGGGGGAGAGGCCATTCACCTGCCCCAAGTGCGGGACGGCCTTCAGCAATTCCTCTGACGAGTTGAAGCAAAAGTGGGTCCACGAGGAGGAGAGGCCCTTCTGCTGCCCTGAGTGCGGGAAGGAATTTATTCAAGTGAGCAACGTGCAGAGGCACCAGCAGGTCCATACCAGGGAGACGCCCTTCAGTTGCCCTGAGTGCAGGAAGGGCTTCACCCGCTCCTCCCACCTGCAGAGGCACCAGCGAGTTCACATGCTGTCGCAGGGTGATTGAAGGAGCGACGGCTGAGTGTCATTATCGACTGCACTATTAACCAAGTTCCAGGGATTCCCAGGTTCAAATCCTGCCACTGCAGATGGCGGAATTAGAATTTGGTTAGAAATCTGGAGTTCCGAATCTAACGATGAAACAATTTTCAGGGGGATGGGCCTAGAGAAACTCCTATCTGATTCACTTACATCATTTTTGGGGAAGGATGCTGCCGTTGTGGGAATGGATTCACTCAGTTGTCCCAGCTGCATCCTTTACTCATCTGGCCGGCACGTGACTCCAACCCAAAGTAATGTGGTTGACTCTACACTGCCCCAACCTGGCAAATGAGCAGGGAGAAACTTAATTGGATACAGGATATGGGTTGAAATTGCTGTGTGAGGAAATACTTCCTATAGGTTGAGGCTGTACTAAGGATCCAATTACAAAGGGACAACTCAGTGGTGAGCAATATTAAAGAAAGGTGCGGTGAGTACGTAGTGGAGTGTGTGCGCTTTGACCTTGAGCTGTTTTTTTTTTTAAAAGAACTACTTTTTGTATGTGATTTTCCTGGGGGGATCTGAAGCTGTAACAAAGTTGGGTCACAATAGAGGTCACCTGAACTTACAGCTGGGTTCAGGTTCTCATTGAAAGATTTGAGCTCCAAGAGGTTTTTGTTTTAAAGCTGCTCACTTCTTTCAGCCTCCTGCACTAAGTTTCCAATGTCGTGTATCAGAAGGAGCAGTGAATGAGTAGCTAGTATCGTTAGAAATGGTAAATTTTTCAAGAGCGCAGGCACTGCATCATGCCATTGTAATGTTTACTGGCAGCACCAGGAAGTCTGGGCTGGGTTCACGAGAAATGATGTGGAGGAGCTGGTGTTGGCCTGGGGTGGATAAAGTTAAAAATCACACAACACCAGGTTAAAGTCCAACAGGTTTATTTGGAAGCACAAGCTTTTGAAGCGCTGCTCCTTCATCAGGTAGCTGCGGAGCAGGATCATCAGGCACAGATTTTAGAGCAAAAGATCACAGTGTCATGCAACTGATACGGCATATTGATCAAAACTAGATTGCGGATTAGTCTTAAAAATTAATCTTATGTAAGTCTACAAGGTCACCCCTCAGATGCTATTCTTCCGTCTCTCCTCACCCAGGTAATTAAGAGACATACCATAGTTTGGTCCCTTCCTGAATTCAATCCAGTTGCGACAGGTGAACAGATCTCTCCCCCCCCCCGCCGGATTCAGTCCAGTTGCTACAACTGAACAAATTTCCCCCCGCCCCTCCCCCCATCCCCCGCTGGATTCAATCCAGTTGCTCTAAGTGAACAGATTTTCCCCCATCTCTTCTCGCAGGATGAAGAGTTAGCTAGAGGGAGGGTCTGCGTTGTGATGTCATCAATGGATCGGCAGGCCGAAGGTTTGGGAGATGGGGCGAGACAAAGGGGTTGGGCCAAGACAGTGGGCGGGGCGAGGCAGGCAGCAGAAACCCCCACCGCGCCTGCTACGGGCGGCTGGCCTGCACTTTCCTGCATAGTTTGCAAAATTACCAACCTATCAAAGAATACCCACAGTGTGGAATAGGCCATTCAGCCCAAAGACTCCACATCAACTCTCCCAAGGGTAATCCACCCACACTCATTTCCCTATTGCTCTACATTTACCCCTGACTAATGCACCTAACCTGCACATCCCTAACACTATTGTGTCTGAATTACCCGAATGAGGAGTGACGGTAGGATAGATTGGGATGGGGCAGTGGTTGAAATCTTGCTGTTTTTATTTTTAAAATGCTCCTGAGTCCCACAAATAAATGCAACCAGTACAAGTACGCACATGCAATACTCCTCATTGTAGCTCCAACCCAGATTTGCATCTTCTGTTCCTCCTCCACCTTGGCTCCAGCACACTCTTCTTCCTTCCCTCACCTCATGGATGGTAAAGAAGGCATTTAGCACCATTGCCTTTACTGCTTACATCATTGAGTGTAGGAGTTCGGATATCATGTTAAGGTTGTACAGGATGTTGGTATGGCCACTTTCTGGGTACTGAGTACAGTTCTGGTGGCTCTGTAATAGGAAGAATACTATTAGAGACGGTTCTGTAAAGATTTACCAGGATGTTGCCAGGACTGGAGGGTTTGAGGTATAAGGAAAGGTTGGGACTGTCTTCATTGGAGTGTTGGGGTTGAGGGGTGTCCTTATTAAGATTTATAAAATCATTAGGAGTGCAGGTAAGGTGAATAGCAAAGAGGTCTTCCTTAAGACCATAAGGCACAGGAGTGGAAGTAAGGCCATAGGTCCACTCCACCATTTAATCATGGCTGATGGGCATTTCAAATCGATTTACCCGCACTCTCCCCATAGCTGTTAATTCCTTGTGATACCAAGAATTTATCAATCTCTGCCTTGAAGACATTTAATGCCCTGGTCTCCACTGCACTCCATGGCAATGAATTCCACAGGCCCACCACTCAGTCTGAAGAAATGTTCGTCACTTGCATTCTAAATTGACCCCCTCTAATTATCAGGCTGTGTCCATGGGTGCAAGTCTCCCCACCTAATGGAAAAAACTTACCAGCATCCACTCTTTCTAAGCCATGCACTATCTTGTAAGTTTCTAATAGATCTCCCCTCGACCTTCTAAACTCTAATGAATATAATTCCAAGATCCTCAGCTGTTCATTGTATGTTAGGCCTACGATATCAGGGATCATCTTGTGAATCTCCGCTGGACATGCTCCAGTGCCACTGTGTCCTTCCTCAGGTGTGGAGCCCAAAATTGGACACCGTATTCTAAATGGGGCCGAACCAGAGCTTTATAAAGTCTCAGTAGCACATCGCTGCTTTTATATTCCAACCCTCTTGAGATAAATGGCAACATTACATTGCTTTCTTAACCACTGACTCAATCTGCAAGTCAACCTTTAGACCAACAGTCCCAGATCCCTTTGTACTTTGGCTTTATGAATTTTCTCACTGTTTAGAAAATAGTCCATGCCTGTTTCTTTTTTTCAAAGTGCAAGACCTCACATTTGCTTACATTGAATTTCATCAGCTATTTCCTGGACCACTCTCCTAAACTGTCCAAATCTTTCTGCAGCCTCCCCACCTCCTCAGAACTACCTGACTGTCTGCCTAACTTTGTATCATCAGCGAACTTCGTGGGAATACCCCCAGTCCCTTTATCCAGATCATTAACATCTAAAGTGAACAGCTGCAGCACCAACACTGAGCCCTGCGGGACACCACTTGTCACCGGCTGCCATTCTGAAAAAGAACCTTTTATCCCAACTCTCTGCCTTCTGCCAGGCAGCCAATGCTCAATCCATGCCAGTAGCTCACCTCTAACACCATGGGCCCTCACCTTACTCAGCAGCCTTCCATGAGGCACCTTATCAAAGGCCTTTTGGAAATCTAGGTAGGTGACATCCACTGGGTTTTCCAAGTCTAACTTACTTGTTAACTCTTCAAAGAATTCTAACAGGTTTGTCAGGCACGACCTCCACTTACTAAATCCATGCTGACTTATTGTAATCTAACCATGCACTTCCAAGAATTTAGAAATCTCATCCTTTACGATGGATTCTAGAATTTTACCTACAACTGAGGTTAGGCTAATCGGCGTATAATTTTCCATCTTTTGTCTTGATCCTTTCTTGAACAAAGGACTTACGACAGTGATTTTCAATTGCCTGGGACTTTCCCTGACTCCAGTGACTTTTGAAAGATTACAACCAACATCTCTGCGAATTCTTCAGCCACCTCCCGCAGAACGCCAGGATGTAGCCATCAGAACCAGGAGATTTCTCAATCTTTAGACCTTTTAGCTTTTCCAGCACTTTCTCTTTTGTAATGGCGACCATACTCAACTCTGTTCCTTACCTCCTTAATTGTTAGGATATTACTCATGTCTTCCACTGTGAAAACTGATACAAAGTATTTATTAAGTTCTTCAGCTATTTCCTTATCGCCCATCACTATCTTCCTGCATCAATTTGGAGCAGTCCAATCTCTACGTTTGCCTCTTGTTTGTTTCTTATGTATTGCAAAAAAACTTTTACTATCATTTCTAACATTACTGGCCCGCTTACCTTCACATTTGATCATCTCATTCCTTATTTCTCTTTGTTATCTTCTGTTTGTTTTTGTAGTCTTCCCAGGCATCTGATTTCCCAGTGGTCTTGGCCACATTGTAGGTTCTCTTTTTTTTCATTGATACATTTCCTGACTTCCTTTGTCAGCCATGGCTATCTTCTTCACTGCCCTCCCCCCCGATAATCTTTTTTTGGGGGGGGGGGGGATGAACTTCTGTACTGTGTCCTCAATTACACCCAGAAATTCCTGCCATTGTTACTCTACTGTCTTCCCCACTAGGCTCTACTTCCAATAAATTTTTGTCCGTTCCTCTCTCATTGCCTTTGTAATTACCTTTCTTTAACTGTAACACCATTACATCCAATTTTGCCTTCTCTCTTTCAAACTGCACACTGAACTCGACCATATTATAATTGCTGCCTCCTAAGTGTTCCTTTGCTTTAAGATATTTTTATAAAGTCTGGCTCATTACATAGCACTACAAATTGAAATATGCTCAGTTAGGCCACAGTTGAGGACAGTGTGTAAGGGGCGAATGGCCTATTCCTAGTCTTGTGAAATTGGTTCTGGCTCTGTAGAAATAGAACCATTGAGTTGTACAGCACAAAAACAACCCTTCAGTATATGATGACCAGATAGCCTAAATTAATCTAGTCCTGTTTGACAGCACTTTGTCCATATCCCTCTAAAACTTCCTATTCATATACTTATCCAGATGCCTTTTAAATGTTGTATTTGTACCAGCCTCCACCATTTTTCCTGGCAGCTCATTCAGTTCACACACCAACCTATATGTGAAAAAGTTGCCCCTTGGGGCCCTTTTAAATCTTTCCCCTCTCACCCAAAAACTAATGCCCACTTGTACTGGACTCCTCCACCCCAGGGAAAAAACCTTATCTTTTTGTCCTATCCATGCCTGTCGTGATCTTATAAGCCTCCATAAGGTCACCCCTCAGCCTCTGGTGCTCCAGTGAAAACGGCCCCAGCCAATACAGCCTCTCCCTGGAGCTCAAACCCTCCAACCCTAGCAACATTCTTATAAATAATTTCTGAACTCTTTTAAGTTTCACAACATCCTTCTTGTTTAGCGACTAATAGGCTGTGAATAATCTATTTTGTTCAGGTCGTAAGAGGGAGCTTTTCTTGAGGTGAACTAACTTTCACACTTTTTTTTCTAATCCATGGGACCCTTTTAAATTTTTCCCCTCTCACCCGAAACCTGTGCCCTCTAGTTTGGGATTCCCCTCCCCTCCCCTCCCCTCCCCTGGGGAGGAGAAAAGCAAGGAGAATGAGAAGTGCAACCACAGGGAAAAGAAATTGTGGCTCCTGCTATTTTTATTCCAAATTGGCAATTGGACACAAAACCTGTCAATAACAACCGGCGCCGGTCGCCATTGGTCAGGTGGAGTAAGGTGCGCTCTGATTGGGCGGAGCGTGGATGACGCGCGTCACAGAAGGAGGAGACAGAAAGAAGAGTAAAACAAAGATGGCGGCGCGAGGCTGCGGTTTTCTCATCGACTCAGCGGGCGGTTTCTGACGGAGGGAGGGGGGCAGACAGGCATCGTTTACCTCAGAAAATACCTTTAAAATACATTTCACATTAAAGACGGAACCTTTCAAACAAAAGTTGTGAAGAAAAGGAGACAGTCCCCGGTGGGGTTTATTGTTTATTTGTGTATAATTCCCGGGGCCCGGGAAGGGGGAGGTGACGGTTACCGGGTGAACGAGGAAACAAATTAAAAATGTCGGCGGTGGAGGAGAGAGAGCCGGCGCCTGCGGCTTCTTCGGCGGCGGGAGGTGGAGGAGCGGCGGCGGGGGGTAAAGTCCGGCGGAGCACAAGCTGGAGGAGAGGCTGCACTCGGTGCTGTGCTGGACCGTGAGCCTGGAGCTACCCGCGGCTTCACTCAACCAGGTACAGGGCTGGGCTGAGGGGAAACCCGGGGGATAAGGCGGATCGCCATTAGCCTGGAGCCACAATCACTCCCATTCCTCAAACAAACATAATTTCTATTAGAATCACTATCTAATCCTCCATACACCTCCTATAATCCATGTAGGAGGGCAGGCTGTACCATCTGACTGAACTGTTCCGATATTCAATTGTGTATAATGTATAGATATCTTTTTTATAAAATATACAATGTTATTTAACACATTGGATATGAAATACTGTCATCATGGGATTTGCAGCACTTTACAGCGCTGTAGAAGGTCACATCAATATTGTGTACGAGAGCCTGTGTAAACGTCGATGGTTATGTTTTATAATTGTGATTTGAGGTAATTGCACGTAAAATGTGGTCACATGCAGTCATTGGGTAGGATTGTGTGTGCGTGTGTAGGCATGTTATTTAGATCCTAGGGTTTTGTCTTGTCCAGTGATGATTCGGCTATGGAGGGAGGGGAGTGGGCATACTAATTAATCTTTCTACCAAATCCAGCATTTTGAAGACCGTCACTTCTTTGCGATTGTTATCTTCCAAAGAATCAACCTACCCAGTATTTAAATGGACATATGCATATGTATCGTTGTGCCTGAATGCTAGAACTCTCTTTAAAAAAATATCCTTTGGTATATTTCCTGTGTTCCATGCATGGCAATTGGACGTGTTTGATTTTTTTTCTTGCAAGTGTTGTGAAAAGTAGTCTGATCATGTAAAAGTCGACCCTAGTTCTTCAAAGTTGAAACTTTATTGCTGGAACAGCACAGCAGGTCAGGCAGCATCCAGGGAACAGGAGATTCGACGTTTTGGGCACAGGCCTGTGCCCGAAACGTCGAATCTCCTGTTCCCTGGATGCTGCCTGACCTGCTGTGCTGTTCCAGCAATAAAGTTTCAACTTTGATCTCCAGCATCTGCAGACCTCACTTTCTCCTAGTTCTTCAAAGACAAACAGACCAATATTTGAGAGTCAGTGTGATGGCCGTCATGTTCCACTCCAGCTTTGTAGTCTGTCGGTTGTTCGGCTCTGCTCCCGTCTTGTCAGTATGTTCCACTCAGTTTTCAGAATTACCATAACTTTTTTTTTGCTTTATTCATCATTTGAGCTTCTGCTTATGATACGGTATGAATCTTGACAGGCATGAATTTCAAGTAGTATCCAAGTAACAGTTGACCCCCTAAATTTAACCTTGAAAAGTAGTCAAAACTTTAACTATTATTTGAGTATATACAATATAAATGAATTAATGTTCATTGCTTCTTCACTTTACGCTATTTTGCCTTATGAAAGGTTTCATATGAACGCTCCACTTTCGGATAGTGGGGAAAATCTGTATCAGTACAATACAGCACAGTCACAAGCCCTTCTTATTTGGTTTAGGCACCCCTGTCAAGCCTGTGCCAATTCTTAATCCTCACTTGGACCTGCTATTTATTGCCCATTTGCGGTTTCTATCCTTCTGTTCATCTCGCGTTCATGTGCCTATCAAGATACACCTTAAACGTTGCTAAGGTGCTTGTTTCCACCACCCATCACCCCTCTGTGTGAAAGACCTTCCCCTCCACTTCTCCTGTAGACTGCCCTCTTCTTGCCTTGAACCTGTGCCCTTTTGTAGTTGACCTTTTCACCCTGGGGAATTAAAAAAAACCTCTGAGTAACATAGAATCCCTAGTGTGGAAAAGACCATTCGGCGCAACATGTGCACACTGACCCTCTGAAGAGTAACCGACACAGACTTATTCACCTACTCCTATTACGCAACATTAGCCCTTGACAAAAGCACCCTCTCCCAGAGCATCCACGTCCTTCTGATAGCATGGTGACCAGTACTGCATACAATATTCCGAATGTGGTTGAAATAGATAGCTGTAACATAACTTGCCAACTCTTACACTCAGGGAAGGCAAGCATGCTGTATGCCTTCTTGACCATCATACCCACCTCTGTTTCCACTTTCAGGGATCTATATGCCCAGATCCCTCTGCATGCCAGTGCTCCTAAGAGTTCTGTTATTTATTGTACAGTTCTTGTATTTCTTTCTTCCTTGTGTCTGTATCCAGCTTCCCCCTAATTCTACTCCCCTCTTCATCTCTTTGCCCACTCATCACCTCTCCACACATCAGCATATCATAAGACCATAGGAGCTGAAATTAGGCCATTCACGCCATTGAGTCGACTCCACCATTCAATCGTGGCTGTTAACTTTCTCAAGCCCATTCGTCCCAAAACCCTTGATCCCCTTTAATACTCAAAAACATTTCTGTCTCCATCTTAAATATGCTCAATGACCTGGCCTCCACAGCCTTCTGTGGCAGTGAATTCCATAAATACACCACTCTCTGGCTGAAGAAGTTTATCCTTATCTCCCAACTAAAGGGTCTTCCTTTTCCTCTAAGGCTGTACCCTCGGTTCCTAGTTTGTCCTAACAATGGAAACATCTTCCCAACATCCACTCTCTCCAGGCCGTTCAGTATCCTGTAGGTTTCAATTGCAACCCCCCTCATCCTTCTAAACTCCATGTCGTCCCAGAGTCCTCAAAAGTCCCTCATATGTTAAAATTTTCATTCCTGGGACCATTCTCGTGAACCTCCTATGAACACTCTCCTGGGCCAACACATCCTTGCTAATAGGAGGCCCAAAACTGCTCTCAATGCTGCAAATGTGGCCTGATCAGAGCCTTATAGAGTCTCAGAAGTACATCCCTGCTTTTGTATTCAAGTCCTGTGTAAAATAAATGGCATCATTGCATTTGCTTTCCTAACTACTGACTCAACCTGCAAGTTTACTTTGAGAAAATCCTGGACTTGAACTCCCAAGTCTCTTTGCACTTCGGATTACTGTATTTTCTCCCCATAATCCTTCTGTTCCAACAGTGGCTGCCTGGTGTTAGGGCAGCACTAGTGATTTCCTGACATATGGATTGTATTTGGGGATACCAAGGAATGTCAGGAACTGCGGGTATCTCGGGAGCAATCGTTATTCCTGGGGGAGACAGTGAGGAATGTGATGTGGTCCTGTAAACTCCAGAACTTTGATAACTTCATGAGTCAGCAATACCTCTTTCTGGACCAAGAAACGAAAGGGCCAATGAGAAACTGCTACAAGGAAGTTAACAAATAACATACATTAACTATCGCTGGGAAGAAGGAGGCAAAACAATGAGCTATTTCTTTGGACAGATGAGATAATGATGTTTAATAACTGTGTGACAAAAGGACAATTAATTCTGCCTGTAGAAGGAAGGCCTTGGCGTAAAGGGGTTAATTGCAGGACAGGCTGTTTCAAACAGGTGGAAAACCCTCAAGGATAAGAAGGTAAGCTACAGACCTGAGGTCTCCAGAAGGGTGGGGAGGTGGTGTCAGAATCTAAAGAAACGTTACACCATAAATCTGAAAGTGACGGAACTCCACCAGAATTCAACTCTAGAATGATTTAGCAGCAGTACTTGGAAGAACAACACTGCATCAAACGCCTGTCAACTTCCAGAGATGGGCACTGTTGGTAGAAACAATGTTAAATTCCGCCATCACTTGGGCGATAGCCAAGATGGGGGGGCGGTGGGGGGAAGAGGCTGAACTTGCTTACTTGAGGAGTTTTATTTTTTGGTTGCTACCTACAATAAAGTGTAAATCATTGTTTCAACAGTTGGTTGTCTGTGCAGTTTCTGTGTCAGTATTCAAATTAAAGCGATTCACTCACAATCAGAGTGAGGGGCTGGGATTAATAATGACTCCTTTGCATTCAGCAGGACGGCACATCAATACTGTTATAAAGCAAATGCTGAATCCCCTCCCCTCTCCGAGATCTCAAACCAAAACACCAAAAGAGGAGCGCGTTGTCCTATAATCTATAAAATTAGTGTGAAATGTGGTGTCATCTGCTCTAGTCTTAAAAACAAAACTAAACCCTGACACTTTAAAATCAACAAAAAGCAATTTTCATATCCAACTTGAATGGTGAACAACTGAACTAATTTATTAACAAACCGAATAAATCCATTCGAACTACTGACAATTCTGGCATAAAACAGGATTTTTGTCATATGCTGTTCCAATAAATACAAGACCCACTAATATAACAAGAAATAGAATTTAGTCTCTCTGATTACAGCCAGGTTACATGTCTTCCAGAATATTCTGTGCATCCTTCTATTGAATCTTTTGTCAGGAATGTCTCCTCCAATTCCTGCTCTTCTGGTTTTTTTTGTAAATGATGCTCTCTCATTCACAAATGACTGTCAGGGCTGATTTCTCTCTCTCGTGCTGAGGACTCTTAGCTCTAGAATGGGGAGTTAGCACTGGGGCTCTGTTCAACTGTCCCCTTCTTTTATACCCTTGATGCTATATTGAGTTTTTACAATAGGATTGGTCCTCTGTTGTCAGATTTAAACTTAATAGGTTTTAGTAGCCAAAGGACCTGATTTAAATTAATTGGCTAAATTGAAAAGTCATTATCTCGGCCTGCTAACTGTACGACCTTTTGATAGAAATGTTTCAGCTTGTGTGCTCTCTGTTGTGATGATGTTACTCCTTTAAGGAGATTATGTTGTTCTTGATTTTTTTTCCGCAACAGGGGTTGTAAAAGGCAGAGGGTCTGATTCATTTGGGCTAAAGGACTTCACTAATGGCCAACAGATATTGGCAAAGGCAACAAAGGTTTGAGATTTTTTTTCTAAAACGCTTCTACCGCAAAACCGTCTGCAAGGTCACCCCTCAGCCTTTGACCCTCCAGGGAAAATAGCCCCAGTCTATTTCAGCCTCTTGCAGCAGTTCAAACCCTCCAACCCTGGCAGTATGTTTGTAAATCTTTTCAGAACCCTTTCATGTTTCACAACTTGTGACAAACATGTCGACTAATTCAGAGAAGCCTCTCAATTACAGCTGTAAATGGAGAAAGTGTGTTTAATAATGAGTCATGAATAAAGGCTGCATTAATCTTTTACCATGAAGTTTTACTCCTACATCTCAAAACAGAGCATACAAACCTGGTCAAAAGCAGTCCATGTGATTTAAGACACTATTGGTTGTTTTCCAATGAGGACTGACTTTGCACAGAAACCATAGATATTTTAAATGAAGGGGTACCATTTGTTTTAAGGTCAGGTAAACTTAAGTGGCACTGCATTGGTTTAGAAATGAGAGATCCTTGACACACACACACAGCTGAAATCATCACTGCACCACTATTAACAAATTGGAATTAAGGCTGGGATGTTTTCCCCCTGGATCAGAGGAGGATGAGAGGTGAAGTTTATAAAACCGTGAGGGTTACAGATAGGGTTAAGGATTGTTGTCTCTTCCCAAGTATGGCGGAATTTCAAGACTGGAGACACATTTGTATGGTGAGAGGGGAGAGATTGTAAAATTTTTGCCCCACATATTTTTTCAGAGTGTGGTTTGTGTATGGACTGAGCTGCCAGTATAAGTGGTTAAGGTCGGTACATTAACAACATTTAAAATGCATTTGGTCAAATACATGGAGAGGAAAGGCTTAGAAGGATAGTGGCCAATTGCAAGTAAATGAGGTTACTTTTGATGGACATTTTGGTCGGCATGGACCAGTTCGGCCGATGAGCTTGTCTCCGTGCTGTAGCACTGACTCGTGTCTTTTTGTCGCTCCAACAGTTTTGAGTTTTCAGATGAGCATCTCACTTAATCACACTGAATAAAATCTGATCTCATTAGTCAACTCTGATGTGGAAGTGCTGGTGTTGGATTGGGCTGGACAAGGGCAGAGGTCAAATGGCACCAGGTTAGAGTCCAACAGGTTTATCTGAACTCACGAGATTTCGGAGCACTGCTCCTTTGTCAGTGAAGTGACGAAGGAGCAGCATTGAAGAAGGAGCAATGCTTCTAAAGCTTGTGATTTCAAATAAACCTGTTGGTCTGTAAGCTGGTGTTGTGTGACTTCTGATGTCTTCAGCTGTGGGTTTGTGTCGAACTTAATGGGATATTTTGTCCAATACGGCATTTTTAAACAGTATCATTTGGTGGGATTCATTTGAAACCTTTCAAGAGGTGTGTTCAACAAGACTGAACTATTCAAAGTTACTTGGACTCCATTTTAAAACTTACATCAGGACCGGTAGACATAGACTTACAGCACAGAAACAGACCCTTTGGTCCAACTCATCGATGCTGACAAGACATCCTAAATTAATTTGGGCCAATTTGTCAGTATTTGGCCCATATCCTTCTCAACCCTTCCTATTCATGTCCGAAACCAGATGCCTAAGTGGTATAATTGTACCAGCCTCCACTTTCTCTGGAAACTCATTCCATACACACACTACCCTCTGCGTGAAAACATTGCCCCTTACGTCCCTTTTAAATCTCTCACCCAGCCAAATAGCCTCTCCCTGCAGCTCAAACCCTCCAACCCCCGGCAACATCCTGGTAAATTGTTTCTGATACAGAAGTCAATGTTTCGGGAAGAACCCTTCTTCAGTCCTGAAGGAGGGTTAATACCTGAAATGCCAACTTCACCTCCTAATGCTACCTGGCTTGCTGCGTTCTCCCAGCCTCCTGCTTGCCTACTTTGATTTCCAGCAACCACAATTTTTTTTTTGTTTCTAACAAATGGCGGAGCAGACACAATGGGCTGAATGGCCTCATGTCTGCTCTTGTGGTCTTAGCTTTCTGTGGATTGTTTAAGTGGGAACGTGCAGTCCCAGACTCCGAGTAGCGTTGCCCACTGGAAGCAAAGTTTATGGATCACAGAATCCCTCCAGAATGTAAACAGGCCCTTTGGCCCAACAAGACAACACCAACCTTCCGTAGAGTTACCCACCCAGATCCATTCTCTTAACCCTATTACTTTACATTTACTTGGAGAAAGTGAGGACTGCAGATGCTGAAGATCACAGTCGAGAGTGTGGTGCTGGAAAAGCACAGCAGATCAGGCAGTATCCGAAGAGCAGGAGAATCAATGTTTCAGGCATCATTGCTGAGGAAGGACTTATGCCCAAAACGTCGATGCTCCTGCGCATCAGATGCTGCCCGATCTGCTGTGCTTTTCCAGCACCACACTCTTGACCAGTCTACATTTACCACGCTGACACATCCCTGAACACTATGGACAATTTAGCTAGGCTAACTCACCCTAACTTGTACATCTTTGTATTGTGGGAGCAAACCGGAACACCCTGAGGAAACCCACGCAGACACGGCAGGAGAACTTACAAACTCCATTCAGTCTCCCCAAGAGTAGAATCAAATCCGGTCCATGGCTCTATGAGGCAGCTATGCTAACCACTGAGCCACCATGCCGCCCTGAGCCACTGTGGGGTTGCAGTTGGGGGTGCGAGGCGGTGTGCAGTCCAGAATTTTTTTTTTAAAAAGCCCACCAACTTTCCCACTGCACCCATTGCAAGAATGGGGCAAGATTTAGTCCACAGTAGCGTCACTGACTGAATCTGATTGCTGGGAGCACTGGTGCCCCCGCTGGGGTCTTCGCAAGTTGCTGGAAAATGTGAACCTCTTACCACACTCAGGGCAGCTGAATGGCCTCTCCCCTGTATGGACCCGCCGATGGGTCAGCAGATTGGAGGAATCGCTGAAGCCCTTGTCACACTCTGGGCTGCTGAGTGGCCTCTCCCCTCTATGGACCCGCCGGTGGGTCAGCAGAGCAGAAGAATTGCTGAAGCCCTTCCTGCACTCGGCAATAGAATGGCCACTCTCCCATGTGGACCCGCTGGTGGGTCAGTAGGTGGGAGGACCGGTTAAAGCGTTTCTCGCACTCTGGGCAGGAGAACGGCTTCTCCCCAGTGTGGACCCGCTGGTGCCGCAGCAGGTGGGAGGAATTGCTGAAAGCCTTCCCGCACTCAGGACAGCTGAAGGGCCTCTTTCCCCCGTGTGGACCCACTGGTGGGCCACGAGGTTGGAGGAGACCGCAAAGCCCTTCCCGCACACTGAGCAGGAGAATGGCTTCTCCCCGGTATGGACCCGCCGGTGGGTCAGCAGTTGGGAGGGCTGGGGAAAATTCTTCCCACACTCAGGGCAGGCAAACGACCTCTCCCCAGTGTGGACCCGCTGGTGTGTCAGCAGGGAGGAGGAACTGCTGAAGCCCTTCCCACATTCAGGGCAGGGGAACGGCTTCTTGCCTGTGTGGACCACTGGTGCCTCAGCAGGGCAGAGGAATCGCTAAAGGCCTTCCCGCACTCGGGGCAACTGAATGGCCTCTCCCCCGAGTGGACCCGCTGGTGCTTCAGCAGGTCAGAGGATTTGCTAAAGGCCTTCCCACAATCAGAGCAGGGGAAGGGCCTCTCCCCGGTGTGGACACGCTGATGCGCCAGCAAGTGGGAGGAGTGGGTGAAGCTGTTCCCGCACTCGGGGCAGGTGAATGGTCTCCTCAGTGTGGACTCGGCGGTGGTCCAGCAGGTGGGAAGAGCGGATAAATCCCTTCCCACATTCTGGGCAGGAGAACCGCCTCTCCCTGGTGTGACTGCGCTGATGAATTTCCAGGGCAGATGGGACACTGAAGCCTTTCCCGCAGTCACCACACTTCCACGGTTTCTCCTTGGGGTGAGATTCCTCTGGTTTCTCCATGGCCAAAGCTTCAGCTGCACACAAACGCATGTACAAACCCTCCCCGCCGTGAATTCCTCTTTCCAGGCTGCAAAATTGTTACAGGCTGCACATTCAATGCGCTGCCACAGTAGCGTCTCTCATCCAGCTCCACTGATGCTGAAAGCGTACTGAAACAGAAACACAAAACAAAGAGTTTTGCTCCTTCTCACAGAATCATAGTGTAAAATCCTTACAGTCCCAATGGATTGATTGACTGTCTGTCATTGACATGAAAATGAGGACTGCAGATGCTGGAGAGTCAGTCAAAATGTGTGGTGCTGGAAATACACAGCAGGTCAGGCAGCATCCAGAGAGCAGGAGAGTTGCTGTTTCGGGCATAAGCCCTTCAACTACTGAATTTGAAACTTCAGTCTTCAAATCTTCAAATGCACTGGAAAAAAACAGATTACGAAAGTCATCACTGTCAGTCAGGGTAGAAATTCAGAACAAGCAATTCTACTTTATGCGGAACATTCTTTTCTTTTCTCATTCCATGAAATTGAAAGCACCATTACCCTACTCTGATTGCTCTACATTTACACCTGATTAATGCATCTAACCTACACATCCTGGACACTATGGACAATTTAACATGGCTAATTCACCCAAACCTGCACATCTTTGGATAGTGGGAAGAAACAGGTACACTGGAAGAAATCCGCCGCAAACACCAGACGGAGAATGTGCAATAACCACACAGACAACGGCCCCGAGGCTGGAATTGTATCTGGCTCTCTGGTACCGTGAGGCAGCATCACTAACCACAGACACCGTACCTTCTTTTTCCAGTCCTGCCACCAAGTCACTCAGCTTGAGCTCAAGCAAAGCACTACGTTTAATTTTCACTTCACACACACTGAACTTTCGGCCCGTCCCCACTTCCCCACAGGAAATGCAAACAGCTGGGGGGTTGCCACATCGAATCCCTACAGTGCGGAATGAGGCCATTTGGCCCAACAACTCTCCATTTACCTCCGACTAATATACCTAATCCACACATCCCTGAACTCTATGGGGCAATTTAGCATGGCCAATTCACCCTAACCTGTACATCTTTGGACTGTGGGAGGAAACCGGAGCATCTAAATGAAACCCACACAGCTACGCGGGGGGGAGGGGGGACAATGTGCAAACTCCACACAGACAGACCTGAAGCTGGAGTCAAATCCTTGTCCCTGGTGCTGTGAGGCAGCAGTGTAACCACTGAGCCACGTGCTGCCCGTGTGTGCTGAAAGAGATGCAATGTGGAACTTTATTGACTGTACCGCACAGTGGATTGTTGAGTAACGTTGAGACTCAAAGGATCTGGAAAGAGGTAGCCAACATTTAGGAGCGCATTGTGACAGATGCTGGAATCCGTCCTGAAAACAACAAATGCTATAGATCACAGCTGGTCAGACAGCGTCCACATAGAGAGAGCAAGCTAACATTTCAGGTCTTCTTTGAGATTTATAAAATCTTGCTGGATACAGAGAAGGTGAATGCCAGGAGTCATTTCCCTGGAATGAGGGATTTCAAGACTAGTGGACATATTTTTAAGGTGAGAACAGAGAGATTTAAAAACAAAATAAGGGGCAACATTTTTACACAGAGTGCTCCACGTGTGGAATGAATTTCCAGAGGAAGTGGTAGATGCGCCTACAGTCACAACATTTAAATGACATTTGGATAAGTACATGAATAAGAAATGTTCAGAGGGATATTGGGCCAAGTACATGTAGGTGGGACTAGTTTAGTTTGGGATTATGGTCAACATGGACTGGTTGGACCGAAGGATCTGTTTCCGTGCTGCGTGACTCTGACTGGATACAGTGGATGTGGGGAAGATGTTTCCACCAGTAGGAGAAACGAGGACCAGAGGACACAGGCTCAGGGTGAAGGAATGCCTTCAGAACTGAGATGAGGAGGAAATTCTGCAGCCAGAGGATGGTGAATCTGTGGATCTCATTGCTGCAGAGCGCTGTGGAGGCCAAGTCGTTGAGGGCATTTAAGACAGGGATGGATAGGTCTTTGATAAGTAAGGGGATCAAGAGTTACGAGGAGAAGGCAACAGAATGGGGTTGAGAAACATATCGGCCATGATCGACTGGTGGAGCAGACTCAATGGGCCAAATGGCCTCATTCTGCTCCTGTATATTGTAGTCTTAAAACTGGGCAGATTACTGAAGTGGTTTTCATGAACAATTTCAGAGTCCTGAAGTAAAGCCGTAGAGGTGTACAGCACGGAAACAGACCCTTTAGTCCAACTCGTCCATGCCGACCAGTTATCCTAACCTAATCTCGTCCCATTTGCCAGGACTTGGCCACTATCGCTCTAAACCTTTCCTATTCATATACCCATCCAGATGCCTTTTAAATGCCTTAGTTGTACCATCCTCCATCACTTACCCTGACACTCATTCCATACATTCACCACCCTCTGCATGAAACACTTGTCCCTGAGGTCCCTATTAAAATTTCCCCTCTATCTCTGAACCTATGCCCTCTAGTTCTGGACTCCACAACCCAGGGAGAAGACCTTGTCTGTTTATAAAATCATGAGGATTATTGATAGAATAAACGTGTCGAAGGTCACCCCCCCCCCCCCCCCCCACAAAAGCTTCTGACGCTCCAGGAAAACAGCCCGAGTCTATTCTGCCTCTCCAGATAGCTAAAATCCTCCAAACCTGGCAACATTCTTGTAAATCTTTTCTGAACCCTTTCAAGTTTCACAGCATCCTCCTGTTAGGAAGGAGACCAGAATTGCACACAATATTCCGAAAGTGGCCTAACCAGTGTCCTATACAGCTGCAACGTGACCTCTCAACTTTCCTACCCAATGCTCTGACCGATAAAGGAAGGCATACCAAATGCCTTCCTCACTGTTCTATCTACCTGCGACTCTATTGTCAAGATTCTATGAACCTGCACTCCAAGGTCTCTTTGTTCAGCAACACTCCCTCAGACCTTACCTGATTTGCTTTTCCAAATGTAGTACCTCACATTTATCTAAATTAAACTCCATCTGCCATTCCTTAGCCCATTGGCCCATCGGATCAAAATCCCATTGTCATCTGAGGTAACCTTATTTGCTGTCCACTACACCTCCAATTTTGGTGTCATCTGCAAACTTACTAACTATACCACTTATGCTCACATCCAAATCATTCATATGAATGATGAAAAGTAGTGGGACCAGCACCAATCCATGTGGCACAACACTGGTCACAGGCCTCCAGTCTGAAAATCAACCCTTCACCACCACTCTCTGTCTACTACCTTCAAGCCAGATCTGTATCCAAATGGCTAGTTCTCCCCGTATTTCTCGAGATCTAACCTTGCTAACCAGTCTCTCATGAGGAACCTTGTTGAATGCCTTTCTGAAGTTCATGGAGATCATGTCGACTGCTCTTGTCAATCCCTTGTTGCTTCTTCAAAAAATTCAATCAAGTTCGTGAGGCATGATTTCTCACGCACAAAGCCATGCTGACAATCCCTAATCAGTCCTTGCCTTTCCAAATACATGTAAATCCTGTCCCTCAGGATTACCTCCAACAACTTGCCCTCCGGCAATGTCAGGCTCACTGGTTGATAGTTCCCTGGCTTTTCCTTGCAATCTTTCTTAAATATTGGTACCACGTTAGACAACCTCCAGTCTTTCATCACCTCACTTGTGACTATCGATGGTACAAATACCTCAGCAAGGGACCCAGCAATCACTTCTCTAGCTTCCCACAGAGTTCTAGGGTACAACTGATCAGGTTCTGGGGATTTATCCACTTGCATGCATTTCAAGACATCCAGCACCACCTCCTTTGTAGTATGGACATTTTTACATTTTTCAAGATATCATCATCTATTTCCACACATTCTATTTCTTCCATGTCCTTCCCTACAGTAAACACTGATGCAAAATACTTGTTTATTATCTCCCCCAACTCCTGCAGCTCCACACATAGGCTGTCTTGCTGATCTTTGAGGGGCCCTGTTCTCTCCCCAGTTACCCTTTTCTCCTTAATGTATTTATAAAAACCCTTTGGATTTTCCTTAACTCTACTTGTCGAAGCTATCTCATGTTCCCTTTTTGCCCTCCTGAGTTTACACTTAAGTATACTCCAACTGCTTTATACTGTCAGGATTCACTCGATCTCTCCTGTCTATACTTGTCATATGCTTCCTTCTTTTTCTGAACCAAAACCTCAATTCCTCTAGTCATTCAGCATTCGCTACACCTACCAGCCTCCCCTTTCACCCTGGGTTCCAGATGAGAGTGGTGCTGGAAAAACACAGCAGTTCAGGCAGCATCCGAGGAGCAGGAAAATCGATGTTTTGGGCAAAAGTCCTTCATCTAATCTAGAATCTGGTTTCCAGCATCTGCAGTCCTTGTTTTTAACCTAGTTTTTCCCCTTTCACCCTAACAGGAATATACTGTCTCTGGACTCTCAGTTTCTTATTTTTGAAGGCTTCCCATTTTCTAGCCATCCCTTTACCTGCGAACATCTGCTCCCAGTTAGCTTTTGAAAGATCTTGCCTAATACCAAGTTAGCCATCTTCCAATTTAGATCTGGTCTATACTTTATCATCACTCTTTTATAGCTCATAGAATTATGGTCACTGGCCCCAAAGTGCTCCTCCACTGATAGCTCAGTCACCTGCCCTGCCTTATTTCCCAAGAGTAGGTCACGGTTTGCACCTTCACTAGTCAGACCATCCACTTACTGAATCAGAAAATTTTCTTGTACACATTTAAATTCCTCCTTAACTCTACTTGTCGAAGCTATCTCATGTTCCCTTTTTGCCCTCCTGAGTTTACTCTTAAGTATACTCCAACTGCCTTTGTACTGCCTTTAAACACTATAGCAGTCCCAGTCTATGTTTGGAAAGTTAAAATTCCTGACCATAACAACCCTATTATTATTACAGATAGCTGAAATCTCCTTACAATTTTTTTCTCAATTTCCCTCTGACTATTAGGGAGTCTTTAATAAAATCCCAATAAGGTGATCATCCCTTTTCTTATTTCTCAGTTCCACCCAAATAAGCTTCCTGCATGTATTCCCAGGAACATCCTCCCTAAGCACAGTAATATATCCCTTATCAAAAAAGCCACTCTCCCTCCTCTCCTGCCCCCCTTTCTATCCTTCCAATACCATGTGTGTTCTAGAACATTAAGCTGCCAGTGCTGTCCATCCTTGAGCCATGTTTCTGTAACTGCATGATATCTCAGTCCCAAGTTCCTAACCATCACCTGCCTTCCCTGTTCGGCCTCTTGCAATTGAAATAAATGCAGTTTAATTTACCAGTCCTACCTTGTTCTCTGCTTTGTTACTTCCTGCTCTGATTGTTTAACTCAGTCCCTTTCCCAACTGGACCAGTCACAGACTGATCTCTTTCCTCACTATTTCTCTGGGTCCCAGCAATCCGTGCCCCCCACCCACCCCTACCTTACTAGTTTAAATCCTCCTGAGCAGCTCTCGCAAATCTCGCCGCAAAATATTAGTCCCCTTCCAATTGGGGTGCAATCCATCCTTCTTGTCCAGGTCTTTTCTACCCCAGAAGAGATTCCAATATTCACATTTTTGGATCCTTTCTCCCATGCACCAGTTCCTCAGCCACGCATTCATCTGCCCTGTCCACCTATTCTCACCCTCACTAGCAACATTCCCCATTAACTGGTTAAGTCCTGGATTGCTTTCCTAAAATGCAACACCTCACGTTCGTCTAAATTAAACTCCATCTGCCAATCCTCGGTCCATTATTCCATCCGATCGATTATAATTTATAGCAAACTCTCTTTCCTCCCTTATTCCCGAAAAGCTGAAAATCTCCATCCCACACACTCTCCTTTCATTCTCATTTTACTGAACCTAATCCCTGCTCTGCCTCATCCTGGAAAGTCTGGTTCATGCTGATTAACATGCCTACACTCAGGGGGGATTTAATTGAAACATAAGAATGCTGAATGGCTTGGACAGAGTGCATGTTGGGGGAGATGTTTCCAGTGGTAGGAGAGATGGGGACTCGAGGGCACAGTCTTCGAGTAAACGGAAGATCTTTTCGAACGGAGATAAGGAGAAACTTCTTCAGCCAGACAGTGGCGAATCTATGAAATTTACTGCCACAGAAAGCTGCGGTAGCCAAGTCACTGAGTATATTTAAGACTGAAACAGATGATAGGTTCTTGAGTATCAAGGGGAGAAAGCTGGAGAATGGGGTTAAGAAACTTATCAGCCATGATTGAATGGTGGAGCAGACCCAATGGGCTGATTGGCCTAATTTCTGCTCCTGTGTCTTATGGTCTCTTGCTGTTCTGGACACAGTGAGAGAAACTTGGGAGCAGGAGTAGGCCATTTGGTCTTTCAAGCCTGCACCAGCATTCAACAGATCATGACTGGATATTAATCTACCTACATCTAGGTGGATACACTGGGATTTTTTTCACTGGAGCATAGAGGTGACCTCACAGAGGATTATAAAATCACGAAGGATAGAGATGTCCTTTCGCTCAGATGTGAGCATCAAGATTAGGGTGCACATTTTTAAGGCCAGAGGAGAAAAATTTTAAAAAGACATCAGAAGCACCCTTTTTTAAGAGAGTAGTTTGTGTGTGGAATGAATGTCCAGAGAAAGCCCAGAGGTCAGATCAGTTTTCCTTCGTGTGAATCCAAGGAAAGCGATGGGATCAGACGTAGGACCAGGCCGTGCACTCAGAGCATGGGCAGATCAACTGACAGAAGTCTTCTCGCACACCTTCAACCTCTCCCTGCAGCAGGCCATTGTCCCTGCCTGTTTCAAGAGGGCCAACATCATCCCTGTGCCTCAGAAGACTCATGCAGCACTTCTCAATGACGACCACCCAGTTGTCCTAACTTCGGTGGTCATGAATTGCTTTGAAAAGTTGGTCATGGCATTAATCAACTCCAGCCTTCCCACTACTCTTGCCCCACTCCAATTTGCCTATCGGCAAATTGGGATCCACGTCAGATGCCATATCATTTGCCCTTCCCTCCTCCCTAGAACATCTTGACACCAAGAACAGGTACGTAAGAATCCTACTTGACTACAGTTCAGCCTTCAACACTGTTATCCCTTCGAGACTGATTACTAAACTTAGTGATCTCGGACTAAGCCCCACTCTCTGCAACTGGATCCTCAGTTTCCTGACCCACAGGCCACAATCAGTGAAGACTGGGGACAATATTTGATCCTCACTAACACTCAACACTGGAGCCCTCCAGGGGTGCATACTCAGCCCCCTACTGTACTCACTGTATACCCATGACTGCGTCACCAAATGCAAGACTAATGCCATTTACAAGTTCACTGGCACCACTATAGTCAGTCAAATCTCAGATGGCAACAAAACAGACTGCAGACGGGAGATGGAAGACCTGGAAAAATGATGCACTGAAAACAAACTAGATCTCAATGCTCGCAAAATCAAGAAACTCGTTATTGACTTTTGGCGGGATGTTACTCATGCCCCCATACACATTAACAGCACAGAGGTGGAATGAGAGGAGAGTGTCAAGCTCCTGGGAGTGGTCATCCACAACAAGCTGTCTTGGATGTATCACGACCTGGTATGGCAACTGTACCATTCAAGATTGGAGACGGTAACAGAGAGTGGTGAACTCAGCCCGGACAATCACAAAGGCCAACCTCCCATCTATAGAATCCATCTACCAGGCCTGCTGTCAAGGGAAGCCACCAGCATTCTTAAAGATCCATCCCACTCTGGCAATGTTTGTCTACAACCTCTACCATCGAGGAGAAGGTACAGAAGCCTGAACAAACGCACCAGCCAGTTTTGTAACAGTTTCTACCCTACTGTTGTTAGAACACTGAATGGACTCTCAGGATTTGCCTGAACCTTTGTTTTTGTTTTTGCCGCTGTTTACCTATTATTTACTATGCTACTTAACTATGTGATCGCAAGACAACGCTTTTCACTGTGCCTCAGTACATGTGACAATAAATAAATTCAATTCAGTTCAAGTGGTGGATGTAGTCCAGTTAAAAGGGTTAAAAAGCATTTGGATCAGTACATGAACAGGAATGGTTCAGAGGGATATGGGCCAAACACTGGCAGGTGCAACTAGTTTAGTTTGAGAACATAGTCAGCATGGACTAGTTGGACAGAACAGTCTGTTTCTGCACTGTCTGACTGTCTAACTGTTCTATACTGGTCTTAAACCCATTTTCTTGCCTCCCCCCATGACCATCCACTTCCTTGTTGTCGAAAATTCAAATGAACTCAGCCTTGAATATATTCAATGAACCCCACCCCCAACTGCAGGAAGACATCGCCACCTCTGAATTCCTCTTGCTAATGTACCACTTGTCTTGCTCATTGCTTGCTGGTATAGAAGGACGCTGAGGCCTGTTTGTACATCAACACATCATTCCTGATGAAGGGCTCGAGCCTGAAACGTCGAATCTCCTGCTCCTCAGATGCTGCCTGAACCTGCTATGCTTTTCCAGCGCTTCACTTTTCGACTCTGATCTCCAGCATATGTAGTCCTCACTTTCTTCACATCCCAATATATCACTATTTAAGGAATGCGTCTCCTTTCTGCTTTTTTTTTTAAAAACAGCAAATGCGATAACTTCACATTGTGCTCCTACATTTGCCACGTGTTTGCTAACTGAGACACAATCTTGGACCAACTTTTCCAGACTCTCTCCCCTCGCCGGGATTCACTCCCTTCCCTTTCAATTGCTGCAAAACAAAAATTGAACCCCAGAATGAAAACAAATGGAAAAGGGGGTAAGAAAAGAGAGTGCCGTACTCACAGATGTTGGACAGAGGAAAGAAGTTGCAGTCTGGGGTGAAGCTCAATCTTCATTCAGAGAGGAACAACAGCAGTAGCAGCTTCAGAAGCTCATGGGCAAACTTCCGTATTCAGACAATAGCAAGGCTCTGATTGACAAAGGAACCAGGCTCCTTCCGGTCATCCCGAGCTCCCCATTGGCCCATCAAAAGAAGGTCGCGGTCCGTATTTGCGGACAGCGTGGGCATGCGCAGGTCTTGTTCACGCCGCCGAACATGCGCAGTACTTTCTGACACCGAGGTGTATGCGCAGTGTGGTCTGTGGCGATGCTGGTGTTGCTGACAAGATTTTGTACCCGAATGTCAAATGTCAACAGGAGTTAAAAAAAGCTGAAGCCACATTTTTTTAAACCTGTAGCTCGACATTTTATTGCGTTTGCATTTTGTGTGACTCCTCAACTTTTGAATGTCTTTTCCCCAGGGTAGGGGAGTCCCCTAGAGGCATAGATTTCGGTTGAGAGGGAAAAGATTTAAAGGGACCTCAGGGTCAGAAAAAAAACAGTTTGAAAGTTAATTCCCCTCAACAAATGCCCCCTCTTATGCCCTGAACAAGATAGATTGTTCACAGCCTATTAATCATGAGTAGCAATGATGTTGTGAAACTTAGAAGGGTTCAAAAACGATTTACAAATATGTTGCAAAGGTTGGAGGGGTTCAGTTGCAGGGAGAGGCTGAATAGGCTGGGGCTGTTTTTCATACAGCGTTGGATGCTGAGGGTTTATAAAACCTTATAGAGATTTATAAAATCATGAGGGGCATTGATAGGTTAAATAAACAAGGTCTTTTCGCTGGGGTGGGAGAGTCCAGAACTAGAGGGCATTCATTTTGGGTGAGAGGGGAAAGAGATTAAAAGGACCTAAGGGGCAAATTTTTCACGCAAAGGGTGGTGCATGTATTGAATTAGCTGCCAGAAGAAGTGGTGGAGGCTGGTACAATTACAAAATTTAAAAGACATTTGGATGGGTATATGGGTCAAGATTAATTTAGGATACCTGGTCAGCATGGACCGACGGGTTTGTACAACTCTATGGTTCTATTTCTGCATAGTCAGAATCAATTTCACAAGACTAGGAATAGGCCGTCCACAAATTACACCCTGTCCTCAACTGTGGACTAACTGGACATATTTGAATGCAAGTTTCAGAAAGATGTCTGCAGCTTTTCTATAAAGTTGAACATGCTTTCATGATATTTCTGAATATATCATTTTAGCTATTCTCAATTTTAAAGGTCAGTCATTTCTCGTGCAGCCGTGTCTACCAGGTAGAGTCATCAACATCCATTCTCTTTCTCTCTTCCTAGAAGGGTTTGATACAGCGATCGAAGAGGGTTTGAGGCTTCCGCAAGGACAGGGAGTGGGTGGAAGAGAAGGAGAGAGAATGGACAGAGGGGGCAGAGTGTCAAGGGGTGAGAGAGATAATTGACAGGGGGACAGAGGGTGGGAGGATGAGAACACTGGGGGGAACAGAGGGTGATGGGGATGGAGAAGATTGTGGGGACCGATGGTGAGGGAAAGAGAAAGACTGGTGGGCAGAGGTGGGGAGGAAGAGAATGCAGGGCAGAGGGTGGGGGTTGAGAGAGAATGGACGGGGACAGTGGGTGAGGAGAGATTGGACAGGGGGGCAGAGGGTGGAGGGGAGAGACTACCCAAATCCCACCTTCCCCAGGACCGGTGTTGATATCTCACGAACTGGAACCCACTCCTCCCACAGCAGACCTGTGTCAATCATTTCTCAATATATACGTGGCAAAAGCAGTAGAATCATAATTCTGACAGGCCATTCGGCCCATCGAATTCACAATGACATTCCAAATAGCATCCCATCCAGACCCATCTGCTGACCCTACAGCCCTGCAGTTCCTCATGGCTAACCCACTCTAATCTGCACACTTCAGCAAGGCCAATCCACCCTAAACTGCAGATCTTTGGACTGTGGGAGGAAACCAGAGCACTCGCAGGTAACCGACACAGACACAAGGAGGAGGACGTGCCAAAGTCCACACACACAGTTGCCCAAGGATGGAATCAAACATGAACCCCTGGCACTGTGAGGCAGCGGTACTAACCACTGAGCCACTGTGCCGTCCAGAGTTAGCTTTTAACTTTTCACGCAGCCTCAGCAGAGGCTCTCTCCTGACATTTGTGGACCACACCTGCTGTAACCTCCCTTTCCCACATCTTGGGGCGGCACGGTGGCACAGTGGTTAGCACTGCTGCCTCACAGCGCCAGAGACCCGGGTTCAATTCCCGCCTCAGGCGACTGACTGTGTGGAGTTTGCACGTTCTCCCCGTGTCTGCGTGGGTTTCCTCCGGGTGCTCCGGTTTCCTCCCACAGTCCAAAAATGTGCAGGTCAGGTGAATTGGCCATGCTAAATTGCCCATAGTGTTAGGTAGGGGGTAAATGTAGGGGTATGGGTGGGTTTCGCTTCGGCGGGTCGGTGTGGACTTGTTGGGCCGAAGGGCCTGTTTCTACACTGTAAGTAATCTAATCTAATCTTCAGCCCTGAACACATTGGTTCTCAAATCCTGGCACCAGATAGACACCGATGTCATCTGGCCTCCTGATACCAATTGCGGAGACCGGAGACAATCCCTGTCACTATTCTGTCCCTTACCACCACCTCCCCAATGTTGTTCGTACTCCCAGCACCCAGCCAGTTCGATCTTCCACTCCCTTGCAGCCCTCTCTCAGATCCCCTTTACCTGCCTCATCCACGCTCACACCTCCTGAGTCAGTGGACAGGGTCTGTCCGGAGAGGAATGACCAACTCCTGAAATAAAATGTCTGGTTATTTTTTTCATAAAAGGTCTGCAGCCTGGCTTTCAGCTCCATTCTCTGAGCCAAATGTCCACCAGCATGTGTTTGCCCTGGATCACAGCATCCAGAGCCTCCCACCTTCTGCAAATCAAAAGACAAGTCCCACCTTACACTCTCCAATGTTTGATGTGTAACTGCTTAATCATTTCTGGTGGCCGAGCAGAGGCTAAGTTCTACTTGGATTCCAAACTTGGGTATCAATAGACATGAGGATGGCTTCAAATGGACCTTGGGTTGATGTCACACTAGATGTGACTCCACTACACTATACAGTCTCTCTCTCTCTCTCTCTCTCTCACTCACACACACACACACACACACACACTCATACACACACACATGCACGTAAATCAATAGGGTGAATTTGCGGAATTATATTTGCAAATACATTGTATTTTGCTCAAAAAGTGCACAATCTGCAGGCAGTCAATGCATGTAATAATTTTATAAATTCCTACTTTGGAAATAGAACCAGTCTGACTCAAGATTAGGATGCTGACAGACTTGAACCTCACACCTTCCATGCATTGTCTGAGCTGTCACTTCTTTCTTTAAAATAGAGTCATAGAGTCTTAGAGATGTACAGCATGGAAATAGACCCTTTGGTCCAATCCGTCTACGCCGACCAGACATCCCAACCCAATCTAATCCCACCTGCCAGCACCCAGCCCATATCCCTCCAAACCCTTCCTATTCATATACCTATCCAAATGCCTCTTAAATGTTACAATTGTACCAGCCTCCACGACATCCTCTGGCAGCTCATTCCATACACGTACCACCCTCTGCGTGAAAAAGTTGCCCCTTAGGTTTCTTTTATATCTTTCCCCTCTCACCCAAACGGAATGTCCTCTAGTTCTGGACTCCCCGATCCCAGGGAAAATACTTTGTCTATTTATCCTGTCCATGCCCCTCATAATTTTGTAAACCTCTATAAGGTCACCCCTCAGCCTCCGATGCTCCAGGGAAAACAGCCCCAGCCTGTTCAGCCTCTCCCTATAACTCAAATCCTCCATCCCTGGAAACATCCTTGTAAATCTTTTCTGAACCCTTTCAAGTTTCACAGCATCTTATGGGTGGCACGGTGGCACAATGAGTAGCACTGCTGCCTCACAGTGCTAGAGACCCGGGTTCAATTCCCGCCTCAGGCGACTGACTGTGTGGAGTTTGCACGTTCTCCCCGTGTCTGCCTGGGTTTCCTCGTGTGCTCCAGTTTCCTCCCACAGTCCAAAGATGTGCAGGTCAGGTGAATTGGCCATGCTAAATTGCCCGTAGTGTTAGGTAAGGGGTAAATGGGTGGGTTGTGCTTCGGCGGGTTGGTGTGGACTTGTGTAGCTTGTTTCCACACTATAATGTAATCTGTAATCTTTCTGATAGGAAGGAGACCAGAATTCCATGCAATATTCCAACAGTGGCCTAACCAATGTCCTGAACAGCTGCAGCATGATCTCCCAATTCCTTTACTCAATACTCTGACCAATAAAGGAAAGCAAACCAAACGCCTTCTTCACTATCCTATCTCGAGGATATGACTTAAAAGAAGTTCTAGGATTTGCATATTAATGAACTGAAACCTGCAACCCATTCTAAAAGATGAAAGACTTAACAGCAATCTTGGTTTGTTCAATATATCATTTCAGTTGCATGATACTGATCTTTTGCGATAAATTCTGTGTCCTATGATCCTGCTCCACAGCTACCTGATGACGGAGCAGCGCTCCGAAAGCTAGTGCTCCCAAATAAACCTGTTGGACTATATCCTGGTGTTATGTGATTTTTAACGTTGTTTCTCGTGAACACAGCCACAACACTTCCTGCTGCTGCCAGTAAACATTACAATGCTGATGAAACGATGCAGTACCTGCAGAGATGAAAATCTTAACAGTTTCTAACGATACTTGCTACTGATTCACTGCTCCTTCTGATACACTTCTTTGGTAACGTAGTGCTGGAAGCTGAGTGAGCAGCTTTAAAACAGAAACCTGTTGGATTTTAAATCTTTCAATGTCTGAGTCCGAATTGAGGTAACCTTTATTGCGACCCAATTTTGTTACAGCTTCATGATCTCTCCAGCAAAAAAATTACAAAAAGTAGCTTTCCTTTTCTTCAACAGCTGAAGCTCAAAGCGCACACACACACCCCTGACCTCCCCTGCCACCCCAGTTGCTTTATTATTGGTAAGCACTGAGGCGTCCCTTTGTAACTGAATCCTTGATACAGTCTTAACCCGGAGGAAGTAATGCCTCACTCAGCAATTTCAACCCATATACTGTATCCAAGTAAGTTTCTCCCCATTCATTTTCCGGGGGCAGGGGTGGGGACGGGGTTTAAAGTCGACCATATTGCTGAGAGTCTGGAATCATGTGTAGGCCAGACCGGGTAAAGGATGCATCTGGGACGACTGAGTGAATCCTTTCCCACAACAGCAGTTTCCTTCCCTAAAAAAATCATGAGTGAATCAGATGAGGATGTTTTCCCCCTGAAAATGGTTTCATCACTAGATTCTGAACTCCAGATTTCTGACCAAATTCCAATCTGCCATGGCGGGATTCAAACCCGGGAGTTCCCAAAGTTGAGGTAGTGATCCAGTTGATAATACCACTCGGCCATTGCTCCTTCGATCCCAGTGATGGCACATGAACTCACTAGTGCCTCTGGAAGTTGTCCACCCAACTAAATCCCTTCCTGCACTCAGGGCAGGAGAACAGCCTCTCCCAGTGTGGACCCACTGGTATGTCTGCAGGGTGGATGAACTCATGAACCTCTTCCTGCAGTGACAGTAGGTGAACGGCCTCTCCCCAGTGCGGACCCAAGGATATTTCAGCAGGCCAGGAGAATTGACGAATGTATTCCTGTACTTGGAGCAAGTGAATGGCTTCTCCCCGGTGTGAACATGCCAGTGCATCAGCTGATTGCACAGCCAACTGAATCCCTTCCCACACACAGAGCAGGAGAATGGCCTCTTCCCTGTGTGAATGCTTCTATGAGTCTCCAGCACTGACGGGGAAGTGAACCCTTTCCCACAGTCCCCACATTTCCACAGTTTCCCCATGGGGAGAGCTTTCCTTGTGTCCCTCTGGGTTTGAAATTACCAACAGAATGGGTACACAGTCTCTCTCCAGCGTGAGGGGTGAGACTTTGATTCCCCAAACTGAGTAACTGGTTTCAAGTGACTGCTTACCCAATCTGCTCAACTTCTCCTCATAAGACAATCCTCTTCATGCCAGGAATCAGTTGAGTGAACCTTCTCTGAACTGCTTCCAATACAAGTACATCCCTCCTTAAGGAAATGACCCAGAAATGCACAGAATATTTGAGCTGTGGTCTCACCAATACCATGAGCAGCTGGAAAAAGCCCTCTCATCCTATAAACTCTACCCCACTTTCATCTCCTGCAAAGTCAACAAGTTAACCTCAGAATGAGAAAATAAGTGGAAAAGGAGAGGCTGAGAAAAGAGTATGTGGTACTCATAGATATCATACAGAGGAAGGAAGTAGCAGTCTGGGGTGAAGCTCAATCTTCATTCAGAGAGAGAGGCGCAGCAGCAGCAGCTTCAGGAACTCATGATCCAACTTCTGCAATCAGACAATAGGGGGTTCTGATTTACAGGAAGACCTAAAAGCCTTCCGGTCCTCCAGGAATTCCAATTGGTCAATCTCCAACCACAGCTCACAATGGTCTTTATGATGCGAGGGCGGTTGACCAATGCGAGACAGGCAGTTTAAAACACATGGACATCACTGGCTAGCACTGCGGCTCCAAGGCCTTCAAATTTCTTCCTCTCCTGGGGTCCCCACTGGTACCCCTCCAATTACACACATTCATTTGGCTGAACTGGTTCTCACCCTCAATAATTTCTCCTTTGAATCCTCCCACTTTCGCCAGACCAAAGGGGTAGCCATGGGCACAGACGTGGGCACCACCTATGCCTGTCTTTTCGTCGGGTACATAGAAAAGTCAGTCTTCTGGAGGTACACCGGGACCATTCCCCACCTTTTCGTCCGCTACATTGATGACTGTATCGGTGCCACCTCCTGCTCCCACGAGGAAGTTGAACACTTCATCAATTTCACCAACACATTCCACCTTTTGGTCGCTTCAATTAAACTTCGTGACTTTTCGGTTTAAAGAACCGCCGATTGCCTTCGTTACTTTTTGGGATCGTGTCGTTAAACTTCGTTACTTTTCGGGTTTTCCCGCCTCAGGCGACTGACTGTGTGGAGTTTGCACGTTCTCCCCGTGTCTGCGTGGGTTTCCTCCGGGTGCTCCGGTTTCCTCCCACAGTCCAAAGATGTGCAGGTCAGGTGAATTGGCCATGCTAAATTGCCCGTAGTGTTAGGTAAGTATGTGTAGGGGTAAAGGGTGGTTTGCGCTTCGGCGGGTCGGTGTGGACTCGTTGGGCCGAAGGGCCTATTTCCACACTGTAATGTAATCTAATCTAAAAAAAAAGAACTCCGATTGACTTAACTTCGTTTATTTTCGGATTCGTGTCATTTATACTGAGCAAGGTTTCGAGGAGTGGGGCGGTAGGCAAATGCCTGCTCTCTGCCTTGTTGGTCTAGGTGTATGGTTCTCTCTTAGAATCCTTTACTGTACCTTTACAGAGGTCCTGGGTTCAAATCCCGGACGAGCCCACGTTTTTTAACTTGACTTGTGCAAAACTGCCTGATTAATTTTCTCAAAAAACACCTTCGTGAAACGAGCTTGGGCTGTCTGGAGTACGAATGAGGCGGAAAACAGGGAAGTGAAATGGCTGGAGATAGTGTTCAACAGGTTGACGTGAGTGGTGCGGTGTTTGAGGAATGTCAGCAATCAAGGTAGATTGGAAAATTGGGACAACTCTCCTCGGAGAAGCGAACTTTTCCAAGTCATGAGGGATCTAGAAACAGGAAATAATGTTGTGAAAATGCTCCCACACCTGAAAGGATCCACAACGATTCGGCAGAATTTTAAAGTCACGAGGTAAAGAAGGAAAAGTGACATGAGGAAGAACGTTTTCGTTACAGGGAGTGGTTAGGGTCAGTAAGTCCCTGTCTGACACTGACAAAGAGGAAGATTCAATGGACACAAAAGGGAATTCGGTGGTCACGTTCAGATGTGCAGATTTACGCTGAGAAGGCGAGAGAATGAAACGAATAGAGACACACGTTTACTTAAGTGTAGAACCAGCAGAGCGAAGGTGGGCCGCATGGCCTCCGTCTGCGCTGTGACACATGTTGTGATTCAGTGTGAAATCACAGTTCGACCAACAGAGTGTGGGAATTTAGAAATAAGTTTATATTTACACAGCCTCCATACGTCTGCGAAACAGCATATTACACGACAGCAGTGGAGGTCTTTGACATCAGGCTCGAAGGTGCCTGCCGTGTGCCAGACGAAAACCTGAAGTGTTCTGTGGAAGGGGCGCCGTGTGCGGCAGCAGAGTGGCGCAGCGGGAGCGTGCTGGGCCCGTAACCCAGAGGTCGATGGATCGAAACCTTCCTCTGCTATTGTTCAATGTCGCCTCGTGCTGCTCTCTTCTACAAGCCGCCTTTGCATCTACTTAATGGCATTTAGCATATCGATGCACTCGCCAAAACCACTCAATTCAAGTGGCATGATTTTAGAGGTCTCAATGGTTTTCTGTCCTTCGTCTGTTTCCTCTGAACTGAATCGCAAACCCAGTTCTCTGCGATGCCAATCAGCTGGTAAAGTTGAAACACATGCCTTGCGGTTTCGTCCATTCCTTGCACTAATTCACCACCCTGGTCCAGACGAGAATGACAAGCATGTCAGAAACCGCATCACGACTCAGACATAGTCCTCTACTATTAGGACGGATACCACCGATTGTGAATAACCTCAGAGAGAGAGACACGTGACAGACAGTCGCCGTGGACTCGATGGGCTGAACGGCTTCTGTCTGCGCGAGAATGATGCTACGTGTTTATGCCGTCCCACTGCCTGTCTCTGGGACAGAGAGGCTGAGGGAGCAAAACTGCTTCATTTTTAACCGTCCCTTCCGTGTTGGATGCCTGCAGTCCCTCAGCTCAGGGCCGTGGGGATGACTCTCAGTGAGTGAAGGTTTCACTCGGATTCTCTTCATCTGGGACACTTGGGGCTCAGATGTTAACTGCTGAGCGATCGCAGCAAAGAAAGCGATGCCCACTTTGCAATAGACTTTCCGTAAGATTGCTGGGTGAAGACGATTTCTGAACACCAAGAAGGCTGCACAACAATGTGAATTTACCTGGGAGAAGAGTTCTCGGTGTCCATTTCTTTCTGCCCTGCCAGCACAGCATCTTTCTATCTCTCCGATAACAGACCCTTGGACAAAGTTCACAATCAAAGTTGTTCATGTTCCCCGCATTAATATAACTGACACCTCTCACCCCAAGGGTTTCAGAGAGAGACAGAGAGAGAGAGAGCAGAAGATCGAATGGACTCTACCCGCCCCCACCCTACACCCCGTCCCACCCCCCAGAACAACGTCCAAGTAGAAATAAAATGGTTTAATTATCCACCAGTGGGGGTAGTCCAGTTCCTGGGGATGAGACAAATATCAGCGCCCCGGGGACAGAATGACAAGCAGATGTTCTGGAAACGCTTTGCTGCTTGCAATTCTTGCAGCAACGTGGTATGTACTTCATACTGAGCAAGTTTCAGCTGGCTCAGAGTCTCCGATGTACATTGCTGTGTTTGCCGCCAGCTCACAGAGAGAACAATAGGAAGGACGTAGGAGTGAATAACGATCCGCGTGAGAGGGCGAATAACTGTTAATGGAGACTGTTAGCGGCTAACAATACGTAGTGTGTCATAGCAGACGAGGTGATAACAAGGAGTCGTTTGTGTGGTAGGGGTCAAGGACATGGGGGAGTTCAGGCCCTAAAGTTATGGAACTCGATATTGAAGACCGGAGGGCTGTAAGGTCTCCAAGTGGAAAATGAGGTGTTGTTCTTTCATCTGGAGCGAGAACACTGCTGCAAGCCTGAGACAGAGATGTTGGCCAGGGAACAGGGTGATGTGTTAAAGTGGCAGGCAACCGCAAGGCCAGGGCCTTTTTCCTGCGGGCAAAACCGGGATGTTCTGCGAAGCAGTCACCCAGTTTATGCTTCATGCTACATTGGGGAAATGACACTGTGAGCAGCGAATGCAGCGGACTAGGTTGTGGCAAAAGTGCTGCTTCACCTGGCAGGTATGTTTGAGCCCTTGGATATTCAGGAGGGAGCAGGTAAATGGGCAGGTGTTACACATTCGGCGGTTGCAGGGGAAAGTGCCTTGGCACTATGGGAGGTGGGTATGGGGTGTTGCGAGTGAAGGAAGAGTGGAACCGAGGTGGAACCCCTGGCACAACGGGTGCGTGTTGGGACCATAACCCAGCTGAGAACGCATTCTCTCCTATTCATTCAATGTCGTCTTTAGCAGCTTTCCGGTATAACAGCGCTCTGTTCTGCACCTCGCCTTCTCATCTGCTTCCGAAAACAGCTTGGACATAAATATTTCCCAGTGATATACTGGCCCAATGTGCACAGTCGCGTTGATACACTCGTGGAGGTTTGCGTGGTCTTCTCCTGTTCTCTGTATCCTTTGTTGAGGAGGGCAATGCTTGTCACTGGCCACTCGGGTGTCAGAGAAAAGTTTCGAAGCAAAATGGTTGAATTATCTGCCAGTGGAGAAAGCCCGGTTCCTGGGGACGGGGCAAACAGCAGCAGGGAGACTGAATGAGAAGCAGCTGTTCGGGAAACTCTTTGCCGCTTGCAATTCTCAGAGCAATCTCAAATGTATTTTATACTGAGCAAGTCTCAGGTCACGCAAGCGGTGTGGGTCGTCAGGAGCGCTCTGGCCCACTGGCTCGTTGGTCTAGGCGTATGATTCTCGCTTAGGGTCCTTTCCAGTGCCGAGTTGCGAGAGGTCCCGCGTTGAAATCCCGGACGAGCCCGCGTTTTTTTAACTTGACTTGTGCAAAACTGCCTGATTAATTTTCTCAAAAAACGCCTTCGTGAAACGAGGTTGGGCTGTCTGGAGTACGAATGAGGCAGAAGACAGGGAAGTGAAATGGTTGGAGATAGTGTTCAACAGGTTGACGTGAGTGGTGCGGTGTTTGAGGAATGTCAGCAATCAAGGTAGATTGGAAAATTGGAACAGCTCTCCTGGGAGAAGCGAACTTTTCCAAGTCATGAGGGATCTAGAAACAGGAAATAATGTTGTGAAAATGCTCCCACACCTGAAAGGATCCACAACGATTCGGCAGAATTTTAAAGTCACGAGGTAAAGAAGGAAAAGTGACATGAGGAAGAACGTTTTCGTTACAGGGAGTGGTTAGGGTCAGTAAGTCCCTGTCTGACACTGACAAAGAGGAAGATTCAATGGACACAAGAGGGAATTCGGTGGTCACGTTCAGATGTGCAGATTTACGCTGAGAAGGCGAGAGAATGAAACGAATAGAGACACACGTTTACGAAAGTGTAGAACCAGCAGAGCGAAGGTGGGCCGCATGGCCTCCGTCTGCGCTGTGACACATGTTGTGATTCAGTGTGAAATCACAGTTCGACCAACAGAGTGTGGGAATTTAGAAATAAGTTTATATTTACACAGCCTCCATACGTCTGCGAAACAGCATATTACACGACAGCAGTGGAGGTCTTTGACATCAGGCTCGAAGGTGCCTGCCGCGTGCCAGACGAAAACCTGAAGTGTTCTGTGGAAGGTGCGCCGCGTGCGGCAGCAGAGTGGCGCAGCGGGAGCGTGCTGGGCCCGTAACCCAGAGGTCGATGGATCGAAACCATCCTCTGCTATTGTTCAATGTCGCCTCGTGCTGCTCTCTTCTACAAGCCGCCTTTGCATCTACTTAATGGCATTTAGTATATCGATGCACTCGCCAAATCCACTCAATTCAAGTGGCATGATTTTAGAGGTCTCAATGGTTTTCTGTCCTTCGTCTGTTTCCTCTGAACTGAATCGCAAACCCAGTTCTCTGCGATGCCAATCAGCTGGTAAAGTTGAAACACACATGCCTTGCGGTTTCGTCCATTCCTTGCACTAATTCGCCACCCTGGTCCAGACGAGAATGACAAGCATGTCAGAAACCGCATCACGACTCAGACATAGTCCTCTACTATTAGGACGGATACCACCGATTGTGAATAACCTCAGAGAGAGAGACACGTGACAGACAGTCGCCGTGGACTCGATGGGCTGAACGGCTTCTGTCTGCGCGAGAATGATGCTACGTGTTTATGCCGTCCCACTGCCTGTCTCTGGGACAGAGAGGCTGAGGGAGCAAAACTGCTTCATTTTTAACCGCCCCTTCCGTGTTGGATGCCTGCAGTCCCTCAGCTCAGGGCCGTGGGGATGACTCTCAGTGAGTGAAGGTTTCACTCGGATTCTCTTCATCTGGGACACTTGGGGCTCAGATGTTAACTGCTGCGCGATCGCAGCAAAGAAAGCGATGCCCACTTTGCAATAGACTTTCCGTAAGATTGCTGGGTGAAGACGATTTCTGAACACCAAGAAGGCTGCACAACAATGTGAATTTACCTGGGCGAAGAGTTCTCGGTGTCCATTTCTTTCTGTCCTGCCAGCACAGCATCTTTCTATCTCTCCGATAACAGACCCTTGGACAAAGTTCACAATCAAAGTTGTTCATGTTCCCCGCATTAATGTAACTGACACCTCTCACCCCAAGGGTTTCAGAGAGAGACAGAGAGAGAGAGCAGAAGATCGAATGGACTCTACCCGCCCCCACCCTACACCCCGTCCCACCCCCCAGAACAACGTCCAAGTAGAAATAAAATGGTTTAATTATCCACCAGTGGAGGTAGTCCAGTTCCTGGGGATGAGACAAATATCAGCGCCCCGGGGACAGAATGACAAGCAGATGTTCTGGAAACGCTTTGCTGCTTGCAATTCTTGCAGCAACGTGGTATGTACTTCATACTGAGCAAGTTTCAGCTGGCTCAGAGTCTCCGATGGACATTGCTGTGTTTGCCGCCAGCTCAGAGAGAGAACAATAGGAAGGACGTGGGAGTGAATAACGATCCGCGTGAGAGGGCGAATAACTGTTAATGGAGACTGTTAGCGGCTAACAATACGTAGTGTGTCATAGCAGACGAGGTGATAACAAGGAGTCGTTTGTGTGGTAGGGGTCAAGGACATGGGGGAGTTCAGGCCCTAAAGTTATGGAACTCGATATTGAAGACCGGAGGGCTGTAAGGTCTCCAAGTGGAAAATGAGGTGTTGTTCTTTCATCTGGAGCGAGAACACTGCTGCAAGCCTGAGACAGAGATGTTGGCCAGGGAACAGGGTGATGTGTTAAAGTGGCAGGCAACCGCAAGGCCAGGGCCTTTTTCCTGCGGGCAAAACCGGGATGTTCTGCGAAGCAGTCACCCAGTTTATGCTTCATGCTACATTGGGGAAATGACACTGTGAGCAGCGAATGCAGCGGACTAGGTTGTGGCAAAAGTGCTGCTTCACCTGGCAGGTATGTTTGAGCCCTTGGATATTCAGGAGGGAGCAGGTAAATGGGCAGGTGTTACACATTCGGCGGTTGCAGGGGAAAGTGCCTTGGCGCTATGGGAGGTGGGTGTGGGGTGTTGCGAGTGAAGGAAGAGTGGAACCGAGGTGGAACCCCTGGCACAACGGGTGCGTGTTGGGACCATAACCCAGCTGAGAACGCATTCTCTCCTATTCATTCAATGTCGTCTTTAGCAGCTTTCCGGTATAACAGCGCTCTGTTCTGCACCTCGCCTTCTCATCTGCTTCCGAAAACAGCTTGGACATAAATATTTCCCAGTGATATACTGGCCCAATGTGCACAGTCGCGTTGATACACTATTGGAGGTTTGCGTGGTCTTCTCCTGTTCTCTGTATCCTTTGTTGAGGAGGGCAATGCTTGTCACTGGCCACTCGGGTGTCAGAGAAAAGTTTCGAAGCAAAATGGTTGAATTATCTGCCAGTGGAGAGAGCCCGGTTCCTGGGGACGGGGCAAACAGCAGCAGGGAGACTGAATGAGAAGCAGCTGTTCGGGAAACTCTTTGCCGCTTGCAATTCTCAGAGCAATCTCAAATGTATTTTATACTGAGCAAGTCTCAGGTCACGCAAGCGGTGTGGGTCGTCAGTGGCGCTCTGGCCCACTGGCTCGTTGGTCTAGGCGTATGATTCTCGCTTAGGGTCCTTTCCAGTGCCGACTTGCGAGAGGTCCCGGGTTCAAATCCCGGACGAGCCCGCGTTTTTTTAACTTGACAGGAAATAATGTTGTGAAAATGCTCCCACACCTGAAAGGATCCACAACGATTCGGCAGAATTTTAAAGTCACGAGGTAAAGAAGGAAAAGTGACATGAGGAAGAACGTTTTCGTTACAGGGAGTGGTTAGGGTCAGTAAGTCCCTGTCTGACACTGACAAAGAGGAAGATTCAATGGACACAAGAGGGAATTCGGTGGTCACGTTCAGATGTGCAGATTTACGCTGAGAAGGCGAGAGAATGAAACGAATAGAGACACACGTTTACTTAAGTGTAGAACCAGCAGAGCGAAGGTGGGCCGCATGGCCTCCGTCTGCGCTGTGACACATGTTGTGATTCAGTGTGAAATCACAGTTCGACCAACAGAGTGTGGGAATTTAGAAATAAGTTTATATTTACACAGTCTCCATACGTCTGCGAAACAGCATATTACACGACAGCAGTGGAGGTCTTTGACATCAGGCTCGAAGGTGCCTGCCGCGTGCCAGACGAAAACCTGAAGTGTTCTGTGGAAGGTGCGCCGCGTGCGGCAGCAGAGTGGCGCAGCGGGAGCGTGCTGGGCCCATAACCCAGAGGTCGATGGATCGAAACCATCCTCTGCTATTGTTCAATGTCGCCTCGTGCTGCTCTCTTCTACAAGCCGCCTTTGCATCTACTTAATGGCATTTAGTATATCGATGCACTCGCCAAATCCACTCAATTCAAGTGGCATGGTTTTAGAGGTCTCAATGGTTTTCTGTCCTTCGTCTGTTTCCTCTGAACTGAATCGCAAACCCAGTTCTCTGCGATGCCAATCAGCTGGTAAAGTTGAAACACATGCCTTGCGGTTTCGTCCATTCCTTGCACTAATTCGCCACCCTGGTCCAGACGAGAATGACAAGCATGTCAGAAACCGCATCACGACTCAGACATAGTCCTCTACTATTAGGACGGATACCACCGATTGTGAATAACCTCAGAGAGAGAGACACGTGACAGACAGTCGCCGTGGACTCGATGGGCTGAACGGCTTCTGTCTGCGCGAGAATGATGCTACGTGTTTATGCCGTCCCACTGCCTGTCTCTGGGACAGAGAGGCTGAGGGAGCAAAACTGCTTCATTTTTAACCGTCCCTTCCGTGTTGGATGCCTGCAGTCCCTCAGCTCAGGGCCGTGGGGATGACTCTCAGTGAGTGAAGGTTTCACTCGGATTCTCTTCATCTGGGACACTTGGGGCTCAGATGTTAACTGCTGCGCGATCGCAGCAAAGAAAGCGATGCCCACTTTGCAATAGACTTTCCGTAAGATTGCTGGGTGAAGACGATTTCTGAACACCAAGAACGCTGCACAACAATTTACCTGGGCGAAGAGTTCTCGGTGTCCATTTCTTTCTGTCCTGCCAGCACAGCATCTTTCTATCTCTCCGATAACAGACCCTTGGACAAAGTTCACAATCAAAGTTGTTCATGTTCCCCGCATTAATGTAACTGACACCTCTCACCCCAAGGGTTTCAGAGAGAGACAGAGAGAGAGAGCAGAAGATCGAATGGACTCTACCCGCCCCCACCCTACACCCCGTCCCACCCCCCAGAACAACGTCCAAGTAGAAATAAAATGGTTTAATTATCCACCAGTGGGGGTAGTCCAGTTCCTGGGGATGAGACAAATATCAGCGCCCCGGGGACAGAATGACAAGCAGATGTTCTGGAAACGCTTTGCTGCTTGCAATTCTTGCAGCAACGTGGTATGTACTTCATACTGAGCAAGTTTCAGCTGGCTCAGAGTCTCCGATGGACATTGCTGTGTTTGCCGCCAGCTCAGAGAGAGAACAATAGGAAGGACGTGGGAGTGAATAACGATCCGCGTGAGAGGGCGAATAACTGTTAATGGAGACTGTTAGCGGCTAACAATACGTAGTGTGTCATAGCAGACGAGGTGATAACAAGGAGTCGTTTGTGTGGTAGGGGTCAAGGACATGGGGGAGTTCAGGCCCTAAAGTTATGGAACTCGATATTGAAGACCGGAGGGCTGTAAGGTCTCCAAGTGGAAAATGAGGTGTTGTTCTTTCATCTGGAGCGAGAACACTGCTGCAAGCCTGAGACAGAGATGTTGGCCAGGGAACAGGGTGATGTGTTAAAGTGGCAGGCAACCGCAAGGCCAGGGCCTTTTTCCTGCGGGCAAAACCGGGATGTTCTGCGAAGCAGTCACCCAGTTTATGCTTCATGCTACATTGGGGAAATGACACTGTGAGCAGCGAATGCAGCGGACTAGGTTGTGGCAAAAGTGCTGCTTCACCTGGCAGGTATGTTTGAGCCCTTGGATATTCAGGAGGGAGCAGGTAAATGGGCAGGTGTTACACATTCGGCGGTTGCAGGGGAAAGTGCCTTGGCACTATGGGAGGTGGGTGTGGGGTGTTGCGAGTGAAGGAAGAGTGGAACCGAGGTGGAACCCCTGGCACAACGGGTGCGTGTTGGGACCATAACCCAGCTGAGAACGCATTCTCTCCTATTCATTCAATGTCGTCTTTAGCAGCTTTCCGGTATAACAGCGCTCTGTTCTGCACCTCGCCTTCTCATCTGCTTCCGAAAACAGCTTGGACATAAATATTTCCCAGTGATATACTGGCCCAATGTGCACAGTCGCGTTGATACACTATTGGAGGTTTGCGTGGTCTTCTCCTGTTCTCTGTATCCTTTGTTGAGGAGGGCAATGCTTGTCACTGGCCACTCGGGTGTCAGAGAAAAGTTTCGAAGCAAAATGGTTGAATTATCTGCCAGTGGAGAGAGCCCGGTTCCTGGGGACGGGGCAAACAGCAGCAGGGAGACTGAATGAGAAGCAGCTGTTCGGGAAACTCTTTGCCGCTTGCAATTCTCAGAGCAATCTCAAATGTATTTTATACTGAGCAAGTCTCAGGTCACGCAAGCGGTGTGGGTCGTCAGTGGCGCTCTGGCCCACTGGCTCGTTGGTCTAGGCGTATGATTCTCGCTTAGGGTCCTTTCCAGTGCCGACTTGCGAGAGGTCCCGGGTTCAAATCCCGGACGAGCCCGCGTTTTTTTAACTTGACAGGAAATAATGTTGTGAAAATGCTCCCACACCTGAAAGGATCCACAACGATTCGGCAGAATTTTAAAGTCACGAGGTAAAGAAGGAAAAGTGACATGAGGAAGAACGTTTTCGTTACAGGGAGTGGTTAGGGTCAGTAAGTCCCTGTCTGACACTGACAAAGAGGAAGATTCAATGGACACAAGAGGGAATTCGGTGGTCACGTTCAGATGTGCAGATTTACGCTGAGAAGGCGAGAGAATGAAACGAATAGAGACACACGTTTACTTAAGTGTAGAACCAGCAGAGCGAAGGTGGGCCGCATGGCCTCCGTCTGCGCTGTGACACATGTTGTGATTCAGTGTGAAATCACAGTTCGACCAACAGAGTGTGGGAATTTAGAAATAAGTTTATATTTACACAGCCTCCATACGTCTGCGAAACAGCATATTACACGACAGCAGTGGAGGTCTTTGACATCAGGCTCGAAGGTGCCTGCCGCGTGCCAGACGAAAACCTGAAGTGTTCTGTGGAAGGTGCGCCGCGTGCGGCAGCAGAGTGGCGCAGCGGGAGCGTGCTGGGCCCATAACCCAGAGGTCGATGGATCGAAACCATCCTCTGCTATTGTTCAATGTCGCCTCGTGCTGCTCTCTTCTACAAGCCGCCTTTGCATCTACTTAATGGCATTTAGTATATCGATGCACTCGCCAAATCCACTCAATTCAAGTGGCATGATTTTAGAGGTCTCAATGGTTTTCTGTCCTTCGTCTGTTTCCTCTGAACTGAATCGCAAACCCAGTTCTCTGCGATGCCAATCAGCTGGTAAAGTTGAAACACATGCCTTGCGGTTTCGTCCATTCCTTGCACTAATTCGCCACCCTGGTCCAGGCGAGAATGACAAGCATGTCAGAAACCGCATCACGACTCAGACATAGTCCTCTACTATTAGGACGGATACCACCGATTGTGAATAACCTCAGAGAGAGAGACACGTGACAGACAGTCGCCGTGGACTCGATGGGCTGAACGGCTTCTGTCTGCGCGAGAATGATGCTACGTGTTTATGCCGTCCCACTGCCTGTCTCTGGGACAGAGAGGCTGAGGGAGCAAAACTGCTTCATTTTTAACCGTCCCTTCCGTGTTGGATGCCTGCAGTCCCTCAGCTCAGGGCCGTGGGGATGACTCTCAGTGAGTGAAGGTTTCACTCGGATTCTCTTCATCTGGGACACTTGGGGCTCAGATGTTAACTGCTGCGCGATCGCAGCAAAGAAAGCGATGCCCACTTTGCAATAGACTTTCCGTAAGATTGCTGGGTGAAGACGATTTCTGAACACCAAGAACGCTGCACAACAATTTACCTGGGCGAAGAGTTCTCGGTGTCCATTTCTTTCTGTCCTGCCAGCACAGCATCTTTCTATCTCTCCGATAACAGACCCTTGGACAAAGTTCACAATCAAAGTTGTTCATGTTCCCCGCATTAATGTAACTGACACCTCTCACCCCAAGGGTTTCAGAGAGAGACAGAGAGAGAGAGCAGAAGATCGAATGGACTCTACCCGCCCCCACCCTACACCCCGTCCCACCCCCCAGAACAACGTCCAAGTAGAAATAAAATGGTTTAATTATCCACCAGTGGGGGTAGTCCAGTTCCTGGGGATGAGACAAATATCAGCGCCCCGGGGACAGAATGACAAGCAGATGTTCTGGAAACGCTTTGCTGCTTGCAATTCTTGCAGCAACGTGGTATGTACTTCATACTGAGCAAGTTTCAGCTGGCTCAGAGTCTCCGATGGACATTGCTGTGTTTGCCGCCAGCTCAGAGAGAGAACAATAGGAAGGACGTGGGAGTGAATAACGATCCGCGTGAGAGGGCGAATAACTGTTAATGGAGACTGTTAGCGGCTAACAATACGTAGTGTGTCATAGCAGACGAGGTGATAACAAGGAGTCGTTTGTGTGGTAGGGGTCAAGGACATGGGGGAGTTCAGGCCCTAAAGTTATGGAACTCGATATTGAAGACCGGAGGGCTGTAAGGTCTCCAAGTGGAAAATGAGGTGTTGTTCTTTCATCTGGAGCGAGAACACTGCTGCAAGCCTGAGACAGAGATGTTGGCCAGGGAACAGGGTGATGTGTTAAAGTGGCAGGCAACCGCAAGGCCAGGGCCTTTTTCCTGCGGGCAAAACCGGGATGTTCTGCGAAGCAGTCACCCAGTTTATGCTTCATGCTACATTGGGGAAATGACACTGTGAGCAGCGAATGCAGTGGACTAGGTTGTGGCAAAAGTGCTGCTTCACCTGGCAGGTATGTTTGAGCCCTTGGATATTCAGGAGGGAGCAGGTAAATGGGCAGGTGTTACACATTCGGCGGTTGCAGGGGAAAGTGCCTTGGCACTATGGGAGGTGGGTGTGGGGTGTTGCGAGTGAAGGAAGAGTGGAACCGAGGTGGAACCCCTGGCACAACGGGTGCGTGTTGGGACCATAACCCAGCTGAGAACGCATTCTCTCCTATTCATTCAATGTCGTCTTTAGCAGCTTTCCGGTATAACAGCGCTCTGTTCTGCACCTCGCCTTCTCATCTGCTTCCGAAAACAGCTTGGACATAAATATTTCCCAGTGATATACTGGCCCAATGTGCACAGTCGCGTTGATACACTATTGGAGGTTTGCGTGGTCTTCTCCTGTTCTCTGTATCCTTTGTTGAGGAGGGCAATGCTTGTCACTGGCCACTCGGGTGTCAGAGAAAAGTTTCGAAGCAAAATGGTTGAATTATCTGCCAGTGGAGAGAGCCCGGTTCCTGGGGACGGGGCAAACAGCAGCAGGGAGACTGAATGAGAAGCAGCTGTTCGGGAAACTCTTTGCCGCTTGCAATTCTCAGAGCAATCTCAAATGTATTTTATACTGAGCAAGTCTCAGGTCACGCAAGCGGTGTGGGTCGTCAGTGGCGCTCTGGCCCACTGGCTCGTTGGCTTAGGCGTATGATTCTCGCTTAGGGTCCTTTCCAGTGCCGACTTGCGAGAGGTCCCGGGTTCAAATCCCGGACGAGCCCGCGTTTTTTTAACTTGACAGGAAATAATGTTGTGAAAATGCTCCCACACCTGAAAGGATCCACAACGATTCGGCAGAATTTTAAAGTCACGAGGTAAAGAAGGAAAAGTGACATGAGGAAGAACGTTTTCGTTACAGGGAGTGGTTAGGGTCAGTAAGTCCCTGTCTGACACTGACAAAGAGGAAGATTCAATGGACACAAGAGGGAATTCGGTGGTCACGTTCAGATGTGCAGATTTACGCTGAGAAGGCGAGAGAATGAAACGAATAGAGACACACGTTTACTTAAGTGTAGAACCAGCAGAGCGAAGGTGGGCCGCATGGCCTCCGTCTGCGCTGTGACACATGTTGTGATTCAGTGTGAAATCACAGTTCGACCAACAGAATGTGGGAATTTAGAAATAAGTTTATATTTACACAGCCTCCATACGTCTGCGAAACAGCATATTACACGACAGCAGTGGAGGTCTTTGACATCAGGCTCGAAGGTGCCTGCCGCGTGCCAGACGAAAACCTGAAGTGTTCTGTGGAAGGTGCGCCGCGTGCGGCAGCAGAGTGGCGCAGCGGGAGCGTGCTGGGCCCATAACCCAGAGGTCGATGGATCGAAACCATCCTCTGCTATTGTTCAATGTCGCCTCGTGCTGCTCTCTTCTACAAGCCGCCTTTGCATCTACTTAATGGCATTTAGTATATCGATGCACTCGCCAAATCCACTCAATTCAAGTGGCGTGATTTTAGAGGTCTCAATGGTTTTCTGTCCTTCGTCTGTTTCCTCTGAACTGAATCGCAAACCCAGTTCTCTGCGATGCCAATCAGCTGGTAAAGTTGAAACACATGCCTTGCGGTTTCGTCCATTCCTTGCACTAATTCGCCACCCTGGTCCAGACGAGAATGACAAGCATGTCAGAAACCGCATCACGACTCAGACATAGTCCTCTACTATTAGGACGGATACCACCGATTGTGAATAACCTCAGAGAGAGAGACACGTGACAGACAGTCGCCGTGGACTCGATGGGCTGAACGGCTTCTGTCTGCGCGAGAATGATGCTACGTGTTTATGCCGTCCCACTGCCTGTCTCTGGGACAGAGAGGCTGAGGGAGCAAAACTGCTTCATTTTTAACCGTCCCTTCCGTGTTGGATGCCTGCAGTCCCTCAGCTCAGGGCCGTGGGGATGACTCTCAGTGAGTGAAGGTTTCACTCGGATTCTCTTCATCTGGGACACTTGGGCCTCAGATGTTAACTGCTGCGCGATCGCAGCAAAGAAAGCGATGCCCACTTTGCAATAGACTTTCCGTAAGATTGCTGGGTGAAGACGATTTCTGAACACCAAGAAGGCTGCACAACAATGTGAATTTACCTGGGCGAAGAGTTCTCGGTGTCCATTTCTTTCTGTCCTGCCAGCACAGCATCTTTCTATCTCTCCGATAACAGACCCTTGGACAAAGTTCACAATCAAAGTTGTTCATGTTCCCCGCATTAATGTAACTGACACCTCTCACCCCAAGGGTTTCAGAGAGAGACAGAGAGAGAGAGCAGAAGATCGAATGGACTCTACCCGCCCCCACCCTACACCCCGTCCCACCCCCCAGAACAACGTCCAAGTAGAAATAAATTTTTTTAATTATCCACCAGTGGAGGTAGTCCAGTTCCTGGGGATGAGACAAATATCAGCGCCCCGGGGACAGAATGACAAGCAGATGTTCTGGAAACGCTTTGCTGCTTGCAATTCTTGCAGCAACGTGGTATGTACTTCACACTGAGCAAGTTTCAGCTGGCTCAGAGTCTCCGATGTACATTGCTGTGTTTGCCGCCAGCTCAGAGAGAGAACAATAGGAAGGACGTGGGAGTGAATAACGATCCGCGTGAGAGGGCGAATAACTGTTAATGGAGACTGTTAGCGGCTAACAATACGTAGTGTGTCATAGCAGACGAGGTGATAACAAGGAGTCGTTTGTGTGGTAGGGGTCAAGGACATGGGGGAGTTCAGGCCCTAAAGTTATGGAACTCGATATTGAAGACCGGAGGGCTGTAAGGTCTCCAAGTGGAAAATGAGGTGTTGTTCTTTCATCTGGAGCGAGAACACTGCTGCAAGCCTGAGACAGAGATGTTGGCCAGGGAACAGGGTGATGTGTTAAAGTGGCAGGCAACCGCAAGGCCAGGGCCTTTTTCCTGCGGGCAAAACCGGGATGTTCTGCGAAGCAGTCACCCAGTTTATGCTTCATGCTACATTGGGGAAATGACACTGTGAGCAGCGAATGCAGCGGACTAGGTTGTGGCAAAAGTGCTGCTTCACCTGGCAGGTATGTTTGAGCCCTTGGATATTCAGGAGGGAGCAGGTAAATGGGCAGGTGTTACACATTCGGCGGTTGCAGGGGAAAGTGCCTTGGCACTATGGGAGGTGGGTGTGGGGTGTTGCGAGTGAAGGAAGAGTGGAACCGAGGTGGAACCCCTGGCACAACGGGTGCGTGTTGGGACCATAACCCAGCTGAGAACGCATTCTCTCCTATTCATTCAATGTCGTCTTTAGCAGCTTTCCGGTATAACAGCGCTCTGTTCTGCACCTCGCCTTCTCATCTGCTTCCGAAAACAGCTTGGACATAAGTATTTCCAAGTGATATACTGGCCCAATGTGCACAGTCGCGTTGATACACTCGTGGAGGTTTGCGTGGTCTTCTCCTGTTCTCTGTATCCTATGTTGAGGAGGGCAATGCTTGTGACTGGCCACTCGGGTGTCAGAGAAAAGTTTCGAAGCAAAATGGTTGAATTATCTGCCAGTGGAGAGAGCCCGGTTCCTGGGGACGGGGCAAACAGCAGCAGGGAGACTGAATGAGAAGCAGCTGTTCGGGAAACTCTTTGCCGCTTGCAATTCTCAGAGCAATCTCAAATGTATTTTATACTGAGCAAGTCTCAGGTCACGCAAGCGGTGTGGGTCGTCAGTAGCGCTCTGACCCACTGGCTCGTTGGTCTAGGCGTGTGATTCTCGCTTAGGGTCCTTTCCAGTGCCGAGTTGCGAGAGGTCCCGGGTTCAAATCCCGGACGAGCCCGCGTTTTTTTAACTTGACTTGTGCAAAACTGCCTGATTAATTTTCTCAAAAAACGCCTTCGTGAAACGAGGTTGGGCTGTCTGGAGTACGAATGAGGCAGAAGACAGGGAAGTGAAATGGTTGGAGATTGTGTTCAACAGGTTGACGTGAGTGGTGCGGTGTTTGAGGAATGTCAGCAATCAAGGTAGATTGGAAAATTGGAACAACTCTCCTCGGAGAAGCGAACTTTTCCAAGTCATGAGGGATCTAGAAACAGGAAATAATGTTGTGAAAATGCTCCCACACCTGAAAGGATCCACAACGATTCGGCAGAATTTTAAAGTCACGAGGTAAAGAAGGAAAAGTGACATGAGGAAGAACGTTTTCGTTACAGGGAGTGGTTAGGGTCAGTAAGTCCCTGTCTGACACTGACAAAGAGGAAGATTCAATGGACACAAGAGGGAATTCGGTGGTCACGTTCAGATGTGCAGATTTACGCTGAGAAGGCGAGAGAATGAAACGAATAGAGACACACGTTTACTTAAGTGTAGAACCAGCAGAGCGAAGGTGGGCCGCATGGCCTCCGTCTGCGCTGTGACACATGTTGTGATTCAGTGTGAAATCACAGTTCGACCAACAGAGTGTGGGAATTTAGAAATAAGTTTATATTTACACAGCCTCCATACGTCTGCGAAACAGCATATTACACGACAGCAGTGGAGGTCTTTGACATCAGGCTCGAAGGTGCCTGCCGCGTGCCAGACGAAAACCTGAAGTGTTCTGTGGAAGGTGCGCCGCGTGCGGCAGCAGAGTGGCGCAGCGGGAGCGTGCTGGGCCCATAACCCAGAGGTCGATGGATCGAAACCATCCTCTGCTATTGTTCAATGTCGCCTCGTGCTGCTCTCTTCTACAAGCCGCCTTTGCATCTACTTAATGGCATTTAGTATATCGATGCACTCGCCAAATCCACTCAATTCAAGTGGCGTGATTTTAGAGGTCTCAATGGTTTTCTGTCCTTCGTCTGTTTCCTCTGAACTGAATCGCAAACCCAGTTCTCTGCGATGCCAATCAGCTGGTAAAGTTGAAACACATGCCTTGCGGTTTCGTCCATTCCTTGCACTAATTCGCCACCCTGGTCCAGACGAGAATGACAAGCATGTCAGAAACCGCATCACGACTCAGACATAGTCCTCTACTATTAGGACGGATACCACCGATTGTGAATAACCTCAGAGAGAGAGACACGTGACAGACAGTCGCCGTGGACTCGATGGGCTGAACGGCTTCTGTCTGCGCGAGAATGATGCTACGTGTTTATGCCGTCCCACTGCCTGTCTCTGGGACAGAGAGGCTGAGGGAGCAAAACTGCTTCATTTTTAACCGTCCCTTCCGTGTTGGATGCCTGCAGTCCCTCAGCTCAGGGCCGTGGGGATGACTCTCAGTGAGTGAAGGTTTCACTCGGATTCTCTTCATCTGGGACACTTGGGCCTCAGATGTTAACTGCTGCGCGATCGCAGCAAAGAAAGCGATGCCCACTTTGCAATAGACTTTCCGTAAGATTGCTGGGTGAAGACGATTTCTGAACACCAAGAAGGCTGCACAACAATGTGAATTTACCTGGGCGAAGAGTTCTCGGTGTCCATTTCTTTCTGTCCTGCCAGCACAGCATCTTTCTATCTCTCCGATAACAGACCCTTGGACAAAGTTCACAATCAAAGTTGTTCATGTTCCCCGCATTAATGTAACTGACACCTCTCACCCCAAGGGTTTCAGAGAGAGACAGAGAGAGAGAGCAGAAGATCGAATGGACTCTACCCGCCCCCACCCTACACCCCGTCCCACCCCCCAGAACAACGTCCAAGTAGAAATAAATTTTTTTAATTATCCACCAGTGGAGGTAGTCCAGTTCCTGGGGATGAGACAAATATCAGCGCCCCGGGGACAGAATGACAAGCAGATGTTCTGGAAACGCTTTGCTGCTTGCAATTCTTGCAGCAACGTGGTATGTACTTCACACTGAGCAAGTTTCAGCTGGCTCAGAGTCTCCGATGTACATTGCTGTGTTTGCCGCCAGCTCAGAGAGAGAACAATAGGAAGGACGTGGGAGTGAATAACGATCCGCGTGAGAGGGCGAATAACTGTTAATGGAGACTGTTAGCGGCTAACAATACGTAGTGTGTCATAGCAGACGAGGTGATAACAAGGAGTCGTTTGTGTGGTAGGGGTCAAGGACATGGGGGAGTTCAGGCCCTAAAGTTATGGAACTCGATATTGAAGACCGGAGGGCTGTAAGGTCTCCAAGTGGAAAATGAGGTGTTGTTCTTTCATCTGGAGCGAGAACACTGCTGCAAGCCTGAGACAGAGATGTTGGCCAGGGAACAGGGTGATGTGTTAAAGTGGCAGGCAACCGCAAGGCCAGGGCCTTTTTCCTGCGGGCAAAACCGGGATGTTCTGCGAAGCAGTCACCCAGTTTATGCTTCATGCTACATTGGGGAAATGACACTGTGAGCAGCGAATGCAGCGGACTAGGTTGTGGCAAAAGTGCTGCTTCACCTGGCAGGTATGTTTGAGCCCTTGGATATTCAGGAGGGAGCAGGTAAATGGGCAGGTGTTACACATTCGGCGGTTGCAGGGGAAAGTGCCTTGGCACTATGGGAGGTGGGTGTGGGGTGTTGCGAGTGAAGGAAGAGTGGAACCGAGGTGGAACCCCTGGCACAACGGGTGCGTGTTGGGACCATAACCCAGCTGAGAACGCATTCTCTCCTATTCATTCAATGTCGTCTTTAGCAGCTTTCCGGTATAACAGCGCTCTGTTCTGCACCTCGCCTTCTCATCTGCTTCCGAAAACAGCTTGGACATAAGTATTTCCAAGTGATATACTGGCCCAATGTGCACAGTCGCGTTGATACACTCGTGGAGGTTTGCGTGGTCTTCTCCTGTTCTCTGTATCCTATGTTGAGGAGGGCAATGCTTGTGACTGGCCACTCGGGTGTCAGAGAAAAGTTTCGAAGCAAAATGGTTGAATTATCTGCCAGTGGAGAGAGCCCGGTTCCTGGGGACGGGGCAAACAGCAGCAGGGAGACTGAATGAGAAGCAGCTGTTCGGGAAACTCTTTGCCGCTTGCAATTCTCAGAGCAATCTCAAATGTATTTTATACTGAGCAAGTCTCAGGTCACGCAAGCGGTGTGGGTCGTCAGTAGCGCTCTGACCCACTGGCTCGTTGGTCTAGGCGTGTGATTCTCGCTTAGGGTCCTTTCCAGTGCCGAGTTGCGAGAGGTCCCGGGTTCAAATCCCGGACGAGCCCGCGTTTTTTTAACTTGACTTGTGCAAAACTGCCTGATTAATTTTCTCAAAAAACGCCTTCGTGAAACGAGGTTGGGCTGTCTGGAGTACGAATGAGGCAGAAGACAGGGAAGTGAAATGGTTGGAGATTGTGTTCAACAGGTTGACGTGAGTGGTGCGGTGTTTGAGGAATGTCAGCAATCAAGGTAGATTGGAAAATTGGAACAACTCTCCTCGGAGAAGCGAACTTTTCCAAGTCATGAGGGATCTAGAAACAGGAAATAATGTTGTGAAAATGCTCCCACACCTGAAAGGATCCACAACGATTCGGCAGAATTTTAAAGTCACGAGGTAAAGAAGGAAAAGTGACATGAGGAAGAACGTTTTCGTTACAGGGAGTGGTTAGGGTCAGTAAGTCCCTGTCTGACACTGACAAAGAGGAAGATTCAATGGACACAAGAGGGAATTCGGTGGTCACGTTCAGATGTGCAGATTTACGCTGAGAAGGCGAGAGAATGAAACGAATAGAGACACACGTTTACTTAAGTGTAGAACCAGCAGAGCGAAGGTGGGCCGCATGGCCTCCGTCTGCGCTGTGACACATGTTGTGATTCAGTGTGAAATCACAGTTCGACCAACAGAGTGTGGGAATTTAGAAATAAGTTTATATTTACACAGCCTCCATACGTCTGCGAAACAGCATATTACACGACAGCAGTGGAGGTCTTTGACATCAGGCTCGAAGGTGCCTGCCGCGTGCCAGACGAAAACCTGAAGTGTTCTGTGGAAGGTGCGCCGCGTGCGGCAGCAGCGTGGCGCAGCGGGAGCGTGCTGGGCCCATAACCCAGAGGTCGATGGATCGAAACCATCCTCTGCTATTGTTCAATGTCGCCTCGTGCTGCTCTCTTCTACAAGCCGACTTTGCATCCACTCAATTCAAGTGGCATGATTTTAGAGGTCTCAATGGTTTTCTGTCCTTCGTCTGTTTCCTCTGAACTGAATCGCAAACCCAGTTCTCTGCGATGCCAATCAGCTGGTAAAGTTGAAACACATGCCTTGCGGTTTCGTCCATTCCTTGCACTAATTCGCCACCCTGGTCCAGACGAGAATGACAAGCATGTCAGAAACCGCATCACGACTCAGACATAGTCCCCTACTATTAGGACGGATACCACCGATTGTGAATAACCTCAGAGAGAGAGACAAGTGACAGACAGTCGCCGTGGACTCGATGGGCTGAACGGCTTCTGTCTGCGCGAGAATGATGCTACGTGTTTATGCCGTCCCACTGCCTGTCTCTGGGACAGAGAGGCTGAGGGAGCAAAACTGCTTCATTTTTAACCGTCCCTTCCGTGTTGGATGCCTGCAGTCCCTCAGCTCAGGGCCGTAGGGATGACTCTCAGTGAGTGAAGGTTTCACTCGGATTCTCTTCATCTGGGACACTTGGGGCTCAGATGTTAACTGCTGCGCGATCGCAGCAAAGAAAGCGATGCCCACTTTGCAATAGACTTTCCGTAAGATTGCTGGGTGAAGACGATTTCTGAACACCAAGGAGGCTGCACAACAATGTGAATTTACCTGAGCGAAGAGTCCTCGGTGTCCATTTCTTTCTGTCCTGCCAGCACAGCATCTTTCTATCTCTCCGATAACAGACCCTTGGACAAAGTTCACAATCAAAGTTGTTTATGTTCCCCGCATTAATGTAACTGACACCTCTCACCCCAAGGGTTTCAGAGAGAGAGAGAGAGAGAGCAGAAGAGCGAATGGACTCTACCCGCCCCCCACCCTACACCCCGTCCCACCCCCCAGAACAACGTGCAAGTAGAAATAAAATGGTTTAATTATCCACCAGTGGAGATAGTCCAGTTCCTGGGGATGAGACAAAGTGGCCATTCTGCCCCGGGGACAGAATGACAAGCAGATGTTCTGGAAACGCTTTGCTGCTTGCAATTCTTGGAGCAATGTGGAATGTACTTCACACTGAGCAAGTTTCAGCTGGCTCAGAGTCTCCGATGTACATTGCTGTGTTTGCCGCCAGCTCACAGAGAGAACAATAGGAAGGACGTGGGAGTGAATAACGATCCGCGTGCGAGGGCGAATAACTGTTAATGGAGACTGTTGGCGGCTAACAATACGTAGTGTGTCATAGCAGACGAGGTGATAACAAGGAGTCGTTTGTGTGGTAGGGGTCAAGGACATGGGGGAGTTCAGGCCCTAAAGTTATGGAACTCGATATTGAAGACCGGAGGGCTGTAAGGTCTCCAAGTGGAAAATGAGGTGTTGTTCTTTCATCTGGAGCTAGAACACTGCTGCAAGCCTGAGACAGAGATGTTGGCCAGGGAACAGGGTGATGTGTTAAAGTGGCAGGCAACCGCAAGGTCAGGGCCTTTTTTCCGCGGGCAGAACCGGGATGTTCTGCGAAGCAGTCACCCAGTTTATGCTTCATGCTACATTGGGGAAACGACACTGTGAGCAGCGAATGCAGTGGACTAGGTTGTGACAAAAGTGCTGCTTCACCTGGCAGGTATGTTTGAGCCCTTGGATATTCAGGAGGGAGCAGGTAAATGGGCAGGTGTTACACATTCGGCGGTTGCAGGGGAAAGTGCCTTGGCACGAAGGGAGGTGGGTGTGGGGTGTTGCGAGTGAAGGAAGAGTGGAACCGAGGTGGAACCCCTGGCACAACGGGTGCGTGTTGGGACCATAACCCAGCGGAGAAAGCATTCTCTCCTATTCACTCAATGTCGTCTTTAGCAGCTTTCCGGTATAACAGCGCTCTGTTCTGCACCTCGCCTTCTAATATGCTTCCGAAAAAAGCTTGGACATAAATATTTCCCAGCGATATACTGGCCCAATGTTGAATTATCTGCCAGTGGAGAGAGCCCGGTTCCTGGGGACGGGACAAACAGCAGCAGGGAGACTGAATGAGAAGCAGTTGTTCAGGAAACTCTTTGCCGCTTGCAATTCTCAGAGCAATCTCAAATGTATTTCATACTGAGCAAGTCTAAGGTCGCGCAAGCGGTGTGGGGCGATAGCAGCGTGCCGGCTCTTTGGCTCGTTGGTCTAGGCATATGTTTCTCGCTTAGGGTCCTTTACTATGCCGAATTGCGAGAGGTCCCGGGTTCAAATCGCGGGCGAGTCCGCGTTTTTAACTTGACTTGTGCAAAACTGCCTGATTAATTTTCTCAAAAAACGCCTTCGTGAAACGAGGTTGGGCTGTCTGGAGTACGAATGAGGCGGAAAACAGGGAAGTGAAATGGTTGGAGATAGTGTTCAACAGGTTGACGTGAGTGGTGCAGTGTTTGAGGAATGTCAGCAATCAAGGTAGATTGGAAAATTGGGACAGCTCTCCTCGGAGAACCGAACTTTTCCAAGTCATGAGGGACCCAGAAACAGGAAATAATGTTGTGAAAATGCTCCCACACCTGAAAGGATCCTCAACGATTCGGCAAGTGGAAAATGAGGTGTTGTTCTTTCATCTGGAGCTAGAACACTGCTCCAAGCCTGAAACAGAGATGTTGGCCAGGGAACAGGGTGATGTGTTAAAGTGTCAGGCAACCGCAAGGTCAGGGCCTTTTTAGTGAAACTGACACCTCTTACCCAAGTGATTCAGAGAGAGGGAGACAGCAGAAGAGCAGGTGATTGGATTCAGCGCTGAACAGGTTGTCGTGAATTGTGCCGTGTATGAGGAATGTCAATAATGAAGGCAGATTGGAAAGTTGGGACAGCTCTCCTTGGAGACAGAAGTTTGAAATCTGGCCCAGTTGACATTTTCCAAGACATGAGGGGTTTAGACAGAGAAAATAATATAGTGAAAATGGTACCACGCCTGAAAGGATCGCTAACAATTAGGCAGAGTCTCGAGGAGAGGAAGTAAAAATAACATTTTGAAGAACGTTTTCGTGCAGAGAGTAGTTAGGGTCAGATTTACACAGTTGCGCTGGCACCATGTGGAGCTCTGAGTTGTCTTGTCCTGTTCTGTCGGTGTGATCTGATCTCAAGTGTGAAACCTCTTCCCTCAGATGGTGAAGTCGAAACACATGACTTGCTTTTCTTTGTCCATTTCCTGCGGTAAAGAAACAGACGCCCGTGTAACAAAATACTTTCTGCAGGATTGCTGTGTCAAGGCAAATTCTGAACACCAAACAGGCTGCACAAGCAGGCACTCATATCAATTTACCTGAGGGAAGAGTCTCCGGTGTCCGTTTCTGTCTGTCCCGATAGCACATCACCTTGCCATTTCTTCGATAACAGACCTTTGGAACAAGTTCAAAGTTGCCATTTGATGCATTCGTGTCAATGACGTCTCCTACCCCAAGTGATAGTGAGAGAGAGCAGAAGAGCGAATGGGCTCTGCCTTCCACCAGCACAGCTTGCAAATAGAAACAAAATGGTTCAATTATCCGCGAGTGGAGAGAGCCCGGTCCCTGGGGAAGGGACAAACAGCAGTGTTCAGGGAGCAGGAGACAGACTGAGAAGCAGATGTTCTTGAAACTCGTGGCGGCTTGAAATTCTGGGAGCAATGTACAATGTATTTCGTACTGAGCAAGTCTCAGCGGCTTCTGGAGCTGGTTGCGCCCATGGCATGTGGCTCGTTGGTCTCAGGTTATGAACAGGTTGACGTGAATGGTGCCGTGCCTGAGGAGTGTCAGTTCTGAAGGTAGATTGGAAAGTTTGGACAGATCTCCTTGGACCTGTAGTTGCTGTGGAGGAGGATCATAAGACACAGAATATAGAATAAAAGATTATAGTGTCATGTAACATAAATGATATATTGAAGAAACCTAGATTGCTGTTGAGTCTTTCATCTTTTAAAACGGGTTGTAGATTTCAGTTCATTAATCTGTAAATCCCAGAACTTTTTAAAAATCACATTCTCCAGGTAATTTAAGGTTCTATAAAAGGAGGTGACACCTCAGGTCAGACAATGCATGAAAGCTGTGAGGGTAGGGTCTATCTGTATCCTAATCTTGAGTGAGACTGGTTCTATTTCCAAATATATAATCCTGCAAACGCAGATTCACCCCAAAGACTTCTGTATGTGAGTGCATGCATGAGAGAGAGCGTGTGTGTGCGTGTGCATGCTGGGTACAGTGTGTGTGTGTGTGTGTGTGTGTGTGTGTGTGTGAGAGAGAGAGAGAGAGAGAGAGATGGAATATAAGCATGTGAGATGGTGTGTGCGTAGGTTTGAGTGTGGGGATGTATTACTGTGTGTCTGAGAGAGAGCATGTCTATCAGAGAGGATCTGCACGAGCGTGTGAGTATGTAAGAGAGTGTGCTTGTGTGTGTGAGAGTGTATTGTGTTGCTGGGTCTCCTGTAGTGTGATGTGAACCCAGGGTCTCGGCTGAGGCCATCCTCATGTGTTCTAAACTTGGCTATCAGCCTCTGCTCGGCCACTAGATCAAAGAGGGCTGAGGCACAAGAAAGGACGGGCGGGGGCACTGGTGGTGGTGAAGAAGGGAGAGATATGGAGAGGAGACAGAGATTGGGGAGTAGAGAATGACTGGGGTTCAGAGGGTTGGGGAGAGAATCGGGGTGCAGTGTGAAGAAGGGAGAAAGGGCGGGGCAGTGGGTGGGGAGAAAATGGACAAGGGGCAGAATGGGAAGCGAGAGACAGCACAAATCCCACCTTCCCCAGGACTGGTGTCAGTGTCCCACGAACTGGAACCCACTCATCCCACAGCAGATTTGGGGTAACCATTTCTCAATATAAGCATGGCTAAGGCATATCATCCCTGCAGGCCATTCACACCGACCTTCCCAGCAGCATCCCACCCAGACCCACCCAGACGCTGCAGCCATGCAGTTCCCCATGGCTATTTTCTGATGAAGGGTTTTGCCCAAAACTTCGATTCTCCTGCTCCTCAGATGCTGCCTGACCTGCTGTGCTTTTCCAGCACACACTCTCGACCCTAATATCCAGCATCTGCAGTCCTCACTTTCGCCCTGTAAGGGGTGAATATTATATTCCGAGTCTTTTAAATCTTTTAAAATCTTTTCCCCCTCACCCTAAACCTATACCCTGTAGTTTTGCAATACCTCTACCCTGGGGAAACGACAGGGTAGAGCCAGACAAAATGCAAAAGGAATAACATGTCTGGGCACAGGGGAAAAACATTTCGACAAAATTTGCTTTGGTATTTTTCTCTCGTATTCGCATTTGGACACTTAAAATTTGTCATGATGTGGAGGTGCCCGTGTTGGACTGGGGTGTACGAAGTTAAAAATCACACAACACCAGGTTACAGTCCAATAGACTTGTTTGGAAGCACTAGCTTTCGGAGCGCTGCTCCTTCATCAGGCGGTTGTGGAGTATACGATCATAAATTCTGTGTCTTACGATCTTATACTCCACAACCACCTGATGGAGGAGCAGCGCTGTGAAAGCTAGTGCTTCCAAGCAAGCAGATTGGACTGTAACCTGGTGTTTTGTGATTTTTAACTTTAAAATTTGTAACAAATTCCTGCACACTGAGCATGCTCCGCGGTGTCAGCAAGTACTGCGCATGACCGCCAGTGTCAGCAAAGCACTGCGCATATTCCTTGGTGCCCGCAGAAACTGCGTGTCAGCTCCTTTCCATGGACCAATGGAGAACCTTGGAGGACCGGAAGGAGACTGGTCCTCCTGCCAACCAGAGCCGGCCATTGTCGAAATGTGGAGGTTGGACCGTGAGCTCTGAAGCTGCTGCTGCTCCTTTCTATGTGAACTTCACCCCAGACTGTAACTTCCTTCCTCTGTCTAACTTTCGTGAGTACAACAGTCTGTTTCTCACCACTGTTTCCATTTTTTGTTTCATTCTGGGGTTCAATTGTTAACTTGCAGCAACTGAAAGGAAAGAGTGAATCGGGGGGCGGCGGGGGGACAGACTCTGGAAAAGTTGATCCAGGTCTGTGTCTCAGTTTGCAAACACATGGCAAATGCAGTGACACAATCTATAGCCTTTGATGTTTTAAAAAAAAACGCAGAGAGGAGGCGCATTGTTTAAATGGTGATATGTTGAGATGTGATGAAAGTGAGATGATGGAGATCAGAGTTGAATATTGTGGAGCTGAAAAAGCACAGCAGGTTAAGCAGCAACTGAGGAGGAGGAGAGTCAATGTTTTGGGCACGAGCCCTTCATCAGGAATGATGTGTGGATGGACAAAGGGGCCTCAGCGTCCTTCTACACCAGTCACTGCCAGTTGTCAGACAGGAGCAGCAAGCAATCAGCAAGGCAAGTGGTATATTAGCAAGAGAAGCTTCGAAATCCTCATTTCCCCTTCCCCCACCTCATCCTAGTTTCTAACCTCCAGCAACACTGTCCCCTTGACTTGTCCGACCTGCCTAGCTCCTTTTCCACCTATCCACTCCACCCTCTCCTCCCTGACCTATCACTTTCATCTCCTCCCCCATTGACCTATTGTACTCTATGCTACTCTATCCCCACCCCCACCCTCCTCTAGCTTATCTCTCCACGCTTCAGGCTCTCTGCCTTTATTCCTGATGAAGGGCCTTTGCCCGAAATGTCGATTTCGAAGCTCCTCGGATGCTGCCTGAATTGCTGTGCTCTTCCAGCACCACTGATCCAGAATCTGGTTTCCAGCATCTGCAGTCATTGTTTTTATCCTATTAGCAAGAGAAGTTGAGTTCAGAAGTGGGGATGTCTTCCTGCAGTTAGGTCAATCATTGAATGTATTCAAGGCTGAGTTCATTTGACTTTGAAGAACAAAGAAGTGGGGGAAGGTAAGAAAATGGTTTTAAGACCAGTATAGAACAGTTACAGTCATACAGCACAGAAACAGACCGTTAAGCCCAAGTAGTCCATGCTGACTGTGTTCTGAAACTAAACTAGTCCCACCTGCCAGTGTTTGGCCCAGACTCTCTGAACCTTTCCTATTACAATTGGAACATTTAAGAGGCATTTGGATGGGTATATGAATAGGAAGGTTTGGAGGGATTTGGGCCGGGTGCTGGCAGGTGGGACTAGATTGGTTTGGGATATCTGGTCAGCATGGACGGGTTGGACCGAAGGGTCTATTTCCATGCTCTACATTTCTATTACTTATCCAAATGTCTTTTAAACACTGTAACTGTACCTGCATCCATCACCTCCTCTTGACATTAATACCACATGAGAACTATTCTCTGTCTTAAAATAAAAAGGTGCCCCTCATGTCTTTTTAAAATATTTCTCCTCTCATCTTCAAAGTTTGCTCCCTAACCTTGAAACACCCATCCCAGGGAAAGAATGCCTGCTATTCACCTCATCGATACCCCTGAAGATTTTATAAATCCTCTCTAAGGTCATCTCTCAACCTCCGATGCTGCAGTGAAAAAAATCCCACCCTGTCCACCTAGATGCCGGTATATTTATATCCAGTTATGAACTGTTCAATGCTGGTGCTGACTGGAAAGACCAAATGACCTATTCCTGCTCCCAATTCTCTCACCCTGTGTCCAGGACAGCAAGAGACCATATGACATAGGTGCAGAAATTAGGCCATTCAGCCCATCAGATCTACTCCACCATTCAATCACAACTGATACGTTTCTCAACCCCATTTTGAAATTTTGATTTTGGAAAGGCAGATCAGGGAAGGGTCTGCGAAGTTAATGGGGAGTGTTGTTGACCAAAGATACCTTGGAGTGCCGGTTCATAGTTTCTTGAAAGTGGAGTCACAGGTAGACAGGATAGTGAAGGAGGTGTTTGGTATGCTTGCCTTTATAGGTCAGTGCATTTCAGTACAGATTTTGGGAGGTCATGTTGCCCCTGTACTGGACATTGATTCAGCCACTTTTGGAATACTGCATTCAGTTCTTGTTACCCTGCTACAGGAAAAGTGTTGTGAACCTTTAAAAGGGTTTGGCAAAGATTAACAAGGTTGGAGGTTTGATCTATAGGGAGAGGCTGAATAGGCCGGGGCTGTTTTCCCTGGAGCATTGAAGGCTGAGGGGTGACTTTATAGAAGTTCATATGGAACATGGATAGGGTGAATAGCCAAAAACATTTCCACATAGTAGGGAAGTCCAAAACTAGAGGGCATAGATTTGAGGTGAGAGGGGAAAGATTTAAATGGAACCATATGGACAACTTTCTCACACAGAGAGTGATGCAAGCATGGAATGAGCTGCCAGAGGACGTGGTGGAGGCTGGTATAATTACAGCATTTTAAATGGCATCTGGTAACAGGGTGAATTGAGAGGGATATAGGCTAAGTGCTGACAAATGTGACTATGTTAATTTGGGATATCTGGTCAGCACAGACAATTTGGACTGAAGGAAAGCAGAAGTATTGTTGTGAAGACTGGACTTTCAAAGCAGCTTCCAAAGATATTTTGTCCTGACGCTGGGAGTAGAACTACAATGAAATCTTTCATTTGAGAGACGGCAACTGAGTAAGTGAGGATATCCAGGATTTTGACGGAATGTGGGAATTTGTTGCAATGTGGGGTTGAAGTGTTTTAAGTAAAGTGTCCTGAGTGGGAAGCCTAGTGAAGTGTTTCGGTGGATTTTTGTTTTAAACTGCTCATTTCTTTCAGCCCCCAACAATGTACTTCCAATGCTGTGCATCAGAAGGAGTGGTGAATCAGTAACTGGTATCATCAGAAGCCTTACGGTTTTCAGTATTGCAGGTATTGCATTGTTGCATCAGCATTGTGAAGGTTATCGGCAGCAGTGGGAGGTGTGGGCTGTATTCACTGAAAGCGATGAAGCAGTTAGATAACACACATATGAGAGGGCAGGGTGGGACTTGTCTTTCAATTTGCAGAAGTTGGGAGATTCTGGGAGTTGTGGTTCTGGGCAAACACACCTGCAGTAAATCATAGAAGCCCTACAGTGTGGAAGGAGGCCATTTTACCCATCAATCCACACTGACCCATCAAACAGCTTCCCACCCAGACTCACCCTATCTCGTCGTTTCTGCTGGTGGGTTAGACTAGGTAACAAGATTAGGGGTAGGTTTAAGGCAGAGGAGGAGGGACTACATTTCCTGGAGAGTGGTGAATCTATGGAATTCTTTGCCCAAGGAAGCAATAGAAGCAGGCATATTCAAGACACAGTTCGATGGGATTTTGGATTGTAGGTGAATTTAGGGTAGTCAGGATAATGCAGGTAAGAGAAGCTGAGATGATGGATGGATCAGCCATAATCTTAAAGAATGGCGGAGTAGGCTTGATGGGCCAAATGGCCTCTTTCTGCACTGCAGGGATTTTATGAGTACTTCATATGGTGTGTATCTGATATTCGCTGTTGTACAAGCTGCATGGCTATGATTTTTCACCTTCTAACATAGTAATGGAATTACATCCTGTATTTCTTGTATTCATTTTTATTTTAACAGGTCAGCAGGAAGTCTTTCAGCAACTTTACTGGCTTTCTTTCCTAAAGCAGCCTTGACATTTCATTTTCATATCCTTCATTCAGCTCCATTCCCAGCACCTTTGTAGGAAGGTTGTTCCAGGTCATTGTCACCTAAATGAAGTTTTCCTCTTTATATACTTAATGCTATCTGGCTGAATGAGAGTTTTCAGGTTTCTGTGTCATGAATAATATATGATCAGCAGGTATCTGGCAATCTAAGGAATTGTCACCGATGTTATGTTCATTTGACTGTACTGACCGTGACTTATTTCATGGTTTTATTTGCAGGAAGACATGGGGAAAGAAATCTGAAACCAAAAGATACATCAGCTTCTGACAGTCATTTGATTCATTGGGACTTGAATATCAGCAGCTATTCCAGTCGAGAAGAAATGTTTGCTTCTGTCTGCTTGGATACTGGTGTGGCAGGAAGAATACTGATACACCCGAATGAGGGAGATTCAGTGCGGTGACTGTGAAAAGTACAGGACTTCACACCATTTACTCAGCTTGGAGGATCAAAGAGACCGTTCACTTGCTCACTGTGCGGGAAGGGCTTCACCTACTCCTCCCACCTGCAGAGACATCAGTGAGTTCACCTCCCATCGCAGGGGGGTTGAAGGAGCTTCGGCCGAGTGCCATTATCGACTGCATTAATAACCCAGTTCTGGGGACTCCCGGGTTTGAATCTCACCATAGCAGATGGCGGATTTGGAGTTCAGTCAGAAATCTGGAGTTCAGAATCTCATTATGAAACCATTTTCGGGGAACAAACACCCCAATCTGATTCACTCATGCTTTAGGGGAGGAAACTGCCGTTGTTGGAAAGGATTCACTCAGTCGTCCCAGCTGCATCCTTTCCCTGGTCTGGCCTATATGTGACTCCAGACCACAGCAGTGTGGTTGATTCTTGACAGCCCATCTGCTAATGTGCGGGGGGAGTCTTACTTACATACAGGCAATGGGTTGCAATTGCTGAGTGAAGCAATACTTCCTCCAGGCTAAGGCTGCACCAAGGAACGAATTACAAAGGGACAACTCAGCTGACCAAGAGAGACGAAAGTGGGATATGTGTGTGTGTGTGTGTGTGTGTGTGTGTGTGTGTGTGTGTGTGTGTGTGTGTGTGTGTGTGTGTTTAAAAAAAACGCTACTTTTTGTGCACCTTTTTGCTGGGACGATCTGAAGCTGCAACAAAGTTGGGTCCCAACAAAAGTTATCTGAACTTACCGTCGGACTCAGACATTGAAGGCTATGAGATCCAACAGGTTTTTCTTTTAAAGCTCCTAATTTTTTATTCTCCGGCGCGAGGTTTCCAATGTCTTATATCAGAAGGAGCAGTCAATGTGTAGCTCGTATTATTAGAATTGTACATTTTTCAGGACTGATGGTTCATTGTTTCCTCAGCATTGTAAAGTTTACTGGCAGCAGTGGGAGGGGTGGGCTGTTTTCACTAGAAACATAGTTAAAAATCCAGTTATAGTCCAACAGGTTTATTTGGAAGTACTAGCTTTCGGAGTGTTGCTCCTTCGTCAGGTAGCTGTACAGCAGGATCATAAGACACAGAATTTGTAGCAAATTGATACATTGAACAAATCTCGACTGCTTTTAAGTGTTTCATCTTTAGAATGGGTTGCAGGTTTCAGTTCATTAGTATGTAAATCCCAAAACTTCTTTTAAGTCACAGTCTCGAGATAACTTCAGGTTTTACAAAGAGGTGCCATCTCAGCTCAGACAATGCATGAAAGATGTGAGGTTCGAGTCTGTCTTGAGTCAAAGTAGGAATTTATAAAATATTACATGGATTGACTGTCTGCAGATTGTGCACTTTTTGAGCAAAATAGAATGTATCTACAAACATAATTCTGCAAATGCAAATTCACCCCATAGTCTTATCTATGTGTGCATGCATGAGAGTGAGTGAGTGTGTGCATATACGTGAGTCTGGTGAGAGAGTGTGTGTTTGCGTGTGTGCATGCTTGGTAAAGTGAGAGTGTGCAGGAGTATAAGTCTGTGAGAGGATGTGTGTGTGGGTGAGAGTGTGGGTGGGTACATGTGTGTGCATCTGAGAGAGCGGGTATATCTGAGAGAGTGGCTGCGTGAGTATTTGAGAATGTATGGCTGTGTGTGAGAGACAGAGAGACAGAATGTGTACAGTGTAGTGAGGTCACCTGTAATGTAACATGAACCCAAGGTCCTGGTGGAGGCCATCCTCATGGGTTCCAAACTTGGCTATCAGTCTCTGCCCGGCCACGAGAAATGATGAAGCAGTTACACAATAGACACTGGAGAGGGCAGGGTGAGACTTGTCTTTCAATTTGCAAAAGGTGGAAGGCTCTGGATGATGTGATCCATGGGAAACACAACTTGGAAGACCTTCGGCTCAGAGAGGTGGAGCTGGAAGCCAGGTTGCTGACATGCTGGGAAGGCAAGGCAGAAAGTTAATCAGATGTTTTTTATTCCGGGAGATGGTCTTTCCCTCCGTAGAGAGCCTTCCGATGGGGTCAGTGGACAGGGTCAGGAGGGTGTGAGCCCGGGTCAGGCAGGTGAAGGGGATCTGAGAGAGGGCTGGGTGGGGGGGAACTAACTGTGAGATGGTGGGAGTAAGAACAACGTTAGGGAGGGGGAGATAAGGGACAGAATACTGATGCGGATTGCCTCCGTTCTCTGCAGTTGGCAGCAGAAGCACAGATGGCATCAGAATCTGGTGCCAGGATTCAGGAACCGCTGTGCTCTGGGCTGGAGAAGTGGGAAAGGGAGGTGCAATGGGTGTGGTCCAACGATGTCAGCAGGACACAGCCTCTGCTGAGGGCGCATGAGAAGTTAAAAGCTGCAAAGACAAAGCAGAATCTCAAAGCACTGGGTGGGGTGGTGGCTTAGTGGTTAGCAATGCTGCGTAATAACGCCAGGAGCCTGGGTTTGATTCCACCCTTGGGTGACTGTGTGAAGTTGGCATGTTCTCTCCCCCTTGTGTCTGTGTTGGTTACCTCTGGGTGTTCTGGCTTCCTCCCACAGTCCAAAGATCTGCAACCAGTTCTTCATCCAGACACCCCCTTTGGACAAGCCCTTCGCATACATAGGATCTGTTCAGGTGAGGAGGAACATGACAGACACTTGGAAGTACATAAGCATGCTCTCATAAGAACGGGGTAAAATGTTCAACTCATCAACTGCCAGTTCCAATGTGTCACAGCAAGAAACTGTAATGACTTCCTTTGGGAGACAGACATGAGAAGCAACCAAAACTGTATCCTTTGTTGTCCAATACTTCTCAGGAGCCGAAACACTACGCAATCTTCTTCACAGCTTGCAGCACATTATTGATGAGGATGAGCACCTCACCAAGACCTTCCGCACGCCTCCACTTACCCCCTTCAAACAACCGCCAAACTTTAAACAGATAATTGTTCGCAGTAAACTGCCTGGCCTTCAGGACAACATGATACAACTCTGTCACGGCAGATAATGAAAGACGTATCAGAATGTTGACACGATTACCACTATTACACGTGGGGACACCACCCACCATGAGTGCAGCAGGTACTCATGTGACTCAGCCAACATTGTTTATCTCATATGCTGCAGGCAATGATGCCCTGAGTCTTGGTATATTGGTGAGACCGAGCAGAGGCTACAGCAACAGATGAATGGCCACTGCACAACAATCACCAGCCAGGAGTGTTTCCTCCCAGTCAGGGAACAGTACAGCGGTCTGGGACATTCAGCCTTGGACCTTCGGGTGACTATCCTTCAAAGTAGACTTCAGGATGGGCAACAACGGAAAGTGGCTGGGCAGAGGCTGATAGCCAAGTTCAATACCCTTTGAGACGGCCTCAACCGGGACCTTGGGTTCATGTCACACTACACTATACATTCTCTCTCTCTCTCATACACACGCGCGCGCATGCATTCACACACACCCTCTCGCAGACTTATACTCCATTATACACTCTCTCTCTCTCTCTCACACACACACACACCCTCTCAGACTTATTCCCCATTACACTCTCTCTCACACACATGATCACTTGGTTTCTCCTGCACACACACACATACAGAAAAGTTTGTGGGTTGAATTTGTACTTGCAGAATCGCATTTTATTTTGCTCAAAAACTCATACATGTAAGATTCTGTAATACAACGATAGAAATAGAATCCGTCTGACCTAACATTGGGACACAGACAGACTTTAACTTAACACCTTCAATGCATCATCTGATTGAGATGACACCTATTGTTAAAAGCTAGCTTGACAACGTAACTTTTGAAAAGTTTTAGGATTTACATGTGAAGGAATCGAAACTAACATGGTCATTCCAAAAAATGGTCGAGGTAAGCTCAACCATGTCACTGCAATCCTGGTGCTATTAAGTCTGTGTGTTATGATTCTGCTCCACAACCAACGATGAAGGAGCAGCGCTTCGAAAACTAGTGATTCCAAATAAACCTGTCGGGCTATAACCTGGCATTGTGTGATTTTTAACTTTGAAAATCTGCAGTAATGCCAACATCTCCATACTGCGCATGCTACTCGGTGTCAGCAACGCAGTGCGCATGTTCCACGGTGTCAGCAAACTATTACGCATGCTCACGCAACAAGCGGAAACACTCCGTGACCTTGTTTTGATGGACCAATGAGAAGCTCTGGAGGACCGGATGTAGACTGGTCCTCCTGCCAATCACAGCAAACCCATCGTCTGGATGCGGAAGTAGGACCATGTGCTTCTGAGGTGGTTGTTGCTGCTCCTCTCTCTCTGAATGAAGATTGAGCTTCACCCCAGACTGCAACTTCCTTCCTCTCTCCAACATCTGTGAGTTCAACACACGCTTTTCTCAACCCCTTTTCCGTTCCGGGGTTGAGCTGTTGACTTGCAGGAACTGAAGGGAAACGGAGTGAATCCAGGGAGGGGACAGACTCTGGGAAAGTTAGTCCAGGTCTTTTTTTTAATGGCAAATACAGGAGAATTGACAGTTCAGGCTCGAGCCTTTCATCAGAAATGATGTGTGGATGAACAAAGGGGCCTCTGCGTCCTTCTAATCCAGTCAATGCAAGTTGTCAGACAGGTGCAGCAAGTAGTGAGCAAGGCAAGTGGTATATTAACAAGAGGAATTGAGTTCAGAAGTGGGGACGCCTTCCTGCAGTTTGGGCGTAATTGAATATATCCAAGGCTGAGTTCATCTGATTTTTGAACAACAAAGAAGTGATGATTATGGGGGAGGCAAGACCAGTGCAGATCACTTACTATGCTGACTATGTTCTCAAACTAAACTGGACCCACCTGCCTGTGTTTAACCTATATCCCTCTGAACCTTTTATATTGGAGTCATAGAGATGTATAGCACAGAAACAGACCCTTTGGTCCAATTTGTCCATGCCTATCAGTTATCCTAATCTAGTCTATTTGCCAGCCCTGGGCCATATCCCTCGAACCCCTTCTATTATAGACCAATCCAAATGCCTCTTAAATTCTGTAATTATACCAGTCTCCACCACTTCCTCTGGCTGGTCACTTCATATATGCACTACTGTGTGAAAAGGCTCCCCTTTGAGCTCTTTTATGTCTTTCCCCGTTCGCCCAAAACCTTTAGTTCTGCACTACCCCACCCCAGGGAGAAGACTTTGTCTATTTACCCTATCCATGCCTCTCATGACTTTATAAACCTCTAAGGTCATCCCTCAGCCTCCGACGCTCCAGGGAAACAGCCGCTGCCTATTCAGCCTCTCCCGAGATCTATTTTTTTCAAATCTGGCAACATGCTGGTAAATCTTTTCTGAACCCTTTCAAGTTTCACACCATCCTTCTGATGGGCAGGAGACCAGAGTTGCATGCAATATTCCAAATGTGGTCTCACCAATGTCCTGTAGAGCTTCAACATCACTACCTCCCAACTCCTTTACTCAGTGCTGTACCCGATAAAGGAAAGCATGCCAAATGCTGCCTTCACTATCCTCTCTACCTGGGACTCGACCTTCAAGGAACTATGAACCTGCACTCCAAGGTCTCTTTATTCAGCAACACTCCCCAGGACCTTATACACTTTATGCTAAGTCCTACTTTGATTTGCTTTCCCAAAATCCAGCACTTCACATTTATTTAAATTAAACTTCATCATTCATATACTAATCCAAATGTCTTTTAAATGTTCTAACTGTATCTGCATCCACCCCTTTGTCTGGAAATTCATTCCACACACAAACCACTCTCTGGGGGGAAGAAAATGGCGACCCTCATGTCCTTTTTAAAATCTTTCTCCTCTCTCTCTTTCAAAATTTGCTCCGTAATCTTGACCCCCAGCCTAGAGAGAGGATTTTGGCCATTCACCTGATCTATACCCCTCACGATGTCATAATCCTCCTCTGCTCCAGTGGAAAAATTTCCAGCTTATTAACCTGAATGTCGGTATATTCATGGCAGGTCAGGAATCCGAGGAGCTACCTGATCTGCTGTGCTTTTCCAGCACCACTCTAATCTAGACTCTGGTTTCCAGCATCTGCAGTCCTTGTTTTAACTTTTACGTCGGTATACTCAGATCTACTTATGATCTGTTCAATGCTGGTGCAAGCTCGACAGGCTAAATGCCCTATTCCTGCTCCCAATTTGCACACTCCTAGTCCAGAACAGCAAGAGACCATAAAACACAGGAGCAGAAATTAGGCCTCTGAGCCCATCAGGGGTGCTGCACTATTAAGTTCTGGCTGATAAGTTTCTCAATCCCATTCTCCCACTTTCTCCCTGTAACCCTCGATCCCCTTGATACTCAAGAACCTATCTATCTCCATCTTAAATCTACTCAGTGACCTGGCCTCCACAGCCTTCTGTAGCAATGAATTCCACATATTCACCACTCACCGGCTGAAAATGTTTCGCCTTATCTTTGTTCTAAAAGATATTCCTTTTTCTCTGATGCTGTGCCCTCGGGTCCTAGACTCTCCTACCAATAGGAACATCTTCCCCATGTGCACTTTGTCCAGGCCATTCAGAATTCTGTCTGTTTCAATTAGATCTCCACTTCCCCCGAGTGTGGGTCTGTTAATCAGCATGAACCACACCCTTCAGGATGAGTTACAGCAGGAATTAGGTTCAGCAAAGTCAGAACGGGGGGAGTGTGTGTGGGATGGAGATTCTCAGCTTTTAGGGGATGAGAGAGGAAATAAAGTTCAATATAAATTAGAATTGATCGGCTGGGCTGATGGGCCGAGGAATGGCAACATGAATTTAATTTAGATATGTGAGGTGTTACATTTTGAAAGGCAAATCAGGGCACGACTTACATAGTTAATGGGGAGTGTTGCTAAACAGTGTCCTTGCAGGTTCATAATTCCTTGAAAGTGGAATTGCAGGGAGACAGGATTGTGAAGAAGGCATTTGGTACGCTTTCCTTTATTGGTCAGAGCATTGAGTACAGGGGTTGGGAGGTCATGTTAGGCCACTTTTGGAAAACTGTGTGCAATTCCAGTTGCCCTCCTCTAGAAGAACGTTGTGAAACTTAAAATGGTTCAGAAAAGATTTACAAAGATGTAGGCAGAGTTGGAGGGTTTGAGCGATAGGAAGATGCTGAATACGCCAGGGATAATTTCCCTGTAGCATTAGAGGCTGATGGGTGACCTTACAGAAGTTTATAAGGGGTATGGATAGGTTGGATAGACAAAATCCTTTCCCCATGGTAGGCAACTTCAAACCTAGAGGGCATAGGATTCACGTGAAAAGGGAAAGATTTAAAACGGACCTGAGGGGCAACTTTTTCACACAGAGGGTAGTGCATGTTTGGAATGAGCTGCCAGAGGAAATGGTGGAGGCTGCTACAATTACAACATTTAAAAGGCATCTGGATGGGTATGTGAATAAGAAGGATTTAGAGGGATACAGGCCAAATGCTGGCAAATGGAATTAGATGAGTTTAGGATATCTGGTCGGCATGGTTGAGTTGGACCGAAGGCTCTGTTTCTGTGCTGTATGACTTTAATCGTCTTGTGTGAAAGCAGAAGTGTTGTTGTGAAGATTGGACTTTCAGAGCAGCTTTCAAAGGTGTTTTGCCTTTACTGGAAGCAGAAGAAGTGACAATGAAATATTTCATTGGTGAGACAGCAACTGAGTACGTCGAGGATTTTGGTGGAAATTGGGAATCATTGCACTGTGGGGGTGAAGTGCTTTAAGGCTTACCAGCAGTAAGGACAGTGTGCTGATTGGGGTGCCCAGTGAAGGGTTAGGTGGAATTTTGAGTTAAACTGCTCATTTCTGCCAGCCTCCAACATTGTATTTCCAATGTTGTCCATCAGGAGGAGCGGTGAATCAGTAACTGGTATTGTTAGAAGCCTTACGATTTTCAGTACTGCAGGAATGGCATTGTTTCATCAGCATTGTAAACGTTACTGGCAGCAGAGGGAGGTGTGGGCTGTATTTACTAGAAACAATTAAGCATTTAGATAACGTACATACGAGAGGGCAGGGTGGGATTTGTCTTTCGATTTGCAGAAGGTGGGAGATTCTGGGAGCTGTGATCTGAGGCAAACACAACTGCGGTAAATCATAGAAGCCCTAGAGTGTGGAAGCTGCATATTCAGCCCATCAAGTCCATTCTGACCCCTCCGAAGACCATCCTGCTCATACACCCCTCGCGCCCCCACCCCTTAGGGAATCAAGAGTTTGAGATAACACAAGTAAGAAGAGCTGAGATGATGGATAGATCAGCCACGATCTTAATAAATGGTGAAGCAGGCTCAACAGGCCAAACGGCCTACTCCTGCTTCTATTACTATGAAACAATAACCCTGCATTTCCCATTGGCTAACCCACCTAACCTGTACATCCCTGGGCACTATGGGCAATTTAGCATGGCCAATCCAAATCAAGGTTGGTAAGCAATGTAGTGATGTGGAAAATGGACGTCAGAGAAAAATAGAAAGGAACAAGGAGAATAAAAGTACCAGCAATTAATACTGGATTCAAAAGATTACAAACAATAAAACTAAAACCTCAGTATCTGAATGTGTGCTTGTTATGAAGGGTTAGAGGTACTGTACCTTGAAGGGGTAGAGGTACTGTACCTTGAAGGGGTAGAGGTACTGTACCTTGAAGGGGTAGAGGTACTGTACCTTGAAGGGAGTTAAAAAGCTGAGCAGAACAAAGTGTTCTAAACAAGATGAGAATGTAATATTTGGTCAACACAAATAGAGCAACTGGGTTGCCATGAGGCACAAACAAATTCAAATTTGGCCAATCAGTTTAAATTTTGCCCCAAAGTCCAATCAAGTTTGAATTAAGTATTTTGATAATATTGATACCAATAAAATGATCCGATGATTTGGATTATAAAACCCGGCATTTTTGTGAGTTTTAATACTCTGTGTTGGACATAAAGAGTAAAGTTGTTAATTCTTACTTTAAATATTTACCTCTGGGATAGTACTTTGCCTCTCAAACTTTTACATATTACTGCGTGGGGTGAATCATTTCTGTGTTTCTGGTTTAATTTAGCAGAGGGGGTTACTCTGTGTCGTAATAGCGCTGCAACGTAACAAAAGTGAATGAATTGACTGCACACATTGAAGAGAATAATTATGATCTGGGACTCCTTACAGAGACATAGCTTCAGGATGACAAGGATTGGATCATAAATATTGAGGGGAGATGTGGCATGCAAGTCGAATGAGAAGCTAGGTAAAGGTAGCGGGTTGACGCTGCTAATCAAAGCACTGATCACAGGACAGTCTGGTGTCAGCTCGGATTTCAGGTCCTGGTTTCTTTGTCCTCTATTGATCTCCCTGTTCCCACACAGTTGTTGTCCGTTCTCAGCTCTGCTTCATTTCTGCTGAAGCTTTAACCTCCTTTGACACCTTCCGGAACAATAAAAGTCAATCAAAGTCCAACCCACAATCTCCCAGCCTGTCAACCATCCAGACACACAGTATCATACCAGAAAATATAACAAAAAAGGCGAAAAGTTAGAATTAAACAGGTGCTTGTGTCTGTTCATTGGCAAGTAAACTAGAAATAAGGGTCTACCAGGATTCTTATAGTGCCCTGATTGAAGAATTCTCTCTCCCTTACATCTAAGTATTAGTACCCAGCTATGATTTATAACAATATTTACATCAACAGAAATAAAGCATCAGTTATGCAATAGACATAGAGATATACAGTATGGAACTAGACTTTTACTCTCTCTCGTGTGTGCGCGCGCGTGCACACACACACCGAGGTCTATGGGGTGAATTTGTATTTGCAGATACCATCTATTTTGCTCAAAAAATGCACAATCTGCAGGCAGATAATACATGGAATATTTTATAAATTCCACTTTGGAAATAGAACCAGTCTGACTCAAAAACTGGGATACAGACAGACTCTGGCCTCACACCTTTAATGCATTGTCTGAGCTAAGTTGTCATCTTTTCTTATAAAACCTTAAGTTATCTCGAGTAGGTGTCTTATAAGAAGTTCTGGGGTTTACATATTAATGACACCAGCAATTCATTCTAAAGATGAAAGACTTTACAATCCAGGTTTCTTCAATGTATCATTTCAGTGGCATGACTCTGTAATGTTTTGCTGTAAACTCAGTGTCTTATGATCTTATACTCCACAACTACCTGATGAAGGAGCAGTGCTCCGAAAGCTAGTGCTTCCAAATAAACCTGTTGGACGGGCGTCATGTGATTTTTAGCTTTGCCAAGGTTCGGGTGGATTGGCCCTGCTAAATTACCCATGGTGCTCAGGGTTTTGCAGGTGTGGGAGAATTGTTAGAAGCGATTTGATTCCACCTTCTCATGACTGTCTGTGTGAACTTTGGTATGTTCTCCCCCTTCTGTCTGCGCGGGTTACCTCTGGGTGCTCTGGTTTCCTTCCACAGTCCAAGGATCTGCAGTTTCGGATGGATCGGCTGTGCTAAAGTGTCCAGGGATGTGCAGGTTAGAGTGGGTTAGCCATGGGGAACTGCAGGGCTGTAGAGTAAGTTGATGAGTCTGGGTGGGATGCTGTGTGGAAGGTCGGTGTGAATTTGATAGGTGAAATGGCCTGCAGGGATTATATAATTCTTCTCCTTTAGCCATATGTGGATTGAGAAATGACCTGCTGTGGGAGGAGTAGGCTCCAGTTCATGGGACACTGCCCCAGTCCTGGGGAAGGTGGGAATTGTGCTGTCTCCACCCTTTGACCCCCGAGTCTTTCCTTTCAGCCCCCACCACCCTCTGTTCCCCCCAGTCTCTCAATGGCCCCCACACTCTGTCACCCTGTCCATTCTGTCTCTCTTCCAACTCCCACTGAACTTTCTCATGCCTCGAGCTCTCTTTGATCGCTTAGAAGAGAGAGAGAATGGTTGGTGATGAAACTGCCTGGGAGATGGGGGTGCACGAGAAATGGCTGATCTTTCAAATTGAGAATAGCTAAAATAATATATTCAGAAACAGCATTAAAGTTTGAATGCATGTTCAATTTTATATTAAGACAAAGCTGCAGCCATCTTTCTCAAACTTGCTTTGAACTATGTGCAGTTGAGGACAGGCTCTTCGGGGTGAATGAGGCTTTTGCTCGAAATGTCAATTTTCCTGCTGCTCGGATGTTGCCTGACCTGCTGTGCTTTTCCAGCACCACATTCTTGACTTTAATCTCCAGCATCTGCAGTACTCACTTTCTCCTGTTAGGGGTGAATGGCCGATTCCTAGTCTTGAAAAATTGGTTCTGTTAGAAGGTGTAGAGGTGTATTCTATCTTCAAGAGAGTTGAAAAGCGAGCAGAACCACCTGACGTAGCACCAAGCGTTCTGAACAAGGTAACAATTTAACATTTGGTCGAACAGCTCAGTAGCTGGGTTGCCTGGAGACAAAAACATACTCAATTTTGGCCAATCGATTTAAAATCTTGCCCCAAAATACTGAATTCCAATCAAGTTTGAATTTAGTATTTTGAGAATATTGGTTAGCACTGCTGCCTCACACCACCAGGGTCGATTCCAGCCTTGGGTGACTGACTGTGTGGAGTTTGCACATTCTCCCCGTGTCTGCGTGGGTTTGCTCTGGGTGCTCCAGTTTCCTCCCACAGTCCAAAGATGTGCAGGTCAAGTGAAGTGACTATGCTATATTGCCAGTAGTGTTAGGTGCATTCGTCAGAGGGAAATGGGTCTGGGTGGGTTACTCTTTGGAGTGTCAGTGTGGACTGGTTGGGCCGAAGGGCCTGGTTCCGCACTGTAGGGAATTTAATCCAACCTAATATTAACACCAATGAAACGATTTGATGCTTTGGAGTACAAAATCAAAACAAAAAGTTGAACAGTTACAGGAGAACTGCCAAAAGACCAATAAATGTAGGCTGCTAGTGAGATCTCTGAGAGGTACCTGTCCAGAGAAGGAGTCTGCACAGAGAAAAAACATCGACACCGACCTGGAGAGCAAATCTACAGAGGAAGGTACAAAGAGAAGATTTAACAGCTGGCTGGGTTTAAAGTTTGAATCTTTCGGTAAATCTTAATCAGGGTTTTTATTGGACTGGTATCATACAGGGGAAGGTAGAAGATAGGTTAGAGACAGGAGTTGTAAATAGTTGTTAATTAATTATTCTCCGTTAGACTTTAATAAATAAAGTTGTTGATTTTTACTTTAAATACTGACCTTTGGGAATAGTTTCTTGGTTCTTGAATTTTCACAGATTACCACATGGGTTAAACCTTCTCTATGTTGCTGGTTTAAATTAGGTGGGGGAGGTTGCACCCAGTGTTGTAAAATTTGGGGGCTTTCGTCCGAGATTTGAACTGGTTTAGACAGATTTGAATAGTTTTGGCGGTACGAAAAATCCCAGCAGATTTAAACACTTGCAAGTTAGTGTCCTAGATCATTAAATAAAACTTTAAATAGTGACTTTTAGAAACAGTTCCTTACCTCTTGAATTTTCACATTACCACATGGGGTAAATCTTTTTTGGGTTAAAATTAGTTGGGGGGGGGGGGGGGGGAGGTGCAGTCCATGTCATAACAATTCTGACTGTAGAAACAGTAGTGGAGCGTGGAAACAAACTGTTTGTTCTGTGCCAGTCGGATATCCTAAATTAATCTAGGCCCATTTGCCAGCTCCTGGCCCATATCCCTCCAAACCTTCCTGTTCATAAACCCATCCAGATGCCTTTTGAATATTGTAATTGTACCAGCCTCCACCACTTCCTCTGGGAGCTCATTCAATCCACGCACCACCTGCTGCGTAAAATTGTTGCCCTTTAGGTCCCTTTTCGTCCTTTCCCCTCTCACCCTAATATAAATCAATTGCTGCTTTTTCTGAACAGGCTCAGTGGCTGGCACTGCTGCCTTCTCGCGCTAGGGACCCAGGTTTGATCCCAGTCTCGGGCAACTGTCTGAGTGGAGTTTGCACCTTCTCCCCATGTCTGCGTGGGATTCCTTTGGTGCTCCGGTTTCTTCCCACAATCCAAAGATGTGCAGGTTTGGAGAGGGCACTTGTGGGGAATTAACTTTCACACTTTTTTTCTACTCCTTAGGTCCCTTTTAAATCTTTCCCCTCTCACCTTCAACCTATACCCTCCAGTTTGGGAATCCCCTACCCTGAGGAAAAGATGAGTAGTCAAATAAAATGCAAAAGGAATAAAATTGGGGGGGGGGGGGGGGGAGCAGAAAGGAGATGCATTGTTTAAATGGTGATATATTGGGATGTGGAGAAAGTGAGGACCGCAAATGTTGGAGATCAGAGTCAAAAAGTGTGGTGCTCGAAAAGCACAGCAGATGAGGCAGCATCCGAGGAGCAGGAGAGTCAGCGTTACAGGCACGAGCCCTTCATCAGGAATGTGTATAAAGGGGCCTCAGCGTCCTTCCATACCAGTTAATGCCTGTTGTGAGGTAGGTGCAGCAAGCAATGAGCAAAGCAGGTGTTATCTTAGCAAGAGGAATTGAGTTCAGAAGTGGGGATGTCTTCCTGCAGTTATGGGATCATTGAATATATTCAAGGCTGAGTTCATCTGATTTTGGAACAACAACGAAGTGGATGTTTATGGGGGAAGGCAAGGGAATGGTTTTCAGACCATTGCAGAACAATTACCGAGTCAAACAGCACAGAAACAGTCCCTTCAGTCCAACTACTCCATGCTATGTTCTCAAACTAATCCCATCTGCCAGTGTTTGGCCTATATCCCTCAGTCACAAAGCTGGTCCTTTTTACTAAAAGCTAGTCCTTTTTACGAAAAGCTGGTCCTTTTACTAAAAGCTGGTCCTTTTTACTAAAAGCTGGTCCTTTTACTAAAAGCTGGTCCTTCTTCTCAAGGATGCTGTGTCCTTGGTTTTTTTTCAGAGGGGTGGTTAAAAAAAACCCGGGCTCCGAAGTGACTGGTTTAGTACAGAGATGAAAAACAGTATTGGGAGGCATTTTTGGTTATATGTGAACAGATGAGACTTGAGGCCAAAGCTTTTATGTTTTAGAAGTGACCTGTACAATGAAAGGGGAGTGGTCAGTCCTGAAAGCTGAAGTCTTGTTTGGGTGAGTTAAGCAGTGGACTATGTGGAGAAAGGCTGCTAACACTGTCTCCTTCTGCCCTTCTAACTTCAACTGTAAGCCTCTGTTCAGTTTTACTTTGTTTAAGGGATTTGTTTTTTTTTCGTACTGTTGTGTACCAGCATTGTGAAGAGTGTTAAGAGTTTCTCCACAGCTTGTACTGTACTTAATAAAGTTTGGTTGTTCACAGAAGTTGGCGTATTGCAGTGTAAGAAGCTCAAGCAAAAGAACTCAACAAAGGAACCTAAGGGATAAGTCTTTCATGCAGAAAGTGGCGTGTTTGAGGAAAGAGCTGTCAGAGGAAGTGGTGGGTGCTGGTACAATTATGACATTAAAAGGCATCTGGATGGGTATACGATTAGGAAGGGTTTAGACGATATGGGCCAAATGCTGACAAATTGGCCGAGATTAGGTTAGGTTATCTAGTTGGCATGCATGAATTAGACCGAAGGGTCTGTTTCTGTGCTACATATCTCTATCACTCTGGCTTGCCACTAACATTTGCCACATCTATATGTACAGTTTCTCTCTGGTGTCAGTGTCAATGCCTTGATATCTCATTCTTAACTGGACTGGCAGTACTTGAAATATAATGCAGCAAAATGAGGGCAATTCACATAAAACATCCCCCTATGCACCGATAGTGGGAGCATGGGGATTCCAACCGGGGTTTACAGATGCCACTTTTAAACTCTGGAGATCCAGGGGTATCTCATATTTAGGGGATCTATTTAAAGATGAGGTCCTGATGTCTTTTGAAATTCGGATTACCTAATGGAGACCTCTTTTGATACTTCCAAATTCGAGATTATATCCAGAAGAAGACCACGTTATTAGATAGTCTTTATAAATCAGATAGAGAATGTAGTGTCCTACGACCAGTGGGGGTATCTTCCGTCAGTAATATTTATCATTTACTACATGATGAAGTATCGGGAGATATGGATAATCTGCTTAAAACATGGGATCAGGATTTGGGACTAGAAATCTCTATAGAAACGTGGAATGATATTTGGGAAAATGCTAGAAGAATTACTATTTGTAACAGAACCCAGGCTATCCAGCTGAAGATACTTCATAGGGCCCATATAGCACCGTTTCGATTGGCAAAATTTAAGGCAGGAGCATCTCCAATGTGTCCTCAATGCAAAATAGAGGTGGGCACTCTTATACATTGCCTATGGACCTGTCATAAGATCCGTAGATATTGGACTAAAGTAGCAAGTACCCTGACAGAAATTTTTGGAACGGAAATTAAAGTGGACCCTGTATCTCTCCTCTTGGGCTTTTCGAACCTTCCCTCCCTGGACACGTACGGGAAGAGACTATTTTCTATTCTTTCTTTCGTGCAAGGAAAAATATTTTGGTGAACTGGGCGGCTGAGGGCCACCCTGGACTTTCAAATTGGCACAGATTAATTATGGAATGTATTCCCCTTGACTTCCTTACAAATATGGTGCACCGAAAGACTGAATTATTTTATAAAATATGGCAGCCCTTTTTGAATTACACAAATACAGATATTTTGGCTATCCTAACAAGGGCTTTTATTTAATTGAGATTACAAACCTGGCTGGTCCGGGGCCCCTCGGGGGAGGAATCCCGCACGAATACGGGTTTTATTACATCTGATGTTAATACATTCCGAGCGTGGAAGAGACTTAAATATACACTCTGGTTAGTTGTAGGTTAGATTAGTAGATAGTTGAGTTTTGTTTGTTTTTTCTTCTTCTTTTTCGTTTTTTTTCTGTTTTTTGTTAAATTTTGACTATTGTATATTTGAGTTAATTGTATATCAATGTTTATATCTGAGAGTTTTGTTTATTTTTGTAAACTTGTTAAAATGTTAAATTTCTAATAAAAATATCTATAAAAAAAACTGGACTGGCAGTGATGACTTTTGTAATCTTTTCTTACAGACTATCTGAAGACAGAAGTTTCAAGTCAACAGATAAAGGGCTTATGTCCAAAATGTTGATTCTCCTGCTTCTCTGATGCTGCTTGCCGTGCTGCCCTTTTCCAGCGACGCAGTTTTTGACTCTGACTCTCCAGCGTCTCCAATCCTCACTTTCACATCAATGTCTGATAGTTACTCAATCCATCAGGACCGCAACAATTTTTAACTATGATTCTGTGAGAAGGAGCAAAGCTTTCTTTTTGGTTCCAGTTTGAGTACGGGGGCACTGGTTGAAAGACCCTACTATTGCAGCGCACTGAGTGTGGAGCCTGAAACAACTCTACTGCCTGGAAAGAAGAATTCATGGCAGGGTTGTACACGTGTGTGTGTGTGCAGCTGAAGCTTCGGCCATGGAGAAACCCGAGGAAACACGCCCTGTTGAGAAACCATGGAGTTGTGGCGACTGCGGGAAGGGCTTCCATGTCCCACCTGTCCTGGCGGCTCATCAGTGCAATCTCACTGGGAAGAGGCCGTTCTCCTGCCCCAAGCGGGCAAAGGGCTTTACTTGCTCCTGTGTCCTGCTGGCCCACCAGCATATAAACACTAGTGAGAGGAAGTTTTACTGCTCCATGTGCGGGAAAGGATTCACTTGGGTGGACAACCTCCAGACCCACCAGCGATTCTACGCAGGGGAGAGGCTCTTTATTTGCCATGAGTGCGGGAAAGCCTTCAGCAATTCCTCCAACCTGCTGACGCACCGGCGGGTCCACACAGGGGAGAGGACATTCAGCTGCCCAGAGTGTGGGAAGGCCTTCAGCAATTCCTCCTCCCTGCTGGTCCATCAGCGGGTCCACACGGGGGAGCGGCCCTTTAGCTGCCCAGAGTGCGGGAAGGCCTTCAGCAATTCCTCCTCTCTGCTGACCCACCGGCGAATCCACACGGGGGAGAGGCCCTTCAGCTGCCCAGAGTGTGGGAAGGCCTTCAGTAAATCCTCGGACCTGCTGAGACACCGGCGAATCCACACGGGGGAGAGGCCCTTCACCTGCTCTGAGTGTGGTAAGGCCTTCAGCAATTCCTCTGACCTGTTGTCCCACCGGCGGGTCCACACCAGGGAAAGGCCATTCAGCTGCCCCGAGTGCGGGAAGGGGTTCACCCACTCCTCCAAACTGCTGGCCCATCAATGGGTCCACACCGGGGGGAGGCCGTTTGCCTGCCCCGACTGCGGGCGGAGGTTCACATTGTCCTGCAACTTGCGGAGGCACCAGCGGGGGCACCAGTGCATCCAACAATCAGATTCCACCAGTGACGCTGCAGTGGGTCACCCCCAGGGCTGAACCTCCTGCCCATTTTGACAGTGGGTGCATTGAGCTTTTGTGTTTTGTGCTGGACTCACCCCCACCAAGCCCACCTACGTGGCTCAGGGGTGGCATGGTGACTCTGTGGTTAGTACCACTGCCTCACGATGCTGACCTGGGTTCAATTCCACCCTTGGGGAGACAGTCTGTGTGTAGCTTTCACATTGCACGCCCCACGTCTGTATGGGTTACCTCTGAGTGCTCTGGTTTCCTTCCCCTGGTCTAAAGGTGTGCAGGTTAGGATGAATTGGCCCATCTAAATTGTCGAGGAGAAAGTGAGGTCTGCAGATGCTGGAGATCAAAGTTGAAACTTTATTGCTGGAACAGCACAGCAGGTCAGGCAGCATCCAGGGAACAGGAGATTCGACGTTTCGGGCACAGGCCCTTCTTCAGGAATCTAAATTGTCCCATAGTGTTCAGGGATGTGTAGGTGTGGTGCATTAGTTGGGGTAAATGTAGAGGAATAGAGATAGGGGAATGGCTGGGTTACTCTGCGGAGGGCCAATGTGGACTTGTTGGGCGAAAGGACCTGTTTCCATACTGTAGGGAATCTCATCTTTTAAAAAAAAGAATTCCTCCAAGCAATCTTGATAAAATATGCCGAGTTGGACAAAGTATCCCATCAAGTTTGAGTTGAAGAAGTCAGAAGTGACACGACACCATGTTACAGTGCAACAAGTTTATTTGAAATCACAAGCTTTAGGAGCATTGCTCTTTCATGAGTGCTGCTCCTTCATCACTTCATCTGGTGCCGTGTGACTTCTGACCTTGTCCACCCCAATTCAACACCTGCACCTCCGCATCAGAGTTGACGAATGAGATTGGATTTTATTCGGCCTGATTGTGAGATGTTCCATTTGGAAACTCAAAACTGTCTGACCAACAAAGAGATGCAAGTCATAGAGTCCTACAGCAGGAGACAGGCCCTTCGGCCCAACATGGTCCACACCGACCAAACTGTCCATCAACACTAAGCCCATTTCCCTGCAGTTGGCCCATTTCCTACCATACCTTTCCTATCCACGTATTTGCCCAAATGCCTTTTAAATGTTGTTAATGTACCCACCTCAACCACTTCCGCTGGCATCTCATTCCATATGTGTACCACCGTCTGCGTGAAAAGAAATGTTGCCCCTCACATTCCCTTTTATTCTTTTTTTCCTCTAACCTTAAACTGATGCCCTCTTGCCCTCACTTCCCCAACCCCGTGCATTCACCCTCTCATGATCTCTTCACTTCTCTAAGGGCCTCTCTCAGACTCTTAATGCTCTAAATAAAAATATCTTAGCTTGTCCAACCTCTCCCTTTTACACAGACCCTTGAATCCTGGTAACATCCTTGAAAATGTCTTCAGCACGCTTCCAAGTTGAATAACATATTTGTTATAGACACTGCCCTGTCTACCTATTTTGTTGGAAATATAGGACCTAATCCAAACTGGATAATCTGGCTGATGGGGCAGGAAACCACTTCCTTTCTTGAGAGACAAGTCTCCTGGAGAGAACTGGCTGGCTGACTGATCTACTGACCCTCAGTGTCCCACTGCCCTCAGTTATCTGGAGGGGTGTCCACACATTTGCCTAAGGTGGTACTTGAAACCTTTATCATCTTTGGGATGGATCCTCATTCATTCCGTGCTATGGAGTCATGCAGCCTGGAAACAGACCCTTCAGACCAACCAGTCCATGATCCCCAAATAAACTAGTGCCACCCATCTGCTCCTGGCCTGTATCCAGTATGTTAATACTTTTGTTCATTTGTTCACCGTGAGAGTTGGATAAATAAATTGCTGATTGTTGATTTTAAAGTGTTGGGGATTTATTCTTATCACTAGAGCAGGTTACACCACTGTTCATGCTAATTTTACAGATTATTGGGTGACACGCTCCTCTGGGTGTTTCTGTTTGAGATAGGTGTGGCTGTCAGCCTTTGCTTTATAAAAGTATTGACGTAATGTAGTGCTGAATGCAATGGAGTCAACATGAATCCCAGCCTCTCACTGTGGTTGTGGGTGAATCGTCTTAATTTGGCTCTTAACTCAGAAACTGCACACAATTAACTGCTGAAACAATGATTAACACTTTAGTGTATGGAGCAACCAAAAATAAAACTCCTCAAGTTTTCATTGGAGAAAAGAAGGTTTAGGGGTGACTTGATAGAGGTGTACAAGATGATTAGAGGTTTAGATAGGGTTGACCATGAGAACCTTTTTCCACGTATGGAGTCAGCTATTACAAGGGGGCATAGCTTTAAATTAAGGGGTGATCGGTGTAGGACAGATGTTAGGGGTAGATTCTTTACTCAGTGAATAGTGAGTTCATGGAATGCCCTGCCAGTAGCAGTGGTGGACTCTCCCTCTTTATGGGCATTTAAGCAGGCATTGGATAGGCATATGGAGGATAGTGGGTTAGTCTAGGTTAGGTGGGCTTGGATCGGCGCAACATCGAGGGCCAAAGAGCCTGTACTGCGCTGTATTCTTCTATGTAACCAAGTTCAACCTCACTCACAACTTGGCTATCACCCAATTGATGGCAGAATTTAACTGAGTTTCCCCCAACAGTATCTGTCTCTGGAAGTGTCCAGGGATTCAGTGCAACATTCTTCTTCCAAGTACTGCTGCTACATCATTCTGGAGTTGAATTCTGGTGGAGATTCCTCGCTTTCAAATCTGTGATGTGATGCTTCTTTAGATTCTAACACCACCTCCCCACACTTCTGGAGATCTCCGGTCTGTAGCTTACCTTCTTATCCTCGAGGTTTAGTGGTTTGTTTGATACAGCGTTTCCTGCAAAAAACCCCTTTACGTCAGGGCCTTCCTTCCACAGACAAACTTAATTGTCCTTTTATCATGAGCTTATTAAACACTTCGCTCATCTGTCCCAGGAAGCAGCATGTTGTTTTGTGTCCTTCTTCCCAGGGATGGTTAACTCCCAGAAATTAGGCCATTCAGCCCATTGAGTCTGCTCCACTATTCAATCGTGGCTGATACGTTTCTCAACCCAATTCTCCCTGTAACCCTTGATACTTAAGAATGATTGAGTCTGCTCCAACATTCAATGGGCTGAATGGCCTAATTTCTGCCTCCTGATGTAGCAGTTTCTCAGTGGCCCTTTTGTTTCTTGGTCCAGAAAGAGTTCCTGCTAACTCGGGGAGTTGGAAAGTTCTGCAGTTTACAGGACCACACCACATTCCCCTCTGCCTCCTCCTGAGATACTGGCATTTCCCAAGATCCCTTGGTATCCCTGAAAACAATCGAGGTGTCTGGAAATCTCTGCTGCTACTCTGGAACAGAAGGATTATGGGGAGAAAATTCAGAAATCTGATGTGCAAAGGGACTATGGAGTTCTACTCCAGGATTCTCTCAAGGTAAACTTACAGGTTGAGTCAGTAGTTGGAGAGGCAAATGCAATGATGGCATTTATTTTGATCAGACTTGAATATAAATGCAGGGATGTACTTCTGAGGCTCTGTAAGGCTCCGGTCAGCCCACAATTAGAGTACTGTATGTAGATTTGGGCCCCATATCTCAGGAAGGATGTACTGGCTCTGGAACATGTTCGGAGGAGGTTCACAAGAATGGTTCACAAGAATGGTTCACAAGACTTCGTGAGGATCAAGGGTTAAGGGAGAGAATGGGGTTGAGAAACTTATCAGCCATAATTGAATGGCGAAGCAGACTCAATGGGCTGAATGGCCTAATTTCTGCTGCTATGGTCTTATGATATGCTGATGAGTGGAGGGATGAGAAGGAGAGAAAGACAGTTAAGGTGAAGCTCGATAGAGATGAAGGAAATATAAGAATTGTATGATAAATGGCAGAACACATAGGAGCACTAGCATACAGAGAGATCTTGGCATATAGATCCGTGGAAGTGGTAATGCAGGTGGGCACGGTGGTCAAAAAAGCACACAGCACACTTCCTTGAGTGTAAGAGTTACGTTACAGCTGTTTATTATGGCCACATTCAGAATATAGTGTGCAGTTCTGGTCACTGTGCTACTGGAAGGATGTGGGTGGTCTGGCAAAGGGTACAGACAAGGTTCACCAGGACATTGTCTAGTCTGGAGGGCTCTCGTTATGAGCAGAGGAGGCATAAACCTAGATTGTTTTGTTTGGAAAAACAGAGGCTGAGAGGAGACCTCGACAAAATGATGAGACACACAGATTGGCTGGACAGGGGTGGCAGGGTAGCTCAGTGGTTCGCACTGACGCCTCACAGTGCCAGGGACCTGCGTTCGATTTTAGTCTCAGGCAACTATCTGTGTGGAGTTGGCACATTGTCCCTGCACCCCACCTCCCATATCTGTGTGGGTTTGCTCCAGGTGCTCCGGCTTCCTCCTACAATCCAAACGTGTATAGGTTAGGGTGGATTACTGAAGCTAAATTACCCATAGTGTCCAAGGAGAGGCAGGTTCAGTTGGATTGTCTGTATGTAAATTGCCCCAATTTTCTGGGATGTTTAAGTTTGGTGCATTAGTCAAGAGTAAATGTAGATCACAGGGGTAAGGGAACGGGTCTCTATATGTTAATCTTTGGAGGGCCGGTGTTGACTTGTTGGGCTGAATTGTCTGTTTCCACGCTGGAGGGATTCTATGATAGTCAGAGGCGTTTTTTCCCTCCAAAGTGGAAAGGTCAACTAAAAGAGGGGGACTGTTTGGGGGACAAGTGGTGGGGGTGGGGAATTTACACAGAGAGGTGGTGGGTTTCTGGAATGCACTTCCAGTGGAGGTAGTGGAAGCAGGCACCTTAACAATGTTTAAGGTGTATCTTGATAGACACATGAAGGGGACGTGAACAGAGGAACAGAAACCACACATGGGCAATAAATTGCAGGTCTAAGTAAGGATTAAGAATTAGTACAGGCTTGAGGGGGTGTGTGTGCCTAAACCAAGTGAGAAGGGCCTGTGACTGTGCTGTATTGTATTGATACAGCTTTCCCCCACTATTTGAAAGTAGAGTGTTCCTTTCATAAGCCGAAATGGCCTAAAGCGAAGAAGCAGTTACCATGAATTAATTTATATTATGCCTTTCTTTGTAAAAGCGACAATCCTCTTCGAATTGCTTTCGGTTTGTGAGAACAGGTATTAATGTAGGTCTTTTGTAAAAGTGAAGTAGTGTAAAGTGAACTTTCGAAAAGTGGGGGATATCTTTATGCTGATGGAGGGGAGATGGGGGAGCAATGAAGAGGGGTAGATGGAGGCTCAGATGGAGAATAAACACTGAGACACCAATTGAGCAGCCCAGCCTGGCCCTGTGCTGGAGATTCAATGGGACAGAGACAAATGTATCTATTCCAGGTATACCTGCAGTATGCTCCATCCAGGATAAAAAAAAATGTCCTTCATCTGCTTCAGCACACAGGGCAGATGAGCAGTTTCTCCCCAATGTGGACCAGGAGGTGATGCGACTGAATGAAGCCTTTCCTGTGCTGAATGTAGGTGAATGGCCGCTGCCCTGTGTATAAATGCTGATGAATATCGGGCAGGTGGGGAAGGAAAACCGTTCCTACACTCCCTGCATTTTCATGATTTCTCCATGGTGCAGGTGTCCTCTTATTTCTCCAGGTTCAACAATCAGTTGAAACTCGCTCACACTTACAGCATCGGTGTGGTGTTACTGGTGAACTGGTAATTGGACGACTCTCATTCAGTCTGTAAAGCATGTTCCAGTCACTACTCTGGTGTGTGGGTATGTGAGACTCTGAGTTTCCAGTCACACTGACGTTTAAAACCTAACTAAGCAGACAGACCTTCTCCCCTTTGTTTTCAAGGCTATCAATATCCAAGTCCTGGTGAATCAAGCGACTGTCAGACTTCGATGTGATGTTTGGTCTGAGATTTCTGCCTCCAAATTCTTCTCTTGTAATATTCCTGTGGAAATAGATTGCAAAGGTCATTGCTGTCAGTCCACAATAGAAAATCAGAACACACAATTCTAGTTTCTGTGGGACATTCTTTCCTCTCTTAATACCCAAGATCTTTGTGCTGATCTATATGTAAATGTATACAGCAGGGTAATGTGTTGGATTGCATACTCCATGAAGAGTCCACTCAAGTTGCTGAATGGACATCTATCATGCGGTATTGACGTTCTTACTGAAGATATACAATATGCTTCAGTGCAATATTATGAGCCCAGAAACACTGAAAATCAGGCTTTTAGAGCCATAAACATTCCATCAAATATGTACCATATACCCCAGACTTATCTGTCTTATATTAACGCACGGTTGTCTTAGATTCCCAGAAGACTCGGATTTACGTGTGAGTTTCTGTAAAAGAAGCCGTCGTTTTGGACTCCTTCCATGCCATACTGACTATTACTGGAAATACAGCCATACCACACCAGGATTCATTGATCAATGACGTGAGGTTTATCTTTACCCTCTTATAATTTTCTGTTGCATAAATGTTTCGACGAATGTCAATGCTTTTCACCAGTCATACAGTCAGAGACATAAAGCACAGAAACAGATCCTTCAATCTAACTTGTCCATGCCGACCGGATATCCAAAATTAGTCTAGTTCCATTTGCCATCACTTGGTCCATATCCATCTAAACCCTTCCTTTTCATATACCCATCCAGATGCCTCCACCACTTCCTCTGGCAGCTCATTCCATACACGCATCACCCTCTGCAAAAAAAGGTTGACTGCAAGGTCCTTTCAAATTTGTCCCCCCTCACCCTAAACCTATGCCCTCTAGTTCTGCACTCCCCATATCCCAGGGAAAAGACCTTGTCTATTCACCCCATCCACACTCCTCAATTTTCATAAGCCTCTTTAAAAAACACACACTCAGCCTGCGATGCTCTAGGGAAAACAGCCCCAGCTTATTCAGCCTCTCCTTGTGGTTCAAACCCTCCTACCCTGGCAACAGCCTTGTGACTCTTCCCTGAATCCTTTCAAGTTTCACAACACCCTGCCTATAGGAGGGAGACCAGAATTGCACACGATATTCCAGAAGAAGCTGACTGAAACTGACTTTTGCAGAGTCTGATCCCTGCTTGGATTCATACTCTCTGCCTCCCGTTGCTGCAAATGAACAGTGCTTCCCCCCTTCTCTTTCCCTCCCAGGATAAGGAATGGAAAGGGGGAGACATTGCTTCATTCCCAGAAGAGCCCCCCTGTTGTCTGAATGCGCAAGTTGGACCATGAGCTTCTGAAGCTACTGCTGCTCCTCTCTTTCTCTGAATGAAGATTGAGCTTCACCCCAGACTGCAACTCCCTTTCTCTGTCCAAACATCTGTGAGCACAGCACATTTTTGTTGAAATAAGGCATCTTTCCTGAATGTTACAATTGAAGGGGGTGTCTTCCCCCTGATATTCAAAGGGATGGTAAGTCAGAGAAGGACCACGCCTTGTGTTGTGTGGCATGTGTGACAGTTGCAACAGGATGTCCCAACTTCAATGCTCAATTCAAAGTTTGTGAGAAGATTTGTAACTCGGGTGCTCATTGTTGTGGTTCTGTTCGCCGAGCTGGGAATTTTTGTTGCAGATGTTTCATTCCCTGTCTAGGTGACATCCTCAGTGCTAGGGATCCTCTTGTGAAGCGCTTCTGTGATGTTTCCTCCAGCATTTATAGTGGTTTGTCTCTGCCACTTCCGGTTGTCAGTTCCAACTGTCTGCTGCAGTGGCTGGTATATTGGGTCCAGGTCAATGTGTTTGTTGAGAGAATCTGTGGATGAGTGCCATGCCAGAGAACAGCCAGGGAATTCCTAGAGGCATGGCCTCTAGGCATTTTTCCAGCGCCACATTTTTCAACTCTGGATCTGGAACAAGGTGTGTGGTATGGGGTGGGGGGGAAATAAAGAAACTGGTGAAATTTACATTGATCCCATGTAGTTAGTGGGTCCCAAGGCAGAAGACGAGGTGTTCTTCCTACAAGTGTCAGGTAGCTAGAGCTGGAAGGGGGAGGCAGCAGAATACTTGCGTGTCTTTGACAGATTGGGAGGGGAAGTTAAAGCGTTCAGAAACAAGGCAGTGGGGTCGTTTAGTTTAGGTGTCCCAGGGCTGTTCCCTGAAATGTTCTGCAAGTTGGTGTCCAGTCTCCCAATATGGCAGAGACCACATCGAGAGCAAGGGACGTATAAATAAATCTTATAAACAAATTGTACAAATCTTAGCCTGCCAGGGTTATTTTCTTCAATTAAGTCAAAGAAAATTTTAATTAAATTGGGTGACTACATGAAATGGTTTGTTGGTCAGACTCAAATGAGACAATGCCATGAATATCAGTGAACTGCTTTTTTTTGTCAGAACCACAAGTTCTTGATTTATTTTCACAACTTACTGATATTCACATCTGCACATTCAATGTCAAACTCTAACATCAGAAATGAAATTACACCATTAATTTTTTCTTACAATAATCCAACAAACAAATTAATAACACACAGTGAATACCAAGTCTCATTAATATGAAATTAAATTTGACCAAATAAAATGTAAAATCAAATGGGAGATAACAAATGGGGGAAGGGCAGAAGGCAAGAAATGCAGCATCATAGAAGGTGCTCCTCCAGGGAGTGTATTTTACCTACAACTGCTCAATATAAACAAACACTCTGACATGACCCTCCGGTTTTAATATAAACCATAGCCCCATACAGTAGGTACCATTTAAATAAGTTAACAGATACAAGCCTTGAGCAAATCCAGCCTCCAGCCAGACCCCCCGCTTCTTAGAGCTCGGACTTTCCTCCAGCTCCGGGGGGTTGTTGAGCTCCTGGGCTCCGGCCGCCGCCGAAGCAGCCGCGGGCGCCGACTCTCTCTCCTCCACCGCCGACATTTTTAATTTGTTTTCTCGTTCACCCGGTAACCGTCACCTCCCCCTTCCCGGGCCCCGGGAATTATACACAAATAAACAATAAACCCCACCAGGGACTGTCTCCATTTTTTCACAACTTTTGTTTGAAAAGGTCCGACTTTAATTTGAAATGTATTTTAAAGGTATTTTCTGAGGTAAACGATGCCTGTCTGCCCCCTCCCTCCGTCAGAAACCGCCCGCTGAGTCGATGAGAAAACCGCAGCCTCGCGCCGCCATCTTTGTTTTTCTTCTTCTTACCGTCTCCTCCTTCAGTGACGCTCGTCATCCGCGTCCCCTCCAATCAGAGCGCACCTTACTCCACCTGACCAATGGCAGCTGGCATTCCGTGTTGTGTTGGTCCAACCTTCTGTAATCTCTCTCTCCGATTAGTCGGTACCGACCACAAGCTTTGGGATTGGTTGGGAATTTCACAACCACATCAGTGTATCCGCCCTTTTCATTCCCGTTCATTCATTCAACAGCAGATGACCCAATTTACTGCAACGGGCTCTGGGGCTTTAGCGGTAGTGTCACATATTCAGGGGGAAGATGTGATTTTTAACGTTATCAACCAATTCAACTCTGGCACCTCCGCATCCATTCATTCAACCGAAGAGGGCTCAATTTAGTGTAATGGGCTCTGAGGGTATAATATTTGTATCCCATGTTGAGAAGGAATCTCTGCCCATTCATTCAATAGAAGAAGGCCTATTTGCTGCAGAGGTTTTTTTTTATGGCGCAGTGGTAGTTTCCCTATCTTCGAGCCCTGAAATCCCACAGCTATGAGGATGCATAACAACAAATTTTTTAGTCATAAGTCACATGACACCAGGTTATAGTCCAGCAGGTTTGTTTGGAGGGGATCTGACAGAAATATATTAAATTATGAAAGAAATAAAAGTAGGATGTTGCATTGGTAGGGCAGACTAGGATAAAAGCGCACGGCCTCAAGATTAGAGGAAGCAGGTTTAAAACTGAACTGAGAAGAAACTTCTTCACCCAGAGGGTTGTTAATCTATTGAATTCCTTGCCCAGGGAAGTATTTGACATTACTTCAGCAATCACTAGAATCAGTAGATACGTTTTTGAAAAATAAAAGAATTAAGGATATGGTGAAAACGCAGATAAGTGCAGCATAGTCCACGAAAAGATTAGTCATGATCTTATTGAGTGGTGGAGCAGACTCGAAGGGCTGGAAGGCTGACTCTTGCTCCTAGTTCTTATGCTCTTATGTTGAAATCACAAGCTTTTGGAGTGTAGTCACTTCAGCAGATGAAGTCATGAAAAAACAAGTGCAGGAAAGAGAATTTAGATAAATGAAAGACAGAGCATCTCAACGGTCAATTACTTCCTCCCATTCCTACTTCTGATTATCTTACTACACAGCAAGTTGTGTTTTCCAAACATTAATTTTATTTCCATTGTTTAAAATCAAATATTTAAGATGAACAGTTTGTTTTTCGTCACTTGGACACACTGTGAATATCATAAACCCTCTCATGAGATATCATAGGAATAATTCATAAACTAGATTTGTCACTGAGTCACTCAAGGAGATATAGAAAGGAGAAAAAATCCCAACATGTGCAGGATGCTAACGAAAAGTTAGCAACCTGAAATGGTAACAGGAGCAAGTGAACAGCCCCAATCAGGAAACTCATATTAGATTAGATTACTTACAGTGTGGAAACAGGCCCTTCGGCCCAACAAGTCCACACCGCCCCGCCGAAGCGCAACCCACCCATATCCCTACATCTACCCCTTACCTAACACTACGGGCAATTTAGTATGGCCAATTCACCTGACCTGCACATCTTTGGACTGTGGGAGGAAACCGGAGCACCCGGAGGAAACCCATGCAGACACGGGGAGAACGTGCAAACTCCACACAGTCAGTCGCCTGAGGCGGGAATTGAACCCAGATCTCCACTGTGCCACCGTGCCGCCCACCGTGCTAACCACTGTGCCACCGTGCCGCCCACTACAGTACCTTGTACTATTCTTCACTGAACACTGCAATTGCCTTCCTTTTCAGTTTAATGATCCATAATTGAATCTGACTCCAACACACTCTCTGGCAGACAGTTCCAGAGGTCAAAGTAATTTCAATCATTAACGAAGTTAGTTTTGGATCCATCCCAAAGACAATTCCGGTGGACGTTTGCTTCCAAACATTTACAGTAAGTTCTTGGTATGGACACATTTCCAACTTAGTAGGTTTATTCCAGTTTTATAACATATTGGGGTGGCACACTGCTTAACATTGCTACCTCACAGCATATGCGACCCAGGTTCAATTCCAGCCTCAGGTAACTGTGTGGAGTTTGCATGTTTTCCCTGTCTGCACAGGTTTCCTTCCACTGTCTAAAGAGGGGCTTCGGTACTACCGTGTGGACCTCCTCCAATTAACTGAGGGCAATGGGGCACTGTGAGGATCAACAGATCAGACAGTCAGTCAGCAACTTCTCTCCGGGAGACTTGTCTCAAGAAAGGCAGCGGTTTCTTATCTCATCCATTCTCCTACCCTCCACAAACTCCACACAGACAGTCGCCCCAAGGGTGGAATTGATCCTTGGTTCCTGGTGCCATGAGGCAGTGCTAATCACTGAGTCACAATGCCACCCCTGAGCCGTGAGGTTGCAGTCCAATGGAAAACAAATACAGTGCACCAACTCTCCCACTGCACCCACTGTCAGGAGAATCAGTCCTGGGGAGGACTCATGGCAATGTCAGCAGTGGAATCTGATTGTTGTGAGCGCTGGTGCCCCCGCTGGTGCTTCCGCAAGTTGCGGGAAAATGTAAACCTCTTCCCGCACTCAGGGCAGCTGAAGGGCCTCTCCCCGGTGTGGACTCGCTGGTGCTTCAGCAGGGCAGAGGAATCACTGAAGGCCTTCCTGCACTCGGGGCAGCTGAATGGCCTCTCCCCCGTGTGGACCCGCCGGTGGGTCAGCAGTGTGGAGGAGCGGGTAAAGCCCTTCCCGCACTCGGGGCAGGAGAACGGCTTCTCTCCAGTGTGGACGCGCTGGTGCCGAAGCAGGGCAGAGGAATTGCTGAAGGCCTTCCCGCACTCGGGACAACTGAATGGCCTCTCCCCTGTGTGGACCCGCCGGTGGACCACGAGGTGAGAGGAAACAGCAAAACCCTTCCCGCACTCGGGGCAGGAGAACGGTCTCTCGCAGGTGTGGATCCGCTGGTGGGTCAGCAGGTTGGAGGGCTGGGTAAAGCACTTTCCGCACTGGAGGCAGGAGAAGGGCCTCTCCCCAGTGTGGACCCGCTGGTGCCTCAGCAGGTGGGAAGACCTGCTGAAGGCCATCCTGCACTCTGGGCAGCTAAAGGGCTTCTCACCCGTGTGGACCCGCAGATGGGTCAGCAGAGCAGAAGAGCGGGTGAAGCCCTTCCTGCACTCAGGGCACGAGTACGGTCTTTTCCCGGTGTGGACCCACTGGTGCCTCAGCAGGGTAGAGGAATCACTGAAGGCCTTCCCGCACTCAGGGCAGCTGAATGGCCTCTCCCCTCTGTGGACCCGTTGGTGCTTCAGCAGGTCCGAGGATTTGCTGAAGGCCTTCCCACATTCAGAGCAAGGGAAGGGCCTCTCCCCAGCGTGGACGCGCTGGTGGGCCAGCAGGTGGGAGGAGTAGGTGAAGCCCTTCCCACACTCAGGGCAGGAGAATGGCTTCTCCCCAGTGTGGACTCGGCGGTGGTCCAGCAGGCGGGAGGAGCAAGTAAAGCCTTTCCCGCACTCGGGGCAGGAGAATGGCCTTTCCCCGGTGTGACTTCGCCGATGAATCTCCAGGACAGATGGGGCATGGAAGCCTCTCCCGCAGTCGCAACACTTCCATGGTTTCTCCACGGTGTGGGATTCCTCTGGTTTCACCATGGCCGCAGCTACAGCCCCTGCCCACAGTAAATTCCTTTTTCCTGGCTGTATAACTGTTTCAGGCTTTACACACAGTGCGCTGTAACAGTAGAGACTCTCATCCAGTCCCACTAATGCTGAAAATGGACTGAAACAGGAACCAAAATGTTTTGCTCCTTCTCACAGAATCATAGTTCAAAATCGTTGAGGTCCCGATGGATTGAGTGACTGTCAGACATCGATGTGAAAGTGGGGACTGTAGACGCTGGAGAGGAGTTGAAAAGTGCGGTGCTGGAACAGCACAGCAGGTCAGGCAGCATCCAAACAGCAGGAGAATCGACGATTCAGGCATAGGCCCTTCATCTGTTGATTTTTAAACTTCAGTCTTCACATCTTCAAATACTCTGGAAAAAGAGATTACAACAGTCATCACGGTCAGTCCAGGGTAGAAGTTCAGAACAAGCTACTCCACTTTCTGCAGAACATTTTTTTCTTTTGCTGTTCCACAAAATTGAAAGCATCCCACTCTCTCTCTCTTCCTCTATTCTCACTCCCTCAAATTAATTCTCCTGAAGTTGCTGATTCAGGATCTTACAGGGACAGAAAAAGCAAAAACGTCAGGACTGACACCTTCGAATTTTGGATAACACCACGTGAAAATTAATATCTTTCAGGATATTGGGATATTGCTGAGAGTGAGCAAGTCTGATTTTGGGAAGCAAAACAAGTGTAAATTCAGGTTGAACCTGCAACACAGCTTCTTGATAAAAAAAGAGACATGAATTGGTTATCGTCCCTGTGGTGGTGGTGGTATGTGGTGGGTGGAATGTGACATTAAGGCATTGACACAGACAACCCGAGAGAAACTAAACATACAGACATGGCAAATGTTAGTGGCAAGCCAGAGTCAGATCTACAGCACAGAAACAGCCCCTTCGGTCCAACCAGATATCCTAGCCTAATCTAGTCCCATTTACCAGCACTTGGCCCATATCCCTCTAAATCTTTCCTATTCATATACCTATCCAGATGCCTTTTAAATGTCATAGCTGTATCAACATCCACCACTTCCTCTGGCAGCTCATTCCTTACACACACCACCCTCTGCATGAAAAGGTTACTCCTTAGGACCCTTTTCAATCTTGCCCTCCTCCACCCTAAACCTTTTACCCTCTAGTTCTGGACTCTCTCACCCAGGGAAATGTCCTTGTCTATTTACCCTATCCATGCCTCTCATGATTTTATTATTGACTCTCAGTCACCCCTCAGCCTCTGATGCACGAGGAAAAACAGCCCAGCCCATTCAGCTCAAACCCTGGCAACATCCTTTTAAATGTGTTCTGAACCCTTTCAAGTTTCACAACATCATTCTGATAGGAGCGAGACCAGAATTGCACACAATATTCCAAAAGTGGAATATTGTACAGCCACAACACAACTTCCCAACTCTTATCCTCAGTCAGAGGATTGGGAAAGTTTTCAAAACCCACAAAAGACAGCCAGGAAAGAATGCAGGGACAAACCAAATTTGAGGGTTAGCTTGGAAGCATCAATGAGAAATCGGCGGACTGGGTTTATTGGGTATCCGTTCTTGAGTACGTATACATATTTCTCTTCTGCTCTTCGCAGTTCCTCTGTGCTGCAATGTGTGGTGGCTCGTTGAAATAATCTCCTGATGCAGCTTCGTTTGTGGGCGTTGGGATGATTGCTTCTGTAGTTAGGTATTTGCTCCGTGTGTATTGTTTCTTGTAGACGCTAGTGTGAAGTTCCCCATTGACTGTTCGCTCTACTGTGACATCCAGGAAATGGCACTTTGTTGTTGTTCTCCTCCTCTTCAAACTAGGAGCCCCCCGCCCGCCTCAGGCCCATAGTCTCACTACCCAGAACACCACCAATATACAGACTAGTCAAAGACCTCCAGTGAAGACTAAAACACCAAGTCGAAGATTCATGCCACTCCATTCACTATACCCAAGAATTCCTGAACACCAAAGACACCAAGATAGAAGAGGATGAAATAATGCTGTCCTTTGACATAACAGCCCCGTTCACATCCATTAACATCAACGTGGCCAAAGAAACACTGACTACACTACAAGAACCATCAAAGACACAAACACCAAACAGCACCAACTTCATCAGCAAAGATAACATTGTCAAGCTTGTGGACCCGTATCTTATCACCCACTTCACATTCAATAACAAGACCTCCAAACAAATCAACAGAACACCCATGAGACCACCAATATCAAGGTTCCTAGCAGAAGCAATAATGCAGAGACTCGAACAAACAGCCCTCCCAGTGCTCCAACCCAAATTTTGGGTCCGCCACAGTGATGACACCTTTGTCATCAGAAAATGAAACAAATTAGAAGAAACCTACAACACCATCAACAATATCCTTACTGGCATAAAATTCACAAAAGAGGAGAACAACAACAAAGTGCCATTCCTAGATGTCAGTAGAGCGAACAGTCAATAGGGAACTTCAGACTAACGTCTACAGGAAAACAACATACACAGACCCAAGTACCTAATGCAGAAGCAAATCATCCCAAACGAATCTGCATCAGAACACTATTTCAACGAGCCACTACACACTGCACCACCCAGGAACTACGAAGAGCAGAAGATAAATATTTATACAGCATATTCAAGAAGAACGGTACCCAATAAACCCTGTCCGCTGATTTCTCAACAACAAACTCAAACAAGCAGACACATGCGCAGAAACCCTAGCCACATTACCTTACATCAAAGACATCTGTGAAATGATGTCCAGACAACTCAAACCTCTCCGCATCATGGTAGCCCACAAATCTACCAACACACTGAAGCAGCAGCTAATGAACCTGAAAAAACAAATGTTATTTACAAATTACCATGCAAGGAAGTATAGACATGGACTCTGCCCCCATAGTTCTCGGTGGCAAGAAATGCTGGGATGAGATAAGGAAGATTTTTTTCAGTCAGAAAGAGCTGACTCTGTGGAACTCATTGCCACTGAAATGAGGAAAGTAACTGAGTGCTTTTAAAACAGATAAAGGTCGGCTCTTGATTAGTAAGGAAATCAAGGAGGATGCAGGAGAATGGGGTTGAGAAACATTGGCCATGATCGAATGGTGGAGCAGACTCAACAAGTCGAATGGACTGATTCTGCTTCTGTATCTTATGGATCTGTAACCACAAACATCTGACTTAATTTTCACTACTTTTACTGTGTTCCTGTCGTATTTATGGCAAGCATGTGGCAATACGTTGTAGATTTCTCAAGCTAGATCTTCTAATTTCATATCAAATATTGATAATTGGAGCTAATATTAGAGAGAGTAAAGGTGCTTATTTCTTGGATAAATAAACCTGTCATGCATTTTAAGCTTAAACCTTGCATACTTGCGAAATTAGAGTTGCCATTTTGCCCGCTGTCATCAAATCTCCAATAATACTTCCCTTTTACTTGATAACCCATTTTGGGAAATAATGAACATAACTGAGGTTGTGTTTTATGCAAGCGCTTTAAGCTTTTGATATAATGATTTTAAGCCATCTACACAGAGTGTGATTGAATTTCTAAACTTAAGTAACAGCCTTAAAGTATTGTTATTTGTGTCACTCACATAACTGTAATTAATGTAAATATGGAATTAAACTTATTGAAAAGAACATACTTGCTGAATTAGAGTCAGCACTGTTTTCATTGCTTTGTCCATTATTCCCTTTCACCTCATTACCTATTTTAGAGAAAGAAAAATATTGCATATGTTGAACATTTACTTTTTTTGGCAATATTTTAAAATGAAGAAAGCAGTTCAGTCAACTTCAATCTTCATCCGGTCACTTTTTAGAAAAGGTTTTGAGCACAGTTATAAAATAATAATGCAAGGTTACCTAATTTGCAGCATTGCTGGAGACAGATTTAATAGTACAAGAAGTTATGATCTCCATTCAGTAATGTCTCGATTTGAACATAGTTTAAGTTAAGCTAAGGGTGTTCAGGAATTGAAGTCATTGTGAAAATGTTACCAGGGAAAACATTGGATAAAAAAAAAATTCTGGTTTGAGTTTCTTCTTTGGGTATAAACAGATACTGGATCCAAGTGTCCTCCCAATCTTCTTAAAATATCCCACAAAATAAACACATAGCAACCTAAATAAATCAGGCCCAAAAGAAATTCAGAACCCACACTAATATATGGCAAGGAGGAAAGTTTTAGACTACAGGGCAATAAAGATGGGTTGGTCAGATGGGCAGAACAATGACAGATGGAGTTCAATCCTGAAAAGATTGAGATGATACATTTCAGGAGGATCAACAGGCAAGGGAGTACATGAAGAATCACAAGAACTTAGAATGTACTGAAGATCAGAAAAAGGCATATGTGTTCATAGATTCTTGAAGGCAACAGGACATGTGGATGAAATGGTTAAGGCGGCAGATGAAATACTTGCCCTCAATAGTTAAGGCATTGAACATGAGAGCCAGGAGATCATGATGGAACTGTACAAGACATTCGTTGGGCCACAGCTGGAGTACTGGATTCTGGTCGTCACATTATTAGAAGGATGTGATGGCACTAGAAAGGGTGCAGAAGGGAATACTAACCCAGGGTGGTGCATGTTGGTGGGTTTCAGCTATGAGAGTGATTAGATCGGCTGAGGGTATTTTCCTTAGAGCAGAGAAGGATGGGTGAGGACCTGTTTGTACAGATAAGACACTTAGGGTCTAGATAGGAAGAAACTGTTCCCCTTGGTGGACGGCTTCAGCAATTAGGGGGCATAGATTTAAGGAAAGAGATAGGACATTTTAATGGAATTTAAGGAACAATATCACCTAGAATGTGCTGGAGATGGATGAATTTACTTATGGGAAGAATTGGTTTGTTTGAAGGGATGGATATAATGAAATAAAACTAGTTCAGAAGATCATTATAATGTGCGAAGAAAAAGAACTGGAGGTAGACCTCCAATAGTGGAAACAATCTAAAGAAGTTTCACTGTCCCATCTGAGAAAAACAATTCTGCTAAACTTCTCAAACGAACCTGAACATGTGTCAGAACTTGTTTGTTTAAAATTAATTGAATCTATTTCAAGTATTTAGAAAAATGAGAATCATCTTTAATATTGGCCCTATTGGCTGCAACCAAAAGTGATAGGAAGCTTTTTCAGTTTCATTGAAATGGAGCTATCAGAGATATTGGCTCATGAGAAGAACAGAAGAGGGTTGTTTGAGCTTATTGAGCAGTTTGTAGACTCAAACAAGGATCCAGAAAACAATTTTCTATGGCACAGAAGCAAGGACAATTAACAAGGACTGATGTTGGTACTGTGTGTCCAAGTATCTCAGTCTTCAAAGTTCTAGATAAGTTAAACTTCTGAAAAATTGAAGGTGTCAAAGGAAGATCAGTGGGGAATCAAGGGTTTTGGGGAAAAGGCAGGAAAATGGAATTGAGGGTTATCAGATCAGACATGATCTCACTGAATGGTGGAGCAGAATGGCCAATACTGCTATTTCTTGCGGTAAATCGATCTGGGTATGGATAAATGCTTTTGTGTGATTTTTCTTTGTAGTCAGCAACATTTTGTATTTGGAAGAAATTGGCTTTTGTGTTGGATCTCAAATAACGCTTGAGGCTCCACTGAGGGTTGTTTAGCAACTGAGATTACATATCATCATCAAGTTAAATCAAAATAAGCAGCAAAATATATGGTAAAACTGTAGGTGTGACTGCTGAAGGCCAAATAAAACATTTTCAGTCGCAAAAATGTCTTTACTCCACAATGTTTCGTTTTACATGCAGTCAGCGACAACCAATCAAGGTGTCGCAGAGTAAAGTTAGGTCTCACCAAGACAGCTGACATGTCCGTACAATACTGTTGTAGCGCTCTTTAACCACAGGGTATATACCAGTGATTCATTTATTTTGCACTTTCCCCAACATCCCAAATTAGGTTGAGGTTTGTTACAGCATCCTGATGGGAAGCCCGATGTGACGTGCTCAGATACTGCTGCAGTAGTGTGATGTGTTAAATTCCCAATGATTTTCAAAAAAAAAAAGTGAAAGGCAGTGGTTGCATGTGTTGACACCACAGGTATTATTTATATTGGCTTTGAGATAGGGAACAACCATCACCTCCCAAATTGTGTTTTGTTTGCACAGCAACTTTGAGTATGAAAAACATTCTATTTTTAGACGGCCTAAATGCATACATCCTTTCTTATCAGCGACCTTAAAATCAACATTAAAAAGCACAAACAATTCATTTTCACTGTAAATTACATAGTTTAAAATCAAATATTGCAAGACATACAAACACACCAAGAAGTCAAAAGTTGTGAACAAAGCACATCTTTTCTGACAGTTCAGACAGGGAAAAACTTTGTTCTTGTGGTGGTCACTGGAGACTTACTCGATCAAATATTAACTCCCAGTGTATCTCACATAGATGCTGTATCAATCAAGATCTTATTGATCACTGTTGACAAAATTAAACCTGTGGACCTGACTCTTTACAAAATAAGAACAGATTTTAGTACATAACATTTTCCCATAATACAGACATTTGCAGTAGTGCAGTTATGTGAAAAGAAACCTGCGTTGTTAATTTAGTTTGTTGCTCCATTTCATAAATGTTGTTTTCATTTATTTTGAAAAATCAACCCTTCCACTCTTTCTAAAGGTACATGATACTTTAACTTTTTTTTCTTTGCCAATTTTCTTTCACCAACAAAAGCATTCACTTTTTTGGCATTGGGTGGGGGAGCTCTGCCAGCTGCTAATTTCTTGCTGAAATTGTTTCACTTGACATGAGTCTTTCCAATAAATGACAGCAATAGCAGCAGCTAATACTGATGATAACTCTTTAACAAAAGTACACCAAGGTGCTTCACATTATGTATCACCCAAGCTGGAGAAACGTGAGGATCTCCTTCTCGGCCTTTCCCCTCGGCTGAGGTGTGGTGACCCTCAAGATAAACCACCACCAGCCATCTCTAATGAGAGAGAACAGTCTAATCCTCTGGGAAGACTGTGATGAATGTGTTTAAAGTTGAAAGACTGTTGAAATATAAGGGGGCGGCACAGTGGCTCAATGGTTAGCACTGCTGCCTCACAGCACCAGGGACCCGGGTTCAATCCCATCCTGGGGTGACTGTCTGTGTGGAGTGTGCACAATCTCCCAGTGTCTGTGTTGGTTTCCTCCGGGTGCTCCGGTTTCCTCCCACAATCCAAAGATACGCAGACTAAGTGAATTGGCCATGCTAAAATTGCCCATAGTGGTACATAAGTCAGGGGTAATTGTAGAGGAATGGGCTTGGCTGGCATACTCTCTACAGGCTCGGTATGGAGCTGTTGGGCCGAAGGGCATATTTCCACACATAGGGATTCTATGACTGTAACAAACATCTGATAAACAGGAATAAAACGAGCCACCAGGATATATGAACATCAACTAGCCACAAAAACACATGATCCACAAAATCACATGATCCACTATCACTAGTATCTTTACATACAGACAAAGGAGGACACCGTGTTGACTGGGACCATACATCCATCCTATGACAAGCTACCATCCAATAAGCCAACCAGAAACACACACAAGAATTCCTTGGAACATGTCATTCCAACTGGAAATTTATTGATTTGGACCCCATCTACCATGCTCTGAGAAAAAGAACGGAAATGATATCACCATCCTAAAACCAAAATACATAAATAGAAAGCAGGACATAATCCCAGTGCTCAACTCGACTCACTGATGTTGTTACCCAGTATGGTGATGAAACATCTGAAAATGACCTTCCAGCTCAGCGAGCAAACTTACATCCAGAATGAGAAAATTCTAGTTGACACAAAGGCTGCCACAAAGTTGGAATTCTCTCTCAGAAATGACAGTTGATGGTGCCCTCACCAAGACGGATGCTCACGCTCCCCGCCCCAAGACAACATGCGTCGTACCCTCACGAATATGGCGACCGGTTGCCCCCAGAGTTCCTTCCCCAAACAAAGTAAACACTGGGCCTGTGGAGCTTTTATTCACGGCCTCAGGCCTCCCCGAGGAGTTTATAAACTCCCCAGTCTCCCTCCTCCCGCGGTTTCCAATCCTCCCCTGTCTCACTGTCTCCTCTCGGTAAAAGCAATGACTGCAGATGCTGGAAACCAGAGTCTAGATTAGAGTGGTGCTGGAAAAGCACAGCAGTTCAGGCAGCATCAGAGGAGCAGTAAAATTGACATTTCGAGCAAAAGCCCTTCATCAGGAATACAGGCAGAGATCCTGAAGGGTGGGGGTGGGGAGAAAGTAACAGAGTACAATAGGTGAGTAGGGGTGGGAAGAAGGTGATAGATATGGGGGGAGGGGGTGGTGGAGTGGATAGGTGGAAAAGGAGATAGGCAGGTAGGACAAGTCATGGGACAGTGCTGAGCTGGAAGTTTGGAAGTGGGATGAGGTGGAGGAAGGGGAAATGAGGAAATTGTTGAAGTCCACATTGATGCCCTGGGGTTGAAGTGTTCCAAGGCGGAAGATGAGGCGTTCTTCCTCCAGGCATCTGGTGGTGAGGGAGCAGCGGTGAAGGAGCCCAGGACCTCCATGTCCTCGGCAGAGTGTGAGTGGGAGTTGAAATGTTGGGCCACAGGGCGGTGTGGTTGATTGGTGCGGGTGTCCCAGAGGTGTTCCCTAAAGCGCTCTGTTAGGAGACGTCCAGTCTCCCCAATGTACAGGAGACCACATCTGGAGCAACGGATACAATAAATGATATTGGTGGATGTGCAGGTAAAACTTTGATGGGTGTGGAAGACTCCTTTAGGGCCTTGGATGGAGGTGTGCGCACAGGTTTTGCAATTCCTGCGGTGGCAGGGGAAGGTGCCAGTATGGGAGGGTGGGTTGTAGGGGGGCATGGACCTGACCAGGTAGTCACAGAGGGAACAGTCTTTGCGGAAGGTGGAAAGGGATGGGGAAGGAAATAGATCCCTGGTGGTGGGGTCTGTTTGGAGGTGGCGGAAATGTCAGCGGATGATTTGGTTTATGCGAAGGTTGGTAGGGTGGAAGGTGAGTACCAGGGGCGTTTGTCCTTATTACGGTTGGAGGGGCAGGGTCTGAGGGCGCAGGTGCGGGATGTGGACAAGATGCGTTGGAGGGCATCTTTAACCACGTGGGAAGGGAAATTGCGGTATCTTAAGAAGGAGACCATCTGGTGTGTTCTGGGGTGGAACTGGTCCTTCTGGGGGCAGATACGGCGGATGCGAAGGAATTGGGAATACGGGATGGCCTTTTTTCAGGAGGTAGAGTGGGAAGAGGTGTAATCCAGGTAGCTGTGGGAGTCGGTGGATTTATAAAATGCTGGTATCAAGTCGGTCGTTATTAATGGAGATGGAGAGGAAGGTGTCAGATGGTCCAGGTAAATTTAAGGTCAGGGTGGAATGTCGGTGAAGTTTGCTCAACCTCCTCGCGGGAGCACGAGATGGCGCCAATGCAGTCATGAATGTAGCAGAGAAAGAGGTGGGGAGTGGTGCCGGTTTAATTACGGAAGATGGACTGTTCTATGTAGCCAACAAAGAGACAGGCATAGCTGGGGCCCATACGGGTGCCCATCGCTGTCTCTTTGGTCTGGAGGAAGTGGGAGGATTCGAAGGAGAAATTGTTAAAGGTGAGGACCAGTTCAGCCAGATGAATGAGAGTGTCGGTGGAAGGGTACTGTTGGGGACGTCGGGAGAGGCAGAAACGGAGGGCTTGGAGGCCCTGGTCATGGCGGATGGAGGTTAGAGGGATTGGGTATCCATGGTGAAGATGAGGCGTTGGGGGCTGGGGAAACGGAAGTCTTGGAGGAGGTGGAGGGCGTGGGTGGTGTCTCGAACGTATGTGGGGAGTTCCTGGACTCGGGGGGAATAGGACAGTGTCGAGGTAGGTACTCACTGTCCCCTCTCCCCGGGCGCTCAGGCCTGGCGACCTCTCCGGGATGTTTCCGAAACCTATTTCTGTTCTGAAGGAGGATCACTGGACCCGTAACATTTCCTCGGATTCTCTTGACACATGCAGCCAGGGCTGCTCAGTTTTCCCAGCGGGTCCTGTTCTTGTTCCTTAAGCCACCGGCGCCATTCCTCTCCCACTCAGTAACACTGCCTTTGTCTCGCTACATGACCTACACTGCACATGCGCCAACTCATCAGGGACTGGGTGACCAGACCGTGACGTCACCCCGCGTGTAGTGGGCGCGGTTCGACGAGGCATCCAACCAATCGGAGACAATGGGGGCGGGGCCAATGTGTTCCCTGCTCCCCTCGCCAGCCACCTGAAAGGTGGGTTTGTCTTTAAGTTTTAACGTTGTTTTTAAAAATTTTCAGTCTTTTCCGTAATGTTATTCAAGACCTCGAAGGCTGAAACATTGGAAAACTTGCAAACATAAAACGAAGGGATACTAAAAAAAAGATAAATTACGAAAGAAACCTAGCACAAAATATCAAAAAGAATAGCAAAAGCTTCTGTTGACATGCTAAAGGGAACAGAGTCGCTATGGTCCCTTGGAAAATGAAACCAGTGAGTTAATAGGAGGAACACTGAAATGGCAGAGATGCTAAGTCAATCCTTTTCCTCAGTTTTCAAGCTGGAGGACAATAGTACCATTCCTAATGGAACGGGCAAGTCAGAGGTGATAGAAAGGATAGAACTTAAACAATCAACTTTGAGAGGGAAAAGGTACACAGCAAACTATTAGGATTGAGGGCAGACAAGTCCCCTGGGCCTGACGACTTAAATGCCAGGGTACTAGATAGACTTTAGTAAGGCGTTTGGCAAGATTCCCCAAGGGAGACAGGTTCGCAAGGTTAGATATCATGGAATACAGGGAGAACTAGCCATTTGGATACGGAACCAGCTCACAGGTAGGAAGACAGAGGGTGGTGGTGGAGAGTTGCTTTTCAGACTGGAGGCCTGTGACCAGTAGTATACCACAAGGATGGGTGCTGGGTCCACTACTTTTCATCATTTATATAAATGCTGTGGATGTCAATATACGAGGTATAGTTACTAAGTTTGCAGATGACACCAAAATTAGAGGTGTAGTGGACAGTGAAGATGCTTAGCTCAGAGGATAACAGGATGGAGTTTAATATAGATACATATACGGCACTGCATTTTGGAAAAGCATATCAGAGGAGGACTTATACACTTAATGGTAAGATCCAAGGGAGTGTTGCTGAACAAAGAGACCTTGAAGTGCAGGTTCATAGCTCCTTGAAAGTGGAGTCACAGGTAGATTGGATAACGAAGGCGGGGTTTGGAATGCTTTCCTTTATTGGTCAGAGTATCAAGTATTGAAGTTGGGAGGTGATGTTGCAGCTGTACAGGGCATTGGTTAGACCACTTTTGGAATATTGTGTGCAGTTCTGGTCTCCTTCCTGTCAGAAGTTTGTTGTGAAACTTGAACGGGTTCAGAAAAGATTTAGAAGGACGTTGCCAGGGTTGGAGGATTTGAGCTATTGGGAGAAGCTGAATAGGTTGGTGTTGTTTTCCCTGGAGCGTTGGAGGCTGAGAGGCGACCTTATAGAGGTTTATAAAATCATGAGGGACATTGATAGGATAAACAGACAAGTTCTTTTCCCTGTGTTGGGAGGAGTCTAGAACTTGATGGCATACATTTAGGGTGAGAGGGCAAAGAAATAAAAGGGACTTAATGGACAACTGTTTAATGCAAAGGGTGGTGTGGGTATGGAATTAGCTGCTTGAGGAAGTCGTGAAAGCTTGTATAATTACAACATTTGAATGGAATCTGGATGGAAGGGTTTAGAGGGATATGGGCCGAGTGCTCGCAAATGGGACTAGTCTGTTTAGGCTAACTGGTCAACATGGATGAGTTGGAGTGTTAAAGTAGGGATTTGAGACGGCTCAGGGAATCCCAAGTTTTGTTTCGGGGTCAGAATCAAACACTGTCATTAATTTCACAAGAGAACAGCCATGAATGTTATCACTCTGTGTCCTATTTACACAGATTCACTGTTAAGGCAAATGTACTTAATTGCCTTAGTACTGTTATCACTTGGTTATCTTCTGCATACCTTGAGTTCTCCCCTTTTACCAAGCCTCTTTGCCTGTCTATTTTCTAGTGTGCAGCAAATGTGCTCTATAATTCAATGTTATATTTTAGTTTAAATGTTTAAAGACAGGTTTTATGGCTATAGACTTTCTTATTTCCTCCTTTTGTTATTTCATGAAAACTACTTAGCTTGTAACTATAATTAGTCCATTCAGTCAATTTGTATTTTCAAATAAGTCAACTGCCTCCTCTGCCAGGTCATCGTCCAGAGGAGCAGAGTCTGAAAGATACTGGATTTCAGCATGGAAGTTCAGGCATGGAGGGAGAGGGGTAGACAAGGGTCAATTAACCAGACTCCTTTTCGGCTGAGGTGAAAAACAATGTACAGTCCATTTCATGCATAACCGGACGACAGTGTATATTCCTAGGATGAGACCAAGGATTATCAGTACAATCCACACGATCCATCCACACAGCGATCATAGCCAGCAAGTGAACTTCCATCCATATGAATCAGACGACAGTTGGGCAGGTATCTTCCCTGCATCTTTGACCCGTTAGGTGGAAGGAGGTTAAGGTGAGGGTGATAGGCCGGAGTGGGGATGGGGGCGGAGAGGTCAGGCGGCCTACTTGCGGAGTGTTTCAGTGAACACCTCTGGGACTTCTGGACCAACCAACCCAACCACCACGTGGCTCAACACTTCAACTCCCCCTCCCACTCCACCAAGGACATGCAGATCCTTGGACTCCTCCATCGCCAGACCATAGCAACACGACGGTTGGAGGAAGAGCGCCTCATCTTCCTCCTAGGAACCCTCCAACCACGAGGGATGAACTCAGATTTCTCCAGTTTCCTCATTTCCCCTCCCCCCACCTTGTCTCAGTCCCAACCCTCGAACTCAGCACCGCCTTCCTAATCTGCAATCTTCTTCCTGACCTCTCCGCCCCCACCCCTACTCTGGCCGATCACCCTCACCTTAACCTCCTTCCACCTATCGCATTTCCAACGCCCCTCCCCCAAGTCCCTCCTCCCTACCTTTTATCTTAGCCTGCTGGGCACACTTTCCTCATTCTTGAAGAAGGGCTCATGCCCGAAACGTCGATTCTCCTGCTCCTTGGATGCTGCCTGTCCTGCTGCGCTTTTCCAGCAACACATTTTCAGCTCTGATCTCCAGCATCTGCAGTCCTCATTTTCTCCTCTATGTTTAGAAATCAGCAAGAATACTGCAGAATGCGAGGTACAGACTTCTACATTTTGATGTAAAGTTATATTAGAGGTAGCCACTACCATAGTATGGATGGCAGAGAGAATCTGGGTGCAGGAAGGCATACCTTGAGCAATGGGGTCAAGCTTAGTAGAAAAATAGGCAATAGGGCGCCAAGAAGAGCCATGCTGCTGGGTGAGAACAGCTGAAGCACAGGTATCAAGGATGGCAACATAAAGATGAAAGTGGCAGTCATACAAACGTCGGCCTAGCATGGGTGCTGAAGAGAGGGTAGTTTTAAGCTCCGTAAAGACTTGTAGTTGTTATGGGGTGAGTTCATACCATTAAGGCACATTAGTCGAGGATAGGGGAGATAATTTTTGATCAGAAGGGACAATTAGGAATCCATTGTCGGCAATAATTGATGAGGTCAAGAATCTGTTTAGGAGTGGTTGGAGGGACAATACAAAGAATAGGATCAATACGTTCACGTGTCAAGCACCGATCGAATTCAGAAATGAGAGTACCTAGGAACTTAACTTCTTTCTGATTAGTCTTAACTTTGCTGGGGGGTACAATATAGCCACATTGGTGTGGATGGTTGAGAAAGGTAGTGGAGTCAGTGTGATTGGACACTTTGTCAGGGCTAGTGAGGAGGTCATCGATGTATTGAACTAGGGTAACGTCTCCAGGAAATTCAAATAATTCAAGCTGGGCGTGAAGAGTCTCTGAAAAGAGTGTCAGCGACTGAATAAACCCTTGAGGTAGGCAAGTCCACATATATTGGTGGCCCTTAAAAGAAGGCAAAAATATATTGGGCTATCTGGATGCAAAGGAAGACAAAAGAATGCATGTTGGAGGTCAACGATAGTGAAGAGCTTGGCATCAACTGGAATTTGGCTGAGGATAGGAGCAGGATTGGCAACTGGAGGATTATGAGCCTCAATGATTTTATTTACTTCACAAAGGTCGTGAACGACATTCAGGACGTCCCAGTTTAGGGATCGGAAATATAGGTGTATTGACAGAAGAATGGCATGGGACTAGAAGGCCTTGCTGTAGAAATGAATCAATGACAGGTTGAATGCCAGCTTCACCTTCTGGTTTCAGGGGGTATTGAGGTATAGACAGGAGGACAGAATTAGGTTTGTTCAGAATGGAGATGGGTGGGACCTTAGCAAGGCCCACTTGTGTTTTAGAGTCCACCCAGACTCCAGGGTATACTGCGTCCTGCAGGTGAGGGTGGGCATAATGATGATGAAGGCTGCCGTGAATTGACTAAGGCTGTGCATAAAATAGGATTGATATCTCAGTGAGCAGCTGAATTTCACAGCAAGTTTGATGAGCATGGTCAAAAAGAGTCTTAGCGTCAAAACCTACTTCTTGGGCTTTGTGTTTGGGGTTCAAGTGAGTGGTGACACAGGGGAAAATGAGAGGGCCAGTTATCCAGCTATGAAGAGGAACTGACACGAAAAGAACGCCACCAGCTGGTGACCTGATCTCACCAATCACCCAAGTGTGCTGAGTAGTGACCAGTAAGGGATTATAGTGTGTTCAAGCCTGAGATCATAAGCTAAAGTAAATGTGGGGGTGAGGGACGTTATGTAAAATAGGATCAAAAGAATAAGGATCCAAATCAAATGACCACCATCGAGGAGGCTTTGGTTTTGATGCATTGAACAAAATGAGGTGGATCCTGAATCAGGATACCATCATCACGACATTCAATAGTAATATTTAGAGGACAGAGGAGATCTCTAGCGAGTAGAGGGATACGTAATCCATTAGTTACAACAAAGCAAAAAGGGAGCGTGACACAATTTTTCCACACCACTGTCAGAGGGACAGCGTATGCATGTTTATTAGAGGAACCATCAAAACATTGCAGGATTTCATCATCGTCCGAGATTTGAAAATCAAAAGCATTAGCAAGATGGACGGGAAGTGATGAAACAGTGGCTCCTGTGTCAAACATAAATTCAATATTATGGCCATTACAGTTAAGAATTAGCATAGGTCCATCTTCTGGGCTAGCGGTAAGTATGGGAAAATTCAAAGCAGGAAGCTGCTCTCTATCCGGGAGTCATTTTGAAAAGGGTTTTGTGCAGTAAAAGGGGCAACCTGCTGAGGTCACTGGGGAGGGAGACCAGGAGATTGTCTGTTGTTTTTACTGCGGTGATGAACCAGGGACTCCTATGGAAAGGGCAGTTCTTGGACCAATGTCCTGGTTCATTGCAATTGAAACAAAGGTGTAGTTGTTGGGGGACTCTAAGGGGTGGGGGAGGCAGTGAAGAGTAATGAGAGGATGTATAGAGGCATCATGGACTGTTGGGGAAGGATACATAGGAGGACCTTGGGATGTTGTGAATACACAGTACCATTTCTACTGTCCTGCCATACTGGGCATTAGTATGAGGGTTTCATTTGCAAGCTTGACTGACCTTGCAGACGAAAAGGTCTACTTTGAATCCTGAGTTTAAGTTTAGCCACTGTAGTTTGGGCAAGTTCTGTCTTACTCTTGGGATCCTTTCATTCTCAGAAGTACCAAATCTATCAGCTGAATTGTGCAATCTCAACATCTTGCCAGTGGATATTGTGGGTTTTAATAGCTTTCTGTACCTGATCAGGTAAGAGAGTCATACATAGGGCATTAAATTGGGATGATCACCCTTGTAGGTAGTTAGCGTCACCAGAGGAAGCACCATAGCATTCCTTAAAACGGGTAAGGAACTCCTCAGCCTCTTCGCCTGAGCTAGGTTTACATGTTAAGACTTTACCCACACCAACTACACGATGCACTGCTTGGTGGAGACAGGTAATAATCCAATCTGATAGTTTCTGCTGGGTGCCGGACTACAGGCTGGGTATGATTATTACCTTGTAAAATTTCTCAGAACTCGCCCATTTTTCAGGCAAAAGTCAGCAATTTTGAGGTGATGTAGGTCTTGGGAGGCAGCATTATAAATGGTCTTAGTCCTGTTAATTACATGTATAAGGCTAACATCTGCTATTTTGTACGGTCAGTCAGGGAGGATCCGTCAGATCGATGTTGTATAATGATTCATGATTGGGGAACTGCAGGGATTGGGACTAGGACCCCAGGTATTCACAGTATATGTCAGTGATTTAGATGAGAAACTAATTGGAATATATCACAAATTGCAGATGACACAAAGCTGGGTGGAAGGGTGAGCTGTGAGGAGGATGCAATGTTATTTGGACAGGCTGAGTGAGTGGGTAAATGTATGGCAGGTGCAGTTTAGTGGGGATAAATGTGAGGTTATCCACTTTGGTAGTAAAAATAGAAAAGCAGATTATTTCAATAACTGTAACCTGGGAGATGGGAATGTTCACCAAGAACTAATCCAAGATGGAGGCTGAGAAAATTTGTGGCTGTAAGAGCTGCTCTTTTTTAAAGATATTTTCAGTGTTGGAGGCGATTTCCTTGAATTCCAGGAGCAGCAATTACTGTTTTATATGCTGTTGCATTGTTTCGGAACTTTGGAGTAAATAAATCAGCTAATGGCAGCGAGCACATGGTCTGAAAGAGAGAGATAGAGAGAAAATCCTACACTGCTAGCTGACACAGCAGTGAATCTATGTAGTTACTGCCTTTGTTGTTTGAAATCATGTATCTCTGGACATTGGAGTGCGTCTAGGAAAAATTAACAAACACAAAATTCACAACTGATCTTGGTGGAATCTGTGTGGGAGAGCTCACAGCACAGAAACAGATAAGTGCATAGTTTTTAATGTGTAACCTTGCTGTAAGTCTGCGGTAGTGAATAGAGTGGGTTCTTTCTTGATTATTTGTTTTGAGATTTTAGAAGCTCACCAGCGGGTCCACAACAGGGAGCGGCCAATCACCTGCTCCGAATGTAGGAAGAAATTCATTGATTCTTCCAGCCTGCAGACGCACCAGTGGGTCTGCACCGGAGACAGCCTGCTCACCTGCTGTCAGTGTGGGAAGGGCTTTACCCCCTCCTCCCAACTGTGGAGGCCATTGCAGGGTGATTGAAGGAATGACAGCCGAGTGCCATTATCGACTGGACTATCAACCCAGCTTTGGGGACTCCTGGGTTAGAATCACACTGTGGCAGATGGCAGAATTCGAATTCAGTCAGAAATCTGGGGTTCAGAATCTAATGATGAAACCATATTCTGGGAAAAAAAATCCCTTGAGATTCACTCATGTCAGAGTCTGTCTGTATCCCAATTTTGAGTCAGACTGGTTCTATTTTCATCGTAGAATTTATAACATATTACATGGATAGACTGTCTGAAGATTGTGCGTTTTTTGAGCAAAATAGAATGTACTTGCAATTAAAATCCTGCAATTGCAAATTCACACCATAGACTGATGTGTGTGTCTGTGTATGTGCGTGCTTGGTAAAGTGTGTGAGTAATGGAGTATAAGCCTGTGAGAGGCTGTGTGCATGTGTGTGTGTGTCTGAGTGCGAGCAAGAGTGTGAGAGTGAGAGAGAGAGAGTGTATAGTGTAGTGGGGTCACCTGTAGTGTGACATGAACCCAATGTCCCAGTTGAGACCACCCTCATGGGGTTCCAAATTTGGCTATCAGTCTCTGCTCAGCTAACAGAAATGATTAAGCAGTAACACAACACACATTGGAGAGGGCAAGATGGGCCTTGTCTTTCGATTTGCGGAAGTTGAGACGCTCTGGATGCTGTGATCCAGGGCAAACACAGGACCTTCGGCTCAGAAAGATGCAGCTGGAAGCCGGGCTGCAGACACGTTGGGGTAAAAGGGGAAAGTTAACTGGACACTTTATTCTGGGAGATGGTCTTTCCTCTACGGACAAAGCCTTCTGACTGGGTCAGTGGACAGGGTCAGGAGGATGTCAGCACAAGTCAGACAGAACGGGCGGCACGGTGGCACAGTGGTTAGCACTGCTGCCTCACAGCACCAGAGATCCGGGTTCAATTCCCACCTCAGGCGACTGACTGTGTGGAGTTTGCACATTCTCCACGTGTCTGTGTGGGTTTCCTCCGGGTGCTCCGGTTTCCTCCCACAGTCACAAAGATGTGCAGGGCAGGTGTATTAGCCATGGTAAATTGCCCGTAGTGTTAGGTAAGGGGTAGATGTATGGGTGGGTTGCGCTTCGGCGGGGCAGTGTGGACTTGTTGGGCCGAAGGGCCTGCTTCCACACTGTAAGTAATCTAATCTAATCTAATCTAATCTAATAAAGGGGATCTGAGAGAGGTCTGTACGAGCGAGGAGCTAACTGGCTGTGTGGTGGGAGTAAGAACAATGTTGGGGAGGGGGCAGTGGTGGTCAGGGAGAGAATAGTGGCAGGGATTGTCACCATTCTCTGCAGTTGGCAGCAGAAGACCAGATTGCATCAGTGTCTGCCTGGCGCCAGGATTTGGGAACCGGTGTGCTCAGGGCTGGAGAAATGGAAAAGGGAAGTTGCAGCGGGCGTGGTCTAACAATGTCAGGAGGAGAGAGCCGCTGCTGAAGGCTCATGAGAAGTCAGAAGCTACAAAGACAAAGCAGAACTTCAAAGCTCTGGGTGGCGCGGTGGCTCAGTGGTTAGCACCACTGCCTCACAGTTCCACGGACATGGGTTCAATTCCACTCTCATGTAGCTCTCTGTGTGGACTTTGGCATGTTCTCACCTTTGTGTCTGCGTGGGTGAACTCTGGGTGCTCCAGTTTCCTCCGACAGTCTAACCATCTGAAGTTTAGGGTGGATTGGCCATGCTGAAGTGTCCAGGGATCTGCAACCTAGGGTGGGTTAACTATGGGGAACTGCAGGGAAAGTGGGTGGGATGCTGTTGGGAAGGTCAGTCTGAATTTTATGGGCCGAATGGCCCATAGGGATTATATGAATCTACTGTCTTAGCCATGTGTCTATTGAGAAACGACTGCCCCCAAGTCTGCTGTGGATGGAGTGGGTTCAAGTTCATGGAACACTGACACCATTCCTGGGTAAGGTGGGATTTGAGCTGTCACTTCCCCAACCCACTGTCTCCATGCATTCTCTCTCTCTCCTTACAGTCTGCACTCACCAAATCTCTCTGCCCAGCCATTCTCTCTCTCCCCCCCATTCTCTGTCTCCAAGTCTTTCTCCTCCCCTCCACCCTCTGTCCCCTGTCCATTTTTTCTCTCTCTCTCCCTCTACCCTCTGCTCCCCTATCCATTCTCTTTCTCTCTCTTCCCCCCCCCCCCCCACCCTCTGCACCCCTGTCCATTCTCTCTCCCTTCTACCTTCCCCCCATCCTTTCTCGTACCTCGAGCCCTCTTTGATTGCTGTATCAAGCCCTTCTCGGGAAAGACAGAGAATGGATGGTGATGACTCAACCTGGAAGACAGGGGAGCACAAGAAATGGCTAATCTTTAAAATTGAGAACAGCTGAATTGATATATTCAGAAACATTGTTAATCTAAAAGCATAAAGCTGCAGACATGTTTCTGAAACTTGCATTGAATTAAGCGGGTAGAGTCATGCAGCACAGAAACAGACTCTGCAGTCCAGCTCACCCATGCTGACTGGATATCCTAAATTAATCTTGTGACCCATTTGCCAGTATTTGACCCATATCTCTCTCGACCCTTCCAATACATATACCCAACCAGATGCCTTTTAAATTTTATAATGGTACCAGCTCCCATCACTTCCTCTGGCAGCCCATTGCACACACGTACCACCCTCTGTATGAAAAAAATACAAATCTATGCCTTCCCCACTCCCTCGTTTTATCTGTACTGATACCTTCGGGGATCTCTGGACTTGGACAGCAAGGTTCCTTTGTTCCTCAGCACTCTGTAGGGACCTACTATTTATTGATTACTTTCTTCCATTATTACATTTCCCAGAATGCCTGGAGATTAAATTCCATCTCTCTGCCCCATTTACCAGCTGATTGGTATCAAAGTGTAGCCGGAGACCATCCTCCTCACTATCAATACCACCACCTTTCCTGAGTTTACTCCTAAACAGAGGGGGGCAGCACTGTCTCCGGCTGAGCAGTGGGAATTGTGTGTGTGTGTTGTGGGGGCTTGGAAACTTTGCAAACTCCCTTTCCTTCATTTTTTATTTCCCCCAAATCCTTGCGATTTGAGTTTTTATAACAGAAAACAGCACAGGGTTTAATTTTAACTTCCCACTGGCTGAAACTTTGTCCTCCCCTCTAACGTCTGAGAGTAAAACACTTTCCTTCCCCTCCCCTCCCTCCATGTGTAACACAGAGTTGTGGGATTGGCACCTGTTGATATTTTGTGATCTATTCCAAATGAAATTTTATCTCTGCGCAGGCACAAGTGACAAGTCTGTTTTTGTGCTTTCTGCGAGATCAGGCTAGCAGCTTTTAAATCCTTATGTTAAGCAGCAGAAACAAACAGTAGATCAGCAATTGTATTTTGAGAGTGGTAATTCTAGCCCTGGTAATCCCGTTGGGTCAACAGAGAGAGAGGGAGAGGATGTCACACCTAAAGTGCATACAGAAGAGTTGTTACACTTGTTCAGTCAGTTGAGTTGGTTCTGCCCACAGATGTGACTGGATGTTGCTTTTCATGGATCATAATTAAACTACAACGGAACTCATTAAATTCAAGGAATTCAATTGAAAGCGCAGTTTGAGTGAATAAATGGAAAACTGCTTAAAGATTGGCTCCTGGTCTTTTACTTCACCAATTAGAAGTTGTTGGTTTGACAGCTCTCCTAATCATAGAATCCCTACAGTGTGGGAGCAGGCCATTTAGCCCATCGAATCAACACTGACCCTCCAAACAGCATCCCATCCAGACTCACAAAAATGTGCACCGCATGTGTGCAGAGAAGGGGATGCTGGGAGTGAGTGGGATGCTTTCACCACCACCATCTCCCTCCAAGACCCAAACATCCCCACAGCACCACCTATCCATTCCTCCAACACCACAGTGCCTCTGGCCTTACCCCCTGCCAACCACAGTGCCACTGTCCATTCTCCCTGCCACTCACAGCGCCCCCCCATCCATTCTCCCCGCCACCCACAGCATCCCCTGACCATTCTCCCTGCCACCCACAGCACCCTGTCCATTCTCCCCCACCAACTACGGCACGACCTGCCCATTCTCCCCTGTGGCACCCACAGCACCCCCATCAATTCTCCCCCGCCATTCATGGCTCCCCCCTCTCCATTCCCCCGTGCCATCCACGGCACCCCTGTCCATTCCCTCATCACCCCCGGCACACCGTCCATTCTGTCTCTCTTTCTTTCTCTCATCCCCACCCTCTGCATCCCTGTCCAGTCCCTCTTCCCATCTTCTGACTCCCTATGCATTTTCTCTCTCCCCCAAACCCTCTGCTCTCCATCCCTCTGGTCCACCATATATTCTCTTTCTCCACCCACGTTCTGCCCTCTGTCCATTCTCCTGCAATCCAATGACTCCCATCTATTCTCTCTCCCCTCACCCTCTGCACTCCACTATTTCTCTACCCCACAATGCTCTGTACCCCATTCTCCCTTGGCCCCCTCCACCATTCTTTGCTGCCCCATTCTCTCACTTTGCCCCCTACCCTTTGCCCTGCAGGTCTTTCTCTTCCCTCCCCCCCACTAACCTCTGCCCCCCAATCTTTCTCTAACCCCACCCTCTGTTCCTGTCCATTTTCTGTTTCTCTACACACCACCCTCTGCCCTCTCATCCATTCTCTCTCTTTTCTCCCCATCCTTTCTCATGCCTCGAGCCCTCTTTGATTACTGTATCAAGGCCTTTTCAGAAGAGAGAGAGAATAGATGGTGATGACTCAACTTGGAGTCAGGACGGGTGACAAATGGCTGATCTTTAAAATTGAGAATAGCTAAAATGATACATTCAGAAACATCATTAATGTCTGAAAGCATGTTCAATTTTTAAGAGCTGCTGAAATCTTCTGAAACTAGCATTGAAATAGGCACAGTTAGGCCACAGCTCAGGACAAGCTGTAAGGGGTGAATGGCCTATTCTTAGTCTCATGAAATTGGTTCTGACTATGTCAAAATAGAGTTTTAGATTTGTATAGCACAGAAACAAACTAAATTAATCTAGTGACCCATTTGCCAGCATTTGGCCCATTTCCCTCTGAATCCTTCCTATTCATAGCCCTATGAGAATGCATTTTAAATATTGTAACTGTACCAGCCTCCACCACTTCATTGCATACACATACCACCCTTTGTGCAAAAAGGTTGGCCCTTAAGATCCTCAGAAATCTTTCCCCTCTCATCCTCAACCTATGCCCTCCAGTTCTGGGCTCCCCTCCCCCCAAACATGCGGAAAAGACATACAAAAGTTGATCAGCCAGACAAAATGCAAAAGCAATAAAATGTCGAGCCACGGGGGAACAAAACTGTTGCTCTACCTTTGTTTTCCTATTTGCATTTGGAGACTTAAAATCTGTCCGTAAAACGAGAACCCCACAAGAGTATATTGCCAATATTTGCTGGTGTCAGCAACGCAGTGCGCATGCTCATCGCTGCCCAAACGAAAGGCGCGCGACCTGTTTTTGATGGACCAATCGGAAGCCCTGGAGGACCAGTAGCAGATTGGTCTTCCTGCCAATCAGAGCCACCGCATTGTCTGAATGCGGAAGTTGGACCACGAACTTCTGAAGCTGCTGCTTGTGCTCCTCTCTTTGGAATGGAGATTGAGCTTCACCCCAGACTCCAACTTCCTTTCTCCGTCCAACATCTGTGAGTATGGTAGTCTCTTTTCTCACCCACGTTTTCCATTTCACTTTTTTTCATTCTGGGGTTCGGTTGTTGACTTGCAGCAACTGAAAGGAAAAGGAGTGAATCCAGGCAGAGACATACACTGGAAAAATTGGTCCAGGTCTGTGTCTCAATTGGCAAAATACATCGGCAGGAGACTGCAAGAACACACTAAGCCAGGCAGCATAAGGAGGTGGACAAGGCGATGTTTTGGGTGTAAACCTTCTTCGTGGCGGAGTGGGAGAGTGCAGGGGGAACTGTAGATGGGGCATTAAAATGGGTGGTGACTGGGAGGACCCGTCAGTCTCTGCGGACCCGGCTGCGATGCTCGGCGAACCGTTCCTCAAGTTTACTCTTGGTCTCCCCGATGTAGAGAAGTCCACAGTTGACAAACACATGGCAAATACAGTACCACAATGTGAAGTTATAGCATTTGCAGTAAAAAAAAAGCAGAAAGGAGGTGCATTATTTAAATGGTGATATATTGGGGTGTGGATAAAGTGAGAACTGGAGATCAGAGTCGAAAAATGTGGTGCTAGAAAAACAGCAGGTCAGACAGCAACGGAGGAGCAGGAGAGTCGCCGTTTTGGGCATGGGTCTTTCATCAGGAATGGACGTACAAAGGGGCCTCAGCGTCCTCCTACACCAGTCAATGCCAGTTGTCAGACAGGAGCAACAAGCAATCAGCAAGGCAATGGTACATTAGCAAGAAAAATTGAGTTCAGAAGTTAACCAACCTCTGGACTTCTGGTACCTCTCCTGTGACTATTGATTTACAGATATCTCAGCAAGGGGCCCAGCAATCACTTCCCTAGATTCCCACAGAGTTCTAGAGGCACCTGATAAGGTCCCAGGTATTTATCCACCTTTGTGTTTCGAGACATCCAGCATCACCACCTCTGTAATATGGATATTTTTCAACATGTCACCATCTATTTCCCTACAGTCTATATCTTCCATAACCTTTTCCACAGGAAATACTGATGCAAAATACTCATTTAGTATCTCCCCCATTTTCTGCGGTTCCACACACAATCCACCTTGCTGATCTTCGAGGTGCCCCATTCTCTCCCTAGTTACCCTCTTGTCCTTAATGTATTTGTAAAAACCCTTTTGATTCTCCTTCACCCTATTTTCCAAAGCTATCTCATGTCCCCTTTTTGACCTCCTGATTTCCCTCTTAAGTATACTTGTTTATACTTTGTACCTTTATACTCTTCTAAGAATTCACTCGATTTATCCTGTCTATACCTGACATATGCTTCCTTTTTTTTGAATCAAACCCTCAATTTCTCTAGTCATCCAGCATTCCCTACATCTATCAGACTTTCCTTTCACCCCAACAGGAATATACCATCTCTGGTCTCCTCATTATCTCATTTCTGAAGGCTTCCCATTTTCCAGCCGTCCCTTTACCTGCGAACATCCGCCCCAATTAGCTTTTGAAAGGTCTTGCCTAATACTGTCAGACTTAGGATTCCTCCAATTTAGAACTTCAACTTTTAGATCTGGTCTATCCTTTTCCATCACTATTTTAAAACTAATAGAATTATGGGCGCCGACCCAATGTGCTCCCCCACTGACACCTCTGTCACCTGTCCTGCCTTATTTCCCAAGAGTAAGTCAGGTTCTGCACCTTCTCTAGTAGGTACATCCACATACTGAATCAGAAATTTTCTTGTACACACTTAAATTCCTCTCCAACGAAATCCTTAAACCTATGGCAGTCCCGGTCTATGTTTGGACAGTTAAATCCCCTACCATAACCATATAAGGGGAAAAAAGGGTCTAAAACTGGGCACAATCCTCCAGGTCCGGCCTCAGCAATGCCATGTATAGTTGCAGCAACATTTCCTTACCTTTTGTATTCTGTTCCTTTAGCTATCAAAGCCAACGTTGCATTCACTTTCTTTCTTATCTATTGTACCTGCATGCTAGTTTTCTGTGACTCCTTAATGAGGATACCCAGATCCCTCTGCACCAGAGCACCCCAACGTCTCTCCCCATTTAGACAGTAGGTCACCTCCCTTTTTTTTAACCAAAATGCATGACCTCACACTTATCCACCTGAAACTCCATCTGCCACATTTGGGCCCACTCTCCTAACCTATCTATATCTATTTGTAAGGTTCTTATTTCCTCATTGCAATTTACCGTCCCACCTATTTTTGTGTCATTCACACATTTGGCAAAAGAGCCTTTTATCCCTGTATCCAAGTCACTAATGTGGATTGTCCAAGGACCCAACCCTGTGGCACCTCACTAGTTACATCTTGCCATCCAGAAAAAAAGCCATAGATTCGGACTGTCTGTCTTCTGCCGATCAGCCAGTCACCTAATGAAGCTGATAAATTACCCCTAATCCCATATGATTCCACCTGTGAATTAACTTTTTGTGTGGCACTTCAGCAAATGCCTTCTGAAAGGCCAGATATATTACATCTACAGGATTACCATTATCCACTTTGCTTGTTACATCTTTGAAGAACTTAGTCAAATCTGATTTGCCCTTCATAAAACCATGCTGACTCTGATGGATGGAGTTTTGATTTTCAGACATTCTGATATTGCTTCCTTGATAATTGATTCTACCAGCAGGTGTTAAACTAACTGGTCTGCAATTTCCCACATATTGCCTCCCTCCCTTTTTGAATACAGGTGTTACATTAGCAATTTTCAAATCCACTGGAACCATAAGACCATAAGATATAGGAGTAGAAATGAGACCATTCAGCCGATCGAGTCTGCTCCACCATGGTTGACTGGTTTATCAACCCCATTCTCCCACTTTCTCCCCATAACCTTTGATCACCTTGACAATCAACAACCTACCTATCTCAGTCTTAAATAAACTCAATGAATCTTTCTCACATCTAGAGAACTTTGGAATATTATAACTAATGAATCCACCATCTCCACTGCACTTCCTAATGTATTTTTAAGAAGCTATGAACCTAGACTCCAAGGTCTCTTTTTTAAGCAATACTCCCAAAGACCTTATCATTATGTGTTGAAGTCTTGCTAAGATCAGCCTAAATTCGACAACTGCATGATGCATCTCGGGCCATAGTCTGGGGTGTGGATTACCAGGTGCTGGGGATTTGTAAACTTTTAATCCCATCAATTTCTCCAACACCATTTCCCTACGACTACTCAGTTCCTTCAGTTCTGCTCTCAATGGATCATGTGTTCCCCAACGTTTTGGGGACGTTATTTGTGCCCTCCTTTTGTGATTATATCAGCAACCTATGTGGTTAATTGGTCTGCCATCTTTGTTCCACATGAGAACTTTGCCGGTTTCTAATTGTAATTGTTTTCACCAATCCTTTTCTTTCCCCCCTTCACATACCCCATTTTCCCCTTTTAATCAATCCTTTTGTTGAAACCTGAACTGCTCCCAGTCTTCAGACTAGCTGCTTTTTGTTAGCTAATTTGTATGCCACTTCTTTGGATCCAGTCCTGTTCATAATATTCTTTGTTCGCTGTGGCTGGGCCACCTTTTGTTTTATTTTTCAGACAGGATGGAACAACTATTGCAGTTGCTCCAGGTGCTATCTAAATGTTTGTCATTTCTTTCAATAATGTGCCCTCGTTTGTTGCAGCCTTTTTGTGCCTGTAATTTCCTTGCTTTAGATTTAAGTCCCCAGTCTCAGTATCAACTCTGTTGCTCTCCAAAGTAATGGAAAATTCTCACTCAGTTCTTCACTCTTCCGCAAGGGACCTCTCACAGCTACATTGCCAATTATTCCCTTCTCATGAAGGAATTAACATTTTGGAATTAAATTGCCATTAGCCAACAGAACCATTGCAATTTTTGGGAGATTGTGTGCAATTCGGGTCTCCCTCCTATTGGAAAGATGTTGTGAAGCTGGAAAGGGTTCAGAAAAGATTTACAATGATGTAGCCAGGAGGTTTGAGTGATAGCGAGAGGCGAAATAGACTGGGGCTATTTCCCCTTGCGCGCCGGAGGCTGAGAAGTGACCTTATAGACGTTTATAAAATCATGAAAGGCATGGATAGGGTAAATAGACAAGGCCTTTTCCTTGGGATGGGAGAGTCCAGAGCTAGAGGGTAACAGGTTCAGGGTGAGGGCTGTGGGATGGGGGTGCAGATTTAAAAGGGACCTTGGGCATCTTTTTCATTCAGAGGGTGGTGCTTGCAACGAAAGAGCTACCAGAGAAAGTGGTGGAGGCTGGTACAATTACAGCATTTAAAAGGCATCTGGATGGGTATATGAATTGGAAGGGTACAGAGGAATAGAAGCCAGGTGCCAGAAAACGGGGCGATATTAATTTGGGATATCTGGTTGGCGTGGACAAGTTGGACTGAGAGTTTCTGTGCTGTATATCTCTGACTCTGGCTATCCACTAGATATTTGCCACATCTGTATGTTCAGTCTTTCTCTGGTGTCGGTGTCAAAGCCTTAATATCTCATTCCACTCCCACCTCCCGGGATGTTAACCATTTCGTGTCTGTTTTTTTCTCAGGAAGCTGTATTGCAAGTTCAACCTGAATTTACACTTGTTTTACTCCCCAGAATCAGACCTGCTCATTCTCAGCAATATCCCAATGTTGTTGTGAAAGATATTAACTTTCAGGTGGAGGTATCCAAATTTCAGTGATGTCAGTCCTGACGTTTTTGCTTTTCTGCCCCTATAAGATACTGAATCAGCACCTTCAGGAGAATTTGTTAGAGCAGAGTGAGACCAGAAGGGGAGAGAGAGTGGGATGGTGCTTTCAAATTTATGAAATAACAAAAGAAAAGAATGTTCAACGGCAAGTAAAATTCCTTGTTCTGAATTTCTACCCTGGACTAACAGTGACGACTTTTGTAATCTCTTTTAACAGAGTATTTGAAGATCTGAAGACGGAAGTTTCAACATCAGCAGATGAAGGGCTTATGCCCGAAACAGACTTTGCTGCTCCTCAGATGCTGCCTGACCTGCTGTGTTTTGCCAGTGCCGCACTTTCCGACTCTGACTATCCAGTGTCTGCAATCCTCACTTTGATGTCAATGTCTGACAGTCATTCAATCCATTGAGACCGCAACAATTTTCAACTATGGATCTATGAGAATGAGCAAAGCTTTTGGTTCCTGCTTGAGTGCGTTTTCAGTATCAGTGGGACTGGATGAGAGACCCTACTGTTGCAGCGCACTGAGTGTTCAGCCTGAAACAGATATACCGGCCTGGAAAGTGGAATTCACAGCAGGAAGGGCCTGTACACAATTTTGTGTGCAGCTGAAGCTTTAGCCATGAAGAAACCCGAGGAATCCTGCCCTGTGGAGAAACCGTGGAAGTGTGGCAACTGTGGGAAAGGCTTCTGTTTCCTGTCTGTGTTGGAGACTCATCGGCGCAGTCACACTGGGGAGAGGCCGTTCTCCTGCCCTGAGTGTGAGAAGGGCTTCGTCAATTCCTCCAACCTACTGACCCACCAGCGGGTCCACACGGGGGAGAGGCCGTTCACCTGCCCCGCGTGCAGAAAGGGCTTTACCCAGGCCTCTGCCCTGCTGAGGCACCAGTGGGTCTACACGGGAGAGGCCCTTCAGTTGCCCCATGTGTAGGAAGGGCTTTATCTGGGCTTCCAACCTTCTGACCCACCAGCGGGTCCACACAGGGGAGAGGCCCTTCCCCTGCACCAAGTGCGGGAAGGCCTTCAGCCATTCCTCAGACAGGCTGAAACACAAGCAGGTCCACACTGGGGAGAGGCCCTTCAGTTGCCCCGAGTGTGGGAAGGCCTTCAGCAATTCCTCCAACCTGCTGAGACACCGGTGGGTCCACACCAGGGAGAGGCCGTTCAACTGCTCTCACTGTGGGAAGGGCTTCACCCACTCCTCCCACCTGCGGAGGCACCAGAGAGTTCATGTGCCATCGCAAGGGGATTGAAGGAGCGATGACAGAGTACCGTTATTGACTGGATTATCAACCCAGTTGTTGAGACTCCCGGGTTCGAATTCCGCTGAGTCAGATGGCGGAATTGGAATTTGGTCAGAAATCTGGGTTCAGAATCTAATGATGAAACTGTTTTCATGGGTGGGGGGAGCTGGAGAAAACCCCCATCTGATTCACTCATGTCCTTTTTAGGGAAGGAAACTGCCGTTGTGGGAAAGGATTCACTCAGTCAGGGCAGGAGAACGGCCTCTCCCCGGTGTGACTGTGCCGATGAGTCTCCAACACAGACGGGAAACAGAAGCCTTTCCCGCAGTTGCCACACTTCCACGGTTTCACCACAGGGCGGGATTCCTCGGGTTTCTTCATGGCTAAAGCTTCGGCTGCACACAAAATTGTGTACAGGCCCTCCCTGCTGTGAATTCCTCTTTCCAGGCCCGTATATCTGTTATAGACTCCACACTCAGTGCGCTGCAACAGTAGGGTCTCTCATCCAGTCCCACTGATACTGAAAACCAGCTGCATCCTTTACCCGGTCTGGCCTTTGCGTGACTCCAGACCCATAGCAGTGTGGTTGACTCTACACTGCCACCCCCAGCAAATGAGTGGGGAGCAATGTACTTGGATAGAGGGTGTGGGTTGAAATTGCTGAGTGAGGCAATACAGGTTAAGGCTGTACCAAGGATCCAATTACAAAGGGACAGCTTGGTGCTGACCAATAGTAAAGAAAGTGGGGGGTGGGAGGAGTGTGAGCACTTGGGCCTTGAGCTGTTGAAAAGAAAAAGCTACATTCTCAACACCTTTTTGCTGGGGGGGGATCTGCAGTTGTAACAAAGTTAGGTCGCAGTAAAGGTTACCTGAATTTACTGAAGGGCTCAGACTCTCATTGAATTGATGTATTGTCACGTGTGCCGCGATACAGTGAAAGGCTTTGTCTTGTGAGCAGTACAGGCAGATCACAGAGTTAAGTAGCAAAGATATGTAAATAATAAATAAACAGCTGCAAAAACGAAAACACAGGTCCAGGTGAATGTTAAGAGTTTGAGAGTCCATTCAGTATTCTAACGACAGTGTGGTAGGAACTATTTCAAAACCGGCTGGTGTATGTGATCAGGTTTCTGTACTATCCACCCCAACGGTAGAGGTTGAAGAAAAACATTGCCCGGCTGTGATAGGTCTTTGAGAATGCTGGCGGCCTTTCCTTGACAGTGGGCCTGATAGATGGATGATATAGATGGGAGGTTGACCTTTGTGATTGTCTGGGCTAAGTTCAACACTCTGTGTAATTGTCTCTGATTTTGAATGGTACATTTGAAAGCTTTGACCTCCAAGAGGTTTTTGTGTTAAAGCTGCTCATTTCTTTCAGCCTCCTGCACTAAGTTTCCAATGTCATGTATCAGATGGAGCAGTGAATGACTAGCTAATATCATTGAAATTGTAAATTTTTCAGGAGTGCGGTTACTGCGTCATTTCATCAGCATCGTAATGTTTACAGACAGCACCGGGAGGTATGGGCTGTCTCCACTAGAAATGATGTGGAGGAGCCAGTGTTGGACTGGGGTAGACAAAGTTAAAAACAAAACACCAGTTATAGTCCAATAGGTTTATTTGGAAGCACTAGCTTTCAGAGCGCTGCTCTTCATCGGGTGGCTGTAGAACAGGATCATAAGACACAATTTATAGCAAAAGATCACAGTGTCATGCAACTGATGGGATATATTGAACAAACCTAGAATGATAGTAAGTCTTTCATCTTTTAGAATGGGTTGCAGGTTTCAGTTCATTCATATATAAACCCCAGAACTACTTTTAAGTCCCCATTCTCAAATGTTTTATAAAGGTTTTATAAAAATAGGAGACATCTCAGCTCATATAATGCATGAAAGGTGTGAGGTTCAAGTCTGTCTGTATCCCACTCTTGTTTGAATCAGACTGGTTCTATTTCCAAAGTAGGAATTTATAAAATATTACATGGATTAACTGCCTGCAGATTGTGCACTTTTTGAGGAAAATTGAATGTATCTGCAAATGCACATTCACCCCATAGACTATTATCTGTGTGTGTGTGTTTGCGTGTGTGCATGCTTGGTAAAGTGTGAGTGTGATTGGAGTTTAAGTCTGTAAGAGGGTGAGTATTTTGGTTGGGGTGAGTGGTGCATATGTGTGTGTGTCTGAGAGACAGCATGTTTATGACAGAGTTGTGGATAAAAGCGAGGGGTTGCATTTTGCTAAAACAAGGGCAGGACTTGTACAGGTAATGGTAGGGCACTGGGTCGTGTTGTAGAACAGAGAGACGTGGTGGCTTTCAGGTACATTGTTCTTGAAAGGTGCATTGCTGGGACACAGGATGGTTAAGAAGGCATTTAGCAGCATTGCCTTCATTGTTCACACCGTTGAGATAGGAGTTGGGACATCATGTTGAGGATGTCCAGGATGTTGGTGAAGCCACTTTGAGTACTGAGTACAGTTCTGGTCACCCTGTAATAGGAAGAATACTATTGGAGGGGGTTTGGAAAACATTTTACAGGATGTTGCCAGGACTGGAGGGATTGAGTTATAAGGAGAGACTGGGACTTTTTTCAGTGGAGTGCAGGAGGTTGAGGGGTGACCTTATTGAGACTTAGAAAATCATGAGTGGTGTCGGTAAGACAAATAGCAAAAATAGCGACGAGCATGTACGGTTACGTCAAGCTACAGGAGAACACAATTGTGGCTCTACTCTTTTTTTTTCCCTATTGGCATTTGACCACTTAAAATCTGTCAGTAACAGCAGCATCTGCAGAGCATACTGCACATGCTCCTCGGTGTCAGCAAGGTCTGTGCGGGTTAGCCAGTGTCAGCAAAAACTGCACGCTCATCGCTGTCCCCGGAAACGGCTCGCGACCTTCATGGACCAAAGGAGAGCATTGGCGGATTGGAAGGAAACTTATCCTCCTGGCAATCAGAGCACCCCTACTGTCTGAATGTGGAAGGTGGACCATGTCCTTCTGAAGCTGCTGCTGTTCCTCTCTCTCTAAATGAAGATTGAGCTTCACCCCAGACTAACTTCCTTCCTTTGTCCAACATCTGTGAGTATGGCACTCTTTTCTCACCCTCGTTTTCCATTTATTTTTCATTCAGGGCCTCAGTTGTTGACTTGCAGCAACTGAAACGGAAGAGAGTGAATCTGGGGGGCGAGGGGCAGACTCTGGAAATGTTGGAGAAATGACTACTGCAGATGCTGAAGATCAGAGTCGAGAGTGTGGTGTTGTAAAAGCACAACAGGTCAGGCAGCATCAAGGGAGAGTATGAAGGAATGGAGACTTTCAGCTTCTGTGGAATGAAAGAAAAAGAGTTCACTATAAATTAGAATTGATCAGATAGGCCAATGGGAGATGGAGTTTAATTTAGAGAAATACATTTTGGTCAAGCAATCCAGACAGGACAGACAGGGGAGTGTTGCAGAATAAAGAGACCTTGAAGTGCTGGTTCATACTTCATTGAAAATGGAGTCTCGGGTAGACAGAATAGTGAAGGCAGTGTTTGGTATGCTTTCCATTATTGGTCACAGCATTGAGTATGGGAGGTCACGTTGTGGCTGTGCAGGACATTGGTTAAGCCACATTTGGAATGCTGCATCCACCTCTTGTCTCCTTTCTATCGGAAAGATGTTGTGAAACTTTGAAAAGGATCAGAAAAGATTTACAAGGCTGTTGCCAGAGTTGGAGGGTTTCAGCTACAAGGAAAGGCTGAGTAGGCCAGGGATATTTTATCTGGAGGGTCAGAGGCTTATAGAGGTTTATAAAATTATGAAGAGCAAGGATAGGATAAATAGACAAGGTTGTTTCCCTCGAGTCAGTGGCGGGGGGGAGGGGGGGGGATCTAGAGACATAGGTTTTCAGTGAGAGGGGAAAGATATAAGAATTCTGAGAGGCAACTTTTCCACGCAGAGTGTGGTGCATTTAAGGAGTAAGCTGCCAGAGGAAGTGGTGGACACTCGTACAATTGCAACATTTAAAAGCATCTGGATGGGTTTATGAAAAGGAAGCGTTTGGAGGGATATGGGCCAGGTGCTGGTAAGTGGGACTAGATTGGGTTAGGATATCTGCTCCGCATGGACAGGTTCGAGTGAAGGGTCTGTTTCTATGCTGTACATCTATGACTCTATCTATTTGATTACAGATGCTGCTCCTCTCTCTGAATGAAGATTGAGCTTCACCCCAGACTGCAACTTTCTTCCTCTGTCCAACATCTGTGAGTAAAATACTCTCTTTTCTCACCCACTTTTTCAATTTATTTTTCATTCTGGGGTTCAATTGTTGACTTTCAGCAACTGAATGGAAAGGGAGTGAATCCAGGGAGGGGACAGACTCTGGAACAGTTGGTCCAGGTCTGTGTCTCGATTGACAATATAGACAGTCAGGAGGCTGGAAGAACACAGCAAGTCAGGCAGCATCAGGTGGTGGAGAGGTCGACGTTTCAGGTGTTTCTTCCGGATGGGGGATGGGTGTAGAACAAGATGCAGATAAAGGGGTGCCGGGAGCAAGGTGTTGAAGTGGGGATTGGTGAAGACTGAGGGTCCAACCTGATGGTCGATGGGAGGAAGGAATCTGGTTGGTGGCAGGGAAGAGTGAATGGGAGGGGCAGAGGCCGTGAAGGGAGTTGGGGATGGGAGGGGAGAAATTAGACAACTCCAGGGGGAAGGTGACGTGTTGTTCCTCCAATTTGTGGATTGGATCGTTGTGGCAATGAAGGAGGCCAAAGTTGGTCATGTCAGAAAGGGAGAGGGAAGAGGAATTAAAATGGGTGGCCTCTGCAGACCCTCTTGCCCTTCCTTGTTTTAGCAAAATGCAACCGCTGGCTTTTATCCACACCTCTCTTATGCACATACTCTCTGACACACGCACATCCCCAATACTCACCCTCACATAGGCTGATACTCCATAACACACACTTCACCAAGCAAGCACACATGCAAAAACACACACGCACAAACTCACATGGAGACACCTGTGCTGCCCTGCATAGTTTGCAGAAATCTCTTCTCTCCAGAGAATCCCCACAGCGTGGAAGCAGGTTACTCGACCCAACGAGTCCAGAAAGTAACTTCCCTACCCCCATTTCTCTACATTCACCCCTGACTCATGCACCTAACCTGGACATCCCTGGGCACTATGGGTAATTTGAGCATGGCCAATCCACCCTAACCTGGACAAAGTTAAAAATCACATAACACCAAGCTATTTGGAAGCACTGGCTTTCGGCACGAAACTCTCTCATCAAGTGGTTGTGAAGAATAAGATCATAAGGGACATAATTTATGGAAAAACATTGCAGTGTCCTGCCACTGAAATGATATATATTGAGCAAACCTGGATTGTTAAGTCTTTCATCTTTTCAAATGGGTTGCAGGCATCATTAATATGTAACTTTACAACTTCCTGTAAGGCACTTCTCAACATAACTTAACTTAAGGTTTTGTAACAAAAGATGACATCTCAGCTCAGACAATGCATTAAATGTGTGAGGTCAGAGTTCAAACCTTGAATCAAACTGGTTCTATTTCCAAAGTCAAATTTACAAAATATTATATGTATTGACTGCCTGCAGACTGTGCATTTTTAAGCAAAATAGGATGTATCTGCAAATAAAAATTCACCCCCATGGACTTCTGTGTGTAAGCGCGCGTGAGAGAGAGAAAGTCTACTTCCGTGCTGTACGTGTCTATCTCTATTTGATAAGATGCTTCATTTCTGGTGTAAATATTGTAAATCATAGCTGGGTACTAACAGTTCGATGTAAGGGAGAGAGGATCCTCAAGTTGGACACAATCAGAATCCTGGGAGAGCCCTATTTCTGGTTTGCTTCCTAATGAACAGACATTAAGCACTTGCACCTATTTATTTCTCATGTTGTTTCATTTTTCTTGTTTGATTCCCTGCTATGATGACACTTTTGTCTCTGGTTAGTTGAGAGACTGGGAGATTGTGCATTGGGCTTTGATTGACTGACTTTACACCTTCTGGAACAATAAAATATTCAAAGAGGGGGTGGGGGTCAAAGCTTCAGCAGAAATCCAGTAAAGCTGAGAACAGACTGACATCTTAATCAGTGGGAACAGGGAGATCAGAGGACAGAGAAATGAGGACCTGAAATCAGAGCGGACACCAGACTACCCTGTGGTCAGTGCTTTGATTAGCAGTGGCAACCCTCTACCTTTACCTAGCTTCCAATTTGACTACCACCTCGATATTCAGGATCCAATCCTTGTCATCCTGAAGCCATGTTTCTGTAAGGAGCCTCAGATCATAATTATTCTCTTCAATGTGTGCAGACAATTCATTTACTTTTGTTACAGTGCAGAAACACCACTTTTTGTTTCCACTTTTGTGATCATTCAGAATCCAGTTTTGATTGCTGGTATATTTACTCTCCTTGTCCCTTTCTATCATTCTCTGATGTTAATTTCCCACATCACTACATTGCTCACCAACCTTGATTTGGATTGGCCATGCTAAATTGCCCATAGTGTCCAGGGATGTGCAGGTTAGGTGGGTTAGCCATGGGAAATGCAGGGTTATTGTTTCATAGTAATAGAAGCAGGAGCAGGCCATTTGGCCCATCTAGCCTGCTCCGCCATTCATTAAAATAATGGTAAAACTGTCTATTGTCTCAGCTCCTCCTCCCTGCATTATCCCAACTGTCCTTAATTAACCTACCATGCAAAAACCTAACCAACTGTGTCTTCAATATACTTAATGAGGCTGTCTCTACTGCTTCCTCGGGCAGAGAATTCCATAGATTGACTACTATCCAGGAAAAATAGTTCCTCCTCATCTCTGTCCGAAATCCAGTCCTCCACATTATGTGGCCCAGTCTCATCCACCAGCAGAAATGTCTGGATAGGATAGGGTTTCATCCCTACAGTGCAGTGAATTCCCACTTTCCTACAAAGTTCTGTACATAACTGGATATTAATCTACCTACATCTAGGTGGATAGGCTGGGACTTTTCTCACTGGAGCACAGGAGGTTGACAGGTAACCTTAGAGATTTATAAATCATGAGGGGGGTGGATGAGGTGAATAGTGGGTGTCATTCCCCACAGGTGGGGATTTTAAGATTAGAGAGCAAACTTTGAAGGTGAGAGGAGAAAGATTTTTAAAAAGACTTGAGGAGCAGCATTATTTTTTTAAAGAGTGGTTTGTGTGTGGAATGAACATCCCGACACAGTGGTGGATGCAGGTACACTAACAACATTTAAAAGACATTTGGATAAGTACATGAAGAGGAAAGGTTCAGAGGGAGATGGGCCAAACACAGGCAGGTATGACTAGTTCAGTTTGAGAACATAGTCAGCATGGATTAGTTGGACTGAAGGGTCTGTTACTATGCTGTATGACTCTGTAACTGTTCTATACTGGTCTTAAAAGCCATTTTCTCACCTTCCCCCATAAATATCCTCCTCTTTGTTGTTCAAAAATCAGATGAACTCAGCCTTGAATATATTCAATGATCCCCTAACTGCAGGCAGGCATCCCCACTTCTGAACTCATTTCCCCTTACTAATATACCACTTGCATTGCTCGCTGCACCTGACAACTGGCATTTACTGTTGTAGAAGGATGCTGAGGCCCCTTTGTACATCCACACATCATTCCTGATGAAGGGCCCGTGCCCGAAACGTCAACGCTCCTGCTCATCGAATGTTGACTGAGCATTTCCAGCACCATACCTTTCGACTCTGATCTCCAGCATTTGCTGTCCTCACTTTCTCCATATTCCAATATGTTACCATTTAAACAATGCACCTCTTTTCTGCTTTTTTTTTTAACACCGCAAAGGTTCTAACTTCACATTGGGGTACTGTATTTGCCATGTGTTTGCCAATTGTGGTCTTCGGGAGACAGAGGGTAAACGTGGGGAATGGTTCGCCGAGCGTCACAGCTGGGTCTGCAGAGGCTGACCGCACCTCCCAATCACCACCCATTTTAATTCCCATTCCCACTCCCTTTCTGACATGACCATCTTAGGCCGCCTCCATTACCACAACAAACCAAACCACAAATTGGAGGAACACCACAACATCTTCCACCTGGGCAGCCTACAGCCTGGAGGACTCAACACTGAGTTCTCCAATTTCAAATAACCCCTTTCCCCACTCCTCAAATCCCTTCCCAGGCTCTTCCCCACCCCCACCCCTCCTTGCCACCAACCAGATTCCGTCCTCCCAGTGACCAACCAGTTTGTACCCTCTACCTGTCTCCACCTATCCCCAATTCACCACCCTGCTTCCAGCACACCCTTGTTCTGCAGCTCTCCCAACACCCACCCCCAGTCCTGAACAAGGGTGACACCCAAAGCAAGGAACATGCACAATGCTTGTTGACACAGTGGAACGTATGCAATATGCTCAGTGGTGATGCTAGTATTATTGACAGATTTTGAAGTGTCCAAATGCCAATAGGAGAAAAAAAAAGGTGGTAGAACAACTTTTTTCCCCATCTGGCTCGATATTTTGTGGCTTTTCCGTCTTGTCTGGCTGCTCAACTTTCTTATGTCTTTTCCCTTGTGTAGGGGGTGAAGGTCTGCACGAGAGGGCCTAGGTTCAGGGTGAGAGCCGAAAGATAATAAAAGGTACCTAAGGGGCAACGTTACCATGCAGAGGGTGGTGCGTGAATGGAATGAACTGCCCGAGGAAGTGGTGGAGGCTGCTACAATTAAAGCACTTAAAAGGTCTCTGGATGGGTATATGTATAGGAAGGGCTTAGAGGCATGAGCCAAGTGCTGGCAAATGGGACCGGATTAATTTAGGATATCTGGTTGGACCGAACGGTCTGTTTCCGTGCTGTACATCTCTACCATTCTAAATAATAAAATGTATACTTTGACAAATTATAAACTATATCCATGTTAATAAGGCTCAGTACACCACACACTTCACTAACCATTCTCAACAGGTCCTGCCCCTTCAATGACTGAGGAACATCCGCCTCCAGAATGCTCACCGGCTCCTGCCTGCTGTACAGCCGGCCGGTGTGGCCGTGACACAGCAGCTGCGCCAGGAAGGCGGCGGTGCCCAGTGACGGGTGTCTGCCCCGGGCCGCACGGCGCCATTTTCCTAACGGCCGCCCCTTCCCCGCTCGAGCGCCTTCTCCTCCCAACCGCCTTCACCCCCGCGTGACGTCAGCTCAGGGGGGATGGGCGGGGCCGGGGAGCCTCACCGTCACCAAGCAACGGCCACCTCACGCTACAACTGCTGCTACCTGAAGCGGGAAATCTGCATTTTAAAAGGGACATGGACATTTAACGGGCTATTTCTACAAATAGATTGAAATGGACAAAATTACATTTCAAAGGGATGTGGGCACATTCAAAGGGATATCTTAATATGCAAAATGTCGCAGTCATATCAAAATGAATCTACATTTCGAAGAGACGTTGCCCTATTTATAAGTAGAAATGACACTTTAAGAGACAGTCATATCTAAAGGGGTAAGTATACATTAACGAGGGGCAAGATTGCGCTTAGAGGAACATAACACATTTAAAGGGCATAACTACATTTGAAGGGGCATTTTTATATTTAAAAAGACACATTGAAATCTCATAATTAAAAGTACATGGTAATATTTAGAAAGCGTGACCACATTCGAAATAGTGCAGCCACTTTATAAGAAAAGGGATTTGGGCTGGGGGGCGGGGGGTAAGATTTAATTTTTAAGAAAATAAGCAAGTTATTACGATTTGGAATGGTCTTGAAGGGGTGATGGCACCAGTAAGTGGCAAAAGTTAATACAAAATTCTTGAACAGAAAATGATTCCAGATATATGTGGATGCAGGGAAATAATTCAACAAAAGAGCCATTACAAATTTATGGAGCAAACAATAACCTTTTGAGAGATATAAATTGGAGCATCAATATTTAAGTCGGATTGTTCACAACTGAATGACATTACCAGACTGAAAATTCACAGCCTAAAAAATGTTTTGGCATTTGATGAAGTTATTTGGGCAATAGCAAATGAAATATCAAAGAAATACAAAGTTATAAGGAGGGATACATATCTTGTTTAACCAAATACAATGGCAGTGCAGAGAATTTCAGAAATGCGCAATAAATATTCACAGTGTACCCCTTATTCAACTCATTCAAGAATTTCAAATTGTGTTTGAGGCAATTCAATGGTAAATGGCAACATTTGTTTGTTAATACACTCACCATAAATTGTGAATATGATTTTGATAAAAATAATCTGGTTAATCCCAAATGGAGCAATTAAGTGCAAAGTTACTTTCAACCATTTAATAAAACACTGTATTTTCATATGAAATAAAATTTGCAATGTTATAAAATCTTTACAAAGGCGGCACGGTGGCACAGTGGTTAGCACTGCTGCCTCACAGCGCCAGAGTACCGGGTTCAATTCCCGCCTCAGGCGACTGACTATGTGGCGTTTGCACGTTCTCCCCGTGTCTGCGTGGGTTTCCTCCGGGTGCTCCGGTTTCCTCCCAAAGTCCAAAGATGTGCAGGTCAGGTGAATTGGCCACGCTAAATTGCCTGTAGTGTTAGGTTAGGGGTATGGGTGGGTTGCGCTTCGGCGGGTCGGTGTGGACTTGTTGGGCCGAAGTGCCTGTTTTCACACTGTAAAGGAATCTAATCTAAAGGAATCTAATCTAATATTAAACAAAATAGCTTTCCTGGGTGTCAATATTTACAACAGTTATGCAACTATTATTTGGCAATTAACCAACTAATTGAAATAATTTCAGAATAAATTAGCTGTTTCATTATTATACATTGAGATATTTTAATTAAAATGTCACAAAGGAAATCTTTAACACAAAGCAAAGTTAGATAAAATACAAAAGTATCTTGCAGAATTCACTTCAAATCATATCTGTTGAATCACAAAAAGATGATGCTCAATGTACCAAATGATGGACAATCACTTGTAATGATGGAAAAAATATTGTAAAGAATGTATATCTCTCAATTATATCTTAAATGAATATTTACTCTGCCTTGGACAACAACAACTGAAAGTTTTTTTTGACAAATTGAAAACTACAATAGCAAAGCTTTAGAAAATCCACCACGGAGCCAAATCTTGAATAAAAGTTTATTTCAGGTTTCTCCAGCTTCAATTAGCTGAAGAAGAAAAAAAATGCTTCTGGTTGGAGACGTGAATAAAAACGAATCAGAGGACTATGGACCAAATGCTGGCAAATGGGTCACTAGATTAATTTAGGATATTTGGTTGTCTGGACTGAAGGGTTTGTTTCTGTGCTCTACAACTCTATGACTCTATTTCTACATAGTCAGAATCAATTTCACAAAACTAGGATTAGGCCATTCATCCTTTGCAGCCTGTCTTGGGCTGTGGCCTAACTACGCACGTTTCAATGCAAGTTTCAGAAAGATTTCAGCAGCTCTTTTCAAAAAGTGAACATACTTACAATGAGAATAGTTACATTGATATATTCAGAAACAATGTTAAAGATCAGTCATTTCAGAATGTCATTAAAACGTAGAGCTTTTCTAACAATAGGTGTGAATTCTGTGTATCCCAATATCGAGTCAGACTGACATTGTTGTTCGAAAAGCTCTGCATTTAAATGACATTCTTGAAGGTAATTTAAAACAAGTTCTGGGATTAATGTACCAAAGAACAGAAGCCCATTCTAAAATATGAAAGATTTAATCTAAAATTGTTTAGTGAAGGACATCTCCATGACCGTGGACTCCTTTGGCTATAAATTCTGTGATCATGACCTTACTGTCCACGACCACCTGATGAAAGAGCAGCACTCTGAAATGGAGTGATCAGTAACAATGTCTCATTTGGATCACCCAAGGTTAGAAATGGAAGCATCTCTCTTCAAGGTTACAGTTTGATTTGCCCTTTCAACGTTCTTGAAATTTAAGGTGTTCCATTGTAGTGTTCAATTCTGATCCATTAAAATCAGTATCCAGTCTCATCGGAGTGCAGAACCAACTCAACTGACGGAACAAACAAAACAACTTTTCAGTTTGCTTTTTAGATGTGACATCTTCTCTCCGTCCCTCTCTGGTGACCCAACAGGACTACCAGAGCTGGAAGTACCATTCTCGAAATACGATTACTAACCTACAGTTTTCTTTTAAGGATTTAAAAGCTGCTAGCCTGATCTCGCACAAAGCACAAAAACAGACTGTTCACCCGTGCCTGCGCAGAGGAGAAATTTCAGGAGGAACAGATCACAAAATAACAACTGTTACCAGTCCCACAACACGTGTTTCCTTGGACAAAGTTAAAAATCTCACAACACCAGGTTATAAACCAACAGATTTATTTGGAAACACTAACGTTTGGAGCACCGCTCTTTTATCAGGTTGGTTGTGGAGAATGAGATCATGATCATGGCATTTATAGCCAAAGGAGTCCAGTGTCATGGAGATGTGATATATTAAACAATTTTAGATTAAATCTTTCATCTTTTAGAATGGGTTTCTGCTCTTTGGCATGTTAATTCCAGAACTTGTTTTTAATTACCTTCTCAAGAAAGTCATTCAAATGCACAGCTTTTCTAACAATAGGTGTGAATTCTGTCTGGGTCCCAGGGTTGAGTCAGACGGACATTTTTCTTAGAAATGTTGTGCATTTAAATTACATTCTTGAGAAGGTAGTTTTTAGATTAGGGTGTAGGTTAGGCTGGATTGGCCATGCGAAATGACCCTTATTGTTCAGGATATGCAAGGTAGGGTGGATTAGCTATGAGAAATATGAAGTAAGGGGGTGGGTCTGGGTGGCAATGGTGCTAAATGCCTTCTTAACCATCCAATCTACCAGTTCTTTGCAGGTTGCATAACTATGTATCTGAACCCTCCCAGGTCTCTGTTTTAACGATACATGTCCTGTCCTTCCTCGTTTTAGTAAAATGCAATCCCTTGCTTTTATTCATACCTCTCTCATATACGCACACCCTAACATGCTCACACACTTACAGACTTATACTCCATCACACTCACACTTTACCAAGCATGCACACACTCTTACATGCACTCTCACACACAAACTCACATGCACACACACACAACTCTATGGAGTGAATTTGTATTGGCAGAATTATATTTGCAGATACTTTCAATTTTGCTCACAAAGCACACAATCTACAGGCAGTCGATCCATGTAATATTTTATATATTCCTACTTTAAAAACAGAACTAGTCTGATTCAAGATTGGGATACTGACAGACTCGAACCTCACAACTTTAATGTATTGTGTGAGCTGAGATGTCACTTTTTAAAAAAATATAAAACCAAAAGTCATCTCAAGAACATGACTTAGATGTTGTTCTTGGATTTACATATTAATGAACCGAAACCTGCAACCCATTCTAAAAGGCATCAGTTGCATGACACTATGAATTTTGCTATAAGATGTGTTTCTTATGATCCTGCTCCACAGCTACCTGTGGAAGGACCGGCGCTCCGAAAGCTCGTGCTTCCGAATAAATCTGTTGGACTATAACCTGGTCTTGTGTGATTTTTAACTTTATCCACCCCAGTCCAATACTGGCACCGCCACATCGTTTCTAGTGAACACAGCCCATTCCTCCCAGTGCTGCCAGTAAACTTTACAATGCCAATGAAACACAGTACCTGCACTCCTGAACAATTTACAATTTCTAATGATACTAGCTACCCATTCACTGCTCCACCCGATACACAACATTGAAAACTTAGTGCAGGAGGCTGAAAGAAATGAACAGCTTTAAAACAAAAAACCTCTTGGAGCTCAAAGCTTTCAATGAGAGTCTGAGCCCGCGGTAAATTCAGGTAATCTTTATTGTGACTCAACTTTGTTAAAGCTTCAGATCCCCCCAGCAAAAAGGTGTAGAAAAAGTAGCTGCTTTTTGACAGCTCAAGGTCAAAGCGCACATACTTCTCACCCCCCCCCCCCATCCTACCTCACTTTCTCTACTGTTGGTCATCACCAAGTTGTCCTTTGCAGTTGGATCCTTGGTACAGCCGTAACCTGGAGGAAGTATTGCCTCACTCAGCAATTTCACCCCACCCTAAAAACGGTTTCATCATCAGATTCTGAAATCCAGATTTCTGACCGAATTCCAATTCCGTGATCTGCTGCGGCTGGATTCAAACTCAGGAGTCCCAGGAACTGGGTTGATAGTCCAGTCCCTAATGGCACTCGGTTGTTACTCCTTCAATCATCCTGCGATGGCACATGAACTCGTTGGTGCCTCCGCAGGTGGGAGGAGCGGATGAAGGCCTTCCCACACTCTGTGCAGCCGAAGGGCTTCTCCCCAGTGTGGATCCGCTGGTGGGTCTGGAGATTGGAGGAATCGCTGAACCCCTTCCTGCACTCAGGGCAGCTGAAGGGCCACTCTCCTGTGTGAACCCTCTGGTGTCTCAGCAGGATGGAGGAATTACTGAAGGCCTTCCCGCACTCTGTGCAGGGGAATGGCCTCTCCCCCATATGGATCCGCTGGTGGGTCAGCAGAGTGGTGGAACTGCTGAAGGCCTTCCTGCACTCGGGGCAGCTGAAGGGCTTCTCCCCAGTGTGGAGACGCTGGTGCTTCCACAAGTTGCTCACCTGACTAAATCTCTTCCCACACTTGGGGCAGGTGAACGGCCTCTCCCCCGTGTGGACCCGCTGGTGAGTCAGCAGATGGGAGGAATTCCTGAAGGCCTTCCCACACTCGGGGCAGCTGTAGGCCCTCTCCCCCGTGTGGACCCGCCAGTGGGTCAGCAGGTCAGAGGAATGTCTGAATGCCTTCTTGCACTCGGAGCAAGAAAACGGCCTCTCACCAGTGTGGAGTCGCCTGTGTGTCTGGAGGTTGAAGGAATTGCTGAAGGCTTTCCCGCACTCGGGACACGGGAACGGCCTCTCCCCTGTGTGGACCCGCTGGTGAGTCCGCAGGGCAGAGGCCTGGGTAAAGCCCTTCCCACACTCAGGGCAGCTGAAGGGCCTCTCTCTGGTGTGACTGCGCAGATGAGTTTCCAGGGCAGATGGGACATAGAAGCCTTTCCCGCAGTCACCACACTTCCATGGTTTCTCCACAGGGCGGGATTCCTCAGGTTTTTCCATGGCCGAAGCTTCAGCCGCACACAAACGCATGTAGAGCCCCTTCACACCGTGATTTCCTCTTAACAGGCTGTTACACGCTCCACACTCAGTGCACTGCAACAGTAGGTCTCTCATCCAGTCCCACTGATACTGGAAATGTCCTCGAACAGGAACCAAAAAGCTTTGCTCCTTCTCACAGAATTGCAGTCAAAAATCGTTGTGGTCCTGATGGATTGAGTGACCGTCAGACATTGACACCAAAGTGAGGACTGCTGACTCTGGAGAGTCACTGTCAAAAAGCACGGCACTTGAAAATTCACAGCACATCAAGTAGCATCGAGGAGCAGGAGAGTTGACGTTACAGTTGATTTTGAAACTTCTGTCTTCAGATCTTCAAACGCTGTAAAAAGAGAATGTAAAAGTCATCACTGTCAGTCCAGGGGAGAAATTCAGAACAAGCAATTCTGCTTTCTGGAGAACACTCTTTTCTTTTATTATTCCACAAAATTGAAAGTGCCATCCCATTTTCTCTCTCCCCTTCTGTTCTCACTCCACTTTAACTAATTCTCCTGAAGGTGCTGATTCAGGATCTTATAGGAGCAGAAAAGCAAAAACGTCAAGACTTATCTTTCTGAAACTCCACCTGAAAGTTAATATCTTTCACGCCATTGGCATAATGCTGAGAGTGAGCAGGTCTGATTTGGAAAACAAAATAAAGTGTGCCAATTCAGGATGAACCTGCAATGCACCTTCTTGAGGAACAACCTCAAGAGATGGTTAATGTCCCCGGGAAGGGGAGCATAATGTGACACCCAGGTATTAACACAGACACCAGAGAGAGAAACTGAACATACAGACGTGGCAAACGTTAGTGGAAAGCCAGAGTCATATACACACAGAAACAGGCACAGGCACTTCAGTCAAACTCTTCCGAGCTGACCAGATAGCCTAAATTAATCTAGTCACATTTGCCAGCACGTGCTCCCTGTCCCTCTGAACCGTTCGTATTGATACACCCGTCCAAATGCCTTTTAAATGCTGTGATTGTCCCAGCCTCCACTACTTTCTCTGGCAGGTCATTCCGTACACACATTCACACCCGCCCAAACCTCGTGAAATAGTTGCCTCCTTAGGTCTCTTTTAAATCTCCACGCCCCCTTCCCCGCCGCCCTCACCCTAAACCAATCACCCTCTAGTTCTGGACTCCCCCACCCCAAGGAAAAGACCCTATCCATGCTCCTTATGATTTTATAAAAGTCTATAAGATTACCCCTAAGATTCTGGCGCGGGCTGGGGAAACAGCCCCAACCTATCCTTCCGTCCCTCCTCACCCGGGCAATTAAGACACATACCTGAGTTTGCAGACTCTGCGCCTTCCCTGGAGTCACTCCAGTTGCTACCAGTGAACAGATTTTCTCCCTCTCAGATTGAAGAGTTGCCCAGCGAAAGGGTTTAACTCTGAACCGAGCAGAGCCACTTCCGCGTTGTGACGTCATCGATGGGTCGAGGCGGCGGAGGGAGAGACAGGAAGGGGAGGGGTCGGAGGGACGATCGGGGTCAGGGGCGGTGGGACGATCGGGGTCAGGGGCGGAGCGACTGGGTGGAGCGAGAGGCGGGTACAGAGGCGGAGCGCGGCCGGGACAGTGGGAGGAGCAAGTGTCGAGTGACGGCGTGCGAGACGGGGCGTGACGAGACGAAGGGGCGGGGCGAATGGCGGCTCCGCACTGCGCCTGCTCCGGATTGACGGCCCGCACTGCCCTGCGCAGTTTGCAAAAATCCTTTCCCTTCAGAGAATCCGCACAATGTAGAAGCAGGTCACCCGGCCCAATGAGACCACACCGACCCTCCGAAGGGTAACCCACCCACATCCATTCCCCTTCCCCTCCTGCCCGATATTTACCCCCCGAATAGACCTCACCTGCACATACCTGGGCACTATGGGTAATTTAACATGGCGAATCCACCCTAATCTGTACATCCCTGGACCATGTGGGGCAATTTAGCATGGCCAATCCACCCTCACCCTTCACAGATTAGTGGGCGGCACGGTGGCACAGTGGTTAGCACTGCAGCCTCACAGCGCCAGAGACCCGGGTTCAATTCCCGCCTCAGGCGACTGACTGTGTGGAGTTTGCACATTCTCCCCGTGTCTGTGTGGGTTTCCTCCGGGTGCTCCCGTTTCCTCCCACAATCCAAAAATATGCAGGTTAGGTGAATTGGCCACGCTAAATTGCCCGTAGTGTTAGGTAAGGGGTAAATGTAGGAGAATGGGTCTGGGTGGGTTACGCTTCGGCGGGTCAGTATGGACTTGTTGGGCCGAAGGGCCTGTTTCCACACTGTAGGTAATCTAATTCAATCTAATTGACTACTCTCCGGGAAAAACAGCTCCTCCTCATCTCTACCTTAAGTCTACTCCCCCTAATTTTATGAGGAGAAAGTGAGGGCTGCAGATGCTGGAGATGCTTCCAGCTCTGATCCCCCTAATTTTATGGCCGAGTCTCATCCCCCAGCAGGAACTACTAGACAGGGCAGGGAGCTGGTGGGCGTGGGTCGGGATGGCATGCTCTTCAGAGGGGTTGAATGGCCTACTTCCACACTGTAGAGATTGAATGATTTACTGCAGTCGTGTTTGCCCCGGATCATAGCGCAAAGAACCTCCCACCTTCCACCAAATCAAAAGACAAGTCCCACCCTGCCCTCTCGTATGTGTGTTATCTGTTTGCTTAATCGTTTCCATTGAATACGGCCCAAACCCCGCTGCTGTCAGTAAACTTTAAAATGCTCAGGAAACAATGAGGTATTGAAAACCGTAAGGTTTCTAATGATAACAGTGACTGATTCACTTCTTCTGATGTACAGCAGTGGAAATACAATGCTGGAGGCTGAAAGAAATGAGCAGTTTAAAACAAGAACCCACCTAACCATTCACTCAGCACACCTGTACTTACTGCCGGTAAACCTTAAAGCACTTCATCCCCACAGTGCAATGAATTCCCACTTTCCACTAAAATTCTGGATATACTCATTCACTCAGTTGCTGTCCCACAAATTAAAGATTTCACTTTAACTTGTTCTGTGCAATGAACCAGAATTGATCAGGGACCTCGAAGTGAAGGAGCCATTGGGAAGTAGTGACCATAATACAATAAGCTTCAATCTGCAATTTGAGAAGGAGAGGGTACAATCGGAAGTGATAATATTTCTGTTGAATACAGGGAACTATGGAGCTATGAGGGAGGAGCTGGCCAAAGTTCAATGGTGCAATACCTTAGCAGGGATGACAGTGGAGGAACAATGGCAGATATTTCTGTGTATAATGCAGAAGATGCAGGATCAGTTCATTCCAAAAAGGAAGACAGATCCTAGGAGGAGGCAAGGGTGGCCATGGCTGACGAGGGAAGTTAAGAAACATATAAAGTTAAAAGAGAAAAAGTATAACATAGCAAAGATAAGTGGGAAAATGGAGGACTGGGAAGCTTTTAAAGAACAACAGAGGATAACTAAGAAGGAAATACACAGAGAAAAAATGAGGTACGAAGGAAAACTGGTCAAAAACATAAAGGAGGATAGTAAAAGCTTTTTTAGATATGTGAAAGGCAAAAAAATGGTTAAGACTAAAATTGGGCCCTTGAAGACAGAAACAGGGGAATATATTACGGGGAACAAAAAAATGGCAGAAGAATTGAATCGGTACTTCAGATCTGTGTTCACTGGTGAAGACACAAGCAGTCTCCCTGAGGTAACAGTGGCTGAAGGACCTGAACTTAAGGGAATTTATATTTGCCATAATTTGGTGTTGGAGAGACTGTTAGGTCTGAAGATTGATAAGTCCCCGGCGCCTGATGGTGAAGGAGGTGGCTCGAGAAATCGTGGATGCGTTGGTGATTATTTTCCACAGTTCGATAGATTCGGGATCATTTCCTGCGGATTGGAGGGTGGCTAATGTTGTACCATTATTTAAGAAAGGTGGGAGAGAGAAAGCAGTAAATTATAGACCAGTTAGTCTGACCTCAGTAGTGGGAAAGATGCTGGAGTCTATTATAAAGAATGAAATTACGACACATCTGGATAGTAGTAACAGGATAGGTCAGAGTCAGCATGGATTTATGAAAGGGAAATCATGCTTGACTAATCTTCTGGAATTTTTTGAGGATGTAACTCTGAAGATGGATGAGGGAGATCCAGTAGATGTAGTGTACCTGGACTTTCAAAAAGCTTTTGATAAGGTCCTACATAGGAGGTTAGTGAGCAAAATTAGGGTGCATGGTATTCGGGGCAAAGTACTAACTTGGATTGAAAGTTGGTTGGCTGATAGGAAACAAAGAGTCATGATAAACGGCTCCATTTCGGAATGGCAGGCAGTGACCAGTGGAGTACCGCAGGGATCAGTGCTGGGACCGCAGCTTTTTACAATATATATTAATGATATAGAAGATGGTATTAGTAATAACATTAGCAAATTTGCTGATGATACTAAGCTGGGTGGCAGGGTGAAATGTGAGGAGGATGTTAGGAGATTACAGGGTGACCTGAACAGGTGACGTGAGTGGGCAGATGCAGTTTAATGTGGATAAATGTATGGTTATCCACTTTGGTAGAAAGAACAGGAAGGCATATTACTACTTAAATGCAGTCAATTTAGGTAAATGGGCAGTACAAAGAGATCTGGGTGTTCTTGTTCACCAGTCAATGAAGGCAAGCATGCAGGTACAGCAGGTAGTGAAGAAGGCTAATAGCATGCTGGCCTTCATAACAAGAGGGATTGAGTATAGAAGCAAAGAGGTTCTTCTGCAGCTGTACAGGCCCCTGGTGAGACCACACCTGGAGTATTGTGTGCAGTTCTGGTCTCCAAATTTGAGGAAAGACATTCTGGCTATTGAGGGAGTGCTGTGTAGGTTCACGAGGTCAATTCCTGGAATGGCGGGACTACCTTACGCTGAAAGACTGGAGCGACTGGGCTTGTATACCCTTGAGTTTAGAAGACTGAGAGGGGATCTGATTGAGACATATAAGATTATTAAAGGATTGGACACTCTGGAGGCAGGAAACATGTTTCCGCTGATGGGTGAGTGCCGAACCAGAGGACACAGCTTAAAGATACGGGGTAGACCATTTAGGACAGCGATGAGGAGAAACATCTTCACCCAGAGAGTGGTGGCTGTGTGGAATGCTCTGCCCCAGAGGGCAGTGGAGGCCCAGTCTCTGGATTCATTTAAGAAAGAGTTGGATAGATCTCTCAAGGATAATGGAATCAAGGGTTATGGAGATAAGGCAGGAACAGGATACTGATTAAGGATGATCAGCCATGATCATATTGAATGGTGGTGCAGGCTCGAAGGGCAGAATGACCTACTCCTGCACCTGTTGTCTATTGCTCCCAGTAAGGGCAAAACATCTTTGAAAGCTGCTCTGAAAGTGCTCTGACTCTTCTGCTTTCAGCAAAGCTGATTAGAGTTTTGAAGCATGGAAACAGACCTTTCGGCCCAGCTTCTCATGCCAACCAAATATCCTAAATTAACCTAGTCGCATTTGGCCCATATCCCTCTAAATCCTTCCTATTCATGTACCTATCCAGATGCCTTTTAAATGTTGTCATTATCTGGTAGTTTGTTACACACATGTACCATCCTCTGCATGAAAACCTTGCCGGTCACGTCCCTTTTAAATCATTCCCCTCTCACCTCAAACATATGCCCTCTAGTTTTAGACTCCCCTACCCTGGCAAAAAGTGCTTGGATATTTACCCTATCCATGCCCCTCATAAACATCTATAAGATCACCCCCATAGCCTCCAATTCTCCAGGGAAAATATCCCTGGCCTCTTCAGCCTCTCACTGTAGGTCACAAGCATGGCAACAGCCTTGTAAATCTTCTCCAACCACTTCCAAAGTTTCACAACCTCTTTGCTATAGCAGGGAGACCAGAACTGAACACAGTATTCCAAAAGTGGCCTAAACAATGTCTTATACAGTTGCAAAATGCAACACCTCTCATTTCTCTAAATAAAACTCCATCTGCCACTCCTTGGCCCATTGGCCCACCTGAACAATTCTAATTTATAATGAACTCTCTTTCCCTTCTTATTCCCTCGAAGCTGAAAATCTCCATCCCACTACTCTCTTTCCATTTGCCGAACCTAATCCCTGTTGTACCTCATCCTGAAGGGTCTGCTTCATGCTGATTAACAGGCCCACACTCAGGAGAGATCTAATTGAAACACACAGAATACTGAATGGCCTGGACATAGTGGACGTTGGGAAGATGTTTCCGTTGGTAGGAGAGACTCCGACCCAAGGACACAGCCTCAGAGTAAAGAGAAGGCCTTTTAGAACATAGATAAACATCAACCTCTTCAGCCAGATAGTGATGAATCTATGGAATTCATTGCCACAGAAGGTTGCAGAGCCTAGGTCACTGAGTATATTTAAGACTGAGACACATGTTCTTGAGTATCAAGGGGATCGAGGGTTATGGAGAGAAAGCAAGACAATGGGATTGAGAAACCTATGAGTCACAATTGAATGGTATGAGCAGACGTGATGGGCTGAATGGCCTACTTTCTGCTCCTATGTCTTATAGTCTTTTGCTGTCCTGGACACAGTAAGAGAACTGGGAACAGAAGTCAGCCATTTGGTCTTTGGAGCCTGCACCAGCATTGAACAGATCATAACTGGATATGAATCTAACTACATCTAAGTGGATAGGCTGGGACTTTTTCACTGGAGCACAGCAGGTTGCGAGGTGACCATATAGAGGTTTATAAAATCATGAAAGATATAGATGAAGTGAACGGCGGGTCTTCTTTCTCTGGGGTGGTTTCAAGATTGGGAGCAAAATTTGACGGTGAGTGGAGAAAGATTTTAAAAAGACATGAGGGGCACCAGTTTTTTTAAAAAAACACAGAGTGTGGTTTGTGTGTGGAATAGATGTCCAGAGGAAGGATGCAGGAAACGTAACAACGTTTCAAAGAAATTTGGACAAGTACATGAATAGGAAATGTTTGGAGGGATATGGGCCAAACACAGGCAGCTGGGACTAATTTAGTTTGAGAACATAGTCAGCATGGACTAGTTGGACTGAAACTGTTCTAAAACCATTTCCTTGCCTTCCCCCATAAACATCCACTTCTTTGTTGTTCAAAAATCAGACGAACTCAGCCTTGAATACATTCAATGACCCCCTAACTGCAGGAAGAAATCCCCACTTCTGAACTCAATTCCTCTTGTTAACATAGCACTTGCCTTGCTGATTGCTTGCTGCACCTGTCTGACAACTGGTACTGACTGGTGTGGAATGACGCTGAGCCCCCTTTGTACATTCACACATCATTCCTGATGAAGGGCTCATGCCCAAAACGTCAACTCTCCTACTCCTTGGATGCTGTCTGACCTGCTGTGCTTTTCCAGTGCCACACTTTTCAACTCTGATCTCCAGCATCTGCAGTCCTCACTTGCTCCACATCCCAATACATCACCATTTAAACAATACACCTCCTTTCTGCTTTTGTTTTCACAGCAGAAGCTATAATTTTACATTGTGGCATTTGCCATGTGTTTGCCAATTGTGAACTTCTCTACATCGGGGAGACTTGGGGAACAGTTCACCGAGCATCGTACCTGGGCCCGCAGAGGCTGACCGGACCTCCCAGTCACCAGCCATTTTAATTCCCCTTCCCACTCCCTTTTTGACATAACTATCTTTGGCCTCCTCCCTTTCCACAATGAATCAAACTGCAAATTGGAGGAACAACATCCCATCTTCCGCCCGGGCTGCGTAGAGTTGGGAGGACTCAACATTGGGGAACTCAATTTCAAATAAGCTCCCAATCTTTCTAGCTCCTCCTCCTCCCTGCCACCTTCCTCACATTGATGGGGACTCTAGGGTGGGGCTTGGAAGAACAGAAAGAGAATGGACGGAGGCTGGGGAGAATAGAGAGAGAATGGACGGGGGCTGGGTGGAGCTGTGGAGAACAGAGAGAGAGAGAATGGACAGGGTAGCAGAGGGTGAGGGAGAGGAGAAGGACTTGGGGGAGAGAGAAAGGCCTGCGGGGCTGAGCGTGGGGGACCCAGAGAATGGGGGGGAAGGTTCTGAGAGGGAGAATGTGGGAGTAGAGTGTTGGGGGGGGGGCAGAAGAGAGAATGGTGTGGGGTGCAGAATGTGAGGGGAGACAGAGAATGGACGGGGACAGAGGGTGGGTGGAGAGAGAGAATGAGTGGCAAGGAGAGGGTGGGGGCAGTGGAAGAATGGGCAGCAGAGAATTGGTGGAGAGAGAGAATAGGAAGGGAACAGAGAGATGGAGAGTGGAGGGTGAGGGGAGAGAGGGAGGATGGATGGGTGGGCAGAGGGTGGGGAGAGGGAAATGGACATGGGGCACTGTGGGTGGCAAGGTGGGAATGGACAGGAGGCGCTGTGGATGGACAGGGGATGCTGAGGGTGGTGGGGAACAGAGAAGAGGTGCTGTGGGTAGCAAGAAAGGAATAAGTGACCTCAAGGACAATTTTTTTTATGCAGAGGGTGGTGTGTGTGTGTGTGTGTGGAACAAGCTGCCAGGGAAGTGGTGGAGATGGGTACAATTACAATATTTAAAAGGCATCTGGGAGGGATATGGGCCAAAGGCTGGAACTTGGGACTGGATCAGCTTGGGACATCTGGTCAGCATGGATGAGTTGAACCAAAGGATCTGTTTCCGTGCAGTGTGTCTCCAGATGTCTATAACTCTGTGATTGAAACCAGACCTTTTTACTGATAATCTTCCTGCTTGACTTTTGTAGCGCACCCAGTTTCAGGAGATTTGTGGTGGGTACAAGTGGCACATGTCTCCTATCATGGGAATTCTGGAAAATATAAAGGGGCTGTTAAAAGTACTTCAACTTTGGGAACACTGGGTCTTGTGGAAGCAGGGCATTTGACAAACCTTTTCAGAGAAATTTTCTCCAACTGGTGGACTATAGACAGTTTTCCCATGGAATATTACACAGATATTAAGAATGTTACCTTCTGTAAAACATTTTCCTGAAAAATGCAGAAGAATTCAACTTGCTAACGTGAAACAAATGTTGGAGAGAAAGGAAACTGCCAAGATCAAAAGGCTGATGAATGTCAACATTTATCAGATTGTTTCGAGAACAGAAAAACCTGCACTGGAGACACCCTGAAGAGGGTTGTCTCATACCTATTCCTTCAATTAGTTTTATATGTCTTAATTGTTAAGTCATACCTAGCACATGGAAAGATGGCTATGATTTGTGGAGGTCAGTCATCTCGACTTCAGGACAACTCTGCAGGAGTTCATAGGCCGAACCATCTTCATCAATGACCTTCCTCCATCATAAGTTCAGAAGTGGAGATGTCGCAATAATTGCAGCTGTTCAGCACTATAAACAACTCCCCACAAACTGAAGCAGTTCAGTTTGAAATGCTACAAGATCTTAACCATATCCAATGGGCTGATGAGTGGCAAGTAACATGAATGCCATGCAAATGTCACAGAATGACTCATCCCCAAAAGAGATAATCTGACCACTGACCTGTGATATCAACAATGTTACTGTCACTAAATACCCCACGATCAACATCCTTGGGGTTTACCATTGAACAGAAACTCAACGAGATGAACCATATACACACAGTGGCTACAAAAGCAGGTCAGAGGCCAGAAATACTGTAGTGAGTAACTCACCTCCTGACTCTCCAAAACCTGTTCCAACTTCTACATGCCACAAGTCAGCAGTGTAATGGAATACTCCCGACTAGCTTGGATGGGGTTGCAGCTTCAACTGTATTTGAAACGCTTCATACCATCCAGGTCAATGTTGCCTGCTTGATTGGTACCATATCCACTGTTCAGAAGCAGTAGTGTGTAGTACCTACAAGATGCACTGCAAAGATTTACCAAAGCACCTTACAAATTGCCTTTCAAACTAACAACCACTTCATCTGGAAGGACCAGGAAAACAGATACCTGGGAACACAACCTCTTGCAAGTACCCCTCCAAGCCACTCACCATCTTCACTTGGAAATGTTTCTTCAGTGTCACTGGTCCAAATCCTGGAATTCCTTCCCTCAAGATGCTGTGGGTCACCGTACAGGGTTTGGACTGCAACGGTTCAAGAAGGCAGCTCACCACCACATTCTCAAGGAGAACCAAATGCTGGCCAACCAGTGACGCCCATGTACTAGAAGTAGATTTTAATAAATTATTGAAACAGTGTTGGAATCTGCAAACTAAAGAAAATCAACGTTAAGAAGGGTCAGATGGAGTGCATTGATTCGATGCTTATTTTCGAGCAGATAAAAAGCGATTATACTGACACTGAATTGGAACTAGAGTTTAGAGTTAAACACCTGTAGTGTTCCACTCAATGTATAAATCTAAAATCGATGAATGATTTACCCCTGACGTGTACTTCATTAAGGAGGAGAAAGTGAGGACTGCAGATGCTGGAGATCAGAGCTGAAAATGTGTTGCTGGAAAAGCGCAGCAGGTCAGGCAGCATCGAAGGAGCAGGAGAATCGACGTTTCGGGTATGAGCCCTTCTTCATTAACTTCATTAACACGTGAATAGGACAGTTAAGAAGGCATATGGGATACTGGATTTCATGACATTAATGGCGCCTTCAATTCCCACGATCCCATGCGATCGAGAAACCTCCCTATAGGGCCCTCGCTGTGCGCATGCGTGCGGTGAGGCACAGTTACTGAGTGTGGGAGAGGAATGGCGCCGGCGGCTAAAGGAACAGGAACAGGAGCCGCTGGGAAAACTGAGCAGGTCCGGCAGCGCCTGTCCAGAGAAATCGAGGAGGTGTTTCGGGTCCGGTGATCCTTCTTCAGAACAGGACCAGGTTTCAGAAACATCCCGGGGAGAGGAGACAGTGAGACAGGGTAGGATTGGGAACCGCGGGAGGAGGGAGACTGGGGAGTTTATAAACTCCTAGGGGGAGGCCTGAGGCCGTGAATAAAACCTCCCCAGGCCCACTTCACCACCGAAGGAGCTCTCGTGTTGCCCGGGTAACAGGGCGCCATCATTGTAAGGATAAGGCGCATGTTGACTTGGGGCGGGGAGCGCGGGCGGCCATCTTGGTGAGGGCACCATCAGCTGTCATTTCCGGGTGAGAAGTGACAGTTGGTGTCATTCAACTAGAATTTCCTCATTTCACTCTGAGAGACCTGGCCCTGAGCTTGGTTTGTGTGGTCTTAAAACAGGAAAAAGGGAGTGGGAGGGAGAGAGACATCTAGAATGACACGAAGGCGGACTGTGAATTTGAGGTGAATGAATCTGATCATTTGTGGAGCTGGAACAGAAACTGGGTACTTCCAAGATCTCAGTGACCAGGAGAGCATTGATGTGTTGATGTTATTTTCAGTTTGTAGACAGGAGAAAAGAGAACGCCAGGAGTGGAGGAAAGACATGATGAAGATGGATTTGAAATTCAATGCAGGAGGAGGGATAACTTGAGCCAGCACCCAGCCCATATCCCTCTGAACCCTTCCTGTTCACATACCCATCCAGATGCCTTTTAAATGTTGCAATTGCACTAGCCTCCTCCACTTCCTCCAGCAGCTCATTCCATACACTTACCACTCTCTGCATGAAAAGTTGCCGCTTACATCTCCTTTAAATCTTTCCCCTCTCACCCTAAACCTATGTTCTCGAGTTATCAACTACCCCAATCCAGCAAGAAGACTTTGTCTATTTATTCTATCCGTGCATCTCATCATTTTATAAACCTTTATAAGGTCACCCCTCAGCGTCCGACTCTCCACGGAAAACCGCCAGCATGTTTAACTTCTCCCTATAGCTCAAATCTCTCAACCCTGGCATCATCTTTGTAAATCTTTTCTGAATCCTTTCAAGGTTCATACATCCTTCTGATAGGAAGGAGACCAGAATTGCATACAGTATTCCAAAAGTGACCTAACCAATGTCCTGTACAGCTGCAACATGACCTCCCAACTCCTGTACTCAATACTCTGACCGATGAAGGAAAGCATACCAAACACATTCTTCACTATCCTATCTATCTATGACTCTACTTTCAAGGAGCGATGAACCTGCACTCCAAGGTCACTTTGTTCAGTAACACTCCATAGGACCTTACCATTAAACAGTTCTGCTAAGATCAGCCCAAGATTTTCCAATTGCATGACCTCAGACCATAGTTTGTGGTGTGGGTTACCAGCACAGGGATTTGTAAACTTTTAATCCCATCAGTTTCCCCAACACCACTTCCCCACAACTGCTCATTTCCTTCAGTTCTGCTCTCATTGGACCATGTGTTCCCCAACATGGGATGTTACCTGTGTTTTGATAGAAGCAACATGTGTGGTTAATTGGTCTGCCATCTCTTTGTTCCACATGAGAACTTAGCCTGTTCTCATTGTTATTGTTTTCTCTAATTTTATTTTCCTCTTCACATACCCCATTTTCCCCTTTTGACCAATCCTTTTGTTGAAACCTGAACTGCTCCCAGTCTTCAGATCTGCTACTTTATTTTGAGCCAATTTGTACGCCACTCCTTTGGATCTAGTCCTATCCATCATGTCCCTTGTTAGCCGTGGCTGTGTCACCTTCTGTGTTTTATTTTTTCAGACAGGAATGGACAACTGTTACAGTTCCTCCAGGTGCTCTTTAAATGTTTGTCATTTCTTTCAAAAATGTTCCTTCATTTGTTGTGGCCTGTTTGTGCCGCTGCCATTGTAATTTCCTTGCTTTAGATTTAAGTCCCCAGTCTCAGAATCACTCTGTTCCTCTCCATTTTAATGGAAAGTTCTCTCACTCAGTTCTTCACTCTTCCGCAAGAGGCCTCTTACAGCTACATTGCCAATTATTCCCTTCTCATGAAGAAATTAATATTTTGGAATTAAATTGCCATTGTTCAGCAGAACCATAGCCACTTTTGGAAGGTTGTGTGCAGTTCTGGTCTCACTCCTATCAGAAGGATGTTGTGAAACTTGAAAGGGTTCAGAAAAGATTTACAAGGATGTTGCCAGGGTTGGAGGGTTTGAGTGATAGGGAGAGGCCAAACAGACTGGGGCTGTTTCCCCTTGCGCGCTGGAGGCTGAAGTTGATAAAATCATGAGGGGCATGGATGGGGTAAACAGTCAAGGTCTTTTCCTTGAGATGGGATACTCCAGAATGTAAGGGTTCATGGTGGGCAGGTGGGGTGGGGAAGGGAAGGTTTAAAAGGGACGTAAGGGGCAACGTTTTCATTCAGAAGGCGGTGTGTGTAAGGAATGAGCTGCCAGAGGAAATGGTGGAGGCTGGTGCAATCACAACATTGAAAAGGTATCCGGATGGGTATATGAATAGGAAGGGGTTAAAGGAAAATGGGCCAAGTGCTGGCAAACGGGCCTAGATTGTTTCTGGATACCTGATCGGCATGTTAACTTTCTCTCTGGTGTCGGTGTCAATACCTTGATGTCTCCTTTTCTCCCCCTTCCTGGGGATGTTAACCATTTCATGTCTCATTGTTCATCAAGAAGCTGCATTGCAGGTTCACCCTGAATTGACACAGTATTTGTTTCCCAAAATCAGACCTGTTCAGTCTCAGCAGTATTCCAATATTGGGAAAGATATCAACTTTCAGGTGGAGTTATCCAAAATTCAGAGAGATGTCAGACTTGACATTTTTGCTTTTCTGCCCCTGTAAGATCCTGAATCAGCACCTTCAGGAGAATTAGCGCAGAGTGAGAACAGAGGGGGAGAGAGAGAGAGAGAGTGGGATGATGCTTTCAATTTTGTGGAGTAACAAAAGAAAAAAACGTTTTGCAGAAAGTAGAGTTGCTTGTTCTGAATTTCTACTCTGCACTGACAGTGATGATTTTTGTAATCTCTTTTTACAGATTATTTGAAGATCTGAATTTGGAAGTTTCAAAATCAACAGATGAAGGGCTTATGCTTGAAACATCGACTCTCCTGCTCCTCGGATGCTGCCTGACCTGCTGCGCTTTTCCAGCGCCGCACTTTTCGACACTGAGTGTCCAGTGTCTGCAGTCCTCACTTTGATGTCAATGTCTGACAGTCACTCAATCCATTGGGAACGCAACAATTTTCAACTGTGATTCTGTGAGAAGGAGCAAAGCTTTTTGGTTCCTGTTTCTGTATGTTTTCAGAATCAGTGGGACTGGATGAGAGACCATACTGTTGCAGTGCACTGAGTGTGGAGCCAGAAATAGTTATACAGCCTGGAAAGAGGGATTCATGGCAGGGAGGGGCTCTACACATTTTTGTGCGTAGTTTTGGCCATGGAAAAACCTGAGGGATCCCGCCCCGTAGAGAAACCATGTAAGTGTGGTGACTGTGGGAAAAGTTTCCATTTCCCGTCTGCCCTGGAGACTCATCGGCGCACTCACACCGGGGAGAGGCCGTTCCCCTGCACAGAGTGTGGGAAGGCCTTCAGCAATTCCTCTGACCTGCTGAAGCACCAACGAGTCCACACGGGGGAGAGACCCTTCAGCTGTCCCGAATGCAGGAAGGGCTTTACCCAGGCCTCCAGTCTGCTGACCCACCGGCAGGTCCACACCGGGGAGAGGCCGTTCCTTTGCACCGAGTGCAGGAAGGCCTTCAGCAATTCCTCAGCCCTGCTGAGGCATCAGCGGGGCCACACTGGGGAGAGTCCCTTCAGCTGCCCTGAGTGTGGGAAGGTATTTAGCAATTCCTCCGCCCTGCTGAGGCACCAGCGGGTCCACACGGGGGAGAGGCCCTTCAGCTGCCCCGAGTGCGGGAAGGCCTTCAGTAATTCCTCCGACAGACTGAAGCACCAGCGGGTCCACACTGGAGAGAAGCCCTTCAGCTGCCCCAAATGCGGGAAGGGCTTTACCCATGCCTCCACCTTGCTGACCCACCGGCGGGTCCACACCGGGGAGAGGCCCTTCACTTGCCCCGAGTGCGGGAAAGCCTTCAGCAATTCATCCGACAGACTGAAGCACCAGCGGGTCCACACTGGGGAGAGACCCCTCAGCTGCCCTGAGTGTGGGAAGGGCTTTACACAGGCCTCCACCCTGCTGGCCCACCAGCGGGTCCACACTGGGGAGTGGCCATTCACCTGCTCTCAGTGTGGGAAGGGATTCACCCGCTCTTCCCACCTGCAGAGGCACCAGCGAGTTCACGTGCCATGGCAGGGGGATTGAAGGAGCAATGGCAGAGTCCCATTATCGACTGGACCCCTGGGTTTGAATCCCGTCGTGGCAGATGGCGGAATTGGAATTCGGTCAGAAGTCTGGAGTTCGGAATCTAACGATGAAACCATTTTTGGGGGCGGGGGCGTGAGATCCCCCATCTGAATCACTCATGCCCTTTTTAGGAAAGGAAACTGCCTTTGCAGGAAAGGATTCACTCAGTTGTCCCAGCTGCATCCTTTACCCGGGTGGCCTACATGTGACTCCAGACCTAGAGCAGTGTGGTTGACTCCCCCACCTGCAGAAATGAACAGGGAGAAACTCACTTGGATACAGGGTCTGGGTTGAAATTGCTGAGTGAGGCAATACTTCCTACGGGTTAAGGCTGTACCAAGGATCCAATTACAAAGGGACAACTTGGTGCTGACTAATAGTAAAGAAAGTGGGGGGTGGGGAGACTGTGTACTCTTTGACCATGAACTGTTTTTTTAAAAAAAGCTACTTTTTCTACACCTTTTTGCTGGGGGAATCTGAAGCTGTAGTAAAGTTGGGTCTTGATAAAGGTTACCTGAACTTACTGCTGGGCTCAGACTCTCATTGAAAGCTTTGAGGTCCAAGAGGTTTTTTGTTTTAAAGCTGCTCATTTCTTCCAGCCTCCTGCACTAAGTTTCTAATGTCGTGTATCAGATGGAGCAGTGAATGAGTAGCTAGTATCATTAGAAATTGTAAATTTTTAAGGAGTACAGGTACTGCATCGTTTCATCCGCATTGTAAAGATTACTGGCAGCACCGGGAGGGGTGGGCTGCCTTCACGAGAAATGATGTGGAGGAGCCAGAGATGGACTGGGTTGGATCAAGTTAAAAAATCACACATCAGGTTATAGTGGTTTATTTGGAACCACTAGCTTTCGGAGCGTTGCTCCTTCATTAGGAAGCTGTGGAGCAGGATCATAAGACAGAATTTATAGCAAAAGATCACAGTATAGTGCAACTGATCGGATATATTGAACAAACCTAGATTGTTGTGAAGTCTTTTGTCTTTTAGAATAGATTGCAAGTTTTAGTTCATTAATGTGTAAATCCCAGAAAGTCTTTGAAGTCAGATTCTCGAGATGACTTAAGGTTTTATATAAATCGGTTTCATCTCAGTTCAGACAATAATGAAATGTGTGAGGTTTGAGTCTGTCTGTATCCCAATCTTGAATCAGACTGGTTCTATTTCCAAAGTAGGAATTTACAAATATTACATGTATCAACTGCCTGCAGGTTGTGTGCTTTTTGATCAAAATTGAATATATCTGCAAATGCAAATTCACCCCATAGACCTGTGTGTGCATGAGAGAGTGTGTGTGCATGAGAGCGCGTGTGTCTGTTTGCGTGTGTGCATGCTTGAAGCGTGAGTGTGATGGAGGAGAAGCCTGTGAGAGGGTGTGAGTGTCTCAGAGAGAGCATGTGTATGAGAGAGGTATGGATAAAAGCGAGGGGTTGCATTTTGCTAAAACAAGGAAGGGCAGGATTTGTATAGTTAATGATAGGGCCCTGGGTTGCGTTGTAGAACAGAGACATGGTGGGTTTCAGGGACATTGTTCTATGAAAGTTGCATCATTGGTAGACAGGGTGGTTAAGAGGCGTTCATTACACTTGCCTTCATTGTTCACAGCGTTGTGTATAGGAGTTGGGACATCATGTTGGTAAGACCACTTTCAGAGTACTGAGTACAGTTTTTTTTGCCCTGTTATAGCATGTCGGAGAAATTTGCCCAATAAGTTAGAGATCACAAAGTGAAATTGACAAACACTTTATTACAAGCAATGTCACTGGAAGAGAAACTGACTAGACTGGCACAGAATTGACAGTCTGTACAGATAGATCAGAATTTCTCTTCTAAGAGCTGAGGATGAGACCAGTTTTTATAATAATGCTGTACGATAAGGCTGATTAAGAAATGGGGAATATACAATGTATCTGGAAATGGAGTAATCTAGTTACAAGGATGCTAATTGGAAACAGTTATCGGATGAATGTCCTGTTCCTTCACACAGCATAACATCCTGACTATCGATGGTTCCATTCCTCTTCACAGGTAGGTGTTAACTTCTCCTCTGAAGTGGTGAGGTGCTTCCATTTCTTGTTCTGGAAGCAAGTCCTTGCTGGTGCCTCTCTGTCTGACCTGCTCTTTGTGTGGCTTTGGTATTGTTGGGTTGTGAAACTGTCCCTGGGGCTTTGAGATACCTGTGGTGCTCTGTCATTGTAGTGAGGTTGAAGTGCATTCCTTTGTCCGTGTGTGCTGTCTGGTTTGGCTTGCGAGCCTGCATGGGCATTCTGGGTGTTTTAGGTACAGTTTGGCCAATTTTGCTTTTGTGGGCCTATTGTGGGTTGGCAGAGTGGCAGATCTTTTTCCACAATTTCCCCCCTTTTCTTTTTGTTTTGCTCAGGGGAGGGACGAGAAGGGGCAATGTAGCCGGAGCCAGGGGAATTGTCGGGTAGGGGTCTCGGTATCAGACAGATAGCTCTCTGTGTCCGAGTCTGGTCCAGGAGAGGCTATTTTAGGGGCAGGGATGTTCTCCCAGTGGATCTGTGCTAGCTGAGTGGTGAGGGGGCCAGAGGGTAACAGAATTGTACGTAGGTGTGAACAGCACAGTCGGATAGCCATGGCTAGCACTCTAAGCCTGGCAATGATAGTGATGAGGGCTATCAGTCCCTGCAGTCAGGCTCTGCGCGTGCCCTCTTTCACAGCGAGTAGGTAGTCCAGGGCTATCGTGTTCTGCAGAGTCACAGTACAGATGGCAACAGCCTCCACATTCAGCTGGGCGAATACAGTGAGTTTGTGGGCTTCTACCTGTAACTGTAAAGTTGCAGAGTGGGGTGACATCAGGTAGAGAGCTGCTTCAATGGCAGCGAGGGCTCGTCTGCTGCCTGGCATGGGCTTTGGGAAGGGAGGGGACTGGGAGTAATAAATTAATGGTACCGCATACCCAACATTGTAGCTCCCTGTCCAGGACAGCAGTAGGCTTTGTGGCCACAGATAAAATAGGTGCCATTGTCGGTCTGGAGATGGAGTGTCTGGGTCCCTGTCCAGCTGGTGAGGAAGGTGGTATTCTGGGTGATCTTGTTGAGGACCTGTCGGTTTAAAATGCTGCCTTCTGCAGTGGATCGGCGTGCTGCGGGAGTTAGGAGCAGGGAGTCAGTGCACCGGCTCTAGTCAGCCTCCCATCCAGATGGCTGTGTGTGTTTCAAACAGATGGAACCTGCAGGTGGCCCGTGTGTGTTAGTGTCAGCAATGGTCAGGGCTGGGGGTTCATGGGAGAGGTTGTAGGCCGGGTAAAAGCACCCTTTATATTTTTCCACGTGGTAACCTGCAGACCTCCAGCGGGCTGGACTGTTACCCCCATATTTGGTCATTGATGGTGGTATTTTGAGTGTGGTAACTTCAGGGGACCTGTCTGGCTCCAGGCACCATTCCGCCATGTCAGAGATATTTAAGGGGATTGAGGCTAAGGAAATACCCCCCGTGAGAGTGGACAGGGACCTAGTGCAGACCCAGCAGCGGGTTTGATTAAATCGCATACCCATGAGCCATTTTGAGGAAGGTGTTGGCCTGCAAATCACAGTGGATTATGAAATGTGCTGCCCCTTGGGCCTATTTACCAGCAAGCCACAGTGTGATGGTCAGACAGATCAGATGGTGATGGCTGCCGCGAGAAGCTGGATTCATCCTCTGTGTTCGGAGTGATGCCTTCCTCTGTGTGGTCCCTGTTCAGAGGTTGTGGAGCCCTCTTGCAGCGGGTGGTATGTGTCCATTCGGGCCATCCTTCCGGTTTCTCAGCAGTCCGGATTGTCATCAGGATCAGGTACAGACCTTTCCACCGAGGGGAGAGAGAATCTTTTTCTAGTGATTTGATCATGACATAGTCCCCAGGTCAGAACAGATGACTGGGCAATGATTGGGGTGTGGGCAATGCAGCCCTGACCTGGTTGTGTGAGCACTAATGCTCCTGCAAAGGGCCTGGACATACTCTAGTGGGGCCTCTTGTGTCAGAAGCAGGGCTGTGTCTGTGGTGAGTGTCAGGGGTCTGGTGGCAGTGGGCATAGGCTGCCCCATAAGTACTTGAAAAGGGGTGAGCACAGCTGTTCAGTTTGGCTGCGTATGTGTAGCATAGAGGGCAAGTGGCAAGGTGTCTGACCAGGTCAGTCCTGTTTTCTGGGTGGTTTTAGTTAGTGTGGTCTTCAGGATGCCATTCATCTGCTCGACTATGCCTGACAACGGGTTGGTTGGGGATGGGGTGTCGCTGTGGTATCCCTTGTGCCTCGCTAATGCCGGTCACGAGCTAAGCCGTGAGTGAGTCCCCCTCTCCGTCGTTATGCTACTGGGAACTCCAAATCTGGGGATGACATCCTTTAGGAGGCATTTTACTACCATACATGCATCATCCTTTCTTGTGGGAAATGCTTCCATCCATTCGGAGAACATGTCTCTGATGACCAGGATGTACTTGTAACCATGTATTTGTGTGTGAAGTCAATCTGTAAGAGGCTGAAAGGCCCCTCAGGAACTGGCAGGTACTTGACAACTGGCTTCCCTGCATTGTTCTGCAGGCAGATGAGGCACTGTGACAGCAGGACTTGGGCAGCGGCAGTGAATCCTGGTCCATACCAGGACTGCGTTACAGTGTGTATCATGCCCCTCTTGCCTGTATGGCCAATGCTGTGGGCTGCTAGGGCCAGTGTGTGTAGGTGGGCACTTGAGCAAATGATGTGGCCATCAGGGTGTATTAGCAGGTTGAGGGAAGGAGATTGTGTGGCCCCAGTGCAGGCCCAACTGTCCTTTTCCTGCTGTGGAGCAGTTTCTTGGGTAGCTTGCACAGCCTCCATGGGGTCAGGGAATATGGGAGCCTGCAGGATGTAGATGGTGGGGTGCAGTGCAACTTCCGGGCTGCTGTGTCAGCTGAGGCATTCCCGAGGGTGACCGGGTCAGTGGCTGAGGTATGGGTACGGGATTTGATAATTGCTGGGGCTGAGGGTAACAGGGCTGCTTCCAGGAGATTAGAAATCAGCGTAGCGTGTTGTAGTGGCCTCCCTGCTGACGTGATGAAGCCTCTCTGTTTCCAGAATGTGCCAAAATCGTGGATGACTCCGAAGGCATATCTGGAGTCAGGATAAATGTTTGCTGTGTGCCCTTTAGCAATGACACCAGCCCTAGTGAGTACAAACAGTTCTGCAATTGTGCAGATGTGCCATTTGGCAGTGCAGCTGACTCTAGAACTATGAAAGGAGTGCAGAGGGCACATCCTGCCAGTGTGCAGTGGTCTGAGGGCCTGAAGGATGAGCCATATGTGTAGAATATGAGGTCAGAGTTGTCTAGAGGTGTTTCAGAGAGGTCAGGGCATGGGGCAACGACCTGCTGGACAAGGTCTAAACAGTTGTGTTCATCCGTAATAGTGGTCAGAGTGAGTGGAAGCAGGGTGGTGGGGTTTAGGGCAGGGGCACATTGTAGGGACATGATGGCTTTGGATAGTAAAGCAACCTCATAGCCAATTCTCTGGGTGGCAGTGAAATGTTGCTGCTGGAAATGGAGTAATCTAGTTACAATGATGCTAATCGCAAAACAGTTATCAGAGGAATGTCCTAATTCTCTACACAAAGCAACATTCTGACAGTATCGATGGATCAGGAGCTTCCATTCATCTTCGCAGGTAGGTGCTAATGTCTCCTCTGAAGCGGTGAGGTGCTTCCATTGTCCTGTCCTGGGAGCAATGCTCTTGCTGGTGCCTCTCTGTCTGACCTGTTCTTTGTGTGGCTTTGGTATTGCTGTGTTGTGAAACTGCCCTCAGGGCCTTGTGATAGCTGTGGTACTCTGTCATTGTTAGTGGGTACTTGAGCTGTACAGGTATTCCCTTGTCTGCAAGTGCTGTCTAGTTTCACTTGTCAGCCTGCTTGGTCCCTGCTAAGACATTCTGGGTGTTTTGGTACAGTTTGGCCAATTTTGCTTTTGTGGGCCTATTGTGGGTTGCCAGGGTGGCAGATCTTTTCCCACATACAATTACCAGGAATACTTGGAATCCTGAGAAGGATTCAAGTGAATCCTAGAGAGATGTTGCATCCCTTGGACTATTCCCAGAAAGTGAATAAACTATCAAGACTCCAATTAATTGGTAATTTTTATTTGTTTAAAAATGTGAAAACTTAATGAAGAGTTCTTCCAGTTAATCATTGGGTATTCAAATGTCTCTTCAGAATTAAAGATCATAACAAAACTGGGTGTCATTGTGGGATGTTGAATCTGTAGTATGTGCTTGGTAAAATTTGGATGAACAATATTTCAAAGTGAATTTTATCATGTTAAGTACTAAGACTTTCTGGAGAGGAAAGATTTGCCCTTGTGTGTTTTGCATTACGTAATCAAGGTCAGTTCAATAAAATATGCAGACAAGTTGATGCTAGAGTTGGGAGCTGTGGCAAAATATCAGAAATAATGCAGGCAGTAGCACGGCAATTAAGGTTAGAAAGTTAGCTAAAAATATTATAAAAACAGGTTGGAAAGTTTTGTCAGCTTTTCTTAAAAAAAAAGTTAACAAAAATGAGTCTGGGGATTCAGTAACGGAGGATAAAGAGATGGCACATGAATTGAAAAGAGTTTGAATCTGACTTCACTAGAGAGGATACAAGTAACACCCTGGAACTAGTTGTAAATCAGGAATTGAAAGGGAGGGAGGAACTGAAGAAAATTACAATCACCAAGGAATTAGTACTGAGTAAACTGTTGGAACTACGAGCTGATAAGTCCCGGGTATTTGAAGGAATTCATCCTAGACTCTTAAAGAGAAATTAGCGAGTGAAATAAGACCATAAGACATAGGAGTGGAAGTAAGGCCATTCAGCCCATCGAGTCCACTCTGCCATTCAATCATGGCTGATGGGCATTTCAACTCTACTTACCCGCATTCTCCCCGTAATAGTTAATGTATTGGTTTTAATTTTCCAAACCTCATTAGTTTCAGGGATGGTTTCTTTAGATTGGAAAAATCCTTTCTTCAAAAAGGGAGACCGAGAACAGGAAACTGCAGACCATTTAACTTAACATATGTAATGGGGAAAATGTTCAAAGCTATTATCAAAGATATTATGACAGGGCACTTGTATAAGTTCAAGGTAATCAGGCAGCGTGAATGTGTTTTTGTCAATGGGAAATAATGTTGTAATAATTTTTTGAAGAACGGCCTCTCCGTACTGCAACTGAGCTGATGAATCTCCAGTGCCCACAGGGAATGGAATCCCTTCCCTCAGTCCCCACATTTCCACAACTTCTCCGCAGTTCTGGTGACTTTTTGGCTCTGTGTTTCCGATGAACAATTGAAAGTATGATCACACTCAGGAAACGTGTACAGTCACTCCCTCCTGCGAATAGTGTAATGTTTCTTCAGTCTGTGTAACTGGTTAAAGCGCTGCCCATAGTCAGCTCACGGGGAGACTCTCTCAACAAGGGTAAAAGACGTACAAAGGTTGAGCAGCGAGACAAAATGCAAAAGCAATAAAATGTCGAACCACGGGGAAAACATATTGTGGCTCGACCCCTTTTTTTCCTATTGGCATTTGAACACTTAAAATCTGTCAGGAACACCAGCATCCCGATAGAGCATACAGCGCATGTTTGCCGGTGTCAGCAAGCCATGCACATGCTCGCCGGGTGTCAGCAAAAACACTGGGTATGATCATCGCAGTCCGCACAAAAAGGCGCGCGATCTTCTTTTGATCGACCAATAGGAAGTACAGGAGGACCGGAAAGAGTCTAGTCCTCCTGCCAATCAGAGCCACCCCATTGTCTGAATGCGGAAGTTGGACCCTGAGTTTCTGAAGCTGCTGCTACTGCTCCTGTTTCTCTGAATGAAGATTGAGCTTCACCCCAGACTGCAATCTCCTTCCTCTGTCCAACATCTGTGAGTACGGCACTCTCTTCTCTCACCACCTTTTCCATTTCTTTTTTTTTCATTCAGGGCTTCAGTTGTTGACTTGCAGCAACTGAAAGGAAAGGCAGTGAATCGGGGTGGACAGACTCTAGAAACGTTGCTCCACGTCTGTGTCGCAATTGGCAAAATAGACATGCAGGAGGCTGGAAGAACAAGCCAGGTCGCATCAGGAGGTGGAGAAGTCGATGTTTCAGGTGTAACCCTTCTTCAGGATTGGGGATGGGTGCAGATAAAGAGTGTCCTTGGGGCAGGGTGGTGAATTGGGGATAGGTGTAAGGTCTGACCTGGTTGGTGAATGGGAGGAATAAATCTGGTTCATGAGTGATGAGGGGGAGGAGCTGAGAAGGGACTCGTTTGGGGGGGCGGGGGGGGGGGAGAGAATGGGAAGTGAGGTTATTTGAGACTGGAGAACTCAATGTTGAGTCCTCTAGGCTCTAGGCTGCCCAGGCGGAAGATGAGGTGTTGTTCCTCCAATTTGCTGTTTGGTTCATTGTGGTAATGGAGAAGGCCTAAGATAATCTTTTCAGAAAGGGAGGAGGAAGGGGAATTAAAGTGGGTAGTGACTGGGAGGTCCAGTCAACCTCTGTGGAACTGCCTGCGATGCTCAGCAAACCATTCCCAAGTTTATGCTCAGTCTCCCCAATGTAGAGAAGACCACAATTGGAAAACATGAGAAAAAGAGTACAACAATGTGAAGTTGTGAAAAAGAGCAGAAAGGAAGTGTATTATTTAAATGGTGATATACTGAGATGTGGAGAAAGTGAGATCTGCAGATACTGGTGATTAGAGTCAGTAAGTGTGGCGCTGGAAAAGCACAGCAGGTCAGACAGCATCTGAGGGGCAGGACAGTCGATGTTTCAGGCACAAGGGAATAGGGAATGATATGTGGATGTAGAAAGGGGGCTCAGTGTCTTTCTACACCAGTCACTGCCAGTTGTCAGACAGGTGCAGCAAGCAATCAGCAAGGCAAGTGGTATATTAGCAAGAGGAATTGTGTTCAGAATTGTGGATGCCTTCCTGCAGTTAGTGGTCATTGAATATATTCAAGGCTGAGTTCATCTGAGTTTTGAGCAACAATAAAGTGGATGTTTATGGGAGAAAGCAAGAAAATGTTTTTAAGACAAGTACAGAACAGTTACAGTCATACAGCAAAAAAAACAGACCATTCAGTCCAACTAGACCACGTTGAATATATTCACAAACTAATCTAGTCCCACCTACCTGTGTTTGGCCCATATCCCTCCGAACCTTTCCTATTCATGTAATTAACCAAATGTCTTTTGAAAGTAACATCACTTCCTCTGGACATTCATTCCACACGTGAACTACTGTATTTAAAAAAAAAAGCTGCCTCAAGTCTTTTCAAAACCTTTCTCCTCTCTCCTTTCAAATTTGCTGCCTAATCCTGAAACCCCCACCTGAGGGAAATGACACCTGCCATTCACCTCATGTATACTTCTCATGATTTTATAAACCTCTATAAGGTCACTTCTCAACCTCCTGTGCTCCAGTGAAGAAAGTCCCAGCCTATCCACCGAGATGTAGGAAGATTCATATCCAGTTATGGTCTGTTCAATGCTGGTTCAGGCTCCAAAGACCAAATGACCAACTCCTGCTCCCAATTCTCACGCTCTGTGTCCAAAGTTAAAAATCAAAAACACAGGATTATGGTCCAACAGGTTTATTTGGAAGCACTAGCTTTCAGATTGCTGCTCCTTCATCGGGTGGTAGTGAAGAATACCATTGTAAGACATTGAATTTATAGCAAAAGTTTACAGTGGGATGTAACTGAAATTATATATTGAAAAAGACCTGGATTGTTGTTAAGTCTCTCCTCTTTTAGAATAACCATGTTGGTTTTAGTTCTTTCATATGTAAATAGCAAAACCTTTTTTAAAAGTTACATTCCCAATTGGTATCATGTTGTCCCAGATAACGTATTGAAGGTGTGAGTTTCCCTGTGTGAGGCTGTCTGTACCACAACGGCTAGACTGATTCTAATCTTAAAAAATGGATTAACAGAATCTTACTTGGATTCATACAGTTTGTGTCCAGGACAGCAAGAGACCATCAGATATAGGAACAGCAATTAGGCCATTCAGCCCATTGGGTTTGCTCATACCATTCAATCGTGGCTGTTAAGTTTCTTATCCGCGTTCTCCTGCTTTTTCCCCGTAACCCTCGATCCCCTTGATACTCAAGAACCTATCTATCTCAGTCTTACATATCCTCAGTGACCTGGCCTCCACAGCCTTCTGTGGCAGTTAATTCCATAGATTCATTACTCTCTGGCTGAAGACGTTTCTCCTTACCTCCAATGTAAAGGGTCTTCCCTTTACTCTAAGACTGTGCCTCGAGCCCGAGTCTCTCCTCCCAATGGAAAGATCTTCCCAACGTCCACTCTGTCCAGGCCGTTCAGTATTCTGAATGTTTCAATTAGATCACCCCTGAGTGTGGGCCTGTTAAACAGCATGAACCAGACCCTTCAGGATGAAATACAGCAGGGATTAGGTTCTACAAAGTGAGAAGGGAGGGAGAGTGTGTGGGATGGAGATTTTCAGCTTTGAGAGAATGAGAGGAAGCAGAATTCACTATAAATTAGAATTGATCAGATGGTCCAATGGGCCAAGGAGTGGCAGATGGAGTTTAATTTAGAGAAATGAGGTTTTGCATTTTGGTCAAGCAATCCAGGCACGACTGGCACAGTGAAGGGGAGTGTTGTAGAACAAAGAGACCTTGGAGTGCAGGGTCATTGCTCCTTGAAAGTGGAGTCGCAGGTAGACAGGATAGTGAAGAATGTGTTTGGTATGCTTTCCTTTATTGGTCAGAGCATTGTGTATAGGCATTGGGAGATCATGTTGTGGCTGTACATTGGGAAGGTGACTTTTGGAATAGTGCGTCCAGTTCTGGTCTCCCTGCTTTCGGAAAGAACTTGTGAAACTTTGAGAGGGGTCGGAAAAGATTTGCGAGGATGTTGCTAGACTTGGAGGGTGTGAAGTACCCTGGAGAATCGGAGGCTGAGGGGCAGCCATATAGAGGTTTATAACGAGCATGGATAGGGTGAATATCCAAGGTCTTTTCCCCAAGGTAGGAGAGTCCAAAACTAGAGGGCATATGTTTGAGGTGAGAGGGGAATGATTTAAAAGGGCCCTGAGGGGCAACTTTTTCACGCAGAGGGTTGTGCATGTATGGAACGAGCTGCCAGAGGAAGTGGTGAGGCTGGTACAATTATCTTTAAAATGCATCTGGCTGGGTACATGAATAGGAATGGTTTAGAACCATAAGAGCCACATGCTGGCAAATGGGACTAGATTAATTTTGGGTATCTGTTTGGCACAGACAGTTTGACCAAAGGGTCTGTTTCCATGCTGTATGACTAATTGTCTTTGGTGAAAGCAGGAGTCTGGTTGTGAAGACTGGACTTTCAGAGCAACTTTCAAAGATGTTTTGCCCTTACTGGGAGCAGAAGAAATTACAATGAAATATTTGATTTGAGAGAGAGCAACTGAGTGAGCATGGATATTTGGGATTTTGGTGGAAAGTGGGAATTCATTGCACTGTGGGGATCAAGCCCTCCCTATCCAGTCATTTCAGCTGGTGGATGAGACTCGGCAGTTCATGCAGGCAGTCAATCCAGATAATATTTTATAAATTCCGGCTTTGAAAATAGAACCAGTCTGACTCACGACTGAGATACAGGCAAACTCTGACCTCATACCTTTAGTGCATTGTCTGAGCTGAGATGCCACCTTTTGTTGTAAAGCCTTATGTTATCTTGAGAGGGTGCCTTACAGGAAGTTCTGGGATTTACATATTAATGATACCTGCAATCCATTCTAAAAGATGAAAGACTTAACAATCCAGATTTGACCGATATATCATTTCAGTGGCAGGCCACAAATGTCTTTCCATAAATTCTGTGCCTTATGGTCTTATTCTCCACAACCACCTGATGAAGGAGCAGTGCTCTGAACGATGGTCCTTCCAAATAAACCTGTTGGACTATAACCCGGGTTTGTGTGATTTTTAACCTTTGCCCAGGTTCGGGTGGATTGACCATGCTAAATTATGCATAGTGCCCAGGGATGTGCAGGTGAGGGTGGATTGGCCGTGTTAAAGTACCCATCATGCCCAAGGAGGTGCAGGTTTGTGTGGGTTAGCCATGCTAACTTACACATAGTGTCCAGGGATGTGCAACGTAGGGTGGATTGGCCAAGGGGTATGGGCCAAGTGCTGGCAAATGGGACTAAATTGATTTACAATATCTGGTCAGCATAGTCGAATTGGACCAAAGGGTCTGTTACTGTGCGGTATATCTTAATGATTCTGGCTTTCTACTAAAGTTTGCCACGTCTCTTCTGTTCAGTTTCTCTCTAGTGTCTGTGTTAATACCTTGACATGTCTGGTTATTCCTCAAGCTGCATTCCCGATTCATCCTGAATTGACACATTTTGTTTTGCTTCCCAACATCAGACCTGCTCACTCTCGGCAGTATCCCAATGTTGTGAAAGATGTTAACTTTCAGGTGGAGTTATCCAATATGTAAATCTTGACGTTTCTGCTGTTCTGATCCTGAATCAGCACCTTCAGGAGAATTACTTAGAGCGGAGTGAGAACAGAGAGGGGGAGAGGGAGAGAAGGATGTTGCTTTCAATTTTGTGGAATAACAAAAAAGAATGCTCCACAGAAAGTAGAATAGCTTGTTCTGAATTTCTACCCTGCACTGACAGCGATGACTTTTGTAATCTCTTTTTCCAGAGTATTTGAAGATCCGAAGACAAAAGTTTCAAAATGAACAGATGAAGGCCTTATGCCTGAAATGCTGACTCTCCTGCTCCTTGGATGCTGCCTGACCTGCTGTGCTTTTCCAGCGCCGCACTTTTCAACACTGACTCTCCCCTGTCTGCGGTCCTCACTTTCACGTCAATATCTGACAGTCACTCAATCGATTGGGACAGCCACGATTTTTGATTACAATTCTGTGAGAAGGAGCAAAGCTTTTTAGTTCCTATTTCAGTACATTTTCATTATCAGTGGGACTGGATGAGAGACCCTACTGTTGCTGCGTACTAGAGTGGAGCCTGAAACAGTTATACGGCCTGGAAAGAGGAACTCACAGCAGTGAGAGGCAGTACATGCGTTTGCTTGTGGCTGAAGCTTTGGACATGGAGAAACCGTGGAAGTGTGGTAACTGTGGGAAAGGCTTCCGTACTCCGTCTGACCTGGAGATTCATCGGCGCATCCACACCGGGTAGAGGCCGTTTTCCTGTCCCAAGTGCGGGAAGGGCTTTACCCAGGTCTCTGCCCTGCTTCGGCACCAGCGGATCCACACGGGGGAGAGGCCTTTCAGCTGCTCTGAGTGTGGGAAGGCCTTCAGCGATTCATCCTCCCTACTGACCCACCGGCGAGTCCATACGGGGGAGAGGCCCTTCAGCTGTCCCGAGTGTGGGAAGGCCTTCAGCGATTCCTCCACCCTGCTGAGGCACCAGCGGGTCCACACGGGGGAGACCCCCTTCAGCTGCCCCGAGTGCGGGAAGGCCTTCAGCCGTTCCTCCAATTTGTTGACCCACCAGCAGGTCCACACAGGGGAGAGGCCCTTCAGCTGTCCTGATTGCAGGAAGGCCTTCAGCTATTCCTACTCCCTGCTGACCCACCGGCGAGTCCACACAGGGGAGAGGCCCTTCAGCTGCCCTGAGTGTGGGAAGGCTTTCACCCGCTCCTCCCACCTCCGGAGCCACCAGCGACTTCACGTGCCATCGCAGGGGGACTGACAAAGCGACTGCCGAGTGCCGTTATCGACTGGACTATTAACCCAGTTCTGGGATCTGTTGGGTTTGAATACCACTGCGGCAGATGGCGGAATTGGAATACGGTCAGAATCTAACGATGAAACCATTTTCTGTGGGTGGGGGGGAAGGGGAGAGAAAACCCCAATCTGATTCACGCCCTTTTTAGGGAAGGGCACTGCCGTTGTGGGAAAGGATTAACTCAGTCGTCACAGCTGCATCCTTTATCTGGTTTGGCCTACACGTGACTCCAGACCCACAGCAGTCTGTTTCACTCACACTGCCCCCGTTCCCGGCCCCACGGGTTAAGGCTGTACCAAGGATCCAATTAAAAAGGGACAACTCTGTGCTGACCGATAGTAAAGAAAGTGAGGTGAGGTGGGGGGGGGGGGGGGGGAGTGTGTGCGCTTTGACCTTGAGCTATTTAAAAAGCAGCTACTTTCTCTACATCTTTTTGCTGGGGGAGATCTGAAGCTGTAACAAAGTTGGGTCACAATAAAGGTGACCTGAACTTACTGCTGGGCTCAGACTCTCATTGAAAGCTTTGAGCTCCAGATGGTTTTTTGTTTTAAAGCTGCTCATTTCTTCCAGCCTCCTGCACCAAGTTTCTAATGTCGTGTATCAGATGGAGCAGTGAATGAGTAGCTAGTATCGTTAGAAATTGTAAATGTTTAAGGAGTACAGGTACTGCATCGTTTCATCAGCATTGTAAAGGTTACTGGCTGCACTGGGAGGTGTGGGCTGTGTTCACTCGAAACTCTTATCTTTAAAATTGAGAATAGCTAAAATGATATATTCAGAAACATCATTGAAGTCTAAACACATTTCAATTTTTTAAAAGAGCTGCTGAAATCTTTCTGAAACTTGCACTGGAATATGTGCAGTTAGGCCACAGCTCAGGACAGGCTGTAAGGGGTGAATGACCTATTCCCCATTTTGTGAAATTGGTTTCAACTATGTTGACATAGTTATAGAGTTGTAGAGCCTGAAACAAACCCTTCAGTCCATACCTTAAATGAATCTAGTGACCCATTTGCCAGTATTTGGTCTATGTTCATCTGTACCCCTCCTATTCATATCCCCATCCAGATGCCTTTTAAATGTTGTAATTGTACCAGCCTCCACCACTTCTGGCAGTTCATTCCATACACACACCACCCTCTGCGTGAAAATGTTGCCCCTCAGGTCCCTTTCCCCACTCACCTTCAACCTATGCCCCTTTAGTACTCGACCTTGGGGAAAGACCTTGGGTATTCACCCTATCCATGCCCCTTACAAATGCCTATAATTTTAAGGAGGAGAGAATGAGGACTGCAGATGCTAGACATCATTTTCCACCCCACCCCCACTTTATCCCAGTCCCGTGCCTTCAACTCAGCACGCCCTCTTGACCTGTCCATCAACTTTTCAATCTATCAGCTCCACCCACTTCTCCAACCTATCCATCGCCAAACCGTTACTACCTGATGCCTGGAGGAGGAACACCTCATCCTCTGCCTTGCGACCCTGCAACCACACAGGACAAATATGGATTTCAACAGTTTCCTCACCTCCCCCACTTTATCCCAGTCCCAAGCCTCCAACTTGGTGCTGCCCCTTCTGACCTGTCCATCATTTTTTCCTATCTATCTGCACCATAACCTCCTCCGAACTATCACCTTGCCACCCCCCCCAACCCCCACCTCTCACAAACACACACACACACACACACACCTACCTTCATCTACCTATGGCATTCTCAGCTACCTTCTCCCCCAACCCCACCCTCTTCCCATTTATCTCTAAGCAGCCCCGACCCACAAGCCTCGTTCCTGATGAAGGGCTTATGCCCAAAACGTCAATTCTCCTGCTCCTTGGCTGCTGCCTGACCTGCTATGGTTTTCCAGCACCACACTCTCGGCATAATTTTTTAGGTAATTGGAGGAAGGTTTCGGGGAGATGTCAGAGTAGGTTCTCTACTCGGATAGTGGTGGCTGTGTGAAATGCACTGTCAACAGTGGTAGTTGAGTCAGATACATTAGGGACATTTAATCGACTCTTGGATAAGCACATGAAAGTTAGTACAATAAATGGTATGTAGGTCAGTCTGATCTTAGAGTAGGATAAAGGGCCGGTACTGTGCTATGTACCTAAGTAGAGTCAAAAATGTTGTTTTATCAGCAGTACAGTCAGATCCGAGCAAACAAGGACATGCAGGTCATACTGCGCTTAGACAGAGTGAGGTGTACAGGGTTACAGCTGCACAGGAGGTGCGCAGAAGCAAGGTCAACATTAAATTTCAAATTGGAGAGCTCCATTCAGCAGTCTAATAATGGCAGGGAAGAAGCTATTCTTGAACCTGTTGGTACATGTGTTCAAGCTTCTGTATCTTCTGCCTGACAGAAGATGGTGCAGGAGATCATTCCCGGGCTGGGAGGGGTCTTTGAGGTTGGTAGCCTTTCCACGACAACAAGAAGTGTAGATGGATTTCATGGGTGGGAGGTTGGCTTCCGTGATGGACTGTGCTGTGCACACCACCTTCTGTAGTTTCTTCCGGACCTGGGCAGAGCAGTTGCCGTAGCAGGGTGTGATGCACCCAGATTCAATGCTTTCTGTGGTGCATCTGTAAATGTTGGTGAGTGTCATTATGGACATGCCGAATTTCTTGAGCATCTTGAGGAAGAAAAGGTGTCGTTGTGCCTTCTTGACCGTTGCATGGGTAGGTTTAGATATTTAGCCACTCCTTTCTCATTCTTACTAACTCCTTTACTTGATGCAGTCACACAGTCAGTTTCATACCTTGTGCTAATCTCTTTTGAAGGTCTTCTTCAGAAGGATAAAATATTATGAGGGGCAAAGGTAGTGTACATACATAATGAAATCTTTAAACTTGAATTCATTTTAAAGAGCAGAACAACGTATTTATGGTAAAAATGGGTAAACTTAACAGGTTTTATGAAGGTTGAGAGTGGGAAGTATGTGGAGATGCATGTTAAAACAGGACCGAGTCTGCATGGCTTTGACAACAGGAGGTCATGTCTGACAAATCTATTAGGATTCTTTGAGCAGGTAATGAGTAAGTTACACAAAGGGAGAGCCAGTGGACGTGAGCGATTTGGATTTCCAGAAGGCCTTTGACAAGGTGCCATGCAGGAGGCTGCTAAGTAAGATAAGAGTCCCTGGTGTAGGAGCAAGGTACTGGCACGGATAGAGGATTGGCTGACTGGCAGAAGGTAGAGAGTTGGCATAAAGGGGTCTTTAGAGTTCCAAAAGGGTCCATGCTGAGAATGCTTGGACAGGCCAGGAGAATGGTCAGAGAAGGGGCAGATGGAATACAATGTGGTAAAGTCTGAGGTTATGCAGAGACTGTTTTCAAAATGGGAAAGGCTTCGGAAATGTGAAACAGAGAGGGATTGGGGAATCCCAGCTCAGGGGGAGGATTGTACCATTCATTCGGGGTGGTGTGGAAAGGATCGTACCATTAAGACTTTGGAGAATTGTACCCTTAATGGCTGTGGGGGAGTAAAGGATTATACCATTCAGAGGGGGACGATTGCATCATTCGAAGGTGGAGGGGTGTACAGGAGGAAAAGGGGCGGGGAGGATTGTACCATTCACATCACGGGGTGTGGATTGTAACATTCACAGGGAGAATTATTTAGTTTTATTTTTCAGAATTTCCAGGATACAGGACATATGCCAATTTTCCCCACCAGAAATCGACTGAAACTGGGTGCGCTAAAAAAATCCAGCAGGAAGATTATCAGTAAAAAGGTCTAGTTTCAGTCATAGCAGTTATAGACTCAGAGTCACACCGCACAGAAACAGACACTTCATTCAACTCATCCATGCCGACCAGATGTTCCAATCTGGCCCAGTCCCAAGTTCCAGCATTTGCTCATATTTCTCTAAATCTGAACTATTCATCTAGACACCTTTTAAATGTTGTAATTGTACCCACCTCCACCACTACCTCTGGCTGCTCATTCCATACACGCTCTACCTTCTGCGTGAAAACGTTGCCCCTCAATTCCTTTTTAAATTCCTTTGTGGGCGGCACGGTGGTAGTGGGCGGCACGGTGGCACAGTGGTTAGCACTGCTGCCTCACAGCGCCAGAGACCCGGGTTCAATTCCCGACTCAGGCGACTGACTGTGTGGAGTTTGCACGTTCTCCCCGTGTCTGCGTGGGTTTCCTCCGGGTGCTCCGGTTTCCTCCCACAATCCAAAAATGTGCGGGTCAGGTGAATTGGCCATGCTAAATTGCCCTTAGTGTTAGGTTAAAGGGGTAAATGTAGGGGAATGGGTGGGTTGCGCTTCGGCGGGTCGGTGTGGACTTGTTGGGCCGAAGGGCCTGTTTCCACACTGTAAGTAATCTAATCTAATCTAATCTAATCTAAATCTTTCCCCCTCTCATCTTAAGCTTATACCTTCTAGTTTTGGACTCCTCCATCTTGGGGGAAAAGACCTTGGCTGTTCGCCCTATCCGTGATTTTCATGATTTTATAAAACTTTTAAGGTCACCCCTCAGCCGCCTCCACTCCAGGGAGAACAGCCTCAGCCTAGTCAACTTCTCCCTATCGCTCAAATCCTCCAACCCTGGCAACATCCTTGTAAATCTTTTCTGAACCCTTTCAAGTTTCACAACATTCTTCCAAGAGGAAGGATGCTGGAATTGTACACTTATTCCAAAAGGGTCCTAAACATTCTCCTGTACAGCCACACCATAACCTCTCAAATCCTATACTCAATACTCTGACCAATAAAGGAAAGTATACCAAACACCACCTTCACTATCCTATCTACCTGCAACTCCACTTTCAAGAAACTGTGAACCTGCTCTCCAATGTCTCTTTGTTCAATAACACTCCCGAGAACCTTCCCATTAAGTGTAGATGTGCTGCTCTGATTTGTTTTTCCAAAATGCAGCACCTCGCATTCATCTAAATTAAACTCCATCTGCCACTCCTCAGCCCATTGGCACATCTGATCAAGATCCCATTGTAATCTGAGGTAACCTTCCTCGTTGTTCACTACACCTCCAATTTTGGTGTCATCAGTAAACCTACTAACTATACATCTATGTTCACATCCAAGTCATTTGCATAAAAAATACAGAAAGGAGTGGACCTAGCACCGATCCTTGTGGTACTTCAGTGGTCACAAGCCTCCAGTCTGAAAAACAACTCTCCACCACCACCTTCTACCTTTGAGCCAGTTCTGTATCCAAAGGGCTAGTTCTCTCTGTATTCCATAAGATCTAACCTTGCTAACCAGTCTCCCTTGGGGAACCTTGTCAAATACCTTACTGAAGTCCATATGGATCATGTCCATTGCTCTGCCCTCATCAATCTTCTTTGTTACTTCTTCAAAGCACTCAATCAAGTTTGTGAGACATGATTTCCCATGCACAAAGCCATGCCGACGATCCCTAATCAGTCGTTGCCTTTCCAAATATGTATAAACCCTGTCTCTCAGGTTTCACTCCGACAACCTGCCCACCACCGATGTCAGGTTCTCTGGCTTTTCCTTATCACCTTTCTTAAATAGTGGTACCACGTTAACCAACCTCCAGTTTTCTGGCACCTCTCCTGTGACTATCAATGATACAAATATTTCAGCAAGGGGCCCAACAATCACTTCCCGTAGCCTCCCACAGAGTTCTCTGGTACACCTGATCAGGTCCTGGAGATTTATCCACCTTCGTGTTCAAGACATCCAGCACCACCACCTCTGTAATATGGACATTTTTAAAGATGTTATAATCTATTTCCCTACACTCTATATTTTTCATGTCCTTCTCCAGAGTAAACATTGATGCAAAATACTTGTTTAGTATCTCCCCCATCTCCTGTAGTTCCACACATTGGCTGCCTTGCTCATCTTTGATGTGCCCCATTCTCTCCCTAGTGAGCCTTTTCTCCTTAATGTATTTGTAAAAACACTTTGGATTCTCCTTAACCCTATTTGCCAAAGTTATCTCATGTCCAGTTTTTGCCCTCCTGGTTTCCCTTTTAAGTATACTCCTACTACCTTTATACTCTAAGGATTCACTCAATCTATCCTGTCTATACCTGACATATGCTTCCTTCTTTTTCTGAACCAAACAATCAATTTCTCCAGTCATCCAACATTCCCTACACCTACCAGACATTCCTTTCACCCTAACAGGTATATACTGTCTCTGGATTCACGTTATCTCATTTCTGAAGGCTTCCCATTTTCCAGTCGTCTCTTTACCTGCAAACATCTGCCCCCAAACAGCTTTTGAAAGTTCTTGCCTATTACTGTCAAAATGAGACATTCTCCAATTTAGAATTTCAACTTTTAGATCTGGTCTATCCTTTTCCATCACTATTTTAAAATTAAGAGAATTATGGTTGCTGGCCCCAAAGTGCACCCCCACTGACACCTCAGTCAGCTGTCCTGCCTTATTTCCCAAGAGTAGGTCAAGTTTTGCACCTTCTCCATAGATATATCCACATACTAAGTCAGAAATCTTTCTTGAACACGCTCAATAAATTCCTCTCCATTTAAACCCTTAAATCTATGGCAGTCCTGGTCTATGGTTGGAAAGTTAAATCCCCTACCATAACTATATAAGGGGAAATGAGTTTAAAACTGGGCACAATTCTCCAGGTGCAGTTTCAGCAATGCTATGTTTGGTTGCAGCAACATTTCCTTCCCTTTATGATCTATTCCTTTAGCGATAAAAGCGAATGCTACATTCACTTTCTTACTTATCTACTGTACCTCCATGCTAGGTTTCTGTGACTCATTAATGAGGATACCCAGATCCCTCTGCACCAGATCACCCCAAACCCTCTATTAGATAATAGGTTGCTTTGCAGGTTTTGTTTTTGATCAAAATGCATAACCTCACACTTATCCACCTTAAACTCCATCTGCCACATTTTGGCCCACTCTCCTAACCTATCCAGATCCATTTGTAAGGTTCATATATCCTCATTGCAATCTACCATCACGCCTATTTATGTGTCATCCACAAATTTGGCAAATGAGCCTTTTATACGTGTATCCAAGTCACTAATGTAGATTGTAAATAGCTGGGGTCCAAGGACCCAACCCTGTGGCACCTGACTAGTTACTTCTTGCCATCCAGAAAGAAAAGCCATCAATTTGGACTGTCTGTCTTCTGCCCATCAGCCAGCCACATATCCAAGCTGATAAATCAGCTCATATCGCATATGATCTAACCTTGCGAGTTAACGCTTTCTGTGGCACTTTAGCAAATGCCTTCTGAAAAGCCAGATATATTACATCTACAGGACCCCTATTATCCACTTGTTACATCTATGAAGAACTTAGTCAAATCTGATTTGCCCATCATAAAACCATGCTGACTCTGATGGATAGAGTTTTGATTTTTCAAACGTCCTGATATTGCTTCCTTGATAATTGACCCTAACACCTTCCCAACAACAGATGTTAAACTAACTGGTCTGCAATTTCCCACATATTGCCTGCCTCCCTTTCTGAATACAGGCATTACATTAGCATTTTTCCAATCCACTGGAACCATAAGATCCTGAGATATAGGAGCAGAAACTAAGCCATTCAATCATGGAAGAAAAGTTTCTCAAATCCATTCTCCCGCTTTCTTTGATCACCTTGACAATCAAGAACCTACCTATCTCTGTATTAAATAAACTCAATGAATCTTACTCATGTCCAGGGAATTTTGGAATATTGTAACTAATGAATCCACAATCTCCACTGCCACTTCCTTTAGTACCCTAGGATGTAGGCCATCAGGCCCAGGGGATTTGTTTGCCCTCAATCCTAATAGTGTACCTATCAACAGTGATTGTTTAAGTTCTACCTTTTCTCGAGCCTTTGACTTGCTCGTTCCAATACGAATGGTACTGCTGTCCTCCAACGTGAAAACTGAGGAAAAGTATTGATTTAGCAGCTCTGTCATTTCAGTGGTCCCCTTATTAACTCACCTGCTTCACCTGCCAAGGAACCAACATTTACTTTAGCGACACTGTTCCCTTTGGCAGACCGATAGAAGCTTTTGATATTTTATGCTAGACTTCTTTCATAATTTACCTTACCTATTTCTATTCATTTTGAAAATCCCTTTGTTTGTGTCTGGAACTTTCCCGATGTTTCAGCTTTCCAAAGGTCTGGAGTAACATTCCTGAACAGGCTGAAAATTAAAAAGAAACCCACCTTTCAGGTGGCTGGGGGGGGGGGAAAACCAACCCCCATTGTCCCCTATTGGTTGGTGGGCTCCCCAGCCACGCCCCCTCGATTGGTGACGACATTGTCGGGACCACGCCCCCTGTGTTGGCGCATGCGCAGTGTAGGTCCCGCGGCCGGACAAAGACAGTGTAACTGAGTGTGGGAGAGGAATGGCGCCGGCGGCTGAAGGAACAAGAACAGGAGCCGCTGGAAAAGCTGAGCAGGTCCGGCAGCTCGTGTCGGGAGGAATGTGAGGAGGTGTTTCGGGTCCGGGGATCCTCCTTCAGAACAGGACCAGGTTTCAGGAACATCCCGGGGAGGTCGCCAGGCCCGAGCACCAAGACCTGGCTCCTGCCCCCGGGGAGAGGAGACAGTGAGACAGGGTAGGATTGGGAACCGCGGGAGGAGGGAGACTGGGGAGTTTATAAACTCCTAGGGGGAGGCCTCAGGCCTCCAATAGAAGCCCCACAGGCCCAGTGTTTACTTCACCGGCGAAGGACCTCTCGGGTTGCCCGGGCAACCGGCCGCCAGCTTTGTGAGGGTCAGGCGCCTGTTGTCTTGGGACGGGGTTGTTGGATTGTTGTAGAATATTGATCTCCTCTGTACTTTTAATCTTGAAGATTTTAAAAATGTACACTGGCTTCAATTTCTGAATTCTAAGTACAGAAGCAAAATATAAACATCTCCTTACATGTATCCCAACATGTGCATAGGAGCCAAGACTGCCTCAAGATTTACTAAGGTGCTGAATCAATAGCTCTTTCTCTTTTGATTAATGAAGGTGGTGCCCAGCAGACTCCTGTACACAGACTGTTCTGTCAGCCTTTATGGGAAAGATAGGATAGCAAAACCGAGACACCAATGTAGCCAAGTAATCTGAAGTCACACTTTGGTGCTTTAATCGCCTCAAACGCATGCCATTCAGAATAATGTCAAGGCTATAGGGGTACCAGGCTCCCCAAGATAGCCAGGATGGATAACATACAGGAGAGCTCAAGTGTTATCCTTATCAAGCCTGTAACGTCTTCACAAATCTCTAACAAGTTAGACTACTAATTTTGACCAGAATAAGTATTACTGGAAGCTTCTCCACCAAATTTAAACTGGCAGGCGGGACTAGATTGGGTTGGGATATCTGGTCGGCATGGACGGGTTGGACCGAAGGGTCTGTTTCCATGCTGTACATCTCTATGACTCTATAATTGCTGAGATCAACTTTACAACCTTTCTTAAACCAGGCTGCAATGTTTGCAATTCTCCAGTCTTCTGGCACCTCCTCCAAGTCCCTTCCTTCAAGATTGTTGGATGCATTTCATCAGTGCCTTGTCAAACTTTAAGTACCAAATGCTAATCGAAGACATCTTTCATGTTAATTTTGAACTCTTGGGAGGTCATGTTGCGGCTGTACAGAACATTGGTTAGGGCACTGTTGGAATATTACGTGCAATTCTGGTCTCCTTCCAATGAAAAGATGTTGTGAAACTTGAAAGGGTTCAGAAACGATTTACAAGGATGTCGCCAGGGTTGGAGGATTTGAGCTATAGGGAGAGGCTGAACAGACTGGAGCTGTTTTCCCTGGAGTGTTGGAGCCTGAGGGATAACCTTATAGAGGTTTACAAATTTATGAGGGGCATGTATAGGATAAATAGACAGTCTTTTCCCTGGGTTCAGGTCTGTTTCCATGCTGTACATCTCTATGACTCTATGTTGGTTGCATCTGTAAGATCCTGAATCAGCACCTTGAGGAGAATTAGAGTGGAGTGAGAACAGAGAGGGAGAGAGAGTGGGATGGTGCGTTCAATTTTGTGGAATAACAAAAGAAAAGTATAATCTGCAGAAAGTAGAATTGCTTGTTCAGAATTGTTACACTGCACTAAGTGTAATAACTTTTGTAATTTCTTTTTACAGAGTATTTGAAGATCTGAAGACGGAAATTTCAAAATCGCCTTATGCCCAAAGCATTGACTCTTCTGCTCCTTGGATGCTGCCTGACCTACAGTGCTTTTCCAGCGTCATAGTTTTGAACTCTTGACTCTCCAGCATCTGCAGTCCTCACTTTCACATCAATGTCTGACAGTGACACTGGGACATCGGGACTGCAACGATTTTTGACTGTGATTCTGTGAGAAGGAGCAAAGCGTTTGCTTCCGGCTTGAATACATTTTCTGAATCAGTGGGACTGGATGAGAGACCCTACGTTGCAGCGCAGTTAGTATGGAGCCTGAAACAGTTATACGGCCTGGAAAGAGGAATTCACGGCAGGGAGGGGCTGTACCCACGTTTGTGTGCGGCTGAAGCTTCGGCCATGGAGAAACCCGAGGAATCCCGCCCGGTGAAGAAACCGTGGAAGTGTGGCGACTGTGGGAAAGGCTTCTGTGCCCCGTCTGCTCTGGAGATTCATCGGCGCAGTCACACCGGGGAGAGGCCCTTCAGCTGCCCCGAGTGCAGGAAGGGCTTTACCCAGGCATCTGCCCTGCTGACCCACAGGCGGGTCCACACGGGGGAGAGGCCTTTCAGCTGCCACGAGTGTGGGAAAGTCTTCAGCAATTCCTTCGCCCTGCTGAGGCACCAGCGAATCCACAAGGGGGAGAGGCCACTCTCCTGCCCCGAGTGCGGGAAGGCCTTCAGTGATTCCTCCCACCTGCTGACCCACCGGCGGGTCCACACAGGGGAGAGGCCCTTCAGCTGCTCCGAGTGCAGGAAGGCCTTTACCCAGGCCTCTGCCCTGCTGATCCACCAGCGGCTCCACACAGGGGAGCGGCCCTTCAGCTGCCCAGAGTGCGGTAAAGGCTTCAGCGATTCCTCCACCCTGCAGACCCACCAGCGGGTCCACACAGGGGAGAGGCCCTTCAGCTGCTGTGAATGCGGGAAGTGCTTTACCCAGGCCTCTGCCCGGCTGAGACACCAGCAGTCCCACACCGGGGAGAGGCCCTTCAGGTGCCCCGAGTGCGGGAAGGGCTTTGCCCGGGCCTCCAACCTCCAGACCCACCAGCGGACCCACACGGGGGAGAGGCCCTTTAGTTGTCCCGAGTGCGGGAAGTGCTTTACCCAGGCCATCACACTTCAGAAACACCAGCAGGTCCACATAGGGGAGAGGCCCTTCAGTTGCCCCAGGTGCAGTAAGGTGTTCACCTGCTCCTCCCACCTGCAGAGGCACCAGCAAGTTCATGTGCCATAGCAGGGGCATTGAAGGAGTGACGGCTGAGTGCCATTATCGACTGGAGTATTAACCCAGTTCCAGGGCCTCCCGGGTTCGAATCCTGCTGTGGCAGATGGTGAAATTGGAATTCAGTCAGTAATCTGGAGTTCCAAGTCTAATGATGAAGCCATTTTTGGGGGGGAGGGGGAAGAAAACCCCCATCTGATTCACTCACGTCATTTTTCAGGAAGGAAACTGCCGTTGTGGGAAAGAATTCACTCAGTCGTCCCAGCTGCATCCTTTACCCTGTCTGGCCTATGGTTGACTCTACACTGCCTTCCACCCTCTTCCCCCCCTTCCCCCCCATCCCCTCCTCCCCCCCCATCCCCTCCTCCCCCCTCATCCCCTCCTCCCCCCCCCATCCCCTCCTCCCCTCCCATCCCCTCCTCCCCCCCCATCCCCTCCTCCCCCCCCATCCCCTCCTCCCCCCCCATCCCCTCCTCCCCCCCCATCCCCTCCTCCCCCCCCATCCCCTCCTCCCCCCCCATCCCCTCCTCCCCCCCCATCCCCTCCTCCCCCCCCATCCCCTCCTCCCCCCCCATCCCCTCCTCCCCCCCCATCCCCTCCTCCCCCCCATCCCCTCCTCCCCCCCCATCCCCTCCTCCCCCCCCATCCCCTCCCCCCCCATCCCCTCCCCCCCCATCCCCTCCCCCCCCTCCCCTCCCCCCCCATCCCCTCCTCCTCCCCCCCTCCCGATCCCCTCCCCATCCCCTCCACCTCCCCCCCTCCCCATCCCCTCCACCTCCCCCCCTCCCCCCCTCCCCATCCCCCCCTCCCCCCCTCCCCATCCCCTCCTCCTCCCCCACTACCCCCTCCTCCCCCACTCCGTTCTCTTCCCCACTGGGCCCCTCCCTCTCCCCAGCAAATGAACAGGGAGAAACCTACTTGGATATAGAGTATACGTTGAAATTGCTGAATGAGGCAATACTTCCTACAGGTTAAGAAAGGGAGTGTGTGCGTTTTGACTTTGAGCTGTTTTTACATAAAAAGCTACTTCTTCTACGCCTTTTTGCTGGGGGGAATCTGAAGCTGTAACAAAGTTGGGTCACAATAAAGGGTTACCTGAACTTAGCGCCAGGCTCAGACTCTCATTGAAGGCTTTGAGCTTCAAATGGTTTTTGTTTTAAACCTGTTGATTTCTTTCAGCCTCCTGCACTAAGTTTCCAATGTCGTGTATCAGATGGAGCAGTGAATGAGTAGCTAGTATCGTTGGAAATTGCAAATATTTCAGGAGTGCAGGTACTGTTTCGTTTTATCGGCATTGTAAAGTTTACTGGCAGCACCAGGAGGTGTGGGCTGTGTTAATTAGAAATGATGTGGAGTTGCTGGTGTTGGACTGAGGTGGATAAAGTTAAAATCTGCACAACTCCAGGTTATAGTCCCAACAGATTTATTTGGAAGTGCTAGCTTTTGGAGCGCTGCTCCTTCATCGGGTAGCTGTTGAGCAGGATCATAAGACATAGAATTTATGGCCAAACATTACAGTGTCATGCAGTTGATAAGATTTCCTGAACCAGTCCAGTTGCAGTTCAGTCTTTCATCTTTTAGAATGGGTTGCAGGTTTCGGTTCATTAACATGTATATCCCAGAACTACTTTTAACTCACATTCTCCCGATGACTTAAGATTTTATAAAATTAAGTGACATGTCAGCTCAGACAATGCAAGAAAGGTGTGAGGTTCAAGTCTGTCTGTATCCCAGTCCTGAGTCACACATGTTCTGTTTCCAAAGTAGGAATTTATAAAATATTACATAGATTGACTGCCTGCAGATTGTGTTTTGCTCAAATAGCACAATGTATCTGCAAATGCAAATTCACTGCATAGGTTTGTGTGTGTGTGTGTGTGCGCGCATGAGAGAGACAGTGTGTGTCGATGCAATGGAGTATAAGCCTGTGAGAAGGTGTGTGCATGGATTTGAGTGTGGGAGGTGTATGTGTGTGAGAGAGGGTCTGCGTGACTGGGTGTGTATGTGTGCGTGTGGGAGTGAGAGACAGTGTTAAGTGCAGTGAAGGTCCCGGTTGAGACCGTCCTCATGGGTTCCAAACTTGCCTATCGGCCTCTGCTTGGCCAGTAGAAACAATTAATCAGTTACTGGGTAGCATGGTGGCTCGGTGGTTAGCAGTGCTGCCTCGCAGCACCAGGGATCCAGGTTCGATTCCCACCTTGGGCAACTGTCTATGTGGAGTTGGCACATTCTCCCCAATGCTTGCACGGGTTTCCTCCGGGTGCTCCAGTTTCCTCCCACAATCCAAAAAGGTGTGCAGGTCAGGTGAATTGGCCATGCTAAATTCCACATAGTGTTGGGTGCATTAGTCAGGGGTAAATATAGGGAGGGGAATGGGTCTGGGTGGATTACTCTTTGGAAGGTCAGTGTGGACATTTTGGGCCAAAGGGCCAGTTTCCATACTGTAGGGAATCAAATCTAATCTACACGTACACACATTGGAGCGGGCAGGGTGAGACTTGTCTTTCACTTTGCAGAAGGTGGGAGGTTCTGGATGCTGTGATTCAGGGTAAACACACGCTGGAAGACCTTTGGCTCAGAGAGATGGAGTTGGAAGCCAGGCTGCAGACATGTCACGGGGAAAGTTAACCAGACACTTTATTCCAGAAGATGGTCATTCCCCTCTGGACAGAGCCTTCTGATTAGGTCATTGGACAGGGTCAGAAGGGTGAGAGTGTGAATCACACAGGTAAAGGGGATCTGAGATTGGGCAGCGGGGAGGAGCTAACTGGCTGAGTGGTGGGAGGGGGGGCGCTGGGGGTAAGGGGCAGAATATTGACAGGTGATTGTCGTCTTTCTCTGCAGTTAGCAGCAGGAGGCCAGATGGCATCAGTGTCTGTCTGGTACCAGGTTCAGGAACCGACGTGCTCAGGACAGGATAAGTGGGAAAGGGAGGCTGCAGTGGGTGTGGTCCACAAATCTCAGGAGGGGAGAGCTTCTGCTGAGGGCGCATGAGAAGTCAGAAGCTATGAAAACAAATCAGAACATCAAAGCTCTGGGTGGCATGGTGGCTCAGTCGTTAGTACTGCTGCCTCACAGTGCTGGGTTTGATTCCAGCCTCAGGTGACTTTGGTACATTGTCCCCCTTGTGTCTACGTGGGTTTCCTTCAGGTGCTCCAGTTTCCTCCCATAGTCCAAAGATCTGCAGTTTAGGGTTGATCAGCTGTGCTGAAGTGTCCAGGGACATGCATTTTCGGGTGCGTAGGGTATGGTAAGTGGGTTGGTCTGGTGGGATGCTGTTTGGAAGGTCAGTGTGAGGTGAATGGGCTGAATAGCCTGCAGGGATTATGTGATTCTACTGCTTTAACCATTTGTATATTGAGAAATGATTACTGTGGTCCTGGGAAAGGTGGGATTTATAATGTCACTGTCCTCTGTCCATTCTCTTTCTGTCCCCCTGTCCATTTTCTCTCTCTTGACACCCACCCTCAGCTCCTCCCCCCCCCCCCAACCATTCTCTTACCCCACCACCTATTATTTCTCATGCCTCCATCCCTCTTTGATCGCTGTATCAAGCCCTTCTAAGAAGAGAGAGACAGATGGTGATGACTCTACCTGGCAGATGGGGGTGCACAAGAAATGGCTGATCTTTAACATTGAGCACAGCTACTCAGAAACAACATTAAAGCATGTTCAATTCTATTTTTAAAAAAGCTGCAGGCATCTTACTGAAACTTGCGTTGAAAAATGTGCAGTCTGGCCACAGTTGAGGACAGGCTGTAAGGGGTGAGTTGCCCATTCTAATATTGTCAAATTGGTTCAGACTATGAAGAAATAGAGTCATGGAGCATGGAATGAAACAGTTTGGTCTGTGCCGACCAGATATCCTAAATTAATCTACTCCTATTTGCCAACACTTGGCCCAAACCCTTTAAACCTTCCTATTCATACACCCATCCAGATGCCTTTTAAAAGTTGTAATTGTTCCAGCCTCCACTCCGGCAGCTCATTCAATACATTTGCCATCCTCTGCGTGAAACAAGTTACCCCTTAGGTCCCTTTTAAACCTTTCCCCAATCACCCAAAACTAATGTCCTCTAGTTCTGGCATTTCTTGAGATAAATTAAATGTCTCACGTTTTTTCTCATCCTTTGTTCCCTCATCTTTCCCCACTCAACCTAAACCTATGCCCTCCAGTTTGTGACTCCCCTAACCGAGGGAAAAGATATACAAAAGTTGAGCAGCCAGCCAAAATGCAAAAGGAATACAATGTCGAGCCACAGGGGGGAAAAAATTGTGGTTCAACTTTTTTTTTCCTCCAATTGGCATTTAGAACATAGAACAATACAGCACAGAACAGGCCCTTCGGCCCACGATGTTGTGCCGAACATTTGTCCTAGCTTAAGCACCCATCCATGTACCTATCCAATTGCCGCTTAAAGCTCACCAAAGATTCTGACTCTGCCACTCCCACAGGCAGCGCATTCCATGCCCCCACCACTCTCTGGGTAAAGAATCCACCCCTGACATCTCCCCTATACCTTCCACCCTTCACCTTAAATTTATGTCCCCTTGTAACACTCTGTTGCACCCGGGGAAAACGTTTCTGACTATCTACTCTATCTATTCCTCTGATCATCTTATAAACCTTTATCAAGTCACCCCTCATCCTTCGCCGTTCCAACGAGAAAAGGCCTAGCACTCTCAACCTATCCTCGTACGACCTATTCTCCATTCCAGGCAACATCCTGGTAAATCTTCTCTGCACCCTCTCCAAAGCTTCCACATCTTCCCTAAAGTGAGGCGACCAGAACTGCACATAGTACTCCAAATGTGGCCTAACCAAAGTCCCGTACAGTTGCAACATCACTTCACGACTCTTGAATTCAGTCCCTCTGCTAATGAACGCTAATACACCACAGGCCTTCTTACAAGCTCTATCCACCTGAGTGGCAACTTTCAAAGATCTATGAACATAGATCCCAAGATCCCTCTGTTCCTCCACCTCCACTAAGAACCCTACCGTTAACCCTGTATTCCGCATTCTTATTTGTTTTTCCAAAATGGACAACCTCACACTTGGCAGGGTTGAACTCCATCTGCCACTCCTCAGCCCAGTTCTGCATCATATCTAAGTCTCTTTGCAGCCGACAACAGCCCTCCTCACTATCCACAACTCCACCAATCTTCGTATCATCTGCAAATTTACTGATCCACCCTTCGACTCCCTCATCCAAGTCATTAATAAAAATTACAAACAGCAGAGGACCCAGAACTGATCCCTGCGGAACTCCACTTGTAACTGGGCTCCAGGCTGAATATTTGCCATCCACCACCACTCTCTGACTTCGACCGGTTAGCCAGTTTTCTATCCAATTGGCCAAATTTCCCTCTATCCCATGCCTCCTGACTTTCCGCATAAGCCTACCATGGGGAACCTTATCAAATGCCTTACTAAAATCCATGTATACTACATCCACTGCTCTACCCTCATCCACATGCTTGGTCACCTCCTCAACGAATTCAATAAGACTTGTAAGGCAAGACCTACCCTTCACAAATCCGTGCTGGCTGTCCCTAATCAAGCAGTGTCGTTCCAGATACTCATAAATCCTATCCCTCAGTACCCTTTACATTACTTTGCCTACCACCGAAGTAAGACTAACTGGCCTGTAATTCCCGGGGTTATCCCTATTCCCTTTTTTGAACAGGGCACAACATTCGCCACTTTCCAGTCCCCTGGTACCACCCCCGTTGACAGTGAAGACGAAAAGATAATTGCCAATGGTACTGCAATTTTCTGTCTTGCTTCCCACATAATCTAGGATATATCCCGTCAGGCCCCGGGGGACTTGTCTATCCTCAAATTGTTCAAAATGTCCAACACATCTTCCTTCCTAACAAGTATCTCCTCTAGTCCGTTTCACACTCTCCTCTTCAACAATACGGTCCCTCTCGTTCGTAAATACTGAAGAAAAGTACTCATTCAAGACATCTCCTATTTCTTCCGACTCAATACACAGTCTCCCGCTACTGTCCTTGATCGGACCTACCCTCGTTCTCGTCATTCTCATGTTTCTCACATACGCATAAAATGCCTTTGGGTTATCCTTGATCCTATCCGCCAAAGATTTTTCATGCCCTCTCTTAGCTCTCCTAATCCCTTTCTTCAGGTCCCTTCTGGCTATCCTGTATTCCTCCACTGCTCTGTCTGAACCCTGTTTCCTCAATCTTATGTAAGCCTCCTTCTTCCTCTTTACAAGACATTCAACCTCCCTTGTCAACCAAGGTTCCCTCACACGACCATCTCTTTCCTGCCTGACAGGTACATACATATCAAGGACACGTCGTATCTGTTCCTTGAAAAAGTTCCACATTTCCACGACATCCTTCCCTGACAGCCTATGCTCCCAACTTATGCTCCTCAGATCCTGTCTTACAGCATTAAGATTACCCTTCCCCCAATTGTAAAACCTACCCTGTTGCACGCACCTATCTCTCTCCATAACCAAGGTGAAAGTCACAGAATTGTGGTCACCATCACCAAAATGTTCACCCACTAACAAGCCCATCACTTGTCCCGGTTCATTACCGAGTACCAAATCCAATATGGTCTCCCCTCTGGTCGGACAATCTACATACTAGTTAGAAAAGCTTCCTGGACACACTGCGTAAACACCGCCCCATCCAATCTATTTGATCTAAAGAGCTCCCAATCAATATTTGGGAAGTTGAAATCGCCCATGACTACTACCCTGTGGCTTCTGCACCTTTCCAAAATCTGTTTCCCAATCAGTTTCTCCACATCTCTGCTGCTATTGGGGGGCCTATAGTAAACACCCAACAAGGTGACTGCACCTTTCCTATTTCTGACTTCAGCCCATACTACCTCCAAAGGCAGATCCCCCTCGAACTGCCTTTCTGCAGCCGTTATACCATTTCTAATTAGCAACAACACCCCCCCCCTCCTTTTTTACCACCCTCCCTAATCTTACTGAAACATCTGCAACCAGGAACCTCCAATAACCATTCCTGTCCCTCTTCTATCCACGTTTCCGTGATGGCCACAGCATCGTAGTCCCAGGTACCGATCCACGCCTTAAGTTCACCCACCTTATTTCTGATACTCCTTGCGTTGAAGTATACGCATTTGAACCCATCTCTGTGTCCGCAAGTATTCCCTGTCTGTGCTTCCTTCTTCACAGCCTCCCTACATTCTTGGACATCCTGACAAACAGCTAGCCTACTTGCTGGACTACAAGTCCGGATCCCACCCCCCTGCCAAATTAGTTTAAACCCCCCTCCCCCCTCCCTCCCCCCTCCTCCCCCCTCCTCCCCCCCCCTCCCCCCCCCTCCCCCCCTCCTCCCCCCCTCCCCCCACCTCCCCCCCTCTCCCCCCCTCCACCCCCCCTCCACCCCCCCTCCACCCCCCCTCCCCTCCCCCTCCTCCCCCCTTCCTCCCCCCCTTCCTCCCCCCCTTCCTCCCCCCCTTCCTCCCCCCCTTCCTCCCCCCCCTTCCTCCCCCCCTTCCTCCCCCCCTTCCTCCCCCCCCTTCCTCCCCCCCCTTCCTCCCCCCCCTTCCTCCCCCCCCTTCCTCCCCCCCCTTCCTCCCCCCCCTTCCTCCCCCCCCTTCCTCCCCCCCCCTTCCTCCCCCCCCTTCCTCCCCCCCCCCTTCCTCCCCCCCCCTTCCTCCCCCCCCTTCCTCCCCCCCCTTCCTCCCCCCCCCTTCCTCCCCCCCCCTTCCTCCCCCCCCCTTCCTCCCCCCCCTTCCTCCCCCCCCTTCCTCCCCCCCCTTCCTCCCCCCCCTTCCTCCCCCCCCTTCCTCCCCCCCCTTCCTCCCCCCCCTTCCTCCCCCCCCTTCCTCCCCCCCCTTCCTCCCCCCCCTTCCTCCCCCCCCTTCCTCCCCCCCCCTTCCTTCCCCCCCCTTCCTTCCCCCCCCTTCCTTCCCCCCCCCCTCCCCTCCTCCCCCCTCCTCCCCCCCCTCCCCCCTCCTCCCCCCCTCCCTTCCCCCTCCCCCCCTCCCCCCCCTCCCCCTCCCCCCCCCCTTCCCCCTCCCTCCCCCCCTCCCTCCCCCCCCCTTCCCCCTCCCTCCCCCCCCCTCCCCCTCCCCCAGTCAATACCCGTTGTCAGACAGGTGCACTAAGCAGTCAGCAGGGCAAGAGGAATTGAGTTCAGAAGTGGGGTGGGGCATTCCTGCGGTTAGGGGGTCATTGAATATATTCAAGGCTGAGTTCATCTGATTTTTGAACAACAATGAAGTGGATGGTTATGAGGGAACAGAAAAAAATGGTTTTAAGAACAGTTACAGAATCATACAGCACAGAAACAGATACTTGATTTCATGCTGACTACATTCATAAACAAAACTAGTCCTACCTTGTTTGGCCTATATATCTCTGAACCTTTCCTATTCATAAGAGCAGAAATTAAGCCATTCAGCCCACTGGGTCTGCCCACACCATTCAATCGTGACTGATAAGTGTCTCAGCCCCATTCTCCTGTTTTCTCCCTGTAACCCTCGATCCCCTTGATACTCAAGAACTGTTTCTGTCTCAGTGTTAACTATCCTCAGTTACCTGGCCTCCACAGCCTTCTGTGGCAATGAATTCCATCAGTTCACCACTCTCTGGCTAAAGAAATTTCTCCTAATCTCGGTTCTGAAAGGTCTTCCCTTTACTCGAAGGCTGTGCCCTCGGCTGCTAGTCTCTCCTTCCAATGGAAACATCTTCCCAACATCAACTCGTCCAGGCCATTGAGTATTCTGTTTGTTTCAATTAGATTCCCCTGAGTGTGACCCTGTTAATCAGCATGAACCAGACCCTTCAGGATGAGGTACAGCAGGGATTAGGTTCAATAAAGTGAGAATGGAGGGAGTGTGTGGGATAGAGATTTTGTACTTCCAGGGAATAAGAATTACAGAGAGTTTGCTATAAATTAGAATTGATTGGATGGGGCAATGGGCAAGGGAGTGGCAGATGGAGATTAATTTAGGGAAATGTGATGTTTGCATTATGGTAAGGCAATCCAGGCAGCACAGTTAAGGGAGTGTTTCAGAACAAAGAGACCTTGGAGTGCAGGTTCATTGTTCCTTGAAAGTGCAGTCTCAGGTAGCCAGAACAGTGAAGAAGGCATTTTGTATGCTTTCCTTTATTAGTCAGAGCATTGGGTATCGGAGTTGGGAGGTCATGTTGTGGCTGTACAGGACATCGGTTAGGCCACTTTTAAAATACTGCATTCAGTTCTGATCTCCCTGCTACAGGAAACATGGTGTGAAACTTTGAAAGGGGTCAGAAAAGACTTGAAAGGCTATTGTCAGAGTTGGAGGGTTTGATCTACAGAGAGAGGCTGAATCAGTCAGGGATATTTTCCTGGAGCATCGGACGTTCAGGGGTGACCTTATAAATATTTATAAGGGCATGGATAGAGTGAATGCAAAACTAGAGAGCAAATGTTTGAGGTGAGAGGGGAATGATTTAAAAGGGACATGAAGGGCAACTTGTTTCACGCGGAAGGTGGTGTATGTATTGAATGAGCTGTCACAGGAAGGGGTGGAGCCTGATACAATTACAGCATTTAAAAGGCATCTGGATGGGTACAAGAATAGGAAGCATTTAGAGGGATATGGGCCAAGTGCTGGTAAATGGGACCTGATTAAGTTAGGATATCTGGGCGGCACATATGAGTTGGACTGAAGGGTCTGTTTCTGTGCTGTATGACTGTCTGGGTCTTTGGTGAAACCAGAAATGTCACTGTGAAGACTGGACTTTCAGAGCAGCCTTCAAAGATGTTTTGTCCTTACTGGGAGCAGAAGAAGTTTCAATGAAATCTTTCATTTATGAGACAGCACCTGAGTGAGTGAGTACATCTGAGATTTTGTGGAAAGTGGAATTTCATTGCTCTGTGGGGATGAAACCCTACCCTACCCTATTTGTGGGCGGCACGGTGGCACAGTGGTTAGCACTGCTGCCTCACAGCGCCTGAGACCCGGGCTCAATTCCCGCCTCAGGCGACTGACTGGAGTTTGCACATTCTCCCCGTGTCTGCGTGGGTTTCCTCCGGGTGCTCCGGTTTCCTCCCACAGTCCAAAGATGTGCAGGTCAGGTGAATTGGCCATGCTAAATTGCCTGTAGTGTTAGGTAAGGGGTAAATGTAGGGGTATGGGTGGGTTGCGCTTCGGCGGGTCGGTGTGGACTTGTTGGGCCGAAGGGCCTGTTTCCACACTGTGTAATGTAATGTAATCTAATCTAATCTAATCTAATCTATCCAGTCATTTCTGCTGGTAGGTGAGACCAGACCTCAAGATTAGTTGGAGTAGATTTAGGATAGAGATGAGGAGGAACTGCTTTTCCCAGAGAATCATGAATCTATGTAACTCTCTGCCCAGGGAAGCAGTACAGGCAGCTTAATTCAGGACACAGTTAGATGGGTTTTTGCATGGTAAAGGTATTAAGGGTAGTTGGGACAATGCAGGGTGGAGAAGCTGAGACAATGGAGAGATCAGTCATGATCTAAATGAATGGCGAAGCAGGCTCGACAGGACAAATGACCTACTCCTGCTTCTATTACTATGAAACTCTAACCCTGCATTTCCCATGGCTAACCCACCTAACCTGCACATCTCTGGATACCATGGACAATTTAGCATGGCCAATCCAAATCCAGGCCAGTGAGCAATACAGTGATGTGAAAAATGAACATCCGAGAACGACAGAAAGACATGGAGAGTAAATGTCCCAGTAATCGAAACTGGATTCTAAAGATCACAAAAACTGAAACTAAAAATGGTTTGTCTGAATGTGTGCTGCATTGCAGCAAAAGCGAATGAATTGACTGCACACGTTGAAGGGAACTCCTTCAATTAAAATATGGGACTCCTTACAGAGATATGGCTCCAGGATGACAAGGATTGGATCCTCAATATTGAGGAGGTGATAAAGGTAGAGGGTGCACAGGTAATCAAAGCACTGATCACAGGGTAATCTGGTGTCAGCTCAGATTTCAGGTCCTGATTTCTCACCCTTCCTGGATTTCTGCTGATGCTTTGACCCCCTTTTGTTTTTACACCTTCTGGAACAATAAGTCAATCCAGACCCACAATCTCCCAGCCTGTTAACCATCCAGACACCGAGTGTAGTCATAGCAGGGAATAAAACAAGAAATGTGAACCAAAATTAGAAATAAGTAGGTGCTTGTGCTTTATATTGTTCAATAGGGAGTAAACCAGAAATACTATTCTCCCAGGATTCCTACAGTGCCTTATTTGAGGAATTCTCTCACCCTTACATCGAGCTATTAGTACCCACTATGATTTACAACAATATTTATACCAACAGAAAAAAAAGTCTCTGTTGTCAAATTGACATAGAGATATACAGCATGGAAGCAGACTTTTTCTCCATCTCATGCACACACATGCACAAGTCCATGGGGGTGAATTTGTGTTTGCAGAATGATATTTGCATATGCATTCTATTTTCCTCAAAAAATGCACAATCTGCAGGCGGTTAATATATGTAATATTTTGTAAATTCCACATTGGAAATAGAACCAGTCTGACTCTACACTAGGATACAGACAAATTCTGACCTTACACCTTTAATGCATTGTTTGAGCAGAGGTGTCTCCTTTTGTTATAAAGCCTTAAAGTTATCCTGGAAGGTGCCTTACAGGAAGTTCTGGGATTTACATATTAATGATATCTGCAATCCATTGTAAAAGATGAAAGACTTAACGATCCAGATTTGTTCAATCTATCATTTCAATGCCAGGATACTGTAATGCTTTTCCAGAAATTCTGTGTCTTATGATCTTACACTCCACAGCCACCTGATGAAGGAGCAGCGCTCCAAATGCTAGTGCTTCCAAATAAACCCATTGGATGATAACCTGGTGTTATGATTTTTAACTTTGTCCAGGTAAGGTTTGATTGGCCAGGCCAAATTACCCATAGTGCCCAGGGATGTGCAGGTTAGGGTGGATTGGCGGTGCTAAATTACCCACAGTGCCCAGGGATGTGCAGGTTAGATATATTTGTCAATGGGTAAATGTAGAGCAATAGGAGTTGGGGAATGGGTGTGGTGCGGTTGCCATTTGGAGGTTGGTGTGGACTACTTAGAACAGTGAGGGTTCTCTGAAGAGAAGGGATTTTTGTTAACTGTTCAGGAAGGCGGGGAGGGGGGAAGCGGTGGGTGGAGTGCGGGGAGAAAGAAATTTGTTCACTTGTAGCAACTGGAGTGAACCCAGGGAGGGAGCAGACTCTGCAAACTCAGATATGTGTCTTAATTACCCGGGTAAGGAGGGTTGGAAGGATAGGGTGCTGCTGTTTCCCTAGTGCATCAGAGTGTGAGGAGTAATCTGATAGACTTTTTTAAAATCATGAGGGGCATGGATTGGGTAAATAGACGAGGTCTTTTCCTTGGGATGGGGAGTCCAGAACTCGAGGGTAATAGATTTAAGGTGAGGGCAGGGGGAGGGAGACTGCAAAGAGACCTAAGGGGCAACATTTTTACGCAGAGGATGGTGCATGTATGGAATGAGCTGCCAAAGGAAGTGGTGAAGGCTGGTACAATGACAATATTTAAAAGTCATCAGCATGAGTGTATGAAAAGGAAGGGTTCAAAGGGTTATGGACAAAGCGCTGGCAAATGGGACGAGATTAATTTTGGATATCTGGTTGGGCACAGAGGAATTTGACCGAAGTGTCTGTTTCTGTGCTGTACATCTCGATGACTCTGGCTTTCCACAAATGTTTGTCATGTCTGTATGTTCAGTTTCTCTCTGGTGGCGGTGTCAATGCCTTGATGTCTCATTTTGCTTTCCTCCCCACTTCCTGGGAATGTTAACCATTTTGTCTGGTTGTTCTTCAAGAAGCTGCATTGCAGATTTACACTGAATTGAGATTTTTTTGCTTCCCAAAATCCGACCTGCTCACTCTCAGCAATATCCCAGTGTTGTGAAAGATATTAAATTTCAGGTGGAGTTATCCAAAACTCAGAGATGTCAGTCTTGACGTCTTTGCTTTTCTGCCCCAATAAGATCCTGAATCAACACCTTCAGGAGAATGAGTTAGAGCGGAGGGCGGGAGAGAGAGTGTGTGGGATAGTGTTTTCAATTTTGTGGAATAACAACACAAACAAATTGCTTGTTCTGAATTTTTATTCTGGACTGACAGTAATGAATTTTGTAATCTCTTTTGACAGAGTATTTGAAGATCTGAATACGGAAGTTTCAAAATCAACAGATGAAGAACTTATGCCCAAAATGTCGACTCTCCTGCTCCTCAGGTGCTGCCTGACTTGCTGTGCTTTTCCAGTGCCGCACTTTTCGATACTGACTCTCCAGTGTCTGCAGTCCTCACTTTGACGTCAATGTCTGACAGTCACTCAATCCATCGGGACCACAACCATTTTTGACTGATTCTGTGAGAAGGAGCAAAACGATTTGGTTCTTGTTTCAGTCCGTTCTCGGCATCAGTGGGACTGGACAAGAGACCCTACTGTTGGAGTGCATGGAGTGTGGAGCCTGAAACAGTTATAAGGCCTGGGAAGAGGAATTCACAGAGGGGAGGAGCTCTACACGTGTTGTGTGCAGCTGAAGCTTTGGCCATGGAGAAACCAGAGGAATCCCACCCCGTGGAGAAACTGTGGAAGTGTGGTGACTGTGGGAAAGGCTTCCGTTTCCCATCTGCTCTGGCGATTCATCGTCGCAGTCACACCGGGGAGAGGCCATTCCCCGAGTGTGGGAAGGCCTTCAGCAATTCCTCCGACTTAGTGAGGCACCGGCGGGTCCACACCAGGGAGAGGCCCTTCAGCTGCCCCGAGTGTGGGAAGGCCTTCAGCAATTGCTCTGACCTGTTGAGGCACCGGCGGGTCCACACAGGGGAGCGGCCCTTCAGCTGCCCCGAGTGTGGGAAGGCCTTCAGCAATTGCTCTGACCTGTTGAGGCACCGGCGGGTCCACACAGGGGAGCGGCCCTTCAGGTGCTCCATATGCGGGAAGGGCTTTACCCAGGCCTCCACCCTGTTGGCCCACCGTCAGGTCCACACTGGGGAGAGGCTGTTCCTCTGCACCGAGTGCAGGAAGGGCTTCAGCAATTCCTTCGCCCTGCTGACCCACCAGCGGGTACACACAGGGGAGAGGCCATTCCCCTGCTATCAGTGCGGAAAGAGCTTTAGCCGCTCCTCCCACCTGTGGAGGCACCAGAGAGTTCACATGCCATCGCAGGGGGTTTAAAACAGCGACGGCTGAGTGCTTTTATTGACTGGACTATCAACCCGTTCCGGGAGCTGCCAAGGCACATGGCGGAATTGGATTTTGGTTAGAAATCGAGTTCAGAATCTAACAATGAAACAATTGTCAGGGAGGGGAGGGGGAACCCCCATCTGATTCACTCACAACCTTTTATGGGAAGGAAACTGCTGATGTGGGAACGGATTCACTCACTCGTCCCAGTGCATCCTTTACCCGGGCTGGCTTACACGTGACTCCAGACCCACAGCAGTCTGGTTGACTATTCTGCACTCCTACCCCCCCACCCCACCCCAACTCCAGCCGATGAGGGGGGAGAAACCTACTTGGAGACAAGGTATGGGTTTAAATTGATGCATGAGGCAATACTTCTAGTTTATGGCTATACCAAGGATCCAATTACAAAAGGGCAACTCTGTGCTGACAAATAGTAAAGAAAGTGGGGGTGAGGGGGCGGGGGGAGAAGTGTGTGCGCTTTGACCTTGAGCTTTTTTTTTTAAAAAAAGATACTTTTTCTACACCTTTTTGCTGGGGGGATCCGAAGCTGTAACATGGTTTGGTCGCAATAAAGGTTACCTGAACTTACTGCCGGGCTCAGACTCTCATTGAAAGCTTTGAGCTCCAAGAGATTTTTGTTTAAAAGCTGCTCATTTCTTTCAGCTTCCTGCGCTAAATTTCCAATGTCATGTATCAGATGGAGCAGTGAATGAGTAGCTAGTATCATTAGAAATTGTAAATTTTTTAGGAATGCAGGCACTGCAATGTTTTATCAGCAGTGTAAAGTTTCCTGGCGGAAGTGTTCACCAGAAACGTTGTGGAGGTGTCAGTGTTGGACTGGTGTGCACAAAGTTAAAATCTCACAACACCTGGTTATAGTCCAACAGGTTTATTTGGAAGCACTAGCTTTCAGAACACTGCTCCTTCATCAGGTAGCTGTGGAGCAGGATCAGAAGACACAGATTTTATAGCAAATGATCACAGTGTCATGCAACTGATAGGATATATTGAACAAACCTTGATTGCTGTTAAGTCTTCCATCTTTTAGAATGGTTTGCAGGTTTCTGTTCATTAATATGTTAATCCCAGAACCACTTTTAATTCATGTTCTCAAGATGACTTAAGGTTTTATAAAAATAGGTAACATCTCAGCTCAGACAATGCATGAAAGGTGAGAGGTTTGGTCTGTCTGTATCCCAAACTTGAATCAGACTGGTTCTATTTCCAAAGTATGAGTTGATAAAATATTACATGGATTGATTGCTTTCATTAACTGCCTGCCGATTTTTCCACAAAAAGCACACGTTGAATCTATCTGCAAATATAATACTGCAAACGCAAATTCATCCCATGGACATGTATGTATGTGCGTGCATGAGAGAGTAGTGTGAGTGTATGTGTGTTTTTGTATGATGGAGTATGAGCCTGTGAGAGGGTGTGTGCACTGGTGGATTTGTGTGTGTCTGAGAGAGACCATGTGTATGAGAGAGGGTCTGTGTGAGGGTGAGAGAGTGTAGGGTGGAGTGGGGTCACCCAAGGTTATCCTCATGGGTTATGAACTTGGCCATCAACCTCTGCTCAGCCACTGAAAACAGTTAAGCAGTGACATAACACACATTGGAGAGGATAGAATGGCACTTGTCTCACAGAAGGTGGGAGGCTCTGGATGCTATCATCCAGGGTAAACACACGCTGGAGGACCTTCGGCTCAGATAGATTCAGCTGGAAGCCAGGCTGCAGACACGGTGGTGGTGGTGGTGGGTGGGGGGATCTTAACCGGACACATTATTCTGGGAGACAGTCATTCCCCTCAGGACAGCTTTCTGATTGGGTCAGGGATTGTCTCCGTTCTCTGCAGTTGCCAGCTGGAGGCCAGATTACATTGGTGTCTGTCTGGTGCCAGGATTCAGGAACCGATAAGAAGAGGGAGAGAGAATGGATGGTGGTGACTCTACCTGGGAAATGGCTTATTTTTAAAATTAAGAATAGCTAAAATGATATATTCAGAAACATTATTAAAATGTTCAATTTCATAAAAAAAAGCTGCAGACATCTTTTGAAACTCACATTGAAATATGTGCAGTTAGGCCACAGGTGAGGACAGGCTGTAATGGGTGAATGGCCTATTCCTAGTCTTGTGAAATTGGCTCAGACTATGTCAAAAAAGAATCATAGAATTGTAGAGCACAGAAACAAAGCCTTTGGTTCCGACCGACCAGATATCCTAAATTAACCTAGTCTCATTTGCCAGCACTTTGCCCATATCCCTGTAAACCTTCCTATTCATGTCCCTATCCAGATACCTTATAAATGTTGTAATTGTATCACTTCCTCTGGCAGCTCATTCAATTTACGCACCACTCTCTGCGTGAAACAAGTTGCCCCATAGGACACTTTTAAGTTTCCCCCCCCCCCCCCCTCACCCTAAACTACTTCTACTTCTGGACCTCCCCACCCCAGGGGAAATACCTTGTCTATTTACATTATCTATGCCCCTCATTATTTTATAAACCTCTATAAGGTTACCCCCTCAGCTTCCAATACTCCAGGGAAAACAGTCCCAGCCTTTTCAGCCTCTCCCTGTAGCTCCAAACATAACAACATCCTTATAAGTCGTTTCTCAACCCTTTCAAGTTTCACAACATTCTTCCCACGGAGTGATCCAATAGGCTGTGAACAATCTATTTTTGTTGGGGTGTAAGAGAGGGCAATTCTTAAGGCCAGTTAACTTTCACACTGTTTTTCTCTCAAATCTTTCCCCACTTACCCTAAACCTATGCCCTCTCGTTTAGGACCCCAACCCTGGGGAAAAGATATACAAATGTTGAGCAGCCAAACAAATGCAAAAGGACTAAGAAGTCGAGCCACAGATGGGGAAAAGAAAGTGGCTCCAGCCTTTTTTCTCCTATTGGCATTTGGACACTTCAAATCTGTCAGTAATACCACCTCCCAGGGTCTCCAGCGGCTCTGTGGCAGCAAGCACTGCGCATGCTCCTCGGAGCCAGCAAAAAAACTGCGCCAGCTGCTCGGTGTCTGCGCACGCGGCTCGCGCCCTTCTTTTGATGGACCAATAGGAAGCAATGGAGGACCGGAAAGAGACTGGTCCTCCTGCCAATCAGAGCGCCCCTATTGTCTGAATGCGGAAGTTGGAGCATGAGTTTCGGAAGTTGCTGTTGTTGCTCCTCTCTCTCTCTCTGAATAAAGATTGAACTTCACCCCATACTGCAACCTCCTTCCTCTGTCCAACATCTGTGAGTACGGCACTCTCTTTTCTAAATTCTGAGCTTCAGTTGTTGACTTGCAGCAACTGAAAGGAGATGGGGTGAATCGGGGGTTGGGGGAACAGACTCTGCAAGCGTTGGTTCAGGTCTGTGTCCTCATTGGCAAACGCATTACCACAATGTGATGATTTTGCCTTTGCTGTGGAAGAAAATGCAGAAAAAAGGTGCATTGTTTAAATGGTGATATAGTGGGATGTGGACAAAGTGAGCACTGTACATGCTGGAGATTAGAGTCGAAACGTGTGGTGCTGGAAAAGCACAGCAGGTCAGGCAGTATCCGATAACCAGGCTTGTTGGTGATTTGGACACGAGCCCTTCGTCAGGAATGATGTGTGGATGTACAAAGAGGCCTCAACATCCTTCCACACCAGTCACTGCCAGTTGTCAGACTGGCAATCAGCAAGGCAAGTGGTATATTAGCAAGAGTTCAGAAGTTGGGATTGCTTTCTGTGATCAGGCAGCCATTGAATATATTCAAGCCTGCGTTCATCTGATTTCTGAACAACAAAAAAGTGGATGGTGATGGGGGAAGGCAAAAATATTAGTTTTAAGACCAGTACAGAACAGTTACAGAGTCATACAGCACAGAAACAGACACTTCAGTCCAACTAGTCCATGCTGAATATATTCACAAACTAAACTAGTCTCATGTAGTTTGGCCCATATCCCTCTGAACCTTTCCTACTCATGTACTTATCCAAATGTCTTTTAAATGTTGTTACTGTACCTATATCCACCACTTCCTTAGGACATTGATTCCACACACAAACTACTCTCTTTCAAATAAAGGTGTTCCTCATGTCTTTTTAAAATCTTTCTCCTCTCTCCTTAAAAGTTTGCTCCCTTATCTTGAAACCCCCATCTGAAGGAAACAGCACCAGCCACTCACCTCATTGACAACCCTCTTGGTTTTATAAACTTCTCAACTTCCTGTGCTCCTGTGAAAAAAGTCCCAGCCTATACTTAGATGTAGGTATATTCATATCCAGTAATGATCTGATCAGTGCTGGTGCATGCTCAAAAGACCAAATGGCCTACTCCTGCTCCCAATTCTCTCACACTGTGTCCAAGACAGCAAGAGACCATAAAACATAGGAGCAGAAATTAGGCCATTCAGCCCATCAAGTCTGCTCATACCACACAACCGTGGTTGATAAGTTTCTCAACCTCATTCTCCCACTTCCTCCCCGTAACCCTTGATCCCCTTGATACTCAAGAACCTATCTATCTCAGTCTTAAATACCCTCAGTGACCTAGCCTCCACAGCCTCATGTTGCAATAAATTCCACAGATTCACCACTCTCTGGCTGAAAAGTTTCTCCTTATCTCCCTTCTAAAAGGTCTTCCCTTTTCTAGTCTCTTTCAGGTTCTGGTCTCTCCCACCAATGGAAACATCTTCCCAATGCCTACTTTGTTTAGGCCTTTCAATGTTCTGTATGTTTCAATTATATCTCCCCTGAGTGAGAGTGTGCGTCTGTGTTATGGACTAAGCCAGACAACTCAAAACATTCTTAAGCAGGCAGCCCCAGACCTTAACTTTGCAATTTGATTTGGTAAGTGCACAGTGAAAATTACCTGGAGTAAGTTAGCTCGGTTGACTACTAGATTTTAAAACAGACAAAAATTTATTCACAAAATTACACAATGAAACACAAAGATCAGAATAAATAACCACTACAGAACTCAGCCTATCCAACTAGACTCAGTTATGCTGTTCTGAATATGCACAACAGTTCCAATAAGCCAACTCCCTTTGAAAACCAGTATAAATGGAACACATGCTTATAGGTTGAAGTTGAGAGGCGGAAAAGAGAGAGAGTTTCCACATAGCTCCCTGTTGAACTGCCAACCAGTTCAACACTGAACTAAAACTGCTCAGCTCACTCCCCTTTCTTTATACAGGTCACTTCTAAAACATGACCAATTTGGCCTGAAGTCACACCTGTTTACATAAAAACAAAAGGCCTTTCAAAATCCGTTTCATCCACATTCAAACCAGACTGATCAGAACCCGGCCGGTTTATTACCTCTCTGAAAAAGTCATGGACAGAGTCTCATTGAGCCAGGGAAAAGCTTTTAGTCAAAAAAGGAACTAGCTTTGTGCCACCTGTTAATCAGCATGAACCAGACCCTTCAGAATGAGGTACAGCAGGGATTAGGTTCAGCAAAGTGAGAATGGAGGGAGAGTGTGTGAGATGGAGATTTTCAGCTTCCAGGGAATAAGAGAGGAAAAAGAGTTTGCTGTAAATTAGAATTGATCGGATGGGCCAATGGACCGAGGAGTGGCAGATGGAGTTTAATTTAGAGAAATATGAGGTGTTGCATTTTGGTCAAGCAATCCAGGCAGGACTGGCACGGTGAAGGGGAGTGTCACAAAACAGAGATCTTGGAGTGCAGGTTCATGGTTCCTTGAAAGTGAGTCTTAGGAGGTCATGGAGTGGCTGTACAGGACATTGGTTAGGCCACTTTTAGAATACTGTAGCAGGGAGCCCAGAACTGAATACAGGAAAGATGTTGTGAAACCTTGAAAGGGTTCAGAAAGGTTTTTCAAGGCTGTTGCCAGAGTTGGAGAGTTTAAGACACAGAAAGAGGTTAAATAGGCCGGTGAAAATTTTCCGTGGAGCACTGGAGGTTGAGGGGTGACCTTATAGATGTTTATAAGGGGCAGGATAGGATGAGTACCCAGGGTAGGGGAGTCCAAAACTAGACGGCATATGTTTGAGGTGAGAGGGAATGATTTAAAAGGGACCAGAGGAGCAACGTTTTCACAGAGGGTGATGGAGTCTGATACAATTACTACAAAATTTCAAAGGCATCTGGATGGGAATATGAAGTGGAAGAGTTTAGGGGGATATGGGCCAAATGCTGGCAAATGATTTAGATTAATTTAGGATTTCTTGTTGGCACAGATGAGTTGGGTTGAAGGGTCTGTTTCTGTGCTTATGACTCTAATCATCTTCGGTGAAAGCAGATGTGTGGTTGTGAAGACTGGACTTTCAGAGCAGCTTTCAAAGATGTTTTGCCGTGTCTGGGAACAGAAGAAGTTGCAATTAAATCTTTTATTTGTGAGACAGCAACTGAATGAGTGAATACATCTTGGAAAGTGAGAATTCATTGAACTGTGGGGATGAAGCCCTACCCTATCCAGTCATTTCTTCTGGTAGATGAGACTCGGACTCAATAGGGGGAATAGATTTAGGACAGAGATGAGGAGGAACTGCTTTTCCTGGAGAGTAGTGAATCTATGGAATTTTCTGCCAAGGAATCAGGAGAGGCAGCTTCATTAAGTATATTCAAGACACAGTTGGATGGGTTTTTGCAATGGTAGGGGAATTAAGGGTAGTTGGGACAATGGAGGTAGGAGTAGCTGAGACGATGGATAGGTCAGTCATGAGCTTAATGAATGGCTGAGGAGGCTCGATGAGCCAATGGCCTACTCCTGCTTCTATTACTATGGAACTATAACCCTGCATTTCTCATGGCTAACCCACCAAACCTGCACATCCCTGGACACTTTGGGAAATTTAGCCTGGCCAATCCAAATCAAGGCCAGTGAGCAATGGAGTGATGTGGAAAATGAACATCAGAGAATGACAGAAAGGGACAAGGAGAGTAAATATACCAGCAATCAAAACTGGATTCTAAAGATCACAAAAATGGAAACTAAAAACGGTGTGTCTGAATGTGTGCTGCATTGTAACAAAAGTGAATGAATTGACTGCACACATTGAAGAGAATAATTATGATCTGTGACTCCTAATGGAGACATGGCTTCAGAATGACAAGGATTGGATCCTGAAAATTGAGGGGGGTAGTCAAATGGAAAGCAAGACAATGGGAGAGGTGCTAATGAAAGCACTGATCACAGGGTAATCTGGTGTCAGCTCGGATTTCAGGTCCTGGTTTCTCTGTCCTCTGTTGATTTTCCTGTTCCAACAGAGTAAAATGTGGGTCTGCTCTCAGCTCTGCTGGATTTCTGCTGAAGCTTTGACCCCACCCCTTTACACCTTCTGGAACAATAAAACATTGTGAATTGAGACCCAACCCACAATCTCCCAGTCTCTCAAACCAATCAGACACAAGAGTGTAGTCATAGCATGGAATCAAACAAGAAAAATGAAACAAAGTTAAATATATAGGTGCTCGTGCTTAATTAGATTAGGTTCCTATAGTATGGAAACAAGCCCTTCCACCCAAAAAGTCCACACTGACCCTCCGAAGAGTAACCCACCCAGACCCATTCCCCTATACTTACCCCTATCTAATGCACCTAACATTATGGGCAATTTAGCATGACGAATTCACCTGACCTGCGCAACTTTGGACTGTGGGAGGAAACAGGAGCACTCGGTGGAAACCCACTCAGACCCGGGGAGAATGTGCAAACTCCACACAGAATCAAACCCAGGTCCCTAGTGCTGTGAGGTAGCAGTACTAACCACTGAGCCACCATGCTACCCCCAAATGTTTGTTCATTAGGAAGTAAACCAGAAATAGAGATTTCCCAGGATTCTTATACTGCCCTACTTGAGGAATACTCTCTCCCTTACATCTAACTATTAGTACCCAGCTATGATTTACAACAATATTTACACCAACGTAAATAAAGCATTTGTTATCGTACAGACATAGAGATATACAGCACGGAAAGAGACTTTTTCTCTCCCTCATGCATGCATGCACACACATAACTGACAGGAAGTTCTAGGATTTACATATTATTGATACCTGCAACCCATTCTAAACGATGAAAGACTTAATCCAGGTCTGTTCGAGATATCATTTCAGTGGCAGGTCACTGTAAGGTTTTTCCATGAATTCTGTGCCTTATGATCTTATTCTCCACAACCACCTGATGAAGGAGCAGCGCTGTTAACACCAGTCCTTCCAAATCAACCTGTTGGGTGTTTGATTTTTAACTTTGTCCAGGTTAGGTTGGATTGGCCAAGCTAAATTACCTGTAGTGCTCAGGGATGTGCACGTTAGGTGCATTAGTCAGGGCACTAGGGGGATGGGTGTAGGTGGGTTACCCTTCGGAGGGTCGGTATGGACTCCTTGGGCCGAGTGGCCTGCTTCCACACTCTGGGAATTCTCTGAAAGGAAGGGATTACCCAATTGCAAACTGCAGGGCAGCGCAGGCGCAGTGCGCGGAGCTGTTGTCGGCCTTTCCCCGCCCCCTCGCTTCATCTATGACGTCATAACGCGGAAGTGGCCCTGTCCGTTTCAGAGTGAAACTCCCTCCCTCTGGGCAACCCTTCATCCTGGGAGGGAGTGGGGGTAAAATCTGTTCACTTGGAGCAACTGGAGTGATTCCAGGGAGGGGGCAGACTCTGCAAACTCAGGAATGTGTCTTAATTACCCGGGTGAGGAGGGATGGGATGGGGCTGTTTTCCCTCCCGCGCCAGAGACTTAGGGGTGACCTTATAGACTTCTAGAAAAGCATGAGGGGCATGAATAGGGTAAATATACAAGGGCTTTTCCTTGGGATGGGGGAGTCCAGAACCAGAAGGTAATAGGTTTAAGGTGGGGGGAAGATGTAAAAGGGACCTAAGGGGCAACGTTTTCATGCAGAATGTGATGTGTGTAATGTGATGCCAGAGAAATGGTGGATGCTGGCATCTGGATGGGTGTTTGAGTAGGAAGGGTTCAGAGGGATATGGGCCAAGTACTGACAAATGGGACTAGATTGATTTTGGGTATCAGGTTGGCACAGAAGAGATTGACCGAAGGGTCTGTTTCTGTCCTGTGTATCTCTATGGCTCTGGCTTTCTACTAACGTATGTACAGTTTCTCTCTGGTGGCGGTGTTAATGCTTTGATGTCTCCTTTCCCCCCACTTCCCAGGGGCGTTAATGTGAGAACCGAGAGAGTGAGATGGTGCTTTCAATTTTGTGGAATAACTAAAGAAAAGAAGTTCCCCCGAAAGTAGAAATGCTTGTTCTGAATTTCTACCCTGGACTGACACTGATGACTTTTGTAATCTCTTTTTACAGAGTATTTGGCGATCTGAGGATGGAAGTTTCCAAATTAACAGATGAAGGGCTTATGCCTGAAATGTCGACTTTCCTGCTCCTCGGATGCTGTCTGACCAGCTGTGCTTTTCCAGCACTGACTGTTCAGTAACTACAGTCCTCACTTTGTTGTCAATGTCTGACAGTCATTCAATCCATCGAGACTGCAACAATGTTTGAATGTGATTCTGTGAGAAGGAGCAAAGCTTTTTGGTTCCTGTTTGAGTACGTTTTCAGCATCAATGGGACTGGATAAAAGTTCCTTCTGTTGCAGCGCACTTGAGTGTGAACCCAGAAACAGCTATACGGCCTGGAAAGAGGAATTCACGGTGAGGAGGGGCTCTATACACATTTGTGTACAGCTGAAGCTTTGGCCATGGAGAAACCTGAGGAATCCCACCCCATGGAGGAATCATGGAAGTGTGGCGACTGCGGGAAAGGCTTCCATGCTCCATCTGCCCTGGAGATTCATTGGCGCAGTCACACCGGAGAGAGGCCATTCACCTGCCCCAAATGTGGGAAGGCCTTCAGCAATTCCTCCGCCCTACTGAGGCACCGATGGGTCCACACCGGGGAGAGGCCCTTCAGCTGCCCCGATTGCGGGAAGGACTTCAGCTATTCTTCTGACCTGAAGACCCACCGACGGGTCCACACGGGGGAGAGGCCATTCTCCTGCACTGTGTGTGGGAAGGCCTTCAGCACCTCCTCCACCCTACTGACCCACTGGCGGGTCCACACTGGGGAGAGGCCATTCCCTTGTTCCAAGTGCAGGAAGGGATTCACTCAGGAGGGCAAGTTGCGGACGCACCAGCGGGTCCACACTGGGGAGAAGCCTTTCAGCTGCCCCGAGTGTGGGAAGGCCTTCAACGATTCCTCTGCCCTTCAGACCCACAAGTGGGTCCACACACAGGAGAGGCCTTTCCCCTGCACAGAGTGCGGCAAGATCTTCAGCAATTCCTCCTCCCTGCTAAAGCACCAGCGGGTCCACACAGGGGAGAGGCCCTTCAGCTGCCCCGAGTGTGGGAAGGGCTTTACCCAGGCGTCGGTCCTGCTGATCCACCAGCGGATCCACATCGGTGAGAAGCCTTTCTGCTGCCCTGAGTGTGGGAAGGGATTCACTCAGAAGGGCAACTTGCGCACGCACCAGCGGGTCCACACGGGGGAGAAGCCCTTCATCTGTCCCAAGTGCGGGAAGGCCTTCAGCGATTCCTCCACCCTGCTGAAGCACCAGCGGGTCCACACGGGGAAGAGGCCATTCCCCTGCCCCAAGTGTGGGAAGGCCTTCAGCAATTCCTCTGACCTGCTGAAGCACCAGCGGGTCCACACGGGGGAGAGGCCATTCCCCTGTCCCGAATGTGGGAAGGCCTTCAGCGATTCCTCCGCTCTGGTGAAGCATCGGCGGGTCCACATGGGGGAGAGGCTCTTCAGCTGTCCTGAATGTGGGAAGGGCTTTACCCGGGCAGCCACCCTGCGGAGGCACCAAGGAGTTCACGTGCCATCGCAGGGGGATTGAAGGAGCGACTGTCGAGTGCCATTATGGACTGGGCTACCAACCCAGTTCTGGAACTCCCAGGTTTGAATCCCACCGCAGCAGACAGCGGATTTGGAATTCGGTCAGAAATCTGGAGGTCAGAATCGAACAATGAAACCATCGGGCGGGGTGGGGGGAAGCCCCATTCTGATTCAGTCACGTCCTTTTCACGGAAGGAAACTGCTGTTGTGGGAAAGGATTCTCTCAGTCGTCCCAGCTGCATCCTTTCCCTGGTCTGGCCTACACATGACTGCAGACCGACTGCAGTGTAGTTGACTCCACCTGCTTCCCCCCACTTCTTTCCCTCCCGGAAGAGAGATGTTCTTCCATTTCTAACCTTGGATAACCCAACTGAGACATTTTTACTGATAGCTCCATAATCATTTTACTGCTGGATTTTTTGGGAGAAAATTTCTATCCTGTGAAGGCAGGGAAATTTAAAGAAAAGGCTGTTAAAAGCATTTTAACTGTGGCCCCACGAGCTCTCGTGGGACAGTGCATTTGCTATAAACATTTCAGAGAAATTCTGTCTAACTGTTGGACTGAAAATAGTTTCCCCATTGAATGTTAAACAGCTATTGAGAACATTGCACATTATAAAGTGCGTTCCTGAGGAACGGAGGAGGATTGAACTTGCCAACGTGAACCACATTTTGCAGAGAGAGGAAATTTCTCAGGATTGAAGAGGTTGATAGAAGTCAACAATTGTCAAATTATTTCATGAAAAGTACAGCTGGTATGGGGAGATGACTGGGGATCCCAGAAGAGGAGTATCTGTAATGAGCACATAGAAACAAACCCTTCAGTCCAGGCCAACCAGATATCCTAAAGTAACCTAGTGACCTATTTGCCAGCATTTGGCCCATATCCCTCTGATTCCTTCCTTATTCATGTCCCCATCCAGATGCATTTTTTTTTCTTCGGAGAAGACTTGTGTGAGAGCCAAGATATTGCTATTGCTCATCCTTTCCCTTCGTGCTCATTGTAGCTGGAGAAGCCTGAAATCTGAAAGGGATTTCCTGAAAAAAACATTGATTCAAGGTTGGGCTCAGTGATGGATTTTCTAAAGCTTTGCTATTGTAGTTTCAATTCGCCAAAAAAACTTTCAGTCATTGTTGTCCAAGACAGAGTAGATATTTATTTAAGGTATAATTGAGATATATATGTTCTTCACAATGTTTTTCCTTCATTACCAGTGATTGTCTGTCATTGGTACATTGAGCATCATCTTTTAGTGATTCAACAGATATGATTTGAATTGAATTCTGTAAGATGGTTTTGTATTTTATTTAACTTTGTGTTAAAGATTTCGTTTTCATGACTTTATTAAAATATCTTAATGTATTATAATGAAGCAGCTAATTTATTCTGAAGTTATTTCAATTAGTTGGTCAATTGCCAAATAATAGCTGCATAACTGTTGTAAATATTGATACACAGGAAAGCTATTTTGTTTAATATATTTGTAAAGATCTTATCAAAACTATAAAATTGTTTTTCATAAGAAATAAAATTTGCAATGTTTTATTAAATGGTTGAAAGTAACTTTGCACTTAATTGCTCTGTTTGGGATTAAACATTGTTACTTTGAAAGATTATTTTTATCAGAGTTAATGGTGAGTGTATTAACAAATGAATGTTGCCATTTTCTCTTGAATTACCTCAAACTCAATTTGAAATTCTTGAATGAGTTGAATAAGATGTACAAAGTGAATATTTATTGCACTTTGCTGAAATTCTCTGCACTACCAATGTATTTGATTAAACAAGATATGTATCTCTCCTGATAACTTTGTATTTCTTTGATATTTTGTTTGTCAGTGCTAGTGCCCAAACATCCTAAAAAAACGTTTTGGCATTTGGTGAAGTTGTGAATTTTCAGTCTGTTTCACAATTAAATGACACAACCAATCTAAAGATTAAATACATATAACAACGTCAAAGAGATTGTGATAATAGAAAGTCAACATGTATAATTGCCAATGAAACATAAACCGTGGCTGCTCTGAATTTGGTACAGACTGAATATCAATTGAAATGATCAGAATTAGTAGACATGATGGCATTGTGCGCAAACTGTGTGTAGTGTGAGTTCAGAATTTTTCTGATCACTTAATTCTGACACATGCAGTGATGGCAGCATCATAATTTGTTTTATTTGTTCATGGAACAATAGGGGCAGAAAAGCAAAAATGTCAAGATTGACATCTCTCTGACTTTTGGATAACTCCACCTGAAAGTTAATATCTTTCACAACACTGGGATCCTGCTGAGAGTGAGCAGGTCTGATTTTGGGAAGCAAAAAAAAGTGCATCAATTCAGGGTGAACTTGCAATGCAGCTTCTTGAGGAACAACCAGACGTGAAATGGTTAACATCCCCAGGAAGGTGGGAGCAAAATGAGACATCAAGGCATTAACACAGACACACTTCAGTCAAACTCTTCTGCTCCCAGTAAGGGCAAAACATACTTGAAAAGTTGCTCTGAAAGTCCAGTCTTCACAACCACACTTTTGCTTTCACCGAAGACAATTAGCACCAGACAGCACCGAAACAGACCCTTTGGCCCACCTCATTTGAGTTGACCAGATAGCCTAAATTAATCAAGTCACATTTGCCATTATTTGGCCCCTATATAGGCCGGGTGCTGGCAGGTGGGGCTATCTTGTCGGCATGGACGAATTGGACCGAAGAGTCCGTTTCCATGCTGTACACTTCTATGACACCAGTCGCATTTGCTATCACTTGGCCCCTGTCTGTCTGAACCATTTGTATTCATGCACCCATCCACTTGCCTTTTAACTGTTGTAATTGTACCAGCCCCCACCACTTCCTCCAGCAGCTCATTCCATACATGCACCATCCTCTCCATGAAAAAGCTGCCCCTGAGATCTCTTTTACATCTCCTCCGCCCTCACCTGAAACCTATTACCCTTGAATTCTGGACTTCCCCATCCCAAAGAAAAAGCCTTGTCTACTTCCCCTATCCATGCCCCTCATGATTTTATAAAAGTCCATAATGTCACCTATCAGACTCTGGCACGATGGGGAAAACAGCCCTCCCCCATCCTTCTGTCCCTCCTCACCCGGGTATTTAAGACACATACCGAAATTTACAGAGTCTGCTCTCTCCCTGGATTCACTCCAGTTTCTGCAAGTGAATAAATTTACCCCTCCCCTCTCTCACACAGGAGGAAGAGTTGCCCAGAGGGAAGGAGCTTCACCCTGAAACTGACAGGGCCATCTCCACGTTGTGATGCCATCAATGGGTTGGGGTGGGGTAGGGTATGGGAGAAGGGGCCAGAGAAAGAGGTGGGGTGAGATCCAGGGCTCAGCCAGCAGTGGGACCCAACACTGCGCCTGCGCTGCCTTGCAGAGTTTGCAGAAATTCCCTTCCCTCCAGAGAATCCCCACAGCGTGGAAGCAGGCCACTCGGCCGAACAAGGCCACACCGATCCTCTCAAGGGTAACCCACCCACACCCATTCCCCTAGTGCTCTACATTTAGCCCCTGACTAATACACCTAACCTGCACATTCCTGGGCACTATGGGTAATTTAGCACCGCCAATCCACCCTAACCTGCACATCCCTGGGCACTATGGGTAATTTAGCGTAACAAATCCCCCCCTAACCAGGACAAAGTTAAAAATCACAGCACCAGGTTATGGTCCAACAGGTTTATTTGGAAGCACTAGAATTTGGAGCGCTGCTCCTTCATTAGGTGGTTATGGAGAATAAGTCACAGAATGTCTCGAAAAACATTATAATGACCTGCCATTGAAATGATATATTGAACAAACCTGGATTATTAAGTCTTTCATCTTTTCGAATGGGTTGCAGGCATCATTAATATGTAAATCTTGAACTTCCTGTAAGGCACCTTCTTGAGATAACTTAAGGCTTTATAACAAAAAGTGACACTTCAGCTCAGCTGTGCAAAAATATACATTCACTCCCATGGACTTATGTTTGTGTGTGCATGAGAGAGAGAAAATGTCTATTTCCATCCTGAATGTCTTTATATCTATTCGAGAACAGATACCTCACTTCTATTGGTGTAAATATTGTTGTAAATCATAGCTGGGTACTAATAGTTAGATGTAAGGGAGAGAGTAGTCCTCAGGTTGGGCAGTATAAGAATCCTGGGAGACCCCCATTTCGGGTTTACTTCCTAATGAACAAACATTAAGCATGAGCACCTATTTCTTTCAAATTTGGTTTCATTTTTTTTGTGTGATTCCCTGCTGTGACTACACTGTGCCTGGATGGTTGACAGGCTGGGAGATTGTGGGTTGGGACTTGATTGACTGAATGCATTATTGTTCCAGAAGGTATAAGGGGGGGGAGGGGGGGAGCAAAGCTTCAGCAGAAATCGCACAGAACTGACAACAGACCGACATCTTACTCTGTGGGAACAGGGAGATCAACACAGGACAGAGAAATCAGAACCTGAAATCCGAGCTGACACCAGCTGACCCTGTGATCAGTGCTTTGATTAGCAGTGCCAACCCTCTACCTTTACCTCGCTTCCCATTTGACCAAACCCTCGATATTCAGGATCCAATCCTTGTCATCCTGAAGCCATGTCTCTGTAAGGAGTCTGAAATCATAATTATTCTCTTCAATGTGTGCAGTCAATTCATTCACTTTTGTTACAATGCAGCACACATTCAGACACCGTTTTTAGTTTCAATTTTTGTGATCCTTAGAATCCAATTTTGATTGCTGATATATTTGCTCTCCTTGTCCCTTTCTGGCATTTTCTGATGTTCATTTTCCACATCACTACATTACTCACTGGCCTTAATTTGGATTGGCCATGCTAAATTGCCCATAGTGCCAAGGAATTGCAGGTTAGGTGGGTTAGCCATGGGAAATAGTAATAGAAGCAGGAGTAGGCCCATTTGTCCCGTCTAGCCTGCTCAGCCATTCATTAAGATCATGGCTGATCTATCCATTGTCTCAGCTCCTCCTCCCTGCATTGTCCCAACTACCCTTTATTCCCCTACCATTGCAAAACCCCATCCAACTGTGTCTTAAATATACTTAATGAAGCTGCCTCTACTGCTTCCTTCAGCAGAAAATTCCATAGATTCACTACTCTCCAGGAAACGCAATTCCTCCTCATCTCTGTCCTAAATCTTCTACTCCTAATATTGAGGCCTGGTTTCATTCACCAGCAGAAATGACTGGATAGGATAGGGCTTCATCCTACAGTCCAATGAAATCCCACTTTCCACCAAAACCTCGAATGTACTCACTCACTCAGTTGCTGTCTCACAAATGCAGGATTTCACTGCAACTTCTGCTCCCATTAAAGGCAAAACATCTTTGAAAGCTGCTCTGAAACTCCAGCCTTCACAATCACACTTCTGCTTTCACCGAAGGAGATTAGAGTCATACAGAACGGAAACAGACCCTTTGGTCCAACTTGTCCGGCCAAACAGATATCCTAAATTAATCTAACCCAATTTGCCTACATGTGGCCCATATCCCTTCCTATTCATGTACCAATTCAGATGCCTTTTAAAATTTCCCCTCACCTCAAACATGTGCCTTCTAGTTATGGACTCTCCTACCTTGGGGAAAAGACCTTGAGTATTCACCCTATCCATGCCTCTGATGAACGTCTATAAGGTCACCCCTCAGCCTCCAATGCTCTAGGCAAAATATCCCCAGCCTATTGAGCCTCTCCCTGTAGCCTGAACCCTCCAACTCTGACAGCAGCCTCGTAAATCTTTTCTGACCCCTTTCAAATGTTCACAACCGGGTTCTCCGGGTTCCTCCCACAGTCCAAAAATGTGCAGGTTCGGTGAATTGGCCGTGCTAAGTTGCCTGTAATGTTCGGTGAAGGTGTGAATGTAGGGGAATGGCTCTGGGTGGGTTGCGCTTCGGCGGGTCAGTGTGGACTTGTTGGGCCGAAGGGCCTGTTTCCACACTGTAAGTGATCTGATCTAATCTAATCTAATCTAATCTAATCTTTCTTATAACAGGGAGACCAGTAATGAATGCAGTCTTGCAAACGTGGACTAACCAATGGCCTATACAGCCACAACATGACCTCCCAATTCCTGTACTCTCTACTCTGACCAATAAAGGAAAGCATACCAAACACCTTCTTCACTATCCTGTCTACTGGTGACTCCACTTTCAAGGAACTATGAACCTGCACTCCAAGGTCTCTTTGTTCTGCAACACTCCCCTTAACTGTGTCAGTCCTGCCTGGATTACTTGTCCAAGATGCAAACCACACATTTCTCTAAAGTAAACTGACACTCCTTGGCCCATCAGCCCATCCAATCAATTCTAATTCATAGTGAACTCTCTTCCCTCTCTTATTCCCTCGAAGTTGAAAAGCTCCATCCCATACACTCTCCCTGTATTCTCAGTTTGCTCAAAATAATCCCTGCCATACGTTATCCTGAAGGGTCTGGTTCATGCTGATTAACAGGCCCACACTAAGGGGGATTCTAATTGAAACAAAAAGAATACTGAATGGACAGAGTGGAAGTTGGGAAGATGTTTCCATTGGTTGGAGGGACTAGAACCACTGGGTACAGTCTGAGAGTAAAGGGAAGATCTTTTAGAATGGAGGTAAGGAGAAACTTCTTCAGCCAGAGAGTGGTGAATCTGTGGAATTCACTGCCACAAAAGGCTGTGGAGGCCAGGTCACTGAGGATATTTAAGACATAGAGACGTTCTTGAGTATCAAGATGATGGAGGGTTATGGAGACAAAGTGGGAGAATGTGGTTGAGAAACCTATCAGCCATGATTGAATAGCAGAGCAGACTTTGGATGGCCTAATTTCTGCTCCGATGACTTATGTTCTCTTGCTGTCCTGGACACAGCGTGAGAGAATTGGAAACAGGAGTAGGCCATTTGGTCTTTCAAGCCTGCACCAACATTCAGCAGATTGGTTGTGAATCTGCCGACATCAAGCTGAATAGGCTGGGACTTGCTCACTGGACCACATGAGGTTGAGAGGTGACCTTACAGAGGTTTATAAAATCATGAGGGGGAATAGATGAGGTGAACGCTGGGTATCCTTTCCCTAGGGTGGGGGTTTCAAGATTAGGCAGTAAATTTGAAGGTGAGAGGAGAAAGATTTTAAAAAGGCAGGAGGGGCACCTTTTCTTTTACAGAGTGGTTTGTGTGTGGAATGAATGTCCAGAGGAAGTGGTGAATGCAGGTACAGTTACAACATTTAAAAACCATTTGAATAAGTACATGAATAAGGAAGGTTCGGATGGATATGGGTCAAACATAGGCAGATGGGACTAGTTTAGTTTGTGAATATAGTTGGCATGGACTATTTGGACTGAAGGGTCTGTTTCTGTGCTGTATGGCTCTGTAACTGTTCTATATTGGTCTTAAAATCATTTTCTTGCCTTCCCCCATTAACATCCACTTTTTTGTTCTTCCAAAATCAGATGAACTCAGCCTTGAATAATATTTAATGACCCCCTAACTGCAGGAGGATATCCCCACTTCTGAACTCTATTCCTGTTGCTAATATACCACTTGCCTTGCTGATTGCTTGCTGCACGTCTGACAACTGCCAGTGACTGGTGTAGAAGGACATTGATCATTTGTACAGCCATACATCATTCTTGATGAAGGGATCGTGCCCGAAACGTCAACTCTCCTGCTCCTTGGATGCTGCCTGACCTACTGTGTTTTCCAGTGCCACACTTTGACTCTGATCTCCAGCGTCTGCAGTCCTCACTTTCTCCACATCCCAATATATCACCATTTAAACAATACACCTCCTTTCTGCTTTTTTCACAGCAATGGCTATTACTTCACATCGTGGTACTGCATTTGCTGTGGGTTTGTCAATTGTGGTCTTCTCTACATCGGGGATACAGAGCGTAAACTTGCGGAATAGTTCGCCGGTCATCGCAGCCAGGTCCACAGAGGCTGACCAGACCTCCCAGTCACCACTCATTTTAATTCCCCTTCCCACTCCCTTTCTGACAAGAACATTTTAGGCTTCCTCTATTGCCACAATGAAGCAAACCACAAATTGGGGGAACAACACCTCATCTTCCGCCCGGGCAGCCTATGGCCTGCAGAACTCAACATCGAGTTCTCCAATTTCAAATAACCTCCCTTTCAATCCCCTGACTCCCTTCTCAGCCCCGTGCCCCTCATTTCCACTGCTTCCTGCCACCAACCCGATTTCTTCCTCCCATTGAATAATCAGGTCGTACCCTCTCCCTGTCTTCATCTATCCCCACTTTAGCCCCCGGCCCTGGCACCCATCTCCAATCCTGAAGAAGGATTACACCTGAAACATCGACTTCTCCACCTCCTGAAGCTGCCTGGCTTGCTGTGTTCTTCCAGCCTCCTGCCTGTCTATTTTGCCAATTGAGACACAGACCTGGACCACGTTTCCAGAGTGTGTCACCTCCCGGATTCACTCCCTTTCCTTTCAGTTGCTGCAAGTCAACAAATCAACTCCAGAATGAAAAAGAAATGGAAAAGGGGGCGAGAAAAGAGAGTGCCGTCCTCACAGATCTTGGACAGAGGAAAGATTGTGCAGTCCGGGTGAAGCTCAATGTTGATTCAGAAAGAGAGGAGCAGGAGTAGCAGCTTCAGAAACTCATGGTGGATCTTCCGCATCCAGACAATGGGCTGGCTCTGATTGGCAGGAGGACCATTCTCCTTCCGCTCCTCCGTGGTTCCCTATTGGGCCAAAGGAAAGTCAACTGCCTTTTTTCGGGAAGCGATGAACATGCCCACAGTTTTGCTGACACCAGAAAACATGCGCAGTCCGCTCACTGCGGGTGCTGGTGTTTTCAGAATCCAAATACCAAGAGTTCAACCTTTATGCGTCTTTTCCCCAGGGTAGGGGCGCGAGTCCAGAACTGGACGACAGAGGTTGAGGGTGTAAGGGGAAAGATTTCTGAGGGGCAACCTTTTTGCACAGAAGGCGGTGCGTGTATGGAATGAGCTGCCAGAGGAAGTGGTGGAGGCTAGTACAATGATAATGTTTAAAATGCACCTGCATGGGAATATGAATAGGAAAGATTCAGAGGGATAAGGGGCCAAATGCTGGTAAATGGGTCACTAGATTAATTTAGGATATCTGGTCGGCGTGGACCGAAGGGTATGTTTCTGTGGTCTGTGACTCTATTTCTAGATAGTCGGAATTTACTTCACAAGACTAGGACTAGGCCATTCACCCCTTTACAGTCAAGATTAGAGTTCACCTGGAAATGCACAGCAGGCCAGGCAGCAACTGAGGCGCAGGAAAATCGATGTTTCGGGCAGGAGCCCTTCAATCCTGACAGGGGCAGAGGATTGGGGGTAGAGAGAGATTGGGGGGGTACAGAGGGTGGTACAAGGAGAGAGAGAATGAGTGGGCTTGATAGAGAGAATGGCCGGAGGGAGAAGTGGGAGCTGGCACGGGGCAGGGTGACACTAGGTACACGGATAGACAAGATGGCCGCTGAGCCATCCGTTGGCCAACTTGACACACAAAAAGGCCCCTGGATCACAATAGGGAGGGAAACAGCAGAGCAGATACAGACACTGCCTGGACCCACCAGAATGCCAGCACAATGGACTCGCAACCCAGTTGATTAGTTTAAGGCGGGTGGGGGAGAGAATACATATGAGTAATGAACACTGCCCGCCGAAGTGTCTGGCTCCAGCCAACACCCATTATAGAGTGCTAACAGCTTGATACAGACTCAATATGAAATGCTAATAGCCAGGGCTGCAGGAATCCTCCTTCTCAGGAAGAGCAATTAGCGCCCATTACTACAACAATGGATTTCCACGCAGACATTGAAATGGACAATGTCTGCACTGAAATTGAAAAGACTGTGCGGAAATTAACAGAGGCTGTGCTGGAACTGACAAAGACTGTATCGAAACTATCAACGATTCTGCAATGATTACCATAAACAAATCATATGAGGGGCATGGATAGGATAAATAGACAAAGTCTTTTCCCTGGGGTCGGGGAGTCCAGAAGTGGAGGGCATAGGTTTAGGGTGAGAGGGGAAAGATACAAAAGAGACCTCAGGGACAACTTTTTCACGCAGAGGGTGGTGCGTGTATGGAATGAGCTGCCAAAGGATGTGGTGGAGGCTGGTACAATTATAACATTTAAGAGGCATTTGGATGGGTATATGAATAGGAAGGGTTTGGAGGGATATGGGCCAGGTGCTGGCAGGTGGGATAGAATTGGGTTCGGATATCTGGTCGGCATGGACGGGTTGGACCGAAGGGTCTGTTTCCATGCTGTACATCTCTATGACTCTATGTTACAAAGAAAATAATCTCATCACTGATTGATTGTATCACAAAATGCATAAAAGTTTCTTGACATGTGTTCCAGGTCGAGAGAAGACCCGCAGGTGACACTGTGTTGTTGGTGTCTTTCTCTCTCCAGAGTTCCGGTATTTCATTATGCAATAAACTCTGTCATTGAACCCCAATTCTGACTCTGAGCCTGGTGTTTTTCCCACAACAGGGGAGAGAGAATGGGCGGGGGTGGGAGGGAGAAAGAGAGAAAGGGTGGTGGGGGGCAGGAAGAATGGACATGGGATAGAGGGTTTGATTAGAAAGAATAGATGGGGGCACAGGGTGGGTAGGAGGATTGGAAAGGAGCAGAGGGTGGGGAGAAAAACAACAGGGGTGCAGAGGGTTGCGTGAGAGAGAATGAACAGGGTGGTCGGAGTATAGAGGGAGAATGGACAAGATGCTGGGGATGGAGAGAGAATGCACAGGGGGAGCTGTGGGTGGTGGGGGGAATGGACAGGGGGGCGCAGTGAGTGATAAAGATCAAAAAGGTTGATGAAAGTCAACGCTTATCAGATTGTTTCTCGAACAGAAAAGCTTGCACTGGAGACTCCCAAAAGAGGGGTGTCTTGTATGTATTCCTTCAATTAGTTTTGAAATATTGTTTGTGTGTCTTAATTGTTAAGCCATACCAGGCACATAGAAAAATTGCTATGGTTGTTGGAGGTCAGTCATCCAGTTCCAGGACGTCTCTGCAGGAATTCATAGGGTAGTGTCCTAGGCTCAACCATCTTCATCAATGACCTTCCTCCATCAAAAGGTCAGAGGTGGAAATATTCGCCAATAATTGCACAATGTTCAGCACTGTTCACATCTCCTCACAAACTTCAGTTTGAAATGCAACAAGATCTTAACAATACCCAATGGTACGAGTGTGAAGTAATATTTATGCCATGCCAATGCCAAACAATGACTCATCCCCAAAAAAGATAATCTGACCACTGCCCCGTGATATTCAATAGTGTTACTGTCACTAAACACCCCACTATCAACATCCTTGGGGTTTACCATTGACCAGAAACTCAACTAGACTAACCACAGCCACAATGGCAACAAGAACAGGTTACAGGTGGCTCAGTGGTTAGCACTGCTGCCTCATAGCACCAGGGACCCAGGTGTGTCCGATCTACAAGCTGCACCACAGAAATTCACCAAAGATACTTAGAAAATACCTTCCACACCACAAACCACTTCCATTTAGAAGGACTAGGACAACAGATACTTGGGAACAGAACCTCTTGCAAGTACTCCTCCAAGCCACTCACCATCTTGACTTGGAAGCAACTTGCTGTTCCTTTAGTGTCGCTGGAGCTAAATCCTGGAATTCCCTCCATAAGGGCATTGTCGGTCACCGTATAGCATGTGGGCCACAGCAGTTGAAGAAGGCAGGTCACCACCACCTTCTCAAGGGAAATAAATGCTGGCCAGCCAGCAATGCTCATGCACCACGAATAACTTTTAATAAATGGTTGAAACAGAGGGTTGGAACCCGCAAGTTTAAAAAAAAAATCGACGTTCAGGTGGGATAGATGTCAGGCTTTGATTCAGTCTTTATTTGAGGACAGATAAAGAGCGATGTGCTGACACTGACTTGGAAATAGAGTTTAAAGTTGAACAGCTGTAGCGTTTCATTCAGTGTATCAATTTAAAATCGATTAAAGATTGGCTCATGAAGTGTACGTTACCAACACATGGAAAAGGACGATTAAGAAGGCACATGGGACTCTTGATTTCATCTCTGTAATGGCCAATGTCGCCCCCACAATCCCAGGCGATCCAGAAACCGCTCTATCGGCCGTAAGCAGTGTTCATGGTGCGCATGTGTGAGATGTGAGATATCCATCATTCTGATGGACGGGGAGACTAACCTTTGGGAATCCCTGGACCACCGGAAGGAGACTGGTCCTCCTGCCAATCAGAGCCCCCCTATTGTCTGAATGCGGAAGTTGGACCACGAGCTGCTGAAGTTGCTGTTGCTCCTCTCTCTCTCTCTCTGAAAGAAGATTGAGCTTCACTCCAGACTGCAACTTCCTTCCTCTGTTTGACATCTGTGAGGACGGCACTCTTCTTTTCTCATCCTTGGGTTTAGCTGTTGGTCTGTAGGAGCTGAGGGAAAAAGAAAGTCAATCGAGGGGAAGGGACAGACTCTGGAAAAGGTTGGTCTAGATTTGTGTCTATTAATGTTTGACAGGCTTTGTTTCCTGAGCTTGACATATTTACTTGTCTGGCAAAAAAGGGTGGCCCCTTGATCCATGCTGGGGATGGAAGTAGATTATGCTGTGGGTGACTTGCTTGTAGTAGTCCAATTTAGATAAGTAATCATGACACAAAAACCTTGGGTTATTGCCTGTTTATTCAGGAGCTCACGGGGAGAGCCAAGTCAACCTAATGGTCACAAGTCACTCTGACGAGAAAGAGAGAGTTGTGTGATTATATAGGTGACAATAATTTAACAATTAGCAAACTAAGTCACTTTGCCCAGTGACTTAGTGTCTAGACAGTGTTGGTTAGTAGCTGATAAGTATATAATAGGTCCTTGCAAAGAGAAGAATATTCCCATGCAAGGAAATAATGTGTTTAACAGGTAGCAGTACAGCTGCAAGGCCGACTGTCTCTGATGAGCCTGGAAAAGGCAATCTTATCCTGAAAACAAGCTTCAGCAAGCAGGCACTAAGCTGAGCTTGAAAATGGTTTCTAGGTTTTTAATATGTGACAAAATGGCTGACCAGAATGTAATAATTCTCCCACAATTCCTTTTTCACCAAATCAGGAGGGCAGTTCAGAGGAACTGGCAAAAGGAGGGACGTAGCAGACCCAGTGGTGTGTGTTGGTGGTGGGGGTTTAGAGTCGCCTCGGTAACTGTCATAGTCAGGGTCACCAGGATCGAGAGAGTGAGAGTCAGTGAAACCATCCATTGGTGGGTGAATGTCAGAAAAGGGAAGCAGCACAAGTTGGAAAGATGCTGGGATATTCGGCATCAGAAGACAGCTGAAATGGGCACAGCACTGTTTCTGGAAAATAATGCTAAGTGCTCGCAGAACAAAACCTGCAATGAGAAGCACAAGACCCTGGAGGAGGGCAGAAGCCCAAGAGCCAAGCAGCTACCCACCCATGTTCAAAGGTCCCAACGGGGAGTAGTGTCATGGAGGGAGGAGGCTGCCTTGTGAATGTGGGCGGCCATGATAGTAATGTTCTCACTGGAGTCAGGGATGCAGGCACAGCAGTCAGAGCTGATAAGGGTACAAGTGCCTCCATTCTCGGCTAACAGATAGTCGAGGGCAATGTGATTTTGGAGAGCAATGGTGCAGACAGTGACCATCCCTGCATTGAGCAGGTCAAAGGCTGAAGATGTGGCATTGGCAATCTCTTCCAGAGTGGTAACATTTCGCCGAACCTCAACCACCTTATAGAGGTTTACAAAATTATGAAGGGCAGGGATAGGATAAATAGACAAAGTCTTTTCCCTGGGATCAGGGAGTCCAGAACTAGAGGGCACAGGTTTAGGATGAGAGGGGAAAGATATAAAAGAGACCTAAGGGGCAACTTTTTCACGCAGAAGGTGGTACATGTATGGAATGAGCTGCTAGAGGATGTGGTGGAGGCTGGTACAATTACAACATTTAAGAGGCATATGGTTGGGTATTTGAATAGGAAGGGTTTGGAGGGATATGGGCCGGGTGCTAGCAGGTGGGACTAGATTGGGTTGGGATATCTGGTTGGCATAGACGGGTTGGACCGAAGGGTCTGTTTCCATGCTGTACATCTCTATGACTCAAAGTGAAGGGTAGCATAGGGAGGGGAGAAGGTAGAGAAAAGATGCTGAAAAGTTGTGAGCGCTCTCTTGATGTGTGGTTTGGAATTCTCAAAAGGCAAAGTGTGGGAGTAGTCAAGGAAAGAGACAACATAACCTAAATACCAGCTGCCAGTCCAGGAGGTAGGCAGCCAGGAGTAGGCCATATGACCACAAAAGAAATCAGTGCCCTTGAAGGGCAACAGATTATTGCATTGGGCTCCAGTCCAAAACGTGGGAAACGAGGAATTGATGGCGGTCTTGTTGGGAACCCTGAGGCTAGATATGCTCCTGTCCACAATGGACTGGTAAGCAGTTGAAGTAATGAGCAGGGAATGCAGACACTTACTGAAACCAGCCTGCTATCCTGAGGGATGCTTGCTCTTGATGTAAATATTCCTAGAGGTGGAGTCGTGGCCGAGAGATTGGTGAGGAACGGGGAGGGAGGTGTACGGGATGATTGTATTGAGGCTGGATTCAACATTTAAATGTGTCCATCTTATATCTGCTAATCACCAGGGTTATCTCTGGAAGTGTTTGGATGCCCACCAACTTAAGGAAACCAGGGGTGTGTGAAAAGTTGTGACAGCAGCAGAACGACCCTGATGCAGCCCCCATTCAGCAGGGTCAGATTCATTAAAAGGTATGGATCTCGGGGGATCCCTCCCTTGGAATGGATGGGAATATGGGCACAAACCCAGCAGTTAGAGCGATTGTCCTTTTCTGCATAAAGGTATGTCCTGTAAAGAAAAGTATTAGACTGTAATTCCCATTTACTACAGGTTATCAGGCTATCCGTTGTGTCCCAATCAAACATAGTTAGTGAAAGAAAGATAAGGAAGAGTGTAGTGAAAGGCAGAACGATCAGGCTGAGCCATTCATGGATGAAGGCTGAAGATGTCTCTCTGACGGGGTCTTCTGGTGTTTCTGCAGGTGGTGGCACTCTTTTCCACTGCGTCCTGTGCATCCATGCGGCCTACCCTTGAACCTGACTGCTGTATGGGTTACCAGCAGGACTAGGAATGGGCCTTTCCATCTTGGCTCCAATATCCCCCGGCCCTAATTCTTAGGCTTGGCATACCCGTGACTGTAAACTTTGAAGGGTTTTGGTTAACAGATGCAAATATTTCCCACTTGTCCACCACTACAGTGTCAGCTGTTTCAGTCATTGGGATGGTTTTGATTAATCTCCTAAATACATCTACTCTTACTAGATAATATTCATAACAATACGTGAGGTGATTCTATAAAAGCAAGTTATAGACAAGTAAAAAGGCCGACCAGGTAAGGAGGTGGTTAACAAACAAACACAGGGCATCCCTCTTAGAGCATGCATCTTGTTTGTTTACAAATTAAACACGCTTCAGCTCTTTTCCTCGCTGCATTCTGAACATCTGGGTGCCACCATGTTTGTAACAGAGTATTAACCATTCCCTCCCTGCCCAAGTGTGTACAATTATGCACATAATCAACTGAAATAGGCAGTAGCAAAGAATGAACACAAAGGAGGCCAGCAGGGGCCACCCACATTTCAGTTTGAGTATTGAGGGAGAACCCTATTTGAGGCCATAGTTTGTGCTGTTCAGCAGGGGCCTCCCCTGTGATTTCAGTGCCATAGCCAGGCCTGGCGTACCTGTCCCCATATTGTCTCTATCCGGTTTTGCTGGGGACCCAATGGGACCAGAAGTTTAGGGTGTAAGGCTGCCTGCTTGGCAGCAGCATCTATCTGCTCATTCCTTTGGAGACTGTATCCATTGCCTCAGCATGAGCCGAACATCTTGATAGCTGCCAGATTGCTTGGACAAAATGGCATTACTATTAGTCCGCCCATGGGGGTTAAAAGCCCTTTATGTTCCGACAAGGATCCGTAATCATGGGTCACACCAAAAGCACAGTGAGAGTTGAAGATCTCAACCCCTGGGAGGGCTCTCTCAGCTCTGCAATCGGTCAAATGAACATAAGGAGTATGGTCTGCTTCAGCAAGGTTTCATACTTTAAGTGATAACGGCCGGGCAAAGATTTGTCCATCAACACAGACGTTGAAAGTTTTTGTGTTCCTTGGAGAAAATGCGTGATTAACTTGGAACCAAAAGCAATTTCAAATGTTTCTTCAGAGACAGTACAGCCTTAATTACAGAGTAAATCCAATAAAATGTAATAAAATTACATAATGGACCACAGGCCAATGATGTTTCCTAGGAAACAATGTTGTTTCACATGCATTATCTCCTCATACTTGTGCTTCAAGGTTAGCTAGGATGGTCAGTAATATCCTCTCGAGCTTAATTAGATCCATACGATGAAGAAGGCATTGTTTGGTTAATCTGTAATTCAGTTAGCTCAGGAATGCAGTTTTTAGCCATTTTAAACACAGTGTTAATTTGCAGCCTGAAGCCATTTTGTCATTTTAATTTATATTGAGATGCCATTTTGTGGTTCATAAAAGCTTACACACACTTGTTGCTCCTGACAACAGCCTAAATCCAGATTTTAGATCCTCATCTGGTGTGGACCTACTCCATCACTCGAAAGAAAACTAGATTTACAATTTAAGGCCATACATGCTATTCTGCTAAGTTACTCCAGTTTTTTTTTGTTTAAAACAGTTCTTCCAGTTAATCACTGGATATTCAGATTTCTCTTCAAAATTAAAGGTCATTCCAAAACTGGGTGCCATTGTGGGATTTTGAATCTGTAGTGTGTGCATGGTAAAGTTTTAATGAACAATACTTCAACGTGAATGTTATCGTGTTAAGTACTAAGACTTTCTGGAGAGGAAAGATTTGCCCTTGTGTGTTTTGCATCACTTAACCAAGGTCAGTTCAATAGAATAAGCAGACAGGTTGATGCTAGAGTTGAGAGCTGGGGCAAAACATCAGAAATAATACAGGCAGGAGCACGGCAATTAGGGTAAGAAAGTTAGCAAAAAATATAAAAACAAGTAGGAAAGTTTCATTAGCTTTTTTTAAAAAAGTTAACAAATTAAGTGTTAGTTTTGCAGAAAATGAGTCTGGAGATTCAATAACAGAGGCTAAAGAGATGGCAGATGAATTGAAAAGAGCTTGAATCTGTCTTCACTAGAGACATACAAGTAACACACTAGAACTAGCTGTAAATCAGGAATTGAAAGGGAAGGAGGACCTGAAGAAAATTACAATTACCAGGGAAGTATTACTGAGTAAACTGTGGAACTACGAGTTGACAAGTCCCAGGTATCTGAAGGACTTCATCCAAGACTCTTAAAGAAAAACTAACTAGTGAAATAGTTAATGCATTGGTTTTAATTTTCCAAACCTCATTAGTCTCAGGGAAGGTTTTTTAAGATTGGTAAACTCTTTTCTTCAAAAAGGGAGATAGAGAACAGGAAACTGCAGACCGTTTACCTTAAGATATGTCATAGAGAAAATGTTTAAAGCTATTATTAAAGATGTTATGACAGGGCACTTGTATAAGTTCAAAGTAATCAGGCAGCGTGAATGTGTTTTTGTCAATGGGAAATAATGTTATAGAGGCATAGAGATGTACGGCATGGAAACAGACCCTTCGGTCCAACCTGTCCATGCCAGCCAGATATCCCAACCCAATCTAGTCCCACCTGCCAGCACCCGGCCCATATCCCTCCAAACCCTTCCTATTCAAATACCCATCCAAATGCCTCTTAAATGTTGTAATTGTACCAGCCTCCACCACATCCTCTGGCAGCTCATTCCATACACGTACCACCCTCTGCGTGAAAAAGTTGCCCCTTAGGTCTCTTTTCTATCTTTCCCCTCTCACCCGAAACCTATGCCCTCTAGTTCTGGACTCCCCGACCCCAGGGAAAAAACTTTGTCTATTTATCCTACCCATGCCCCACATAATTTTGTAAACCTCTAATAAGGTCACCCCTCAGCCTCCGACGCTCCAGGGAAAACAGCCCCAGCCTGTTCAGCCTCTCCCAGTAGCTCAGATCCCCCAACCCTGGCAACATCCTTGTAAATCTTTTCTGAACCCTTTCAAGTTTCACAACATCTTTCCGATAGGAAGGAGACCAGAACTGCACGTAATATTCCAACAGTGGCCTAACCAATGTCCTGTACAGCCGCAACATGACCTCAATACTCTGACCAATAAAGGAAAGCATACCAAGCGCCTTGTTCATTATCCTATCTACCTGCGACTGCACTTTCAAGGAGCTATGAGCCTGCACTCCAAGGTCTCTTTGTTCAGCAACACTCTCTAGGGCCTTACCATTAAGTGTATAAGTCCTGCTAAGATTTGCTTTCCCAAAATGCAGCACCTTGCATTCGTCTGAATTAAACTCCATCTGCCACTTCTCAGCCCATTGGCCCATCTGGTCCAGATCCTGTTGCAATCTGAGGTAACTCTCTTTGCTGTTCACTACACCTCCAATTTTGGTGTCATCTGCAAACTTACTAACTGTACCTCTTATGCTCACATCCAAATCATTTAAGTAAATGACAAAAAGTAGAGGACCGAGCACCGATCCTTGTGGCACTCCACTGGTCACAGGCCTCCAGTCTGAAAAACAATCCTCCACCACCACCCTCTGTCTTCTACCTTTGAGCCAGTTCTGTATCCAAATGGCTAGTTCTCCCTGTATTCCATGAGATCTAACCTTGCTAATCAGTCTCCGATGGGGAATCTAGTCGAACCCCTTACTGAAGTCCATATAGATCACATCTACTGCTCTGCCCTCATAAATCTTCTTTGTTACTTCATCAAAAAACTCAAACAAGTTTGTGAGACATGATTTCCCACGCACAAAGCCATGTTGACTATCCCGAATCAGTCCTTGCCTTTCCAAATATATGTACATTCTGTCCCTCAGGATTCCCTCCAACAACTTGCCCACCACCGAGGTCAGGCTCACTGGTCTATAGTTCCCTGGCTTGTCCTTACCACCCTTCTTAAATAGTGGCACCACGTTTGCCAACCTCCAGGCTTCCGGCACCTCACCAGTGACTTTTGATGATACAAATATCTCAGCAAGAGGCTCAGCAATCACTTCTTCAGCTTCCCACAGAGTTCTCGGATACACCTGATCAGGTCCTGGGGATATATCCACCTTTAACCGTTTCAAGACATCCAGCACTTCCTCCTCTGTAATCTGGACATTTTGCAAGATGTCACCATCTATTTCCCTACAGGCTATATCTTCCATATCCTTTTCCACAGTAAATACTGATGGTAATAATGTGTTGAAGAACGGCCTCTCCCCAGTGCGACTGAGCTGATGAATCTCCAGTGCCCACAGGGAATGGAATCCCTTCCCTCAGTCCCCACATTTCCACAACTTCTCCGCAGTTCTGGTGTCCTTTTGGCTCTGTGTTTCCGATGAACAACAGAAACTGTGATCACACTCAGGAAACGTGTACAGTCACCCCGCTGCTGCGAATAGTGTAATGTTTCTTTAGTCTGTGTAACTGGTTATAGCTCCTTCCCACAGTCAGCTCACTGGGGCACACTCTCAACAAGGGGAAAAAACATATAAAAGTTGAGCAACGAGACAAAATGCAAAAGCAATAAAATGTCGAATCACATCGGGAAAATAATTGTGGCTCTGCCTTTTTTTTCCTTTTGGCGTTTGGATACTTAAAATCTGTCAGGAACACCAGCACCCGCGTAGAGCATAACGCGCATGTTTGCCGGTGTCAGCAAAGCAGTACGCATGTCCACCAGTGTCAGCAAACCACTGGGCATGCTCATTGCTGACACAGAAAAAGGCGCGCGACCTTTTCTTGATGGGCCAATAGAGAGCCCTGGAGGACCGGAAGGAGTCTGGTCCTCCTGCCATTCAGAGTCACCCCATCGTCTGAATGCGGGCGTTGGACCATGAGCTTCTCCTGCTCCTGTCTGTGAATGAAGATTAAGCTTCACCCAGACTGTAAATTCTTTCCTCTGTCCAACTTCTGTGAGTACGGCACTCTGTTTTCTCACTCCTTTTCCCATTTCTTTTTCATTGTGTAGTGCAATTGTTGACTTGCAGCAATCGAAAGAAAAGGGAGTGAATCCGGACTCTGGAAACGTTGGTGCAGATGTGTCTCAATTGGCAAAATAGACAGGCAGGAGGCTGGAAGAACACCGCAAACCAGGCAGCTTCAGTAGATGAAGAAGTTGACGTTTCGGGTGTATCCTTTCTTCGGGACTGGGGACGGGTGTAGGAGGAGATGCAGATAAAAGGGGGTGCAAAGGGCAGGGGGGTGAAGTGGGGATAGGTGAAGACAGGCTGAGGGTACGATCTGGTTGGTCAGTAGGAAGTAGGAATCTGGTTGGTGGCAGGGAGCAGTGGAAATGAAGGGTTGGTGCTGAGAAGGGAGGTTATTTGAAACTGGATAACTCAGTTATTGAGTCCTCTGGGTTGTAGGCTGTCCAGGCGGAAGGTGAGGTGGTGTTCCTCTAACTTGTGGTTTGGTTCGTTGTGGCAATGGAGGTGGCAAATATGGTCACGTCAGAAAGGGAGTGGGAAGGGGAAGTAAAATAGGTGGTGACTGGGAGGTTCGGTCAGCCTCTGTGGATCTAGTTGCGATGCTCGGCGAGCTGTTCCCCAAGTTTATGCTTGGTCTACCCAATGTAGACAAGACCACAATTGGCAAACATGTGGCAAATGCACTACCACAATGTGAAGTTATAGCCTTTGCTGTGGAAAAAAAAGCAGAAAGGAGGTGTATTGTTTAAATAGTGATACATTGGGATGTGGAGAAAGTGAGCATTGCAGACACTGGAGATCAGTGTCAAAAAGTGTGGCCCTGGAAACTCTCAGTAGGTCAAGCAGCATCCAAGGAGCAGGAGAGTTGATGCTTCAGACACGGGCCCTTCATCAGGAACGAGAAAATGGGTTCAGAAATGTCTTCCTGTAGTTAGGGGCTCATTGAATATATTCAAGGCTGAGTTCATCTGATCTTTGAACAACAAAGAAGTGGAAGTTTATGGGGGAAGGCATGATTTTTTAAAACCAGTATAGAACACTTACAGAATCATACAGCACAGAAACAGACCCTTCAGTCCAACTGGTCCATGCTGACTATATTCACGAACCTAACAAGCCCTGCCTGCCAGTGTTTGGCCCATGTCCCCCTCAACCTTGCCTGTTCATGTACTTATCCAAATGTCTTTTCAGTCAATCGAAAGCCTACCCACAATCTCCCAGCCTGTCAACCATCCAGACACATAGTGTAGCCATAGCAGGGAATCAAAGAAGAAAAATGAAACAAAATTAGAATAAAATAAATGCTTAATGTTTGTTCATTAGGAAGTAAACCAGAAATAGGGGTCTCCCAGGATTCTGATGTCCCCGACATGAGGAATTCTGTCTCCCTTAGATGTAACTGTTAGTACTTAGATGTAACTGTTAGCAAAGTAACTCGTGTGCCAAATAATTTAAAGCAAAGTAGTCAGGAGAGGAGACCTTGAGCAATTAACTAGCTTTATTCATTGCCATGGGGAAGACCCATTTGGAATACGTTGACTTTGTGTTGAACAATGAAATACAGAATGTTACAAGTTTTATGGTAAAACCCAAGCCTACTGTCCATTAATTATGCAATGGAGGGGCAGTTGTAAGGTTCACATTTCTTAATGTCTGCAAAACTGAATGTTATCTTCTACTGCAGATTTAGCTCGGCTCGAATTACTGATAAGGAACAGAGAGAAACAATCCATCATTCTATGGAGCAGCACAGTATAATGGTCTGAGGAGCAGAGACAGTCTGCAGCTGCAAGGTCAGGCTATCAAAACAGAATTCCTTAGCCAGGGCTCAGACAGCATTATGTTAACAGGCTACATTTTACTGCAAACATTGCTTTGTGACAAAATGACTTCCACGCAGTTTTGTGTCAATTTTGGTCAAATTCTCCCACAATCCCTCCATTTTTTTATTAAAAAGAAGAGATTGGGGGTGTCAGCAAAAAGGGAATTATACCCAGAGCCAGGGGGATTGTCAGGGGGTGGTGGTTGGAGATCAGACAGATAGTCCTCTGGTTCAGTAAGGACAGGGGCAGAAGGCTCCAGGGATTGGGAATCATCATCAGGAAGGGGAAATCTCGGCATCTGAGAGATCGCTGGAGAGGAGGGCCACAACAGTGAACTGAGCCGTCCACAGGATTGTCTGCGGGGTGACTTTGATTTTCAGTCGAGCAGTTCCAAAGGCAGGGGAAAAGAAAGCTGCAAGTCGGTCAAATTCTATAAGGGCTCGCTTGGTGCGAGTTTGGGATAGATGGGGATATGGGCACATACCCAGCTAGAGTGGTTGACCTTCTGTGTAGAAAGAAAAGTATTAAACTGTAATTCCTGTTTACTAGAGGTTATCAGGTCCAATCAAATGTAGTTCATGAAAGAAAGGTAAGAAAGAATGCAGTGAAAGGCAGAATGATCAGGCTGAGCCATTCACTGATGAAGGCTGAAGATCTGTCTTCTGTGTTCCTCCAGGAGGTGGCGCTCTTTTGCATTTTGTTGTGTGTGTCCATGCAGCCTCCTTTGACCTTGACTGCTGACCGGGTGACCAACAGGACTAGGAATGGGCCCTTCCATCTCGGCTCCAATATGCCCGGTAGTAATTCTTAGGCTTGGCGTACCTGTGAATGCAAACTTTGAAGAGTTTTGGTTAACTGATGCAAATATTTCGCATTTGTCCAACACTATAGTGGCAGCTGTTTCAATCATTGGGATGGTTTTGATTCATCTACTAAATACATCTACTCTTATTAGACAATATTCATAACAACGTACGCAACGTAATTCTATAAGAGCAAGTTGTAGACAGGTAAAAAGGCCCACTAGGCAAGGAAGTGGTTAACAAATTCAAGGCAGCCCTCTTACAGCATGCATATTGTTTATTTACAAATTAAACACTCTTCAGCTCTTTTCCTCGCTGCTTTCTGAAAATCTGGATGCCACCAAATTTGTAACAGAGTATTATCCATTCCCTCCCTGCCCAAGTGTGTACAATATTGCGTATAATCAAATGAAATACACAGCAGCAAAGAAGGAACACAAACCAGTCCATCAGGGGTCACCCACATTTTGGTTTGGGTGTGGAGGGAGTACTCTATTTGAGACCATATTTTGTGCTCTTCTTCAGGGGCATCCCCTGTGATTTCAGCACCATACCCAGGCAAATGTGCATTCAAACCAGATTACAAAGTGTTAACCTTTATACAACCTGGAAAATGTCGGCACTGAATTGAAAAATGTGGTGCTGGAAAAACACAGCAGGCCAGGCAGCATCCGAGGAGCAGGCGAATTGACGTTTCGGGCATAAATCCGTCTTCAGGCCCGAAACGTCGATTCTCCTGCTCTTGGGATGCTGCCTGGCATGCTGTGTTTTTCCAGCACCACATTTTTCAACTCTGGTCTCCAGCACCTGCAGTCCTCGCTTTCTCCTCGGTGTCGGCACTGAGTCAGTCTCTCCCTGTCTGTCTCTCTCTCTATGCCTGTCGATGCGCCTCTCTCTTTTTGTGCTTGTCTGCGTCTCTTTGTCTCTCTCTCTCTCTCTTCCTGCCTGCGCGTCTCTCTCTCTCTGCCTGCCTGTTCCTCTCTCTGCCTACATGTCTCTCTCTGCAATATTTTCCAACTTTCTTCGAATCTCAGTTTGTCAGTTTTTGTTTATTCCTTCCTTCCAAGGGTAATGAGACACTCTCATTCCAGAACAGTCCAAGTTCGGGAGTTGAGCCTCATAAATCCTGGCTGTGACACATTGCTGCCTAACCAAGTGTGCAAACTCTAAATACCTGTCAGCTGTTCCATTTGCAAATCGAACACTGTTTTCAAGGCAAGTTGTTCGTGTCTCTGCATTAGTCCACAACCCAGGGGAAATACAACAGAGTCTTTAATAGTTGCCCACTGCATCCTGTATGCCAAATTTATTCAAGTCTGGACGTCCTGAAGCAAGCAATTATACTTATTGCAGAATTTTACAAGCCAATTAAAACTAATGTTGGGCATTTGAATGGATCGGTGGCATTTTGAAGCCTGCCGCAGACCTCAGTGTGGGTCCAGGTCTTATCAAAGAGGGTTTCACCAGCTATAACCCTGGGGCAAGCAAATTCTTTATTACTAATTTTTTAAAGCACAAGCTGCTCTCAGCAGCATTACGTCAGGACACTCTCACTAGTATCTTGTGGCTGAGTAGCGAGAATTGTATCACCATTTTTGTCCCTGGCCAGCATTCCTTTTTATTTGGACACAACAAAGCAGCAACCACCCTCTATATTTCATCTCTCAAAGGATATCAGCCAGTGACCTGGCAGGACCAGGGTATCTCCTGGCTGACTCGCCAACTGTGGGGGATGGAAATAAAGTCCCATGTCAGGAAAGAATTTGTTTATCAGGGAGCAGTACAGCTGCAAGGCCAACCGTCTGCTGAGCCTGGGAAACATAAGCTTTAGCAAGCAAGCACTAAGATGAAATTCAAAATGGTTTCCAGGCTTTAATATGTGACAAAATGGCTGACCCAAATCGAACAATTCTCCCACATCATCGCAGGGAATAAAACAATGAAAATGCAACAAAGTTAGAAATAAATAGACGATCGAGCGTAATGTTTGTTCATTAGGAAGTAAACAAGAAATAGGGGTCTCCCAGGATTCTTATCATGCCCTACTTGAAGAATTCTCTCTCTCTGACATCTAACTATTAGTACCCAGCTAAGATTTAATACAATATTTACATCAATAGAAATAAAGCATCTGTTATCAAATAGACATAAAGGCATACAACACTGATGTAGACTTTTCTCTCTCTCATGCACATACGCGCACACATAAGTCCATGGGAGTAAATGTGTATTTGCAGAATTATATTTGCAGAGTTAAAAATCACACACACCATGTTATAGTCCAACAGGTTTAATTGGAAGCACTAGCTTTCGGAGTGCAGCTCCTTCATCAGGTGTTTATGGAGTATAAGATTGTAAGAACCAAAATTTATAGCAACAGTTTACAGTGTGATGTAACTTATTATATATTGAATAAGACCTGGATTTGTTAAGTCTCTTATCTGTTAGAATGACCATGTTGGTTTCAGTTCTTTCATATGTAAATCACGATGTTTTTTCAAAGTTAAATTCTCATGTGAACTTTAGCAATTGGTGTCGTGTCAGCCCAGATAATGTATTGAAGGTGTGAGCTCCCCTGTGTGAGACTGTCTGTGCCACAATGGTTAAACTGATTTACAGAATCTTACATGGATTCATGCAGTTTTGAGTAAAGATGTAATTCTGCAAGTACAAATTCACCCAACAAACGTGTGCGTGTTTGGGGAGGTATATTTGCAGATACATTGTGCATTTTTTAAACAAAATAAAATCTGCAGACAGTCCAATACATATAATAGTTTGTAAATTTCACTTTGGGAAATAGAATCAGTCTGACTCAAGATTGGGATACAGGCAGATTCTGACCTCACACCTTTAATGCATTGTCTGAGCTGAGATGTCACCTTTTGCTATAAAACCTTGTTATCTCGTGAAGGGGACATACAAGAAGTTCTGGGGTTTACTTTGGAATAATACCTGCAACCCATTCTAAAAGGTGAAAGATTTAACAATCCAGGTTTGTTCAATATATCATTTCAGTGGCAGGATGCCTTAATGTTTTGCTATAAATTCTGTGTTTTATGATCTTATTCTCCACAACCACCTGATGAAGAAGCAGCACTCCAAACGTTACTGCTTCCAAAGGAGCCTGTTGGACTACAGCCTGGAGTTGAGATTTAAACTTTGTCCAGATTAAAGTGGATTGGCCATGCTAAATTACCCATAGTGCACAGGGAGTGCAGGTTAGGGTGGATTGGCCATGCTAAATTACCCATAGTGCCCAGGGATGTGCAGGTTAGGGTGGATTGGCTATGCTAAATCATGCGTAATGTCCAGCGATATGCAGCTAAGGTGCGTTACTCAGGGTTAACTGTAGAGCAGTGGGGGTAGGGGAATGGATGTGGGTGCGTTACCCTTGGGAGGGTCGGTGTGGACACATCGGACCGAGTGTGGCCTACTGTGGGGATTCTCTGAAATGATGGGGTATTCCCCTCCCCTTGTGCTGCCGGGCACCGCATGCGCAGTGCGTGGGCCGCTCTCGGTCTCGTCCCGCCGCCTTCACCGTCATTTTGCTCCGCTTTTCGCCCCGCCCCTCGTTCCTTTATTGACGTCACAAGGCGGAAGTGGCCCTGTCAGTTTCATAATGAATCCCCCTCCCTCTGGGCAGCTCTTCATCCTGGGAGGGAGACAGAGATAAAAGGAGGGGAAATTGGTCACTTGTAGCAACTGGAGTGAATCCAGGAAGGGAGCAGACTCAGGTATGTGCCTTAATTATCCGGGTGAGGAGGAACTGAAGAATCGACGTTGGGAAAGCGGAGGGCAGATAGCTTTTCTGTTTTTATGTTTAAAATGCACCCGATTCCCACAAGTAACTGCAGCAGGTACAAGTACAGCACATGCAATATTCCTCATTGCAGCTTGAAGCCGGTTTTGCATCCTCTGTTCTTCCTGCGCCTTGGCTCCAGCACATTCAGCTACCTTCCCTCATTCCCATCCCCCGCCCTGATGTCCAAGCTGACCCGCAAAAGTTCGGTTTGTCCCTCCATTCTTTCCCGGTTGTCTTTTGTGGGTTTTGAAAACTTTCCCAATCCTCTGATTATACGAGCTGGGAAGTTATGTTGAAGCTGCACCAGACATTGGTTAGGCCACTTTTGGAATATTGCATGTACTTCTCGTCTCTCTGCTAGTGGAAGGATGTTGCAAAACTTGAAAGGGTTCTGAAAAGATTGACAAAGATGTTGTCAGGCTGGGGCTGTTTTCTCTCGAGCGCCAGAGGCCGAGGGTGACCCTACAAACTGTTATAAAGTCATGAGAGGCATGGACAGGGTAAATAGACAAGTCTTTTCCCTGGACGGGTCATAGGTTCAGGGTGAGGGTGAGATTTAAAAAGAACCTAAGGGGCAACACCTATATTCAGAGGGTAGTGCGTGCAAGGAATGAGCTGCTAGAGGGTGGTGGCGGCTGGTACAATTACAGCATTTAAAAGGTATCTGGATGGGTATATGGATGGGAAGGGTTTAGAGGGACATGGGCCAAGCGCTGGCAAATGGGACGAGATAGATTTAGGATATCTGGTCGGCATAGATGAGTTGGACGGAAGGGACTGTTCTCTGCTGTAACTCTCTAACGTTTGCCATGTCTGTTTGTTCAGTTTCTCTCTGGTGTTGGTGTTAATGCCTTGATGTCTCATTTTGCTCCCCACATCCTGGGGACATTAACCATTTCCTGTCTGGTTGTTCTGATGATCTGGACTGCTGTCTGGGTCTTCGGGTTTCTGGGATTGGTCAATAAATGCACCTGGAAATGACGCTTTGTTAATCACACAAGCAATTGTTTATTCTTTGGTATGGCCGGGTCGGTAGACTCTGATCAGCCCAGAAGGATGAGTACTTCTAGACCACCAAAATAATCTGCCGACTTTACCAGAGTTTGTATAGAGCTTATATACATTGTTTATAGTCAGACACTGAGCATGATGACATAGTAACAATTGTCGTGGTAATTAAATCGACTCGATTCAAATGTTTATTTCAGACCTTTGCAAAAGGACCCAAGACATTGGCAAGACGCCTCATGTAAGGGGCACTGATAGCTTTCACGTACTCCCTTTATACTATAATTTGCTTTTCCTTATCAGCTCCTGCATGGCCAGAGGCCTGGAACATTCAAGTTCCTTTCCATCTATGGAGTTGATTTTCTCATTTCTTGGCTGCTGATATGGTAGTTTAACTGGCCTTGTAAGTCTGCTGTTAGGTCGGTTTGCCTTTACATTTTTGTTTGTTTGCAATACCCTTAGTTCCAGTCAGATCCTTACTTCTCTGTTCCCCATGCCTTTATAGATTTCACAATGGATGTTAATTTTCCATTTCATGACGGCAATGACATGAAAATATACCGAGCCAGATAGCTATACATCAGACTGCTTAGGGAGCACCAGGCCTTTCCTCCAACATCATCTACCTGTAACACAGCTTTCTGGTGTTATCGCCACTTGCTCTGGTGTGCCCTGTACATAGGAGAAAGTGAGGACTGCAGATGCTGGAGAAGGGCTCATGCCCAAAACGTCGATTCTCCTGCTCCTTGGATGCTGCCTGACTTGCTGCCCTGTACATAGCCCATTTTCACACATCACACACTTCAGCGTTACTGTATGGTGGGATCCACGCAATCAGGTCTTCCTGCGGTGGAACCTCTGGTCGTTTTACCACTTGGTATCCTGCTGCACTCCTAAGCAAACGCCATAGGCAGGTACACAAGCAGGCTCCTAATACAAAGCACTATCAGTATGACCAGCCCTACAACTAGTAGAACGTGTAGGATCCAATACCCCCAAGCTCCCCAAAGGGCGGTAAGCCGTTGGAACCAAGAGTCATATGCTGGGGGAGACAGTCTTACTGCCGCCTTCATATAATTTATCACACTAGTGATATTCTGGGACTCATCGGGAATATTAAAACAGCAGGACGTACATAACAATTTGCAGACGCCCCCTCTCTCTGCCATCAGTATGATTAGTACTAATCGATTTTGTATCGCTGCTTCCCTTACTACTGTTAATTCAGTAATGGTGAGTGCTAGACCTTCCTCCGTCTCATTTGCTAACAGTAATATACTATATGCCACGCCATTAATCTTGTTTATTGCCAATGTTGTCCCAGCTCCCAAGACAATAGACCATCCAATGTTCGCTCCTGGTGTAGTCCAGGGGTCTGCGAGTGTGTCCCCCTTCCAATGCAGTGGCATGTCCCTTCGGGTTTGCCCATTACTAGCTTTTGGGACGAACACTGTACCATGGGGTAGCAGCACCCTTTCCATCCTGGAGGAAGGTGGTGGTACCCTCTCTCTCCACAGGCCCATATTATACCCGCCATCATGGTCTGATTACTGATTAAAGGAACAAGTAATGTTGATTGTACCATTTGCGTAGGTTGCTGAGCAATAATCGTTGTTCAAGTACAATGTCATCATACATTGGGAGATCCCCAAATGGAGTCTCCCCTGATTTGTGCAAATACATGTTTCTCCCCTGCCTTCCACTATATGGAAGGCTGTGGTTGGGAGCGTGTCAGCCTTGGGACTGCAGTTAGCCTTGCGTTCGGGTGCTGGCGCGAGTTTTGCCCTTATTGCTCCCCCTATCAGGGTCAGGGTAGTCGCTGCCCGCAGAAGCAGGCAGCTAGCATTTCTTGCCGGGCTCTATTATTGGTTCGGCAGTCCACCATTGGGCTGTGTGCAAACATATCCAACAAGGGTAGCCAACCTCTAATCTCCGGTGTTGTATTTGGGCCAAGGCACAAGCTCTGTTCCCTTCACATCTAGCGATGGCCCTTCGCACCTCCCAACCTACTGGCGTCGCATTTACACCATTTATCTCATGGAGAGCCAATTCCACTACCGAGTTAGACTCGGTCCTGAGCCCCAACTGACTCCCTCTAGGTTCTGGTGAGACATTAATGCCCTTTGCCCTGCTTGGGGTTATGTCCATGATTTGGTTTGTTTGGTTGCCGTGCCCTGGTGCTACTATCTTCTGTCGGACCTTCTGCCGGGTTGGTGGGGAGGGGAACTGTACCACTATATTCACCTTTCTATAAATGTCGGAGAAGGGGCTATCTATTCCACACCACCAGACACCCTCTTCATTCTTCTGAGTCTTGGTTATTATTACCCGTGTCTTGGGACCTCCTTCCTTGATAATAGAATACCTATTTCCCGTGTCAGGTGTCCCTGTAGCCATGGTGACCACTATTAAGTGCCAGTCACTGGGACACACGGATCCCTGCATAAATATTTATCATCCCATTTATAGTCATCCTGGTTACTAAACAGCCATGGGTCGCATTTAAAGGTCCCCTTAGCACCCTCGGTTATGATTACTGTCTGCAGCTGTATCTCAGATGCCCCTGCCCTTGGGAATAGTCCTGCCAGGGCGCTTACTGATAATGTGAGCTGGGGCAGCCCCAAATTTATATGAGGCATCTAGCAACCTTACAATCCCCATGTATATAAGTCCAATCTGGTTATCGGAGTTTCACTGCTTGCACTTATTTGGTTCCGGTGCTGTCCGATGTCTCCTCAGGTCCAGCTACACATTTGCAATGGCTGGCGTGTATCCATGTGGTTCTTTCGGTGATCTTAACAGCTGTCTGTGTTGTAAGGAGCACTTGAAATGGCCCCAGCTGCCTCTTTGCCTTCCAGCTTTTCCTCTTGAAGCCTTTCATCACTATCCAGTCTCCAGGTTCTAGATCGTGCAGCTTCCCTCCTGCTGGTTGGGGTAGTGCTGCCTTCACTTGATTCTGTATTTGAGACAAAAGTCTAGAGTTTTATACAGTAACACAACATCTCATCCTCACTGTGGTCTGTTATTTGTCTTGCTTTAGGTCTTGGGCCAACTCCTGTATTGGGCAGCCTACCAAACAAAATCTCAAACGGGCTAAGATTGGGTCTTCCTCTCCTTTTAGATCTCATATACATTAGCACAATTGGAAATGCCTTTGTCCATGTCACCCCGAGTTCCTCACTGCATTTTGTCAATTTATTTTTGTAGGGTAGCATTTTCTCTTTCCACTGTACCATCGCTCGCTGGGTGGTAGGCACAGTGTTGTCTCATATTTATTCCCAAGTAATCACTGATCTGCTGTAAGGCATTATTGACAAATGGTGTCCCATTGTCACTACTAAGCCTTTCAGGGATGCCCCATCTTGGAATTAGTTCAGTTAGCAAAGCCTTGGCTACGACACTGTCATCTGTTTAGACGTGGGGAATGCTTCCACCCATTTGGAAAACATACCAACTATTACCAGGCAATACCTTTTCCCTCAGTTGTGTGTTAGTTCAATAAAATCCAACCATAAATGTTCCAAGGGTCTTTGGGGTTGGGGGTGTGCTGCCTGACTCATCTGTATTCCCTTCCCCACACTAATAGTGGCACAGATAACACATCATTCAAAATATTTCTAGTAGTAGTGAGCCAATCCCGTAGTGTACATCTCCACCTCCCCCATCCCCGGTTTCTGACACATGGTCATTACCGTGTCATAGAATGGCTTAGAATGGGAATAATGATCGCGGTAGACAGGGTTTACGATTGGGGCCACACCACGCCCCTTCCTTCATGCTGCATCCTGCCCTTGTCCACTCATGCTTCTCCTCCGGCGTGGCCTGTGACTGTAACTTCCATATGTCTGTTGTTGGGGCACAAAGTTTTGTCATACACACGTCAAACTGATCACTTGGCGGCTGCTGTCCTTGCTGCTGAGTCTGCCTTCATATTGCCTTGAGAAATGGAATCGTTATTTTTTGTGTGGGCTTCACACTTCCACACAGCGAGTGATTTGGGCAATAGGACCGCTTCCAGGAGGTCAGACATCAGGCCAGGGTGCGTGATGGGCTTTCCAGAGGAGGTCAAGAAGCCCCTGTGTTTCCATAGAGTTCCAAAATCATGTACAACCCCAAATGCATATCTGCTGTCTGTGTAAATATTCACTGTCCTTTCCTTTGCTTTGACTGAGACATGTAATTTGGCTATCAGCTCTGCTACTTGCGCTGACAGATGAGAAGGGAGTGATCCCGCTTTGACTACCCTTTGGGTAACAGTAAAGATACTGCATGTGGGGCCAGTAGGGTTAATACACTATAGCCGACTTTGTCCCTGGACGCTACAACACCCTTTTCAGCTGCAGCCACAGCTCGCAGATATTTCGGCAATCCTGCCACTATGGGGTTTAGTTTTGTCGAAAAATAAGCTACCGGCCTCAATTTTGCCCCATGATCCTGCAACAGCAGAGATGTCATGCAGCCACGCTTCTCATCTACCGTTTGTACAAAAGGCTTGTTTGGATTCGGAATCCCCGGTGTCTGTGTAGTTTGGAGGGCCTTTTTCAATTCAGCAAAGGCACGCTTGGCCTCTGGGGTCCACTGCAACGGACTCTGGCTCAGCAACCCTTTGCCATGGGCTATGTCACTTAGGGATGCCTCAAGGGTTGTGTAATGTGGATAAACATTCTACAGTAGGAGCACATGCCCAAAAAGGACAGCAATTGTTTCTTCGTGTGAGGCTTTGGAATTTGCTGGATTGCTTGAACTCTGTCTTGACCAATGGCCTTCCCTTGTTCAGATATTAAGTGACCTAAGAACTTCACCAGTTGTTGCACAAATTGTAGCTTTGCGAGACTAGCTTTGTGCCCTTCCCTTGCTGGATGGCAGAGCAATGCAAGGGTATCTTTCTCACATTGTTCCTCTGTTGGTGCTGCTATTAAGCAATCATCTACATACAGCAGAAGCGCTGACCCTGGGGTTAAAACAAGAGACTCTAGACTCCTGCGTAGAGCCTCATTATATATGGTGGGGGGACTCACAGTAACCTTGACAAAGTCACGTAAAGGTATACGATTTTCCTTTGAATGAAAAAGTGAACCAGATTGACTCTCTGGGTTTACCGGTTACACTAAAGAAGGCTTTTGCTAAATCCACAACAGAGAACCATTTACTGTCCGGTGGAATGTGAGCCAACATAGTATAGGGGTTGGGAACATTTGGGGCGTGTGGAACAACAGCGTTATTGACTGCCTGCAGGTCTTAAACAAACCTCCATTCCTCTGGTTCACCCGGAATATTTGCGTTTTTGACCGGAAAAATGGGGGTTCTCGCTAGTGAGTTTTCACCGGGGATTATCACTCCAGCCTTTAGGAGGGATTCAAAGACTGGAGTAATTCCTTGGATAGCCTCGGGTTTTAACGGGTGTTGTGCTCTGCAAGGCCGATACTCAGACTTGGGGGTTATTTGTATGGATTCACAGCCTCATATGAGCCCCACGTCATGTTTGCCTTTTGCCTACAGCTCAGTAGGGACCTTTCTCAATCTTGGGTCCGAGATTTCTACTTTAGCAAAATGCCAATATAGTATAAGGCTACCTTCCTAGGCTCTCCAGGGCTAGCCGGGGTTACCTGGACTGCCCTATCTGCCTGAGTTAGCCAATTTAGTTTCTTCCTCTATGTCCACATATCTTCACTGAACCAGATACCCACATCGTCCCTCAAGACCCAATCTTTTTGTTTTTTAAGCCTTTCGTACCCATGGTCCCAAATCCTGCCACCCATTGCCGGACGCTTTCGCCAATGACACATGAGAAAAAGAGCCTTCCACGTCAAAAAGATAGGTTCTCCTTGCCATCACAGAGACCTTAGATAAGTTCACACTGACTGCACATCTGTCGTCATTCCAATGAAATTCGCACAATGACAATTGATCTGGTTTAACCCGTCTCCTGAACCAATCCTTCCCATATGATTTGTCAGGGCTATTGCGGTGTATGTGTGCTGTGCAGTGCAGCATATCCCCCGAGAAAATCGGTGTTAATAGGATGAACATGGTTACTTGCTTCCAGGGCGAGTGAATCGCTCACTGAACTTATCGCTGTCTGGCTTAATCGTCATTCATAGACATACATCAGGGGTCGTGAGTTGTATTTTACAGCCTGCACTGGTAAATCATCTTTTCGTATTACCTGCAAGCCTGTCGGGATACTGAGCAAATCCAACCCCAGTCTCACTGAGATCCTGAGCCATCAGATTTAAAGGACAGAATTCCGATAACAAAACTGAGAATTGGAATGTTTCCCAATTACTGGTTTTGCACAACAGGGATGTGGTAAACCCCACTCTTATCACAACTCCTGATGCACCCATTGAGTCCAGGAACCTTCCACTCATCTTTATTTGCGTTGACTCTCTGAACTGGCTTGATTTTAAGGACTGAATATGTTGCCCCTGTACCTACCAAAAAGGTAACTGGTGTACGTTCCACGTATGACATAGAGGTAGGCATCAACTTATACGCATCAATGTTATAGTGAACGTATGGTCCACGCTCCGCAATCTCAGCACTCACTGTGGAGGTGGGACATGTTTCAGTGCCTGTAAGGTTAGTAGAAGAGATTAGCATAAGCGAGTCTTCATTGCCAAGAATAAAGGAAAGAGGCTTAACTGTCCCTTGTGGGCTGCCCACCTCCATCTTAGCCTTCCCCCGTCAGTCACCCTGCTGTCTAGCCTTCAGGGCTGACTGAGGCTGTCTGTGTGGGCACTGCCTCGCCCGGTGGTCCATTGTTCCACAAACAAAGCACCTGCCAGATCTACCTCTGCCAGCCCCTCTTCCGTGACCTCCACCTCTGCCTCTCCCTTTTCCCACAGCATCTCCCTCCAATGGCTGGGCGACCATTTGCATCATAGCAAGCTGAGCTTATCCTTCTCTTGAGCCAGCAATTTTTCAGCATGTATCGCGTGTTGTTCTATCAAATTGAGCTTTCCCGTGTCCCAGGTAATAAATGTGTCTTTTACCTTTTTTTGCTATTTTGTCCTTCATTCCATTGATGAAGCTGTTGCTCAGGTGTGCCTCATACGGTGTGATTTCTGCCGTCGTTATGTCCTCGGGTGGTGTCAGTCCACTCCAGGCATTATGGATTAGAGTGAGGCGCGGAAGGTACTGGGACGCTGTCTCACCTTTGTGTTGTTTACACATTGCAATTTTGGTCATGTCCATTCATACTGGGAATGTCTCTGTCTCTCTGTCTGTCTCTCTCTCTTTCTGTGTCTGTCTGTCTGTGTGTGTGTGTCTCTCTCTCTCTCTGTCTGTCTCTATCTTTTTTTTTGCTAATATGACTTTTATCTCCAGAGGTTCCCTCTCATTGGGCGCATCCGGGCAAGTCCAACTCAGCCAGTGGTGGTTCCAGGGCTAAAACCACTCTTAAACCTGCTCTCTCTTAAACACTCTAGAGACAGCAATCCTTTCCCTTGAGTTTTACTCTAATACCACGCGAGAGTTCAACGGACCCTCCTCCTGATTTATTTATTCTCTTAGAACGAGTCTCGATGTAGGATTACTTAAACCACGACTCTTACCAGGAACCTATTTGATTCGGATCCCGGCGCCAGGATGATCCACAGATTCCCAACCCTCTTGCGAAAGGGGCCAATTTAGCGCTCGAGATGAAGAGAAAGTCCTTCAATGCGCTGGCGCCTACACCTCCTTGGAATCTTCAGAATCTTCCCCAGTTGCGGGGTCCTGGGCGAGCCCCCAAGTTTACTATCATGCAAATTAAATCGACTCGACTATTAGCAAGAGCAAAGAAAAAGTTTATTTTTAATCTCTGCAAAGGGACGTGATACATTGGCAAGACGCCTCATGTAAGGGGTGCCTGATAGCTTTCCCATATTCCCTTTATAATATAATTCACTTTTCCTTATCAACACCTCAAGGCCAGGAGCCTGGAACACTCGAGTTCCTTTCCATATATGGAATTGTTTTTCTCATTACTTGACTGTTGATATAGTAGTTTACTGGCCTTGAAAGTCTACTGTTAGGTCGGTTTAACTTTACATTTTTCTGTCTGTCTGCAATGCTTGCCCTCTGCAAAGTCAGGCCCTTACTTCTTTGTTCCCCTATGCTTTTATAGATTTCACAATAAATGTTAATTTTCCAATACACTTCCCAATGAACAAACATTAAACACAAGCACTTATTTATTTCTAGTTTTGTTTCATTTTATTTGCTTGTTAACCCTGCTATGACTACACTCCACGTCTGGATGGTTGACAGGCTGGTCAATTGTGGGTTGGGTCTCAATGGACTGAATGTTTTATTGTTCCGGAAGGTGTAGCAGGGGGTCAGAGCTTGAGCAGAAATCCAGCAGAGCAGAGAACAGACACACACCTTGCTCTGTGGGAACAGGGAGATCAACAGGGGACAGAGAAATCAGGACCTGAAATCCGAGCTGACACCAGATTACCCTGTGGTCAGTGCTTTGATTAGCAGTGCCAACCTTCTACCTTTACCTAGCTTCCCATTTGACCAAACCCTGTATATTCAGAATCTCATTTCTGCCATCCTGAAGGCGGGTCTCTGTAAGGAGTCTCTGATCATAATTATTCTCTTCAATGTGTGCAGTCAATTCATTCACTTTTGTTACAATGCATCACACTTTCAGACACACCGTTTTTAGTTTCAGTTTTTGTGATCCTTAGAATCCAGTTTTGATCGCTGGTATATTTTCTCTCTTTGTCCCTTTCTTTAGTTCTGATCGTTTTCCACATCACTCACCGGCCTTGATTTGGATTGGGCATGCTAAATTGCCCAGAGTGTCCAGGGATGTGCAGGTTAGGTGGGTTAGCCAATGGGAAATGCAGGGTTATAGTTTCATAGTAAGAGAAGCAGGAGTAGGCCATTTGGCCCATCCAGCCTGTTCCACCATCGTTAAGATCATGGCTGAGCTTTACATCATCTCAGCTTCTCCTCCCTGCATTATCCCAACTACCCTTTATTCCCCTACCATGCAAAAACCCATCCAACTGTGTCTTGAATATTTGTAATGAAGCTGCCTCTCCTGCTTCCTTGGGCAGAGAATTCCATAGATTCACTACTCTCCTGGAAAAGTAGTTCCTCCTCATCTGTGTTCTAAATCCCATCCTCCAAATCCTTTGGCCTAGTCTAAACCATCAGCAGAAATAACTGGATAGGGTATGGCTTCATCCCCACAGTGCAACGAATTCCCACTTTCCACCAAAATCCCGGATGTACTAATTTAGTTGCTTGCTGTCTCACAAATGAAAGATTTCATTGTAACTTCTTCCGGTCCCAGTAAGGGCAAAGCATCTATGAAAGCTGCTCTGAAAGTCCAGTCTTCACACTATATTTCTGCTTTCACCAAAGATGATTAGAGTCCTCCACCATGGAAACAGACAGTTCGACCCAACTCGTCCATGCCAACCAGATATCTGAAATCAATCGATTCCCATTTGCCAGCATGTGGCCCATGTCCTTTTCAACCCTTCCAATTTATGTACGCACTCAGATGCTTTTTAAATGTTGTAATTGTACCAGCCTCCACCACTTCCCCTGGCAGCTCATTTTATACATGCACCACCCTCTGCGTGAAAACGTTGTCCCTGAGGTCCCTTTTAAATCTTTCTCCTCTCACTTCTAACATATGCCCTCGAGTTTGGACTCCCCTGCCCTGGGGAGAAGACCTTGGGTATTCACCCTATCCATGCCCCTTATAAATGTCGACAAGATTACCCCTCGGCCTCCGATGCTTCAGTGAAAATTTCCCTGGCTTACTCAGCCTCTCCAACTCCGGTAACAGTCTTGTAAAGCTTTCCAACCCCTTTCAAAGTTTCACAAGTTCTTTCCTATATCTGGGAGACCAGAACTGAACGCAGTATTCCAAAATAGGCCAAAATAATGTATAGCCACAACATGATGTCCCAACGCCGATATTCAATACTCTGACCAATAAAGGAAAGCATGCCAAATGCCGCCTTCACTATCCTATCGACCTGTGACTCCACTTTCAAGGAACTATGAACCAGCACTCCAAGGTGTCTTTATTCTGCAACATCCCCCTTGACTGTGTCAGTCCTGCTTGACCAAAATTCAAGCCTGACATTTCTCTAAATTAAATTGCATCTGCCACTGCTCGGCCAATCCAATCAATTCTAATTTATAGTGAACTCTCTTTCCTCTCTTATTCCCTAGAAGCTAAATATCTCCATCCCACACACTCCCTCAGTTTTCACTTTTCTAAAAGTGGGAGAATAGGGTTGAGAAACGTATTGGCTGCAATTAAATGGTATGAGCAGACCTGATGGGCTGAATGGCCTCATTTCTGCTTCTATGTCCTATGGTCTCTTGCTGTCCAGGACACAGAGAGAGAGAATGGGAGCAGGAGTTGGCCATTTGGTCTTTTGACCCTGCACCAGTATTGAACACATCATAACTGGATATGGATCTACCTACAATCGAGGTGGATAGGCTGGACTTTTGCACTGGAGCATATACGGTTGAGAGGTGACCTTATCGAGGTTTATAAAATCATGGGGGGGGGGGGGGGGGGATAGATGAGCTGAATGGCAGGTGTCATTTCCTTCGGGTGGTGGTTTCAAGATTACAAAGCAAATTTTGAACGTGAGTGGAGAAAGATTTTAAAAAGTTTTCAGGGGCATCATTTTTTTCATAGAGTGGTTCGTGTGTGGGATGAATGTCCAGAGGAAGTGGTGGATGCAGATACAGTTACAATGTTTTGATTATGTATCGTGAATAGGAAAGGTTTGGAGGGATATGAGCCAAACACAGGCAGCTGGGACTAGTTTGGTTTGAGAACACAATCCGCATGGACTAGTTGGTCTGAAGGGTCTGTTTCTGTGCTGTCTGACTCTGTCACTGTTCTGTACTGGTCTTAAAACCATTTTATTGCCTTCCCCCATAAACATCCACTTCTGTGTTGTTCCAAAATCAGATGAACTCAGCCTTGAATATATTCAAGGACCCCCTAACTGCAGGGAGATATCCCCAATTCTGAACTCAATTCCTCTTGCTGATTGCTTGCTGCATCTGTCTGATGAGTGGCATTGACTGGTGTAGGAGGGCGCTGAGGCCACTTTGTACACCCACACGCCATTCCTGATGAAGGGCCTGTGCCCGAAATGTCGAGTCTCCTCCTTGGATGCTGCTTGACCTGCTGTGCTTTTCCTGAACCACACTTTCTGACTCTGATCTCTAGCATCTGCAGTTCTCACTTCCTCCACATCCAAATACATCTCCATTTAAACAAAAGCTATGACTTCACATTGTGGTACTGCATTTGCCATGTTTTTGCCAACTGTGGTCTTCTCTACATTGGGAAGACCAAGCGTAAACTTGGGGAATGGTTCGCCAGGCATTGCAGCCGGGTCTGCAGAGGCCGTACGGACCACCCGTTTTCATTTCCGTTCCCACTCCCTTTCTGACATGACCATCTTTGGCCTCCTCCATTGCCACGACAAACTAAGCCGAAAATTGGAGGAACAACACCTCACCTTCCTCCTGAGCAGTCCACAGCCCAGAGGACTCAACATTGCGTTCTCCAATTCAAATAACCTCCCTTCCCATCCCCAACTCCCTTCCCAGTCCTTCCCCCTCCCTTCCGCTCCTCCCTGCCACCAACCCTCGTGATGAAAGGCTTATGCCCGAAATGTTGATTCTCCTGCTGCTTGGATGCTGCCTGACCTGCTGTGCTTTTCCAGCACTACACTCTCGACACTGAGTTAGGATACCTGGTCGGCATGGACGGGTTGGACCAAAGGATCTGTTTCCGAGCTGTACAACTCTATGGCTCTAAATAATAAAAAGTATACTTTGACAAATAACAAACTATATCCATGTTAACAAGGGTTGGTGCATCACATGCTTTACTAACCATTCTGAACAGGTCCTGCCCCTTCAGTGACTGGGTAACATATACATGCTGGTGCATAATCTCCTTCACTAGTATTTACACACTACCCTCAGCAATTGCACAAGTAACAGCAAAGGGTAAACAGCACAAGGATTAAAAAAACAGTGAGGGTAAAAAGCACAAGCCCCAGTAAAAACAGATGGAAAGTCACTGTAACATGTCACTATGACAGATTCTGGATAAGTGGTGATGAAAGAGCACAGCAGTTCAGGCAGCATCCGAGGAGCAGTAAAATAGACGTATGTGTGCATGTGGGTCTTTGTCTGTCTGGGTTGGGGTTGAGAGTGTGAGAAAGTGTGTGTGTGTGTGTGTGTGTGTGTGTGTGTAGTGAGTGCAGAGTGTCTTAAGTCTGTGAGGGGGTGAATGTGGGAGTGTGTGTGTCTGTAAGGGTGTGTGTGTGTGTGTCTGTCTGTGTGTGTGTGTAGGAGTATCTGTGTGTGTGCGTATAGTGCAATGGTGGTCATCTGTAATGTGACATGAACCCAAGATCCCGGTTGAGGCCCTCCCTATGGGTACCGAACTTAGCTATCAGCCTCTGCTCGAACACTTTTCTCTGCTGCCTGTCCTGAGAATGCTAACCCGAGAATGCAACTTTTTTTTTAAAAAAAGGTTTTGTGATTTACACATGAAAGAAGTGAAACTATCACTGTATTCTAACAGATAAAAGGCTTAACAGACAATCAATTTTGCAATGTATAATTTCAGTTACATCACACTGTAAATTGTTGCTATACATTCTGTGTTAGGATTGAGCCCTCCACTACCACCTGATGAAGGAGCGTCACTCCGAAAGCTAGTGTGCTTCCAATTAAACCTGTTGGACTATAACCTGGTGTTGTGTGATTTTTAACTTTGTCCACCCCAGTCCAACACCGGCATCTCTAAATCATGACTGTTATCAAACAGGCACAGAAATATGCAGCACAGAAATAGACTTTTCTTTTTCTCTCATGCACATACAGACTTTTAAGTCCATGGGGGTGAATTTGAACTTGGAGAATGATAAATGCATATACATTCTATTTTGCTCAAAAAATGCACAATCTGCAGGCAGTCAATCCATGTAATAGTTTGTAAATTCTGCTTTGGAAATAGAACTAGTCTGACTCAAGATTGGGAAACAGACAGACTCTGACCTCGCACCTTTAATGCATTGTCTGAGCTGAGATGTCACATTTTGCTATAAAATCAAGTTATCTTGAGAAAGTGACCTACAAGAACTTCTGGGATTTACATGGTAATAATAACTGGAAACCATTCTAAAAGATGAAAGACTTAATAATCCAGTTTTGTTCAATACATCATTTCAGTGGCAGGACACTATAATGTTTTCCTATGAATTCTGTGTCTCAGATTAGATTACTTCGTATGGAAACAGGCCCTTCAGCCCAACAAGTCCACACCGACCCTCCGAAGAGCAACCCACCCAGACCCATTCCCCTACATTTACCCCTTCACCTAACACTACAGGCAATTTAGCATGGCCAATTCACATAACCTGCACATCTTTAGACTGTAGGAGGAAACCGAAGCACCCAGAGGGTGCCCACACAGACACGGGGAGAATGCAAACTCCACACAGACAGTTGCCCGAGGCAGGGATTGAACCCGGGTCTCTGGCACTGTGAGGCAGCAGTGCTAACCACCGTGCCACCCTTATGATCTTATTCATCCACAGTCCCCTGATGAAGGATCAGCGCTCTGAAAGCGAGTGCTTCCAAATAAACCTGTTGAACTATAACCCGATGTTGTGTGATTTTTAACTTTGTCCAGGTTAAGATGGATTGACCGTGCTAAATTACATAATGCCCAGGGACATGCAGGTTAGGCACATTAATTAGGGGGTAAATGCTGAGCAATAGGGGTAAGGGAATGGGTGTGGCTGGGTTACCCTTCGGAGGGACAGTGTGGAATATTTGGGCCGAGTGGCCTGCTTCCACACTGTGGGGATTCTCTAAAGAAAAGAGAACTTTTGTTTTGCTTCCCAAAATCAGACCTGCTCACTCTCAGCAGTATCCCAATGTTGTGAAAGATATTAACTTTCAGGTGGAGTTATCCAAAATTCTCCCCGTGTCAGTCTTAATGTTTTTGCTTTTCTGCCCCTGTGAGATCCTGAATCAGCACCTTCAGGAGAATTAGTTAGAACGGAGTGAGAACAGAGGGGGAGAGAGAGTGGGATGGTGCTTTCAATTTTGTGGAATAATAAAAGAAAAGAATGTTCCACAGAAAGTAGAATTGCTTGTTCAGAATTCCCACGCTGGACTGACAGTGAGACATTTGTAATCTCTTTTTTTACAGAGTATTTGAAGATCTGAAGACGAAAGTTTCAAAATTAATAGATGAAGGACTTCTACCCAAAACGTTGACTCTCCTGCTCCTCGGATGCTGCCTGATCTGCTGTGCTTTATCAGAGCTGCACTTTTTGACTCTGACTCTCCAGCGTCTGCAGTCCTCACTTTGACGTCAATGTCTGACAGTCACTCAATCCATCGGGACCGCAACTGTTTTCAACTATGATTCTGTGAGAAGGAGCAAAGCTTTGTGGTTCCTGTTTGAGTACGTTTTCAGCATCCGTGGGACTGGCTGAGAGACCCTACCATTGCGGTACACGGAGAGTGGAGTCTGAAACAGTTGTACAGCCCAGAAAGAGGAATTCACGCCGGGGAGGGGCTGTACACACATTTGTGTGCGGCTGAAGCTTTGGCCATGGAGAAACCCGAGGAATCCCGTCCCGTGGAGAAACTGTGGAAGTGTGACGACTGTGGGAAAGGCTTCTGTGTCCCGTCTGCTCTGGAGACTCATCGGCGCAGTCACACCGGGGAGAGGCCCTTCAGCTGCCCCGAGTCTGGGAAGGCCTTTATCAGTTCCTCCGACTTGCTGACCCACCAGCGGGTCCACACAGGGGAGAGGCCTTTCAGCTGCCCTGAGTGTGGGAAGGCCTTTACCCAGGCCTCCACCCTGCTGACCCACCAGCGTGTCCACACAGGGGAGAGGCCCTTCAGCTGCCCAAAGTGCGAGAAGGCCTTCAGCCATTCTTCTGCTCTGCTAACCCACTGGCGGATCCACATGGGGGAGAGGCCGTTCTTCTGTCCCAAGTGTGGGAAGGCCTTCATCAATTCCTCCAACCTGCTGACCTACCAGCGGGTCCACACAGGGGAGAGGCCCTTCAGCTGCCCTGAGTGCGGGAAAGCCTTTACCAAGGCCTCCAACCTGCTGACCCACCAGCAGATCCACACGGGGGTGATGCCCTTCAGTTGCCCCAAGTGTGGAAAGGCCTTTACCCAGGCCTCCACCCTGCTGACCCACCAGCAGGTCCACACAGGGGAGAGGCCCTTCAGCTGCCCTGAGTGCGGGAAGGCCTTTCCCAAGGCTTCCAACCTGCTGACCCACCGGCGGGTCCACACGGGGGAGCGGCCCTTCAGCTGCCCCCAGTGCGGGAAGGCCTTCAGCCATTCCTCTGCTCTGCTGACCCACCAGCGGATCCACACGAGGGACAGGCCCTTCAGCTGCCCCCAGTGCGGGAAGGCCTTCAACCAGGCCTCCAACTTGCTAACCCACCGGCGGATCCACACACAGGGGAGAGGCCCTTCAGCTGCCCTGAGTGAAGGAAGGCCTTCAACGATTCCTCTGCCTTGCTTAGGCATCAGCGGGTCCACAAGGGGGACAGGCCCTTCAGCTGTCCCGAGTGTGGGAAGGCCTTCACCCGCTTCTCTCACCTGTGAGTTCACATGCCATTGCAGGGGGATTGAAGGACTAACGGCCATCATTACCGACTGAACTATCAACCCAATTCAAGGGATCCCGGTTCGATTCCCACCACGACAGATGGTGGAATTGGAATTTGGTCCGAAATCTGGAGGTTGGAATTTAATGATTAAACCATTGATGGTGGGCTGGGGGTGGAAGAAAACCCCCATCTGGTTCACTCAGTTCCTTTTTAGGGAAGTAAACTGTCATTGTGGGAGAGGATTCACTCAGTCATCCCAGCTGCATCCTTTACCCAGTCTGGCCTACACGTAACTCCAGACCCACAGCAGTCTGGTTGACTCTACACCTGCCCGTCCAACTTACTTGGAGACAAGGTATGGGTTGAAATTGCTGAGTGAGGCAATACTTCCTCCGGGTTAAGGCTGTACCAAGGATCCAATTACAAAGGGACAACTTGGTGGTGACCAATAATGAAGAAAGTGAGGGGTTGGAGGGGGTGTGTGCACTTTGACCTTGAGCTGTTGTTTAAAAATTGCTACTTTTTCTACGCCTTTCTGCTGGGAGCTTCTGAAGCTGTAACAAAGTTGGGTCGCAAAAAAGATTACCTGAACTTCCCACCGAGCTCAGACTCTCATTGAGAGCTTTGAACTGCGACAGGTTTTTGTTTTAAAACTGCTCATTTCTTACAAGTGAAAGTGAGAACTGCAGATGCTGGAGATTAGAGTGGTGCTGGCAAAGCACAGCAGGTCAGGCAGCATCCAAGGAACAGGAAAATCGACATATCGGGCAACGTTGATGTTCCTGCTCCTCGGTTGCTGCCTGACCTGTTGTGCTAATTTCTTATAACCTCCTGTACTATGTTTCCAATGTTGTGTACCGGTTGCAGCAGTGAATGAGTAGCCAGTATTGTTAGAAATTGTAAATTTTTCAGGAGTGCAGGTACTACACCACGTCATCGGCATTGTACAGTTTCCTGGCAGCGCTGGGAGGTGTGGGCTGTGTCCACTAGGGTGGATAAAGTTAAAAATCACCCAACACCAGGTTAAAGTCCAACAGGTTTATTTGGAAGCACTAGGTTTCAGAACGCTGCTCCTTCATCAGGTAGCTGTGGAGCAGGATCATAAGACACAGAATTTAGAACAAAACCTCACAGTGTCATACAACTGAAAGGATATATTGTACAAACCTAGATTGTGGATTAGTCTTTCATCTTTTACCATGGGTTGCAGGTTTCAGTTCGTTAATATGTAAACCCCTGAACTATTTTTAATTCACCTTCTCGAGATGGTTTAAGGTTTTATAAAAATAGGTGACATCTCAGCTCAGATACTGCAAAAAAGGTGTGAGGTTTGAGTCTATATCCCAATCTTGAATCAGACTGGTTCTATTAACCAAAGTAGGAATTTATAAAATATTACATGGATTGACTGCCTGCAGTTTGTGTGCTTTTTGAGCAAAATTGAATATATCTGCAAATATAATTCTCCAAATGCAAAGTCACTCCAGAGACTTGTGTGTGCATGCGTGTTTATGCATGCATGCTAATGAAGTGTGTGATGGATGGAGTATAAGCCTGTGAGACGGTGTGAGTATTGGGTGTGTCTGAGAGAGTAACAGATGAAGGTAAGGAGTTGCATTTTACTAAAACAAGGACGGACAGGACTTGTACAGTTAATGGCAGGGCCCTGCTTCGTCTTGTAGAACAGAGACATGGGGTGGGGTGGAGGAGTTCAGGTACATAAAGTTAAAATTCACACATCATCAGGTTGGCAGCACGAGCTTCTTCATTGGGTGTTTGTGGAGCAGGATCAGAAGACACAACCACCTGATGAAGGAGCAGCGCTCCAAAAGTTGTGCTTCCAAATGAGCCTGTTGGGAGTATCACCTGGTGTTGTGTGAATTTTAACTTTGTACACCTCAGTCCAACACCAGCATCTCCAAATCAGGTACATAATTCTTTGAAAGTTGCATCATTGGTAGACAGGGTGGTGCAAGAGGCGTTTAGCACACTTGCTTTCATTGTTAAAGCCGTTCAGTGTAAGAATTGGGACATCATGTTGAGGTTGTACAGGATTTTTGCAATATTGGTGAAGCCATATTCAATTTTGCTCAAAAAGCACACAAACTGCAGGCAGTCAATCCATGTAATATTTTATAAATTCCTACTTTGGTTAATAGAACCAGTCTGATTCAAGATTGGGATATGTGGCTAAGATTGGGAGTACAGTTCTGGTCGCCTTATTGACGACCACAGGTTGATGGGTGACCTTATTTCGAATTATAAAATCATGAGGCGTATTGGAAAGGTAAATATCACCTGGGAAAAAAATTGTGACTCTCCCCTATTTTTACTTCACATGGCATTTGGACACTTAAATTCTGTCAGCATCGCCAGAGCGCATACTGCCGGTGTCAGGAAGAAAATGCGCATGCTCCTGGCTGCACGGAAGGCACGCATCACGACTTTCTTTTGGTGGGTCATGATTCGGAGATGCCAGTGTTGGACTGGGGTGTACAAAGTTAAAAATCACACAACACCAGGTTATAGTCCAACAGGTTTAATTGGAAGCACATTAGCTTTTGAGGCTGTTGCCACGATGCCATCCTTGTGGGGGATGCTGGTGTAGAGTGCGGAACCGTCCATTGTAACGAGGAATGTTCCCTGTTCGACTGGTCCATGGGTGCTGAGTTTCTGTAAGAAATCTGTAGTGTCGCGACAGAAGCTGGAGATCCCCTGTACAATACGTTTCAAGATGCCTTCCACATAGCCAGAGAGATTCTCACATCGGGTCCCATTGCCCGACACGATGGGACGTCCCGGTGTGTTGGCTTTGTGTACCTTTGGAAGGCAGTAGAAGTCGCCTACACGAGAAGTACGTGGGATGAGGGCGCGTAGAGAACTCTGAAGGACTGAATCCAAAGTTCTGATCAGTGTGTTTAATTCATGGGTTTGTTCTTTGGCCGGATCAGCTGGTAGTTGCCTGTTCCTGGTTGTTCAGTTGTCGGTACACTTCCTTGCAGTAATCTGTTCTATTCTGAATGACAATGGCTCCTTCTTTATCTGCTGGTTTGAAGACAATGTTGTGATTAGTTTTGAGAGCCTGGATGGCATTGCGTTGTGAACGGGTGATGTTTTGCTCTACCTTGAGGGTACGGCTGATGAATCTGGCATTTAGATATTTCCTGACAGATTGAGCATACATGTCAAGCCCAGGGCAGCGGCCCTCCGGTGGGGTCCATGTTGACACCTTCTTTGGTCGCTCCTCTACAGATCCCTGTGATGACTGTTCTAGTTCATCAGTGGGCTCCGTGGGATCACTGCCGGCACCTTGAAAGGATTCCCGGAGTCTCATTCGTCTGATGAACTCCTCTGTGTCTGCTGCCAGAACCAACGGGTCCATTTTGGTGGTGGGGCAGAAGTTGAGACCCCTACTCAGGACTTCAATCTCTTCCGGTCGAAGGGTGTGGTCCAATAAGTTGACAATAGACTTCCCCGCAGTGATAATGTTGTCCACTGTGGTTCCAGGGCGGGCTTTGCTATTACTGGTGAGAATGCCAAGCTTCTCCAGTTTTTTGTTCTTGGCGTGCATGTACGTGGTGTAGTTTTGTCGCCTTGTCTGTTTGGCAATGTCACGTAATTGTACTGGTATATCCTGTGTGCAGGCTGTGAGTGTGGACTCCATCTGAATTTCAAGGTTGTGGCGCCTGCTGTAGAGTTGGTGCACGAGATGATTGAGAAGTTTACGAGAGGTGCAGTGGCAAAGTCTCTCTGCGTAGTCTGTGTTGTAGGTCGACCTAACTGGGTTCGTGATTCGTAATCCTTTCGGGATCTTGCCTGCGTTCCTGTAGAAACTTGATGTCTGTGTCGATATGTGCAATCTTCTTGGAGATCCTCTCCACTTTAAGCCGGCGGTTAGTGGGGTCGATAGTGGTCATGATTACTACTTGATTTTACGCGCGCACGCACACAGACAGACAAAGACCCACATGCACACATATATTTTGTGGGGTGAATTTGTACTTGCAGAGTTACATTGCACTTTGCTCAAAAACTGCATACATTCATGTAGAACTCTAAGCTCAAAACTGCATGAATTTATGTAAAACTCTGTTATCTCACTTTTTGGATTAGAATCAATCTAAACATCAGGTCATAGACAGAGAACACAGAGGGCTAACACCTTCAACATATTGTCTAGCTAGCACCATCGTTAATAGCTAACCCGAGAATGCAACTTTATAAAAAAAGGGTTTTGTGATTTACACATGAAAGAAGTGAAACGATCACTGTATTCTACAGATGAAAGGCTTAACAAACAATCAATTTTTCAATGTTTAATTTCAGTTACATCATACTGTAAAGTTTTGCTATACATTCTGTGTTACGATCGAGCCCTCCACTATCACCTGATGAAGGAGCGTCACTCCGAAAGCTAGTGTGCTTCCAATTAAACCTGTTGGACTATAACCTGGTGTTGTATGATTTTTAACTCCGAGTTCTTGGAGGACTCCTCCAACCACACCCCCTAAACGGGTGATGACATCAAAGTTTTTATAATAGCCAACAATATCAGATATACACCATATGAAGCAACATATGTCTACCTTTGAAATCAATGTGTCAATCCCTTAAATACTGCTCAGTTCCATGAGAAACTACCCTTATAATTCTGAACATGAGGAAAGAAGTAAACCTTTTCCAGGATTCAAACTCTATACGTGCCAAACTGAGGGAATACACAAGGAAAATACCTTTGAGGTGGGACAGAGAGCATCTGAGCACCTTTGGAGAGCCTGCTCCCTCCATGGAATCACTCCAGTTGCTACATGTGAACAGTCTCCACCCCCTCCACACACCCCCAGGCCTCTCTCTCTCTCCCCCCCTCCCAGGTTGAGGAATGGAAAGGGGGAGACATTGCTTTGCTCCCAGATGTTGCCCAGAGGGAGGGAGTTTCACTCTGAAATTGACAGGGCAACCTCCACGTTGTGACGTCCACAATGGGGTGGGGGTGGGGACGCACTGTGCCTGCGCTGCCCTGCAGCTGAGGGACATGGGGAGGGGAGGACACTTTGCAAACTCCTTTCGATCTCCACCACGTCAATGCGGTTTGAGTTCAAGCAAAGCACGGGGTTTAATTTTAGCTTTACACTCTCAAAAGACCCCCACCTCTGTGAATCCAACACTTTACTCCACCCTCCACTATGGAAATACCGATTTGAGAGACTCCAGAGTTGGAGTTGCTACCATACCTGCTGTAAGGGGTTTGGTAGAAGCTGTTTATTTTAATGAACCATTTCAATTCAACTTCATCCTTGCCATTCAAATACTAATTTTACACAGAGGGTGGTTGATGTGTGGAATGAACCTCCTCAGGAAGCGATGGATGCGGGTACAATAAAAAGACATTTGTTTTAGTACATGAATAGGAAAGGTTTGGAGGGATACAGGCCAACAGCAGGCAGGAGAGACTGATTTAGTTTGGGATTATGATTGGCATGGACTGGTTGGACCAAAGGTCTATGACCATGCTGTATGACTCGATGGTAAGTTCATAGTTCCTTGAAAGGGGAGTCGCACATAGACAGCATATTGAGGAAGGTGTTTGATATGCCTGCCTTTATTGGTCAGTGCACTGAGTGCAGGAGTCGGGAGGTAATGTTGCGACTGTAGAAGACATTGGTTAGGCCACGTTTGGAGTATTGTATGCAATTCTGGTACCAGTGATCCCACCCTGACACACCATAAACCAGAGATAGTGACTGATATTGACTCTGATACAAAATCAAATCATTAAATCGCCAATGTGCCAATATGGGCCAATCATTGGCAGGTGGGACCTGTTTACTTTCAGAACACCGCCAGCATAGACTGGTTCGACTGAGTGGTCTGTTTCTGTGCTGTATGACTCTGTAACTGTTCTGTACTGGTTTTAAAACCATTTTCTTGCCTTCTCCCATAACTTCTTTGTTCTTCAAAGTCACATGAACTCAGCCTTGAATACATTCATTAACCGACCTAATTGCAGGAAGACATCCCCACTTCTGAACTCAATTCCTCTCGCTGATATACCACTTGCTTTGCTCATTGCTTGCTGCACTTTCTGACAACTGGCAGTGACTGGTGTAGAAGGACACTGAGGGCCCTTTGTCTATCCACACATCAATCCTGATGAAGGGCTCGTGCCCGAAACGTCGACTTTCTTCCTCCTCAGTTGCTGCCTGACCTACTGTGGTTTTCCAGCGCCACAATATTCGACTCTGATCTCCAGCATCTCTTTTCGCCACATCTCAACATATCACCACTTAGACAATGCACCTCCTTTCTGCTTTTTTTACACTGCAAAGGCTAGAACTTCACATTGTGGGACTGCATTTTCCATGTGTTTGCAAGTTGACACACAGACCGGGATCAACTTTTCCAGAGTCTGGCCCCTCCTTCGGTTCACTCTTGAACCCCAGAATGAAAACGTGGTGAGAAAAACACTGTTGTACTCACAAATGTTAGACAGAGGAAGGAAGTTACAGTCTGGGGTGAAGTTTAACCTTATGCAGAGAGAAAAGAGCAGCAGCAACTTCAGAGCTCATGGTCCGTCCAACCTCCGCATTTCCACAATGGCCGGCTCTGATTGGCAGGAGGACAAGACTCCTTCCGGTCCTCCAAGGTTCTACACTGCTCCATGGAAAGGAGCTCGCGCGCTCCCAAGAGTATGCGCAGTACTTGCTGACACTGGCGGTCATGCGCAGTGCTTGGTGACACCGTGGAACATGCTCAGTGTGCAGGAATTTGTTTCAAATTTTAAAGTTAAAAATCACAAAGCACTTGGTGATAGTCCAACAGACTTATTTGGAAGCACTAGCTTTCGGAGCCCTGCTCCTTCATCAGCTGATTGTAGAGTATAACATCGTAAGACACAGAATTTATGATCTTACGATCTTATATTCCACAACCACCTGGTGAGGTAGCAGTGCTCCGAAAGCTAGTGCTTCCAGACAAGCCTATTGGACTGTAACCTGGTGTTGTGTGATTTCGAACTTCGTACACCCCAGTCCAACACGGGCACCTCCCGATCATGACAAATATTAAGCGTCCAAATGCGAATACGAGAGAAAAATGCCGAAGTTATTTTATTTTGCCGATTTTTTCCCTGTGCCTCGACATTTTATTTCTTTTGCATTTTGTCTGGCTGCTCAACGTTTCTGTCTTTTCCCCAGGATAGAGGTATTCCAAAACTAGAGGGTAAAGGTTCAGGGTGTGGGGGAAAGATTTTAAAAGATCTAAAAGACTAGGAATAGAACATTCACCCCTTACTGGGCGGAAGTGAGGACTGAAGATGCTGGAGATGAGGGTCAAGAATGTGGTGCTGGAAACGCACAGCAGGTCAGGGAGCATACGAGAAGCAGGAGACTCGACGTTTCGGGCAAAACCCTTCGTCAGGAAATAGCCATGGGGAACTGCAGGGCTGTGGCATAATCGAGTGAGTCTCAGTGGGATGCTGTTGGGAATGTCGGTGTGAATGGCCTGTCGGGATGATATGGTTCCACTGCCTTAGCCACGCGTATATTGAGAAATGTGGGAGGAGTGGGTTCCAGTTCGTGGGACACTGACACCAGTCCTGGAGAAGGTGGCATTTGTGCTGTCTCTCTCTTCACATTCTGCCCCTTGTCCATTTTCTCCCCATCCACTGCCCACTGCCCATTCTCTCTCCTCACACTGCACCATCTATTCTCTCCCCCAACCCTCTGAACCCCTGTCCATTTCCCTCCCTTCTCCACCACCACCAGCGACCCCTTCACCCCCCCACCCTCACAATCGTCCTTTCTCGTGCCTCAGCCCTCTTTGATCGCTGTATGAAGTCTTTCTCAGGGAAGAGAGAGAATGGATGGTGATGACTTTACCTGGGAAACACGGCATGTGAGAAATAGCTGATTTTTAAAATTGAGAATAACTCAAACCATATATTCAGAAACTTCGTTACAGTCGGGAAGAATTTTATTTTTTTCAAACAAAAAGCTGCAGAAATCTTTCTGAAACTTCCATTGATGTATGTGCAGTTAGGCCACAACAAAGGACAGGCTGTAAGGAGTGAATGAGTGAATGAAAGACAAGTCCAACCTTGCCCTCGAGGAGAAAGTGAAAAATGCAGATGCTGGCGATCAGAGTCGAGAGTGTGGTGTTGGAAAAGCACAGGTCCGGCAGCATCCAAGGAGCAGGAGAATCGACGTTTCGTGCATAAGCGCTTGGCACTCGGCCACCGCTCCTTCAACCCCCCTGTGATGGCGCGTGAACTCACTGGTGCCTCTGCAGGTGGGAGGAGCAGGTGAATCCCTTCCGGCACATGCAGCAGGTGAATGGCCTCTCTCCAGGGTGGAGCCGCTGGTGGGTCAGCAGTGCAGCTGACTGAGTGAAACCACTCCCGCACATGGAACACGTGAATGGCTTCTCTCCCTTGTGGACTCACTCGTGCGTCTGCAGATGGCTGATCCAACTGAAGCCCTTCCGACACACTGAGCAGGTGAATGGCCTCTCCCGGTGTGAATGCGTCTGTGGGTTTCCAGCAGGGATGGGGAAGGGAATCCTTTCCCAAAGACCCCACATTTCCAAGGTTTCTCCTTTGGAGGGAGCTTTCCTTGTGTTTCTCTGGGATTGAAATTACAAACAGAACGGGTACATAGCGTTTCCCACCTTGAGGGGTGAGACTTTGATTCCTCCAAGCAGAGTAAATGGTTTGAAGCACTTTTCACAGTCAGCGCACTGAATCTCCATCACTCGGTGTCTCAGTATTCTTCCTGCCACAGGACTGTCCACAATCTCTCAAACAAACAAAAGCAAACATGCCTTCTTGATTGGAATGGCTGCTGATATTCAAGTCCCAATGAATCAAGTGGCTCTGTCAGAAGTTGATGTATCATTTGCTATAAGATTTCTTTCTGCACGTCTTCCTACAAAGAAAAATCACAAAATAAGTGATCACTGTCAGTACAGTTAATGAACATAACATTGATGGCAATTCCTGTAGATTGCGAGATGTCTGCTGATCACATATTAGCCAGGCCACAGAAACCTGAAAACCCTCATGCAGCCAGATAGGATTAGCTGTGCATGGAGGAAAACTTCTTTTCAGTGACAATAACATGGAACAAACTGCCTACAAAGATGCTAGAAATGGAGCTGAATCAAGGATATGAAAATGAAATGTTAATGCTGCTTGAGAAAAGAAAGGCAGTAAAATTGCTGAATGACTTCCTGCTGACCTATTAAATAAAATAATTATGACAAAAAAAGGACGTAACTCCATTACTACATAAGAAGGTGAATAATAATTACAAAGAAACTTTGACAACAGCCAACAATATCAGATATACACCATATAGAACAAAGAAAGCTTACAGCCCAGGAACAGGCCCTTCAAGCCTGAGCCGATCCAAATGTACATTCTGAACCTGTCGGTCAATTCCGAAGCATCTGTATCCCTCTACTCCCGAACCCACTCATGCATTTATTCAGACGCATCTTAAATGAATCTACCATGCCTGCCTCTACTACGTCTGCTGGCAACGCGTTCCAAACACCCATCACCCCCTCTGTGAAGGAAAGCACGTATTCTCTTTGAATATCTCGTTAAATGAAGCTGCTATTTGAGAGTATTGACTGGCCGTTTTTGCACAAGGCAGTGTAAGAAACAAGGGCTCGTCCGGGATTTGAACCCGGACCAGAAGGCCCGAAGCGAAAATCATGCCCCTAGACCAACGAGCCACAGGCCCCCAAGCTGCCTTCATTTTTTGAGCAATGTGCCAATCCCTTAAATGCTGTTCAGTTCCTTGAGAATCTAACCTTTTAGTTGTGAACATGAGGAAAGGAGCAATCCTTTTCTAGGGTGCAAACTGCATACGTGCCAAACTGAGGAAATACACAAGGAAAATAGCTTTAAGAGAGATAGAAAGTATTTGAGCACCTTTGGAGTGTCTGCTCCCTCCCTGGATTCACTCCAGTTGCTACAAGTGAACAGTGTTTCACCCATCCCTACCTCCCCTTCCCCTCGCTGCTGGAGGATTGTATATGGAAAGGGGGAGACATTGCTTGGCTCCCAGATGTTGCCCAGAGGGAGGGGGTTTCACTCTGAAACTGACAGGGCTGCATCCGTATTGTGACGTCAAAAATGGAGGGCGGGCCGGACAGCTGTCCTGCAGTTGAGGCACGTGTGGAGGGGAGGACACTTTGCAAATCCCACTCTCCTCCAAGTCAATGCAGTTTGAGTTCAAGCAAAGCAAGGGGTTTAAATATACTTTAGAAAACCTCTTTTGTGCCGTGGGAAAACTCCGGCCACGGGAAATGCAGTATTACAGATTCATAGTAATCTTCCTACCCTCCAACCTCCAACCCTGGCAACATCCTTGTAAATCTTTTCTGCACCTTTTCTAGTTTCACAACATCTTTCCGATAGGAAGCAGACCAAAGTTACATGCAATATTCCAAACGTGGCCTGACCAATGTTCTGTACAGTGGCAACATGAGCTCCCAACATCTATCCTCGATGGTCTGACCAACAAAGGAAAGCACACCAAACGCCTTCTTTGCTATCCAATCTGCCTGCGTCTCTACTTTTAAGGAACTATCAACCTGAACTCCAAGGTCTCTTTGTTCAGCAACACTTCCAAGGAAATTACCATTAAGTGTAAAAGTCCTGCTCTGATTTGTTTTTCCAAAATGCAGCACCTTATTTTTATCTACATTAACCTCCAACTGCCATTCCTCAGCCCATTGGCCCATCTGATCAAGGTCCCGTTGTGATCTGAGGTAACCTTCTTTACTGTCCACTACGCCTCCAATTTTGGTGTCATCTACAAACTTGCTAACTATACCTCCTCCGTTTACATACAAATCATTTATATAAATTACAAAAAGTAGCGGACCCAGCATCAATCCTGGTGACACACCATTGGTCACAGGCCTTCAGTCTGAAAAGCAACCCTCCATCACCACCCTCTGTCTTCTGCCTTCGAGCCAGTTCTATATCCAAATGGCTAGTTGTCCCTGCATGCCATGAGATTAAACCTTGCTCACCAGTCTCCCATGAGGAACCTTGATGAACGTCTCCCTGAAGTCCATATAGATCACGACCATCGCTCTGCCCTCATCAATCCACTTTGTTACTTCTTCAAAAAACTCAATCATGTTCATGAGACATGATTTCCCAAGCATAAAGGCATGCTGACTATCCCTAATCAATTCTTGCCTTTCCAAATACATGTAAATCCTGTCTCTTAGGATTCTCTCCAAAAACCTGCCCATCACGGATCTCAGGTTCACTGGTCTATAGTTCCCTGGCTTTTCCTTACCACCTTTCTTAAATAGTGACAACACGTTAGCCACCCTCTAGCCTTCCGGCACCTCACCTGTGACTATTAATGATACAAATATCTCAGTAAGAGGCCCAGCAATCACTTCCCCAGTTTCCCATAGAGTTCTAGGGTACTCCTGATCAGGTCCTTGGGATTTATCCACTTTTATGCATATCAAGATATCCAGCAATTTCTCATCTGTAATATGGGCATTTTTTCAACATGTCACCATCTACTTTCTCACATTCTATATCTTGCATGCCCTTCTCCACAGTAAACACTGATGCACAATATCCGTTCAGTATCCCGTACCCCCCAACCCATCTACTGCAGCTCCACACAAAGGCCGCCTTGCTGATCTTTGAGGGGCCCTATTCTCTCCCTTGTTATCCTTTTGTCCTTAATGTATTTATAAAAACCCTTTGGGTTATCCATGACTCTATTTGCCAAAGCTATCTCATGTCCCCTTTTTGCCCTCATGATTTTCCTCTTAAGTATGCCCTTACTGCCTTTATACTCTAAGGATTCACTCGATCTCTCTGCCGATACCTGATATATGCATCCTTCTTTATCTTAACCAAAATCTAATTTTCTCTAGTCATCCAGCACTCCCCAACCTACCAGGCTTTCCTTTCACCCTTATAGGAATATACTCTAAATCAGACAATCACCTGATGAAGGAGCGTCGCTCCGAAAGCTAGTGTGCTTGCAAGTAAGCCTGTTGGACTATAACCTGGTGTTGTGTGATTTTTAACTTTGTACACCCCAGTCCAACACCGGCATCTCCAAATCAGGAATATACTGTGTCTGGACTCTTGTTATCTCATATTTGAAGGCTTCCCATTTTCCAGCAGTCCTTTAACCTGCGAACATCTGCCCCCAATCAGCTTTTGAAAGATCTTGCCTAATACCTGAGCCTTCCTCCAATTTAGAACTTCAATTTTTAGATCTGATATATTATTTTCAATCACTATTCTAATGTTAATAGAATTGTGGTTGCTGGCCCTTAGGTTTTGCACCCTCGCCAGTATGTACATCCATATTGTGAATTAGAAAATGTCCTTGTACACACTTAACAAATTCCTCTCTTTGGCAGATAGGTAAATGGGCGGGAGTTAAACCTTGGGTCCACTCTTCCTTCATTCCCATCAACCCTAACCCCTTCCCACCCCAATAGTCCAACGGCACTTTCCCCTGCAACTGCCGAATGTGTGACACCAGCCCATTTACCTGCTCCCTCCTCACTATCCAAGGGCCCAAACTTACCTTCCAGGTGAAGCAGCACTTTACTTGCACTTCCCACAACCCAGTCTACTGCATTTGCTGCTCGTAATGTGGTCTCATCTACATTGGGGAAAACGAAGCATAAACTGGGTGACTGACTGTGTGGAGTTTGCACGTTCTCCCCGTGTCTGCGTGGGTTTCCTCCGGGTGCTCCGGTTTCCTCCCACAGTCCAAAGATGTGCAGGACCAGGTGAATTGGCCATACTAAATTGCCCGTAGTGTTAGGTAAGGGGTAAATGTAGGGGTATGGGTGGGTTTCGCTTCGGCGGATCGGTGTGGACTTGTTGGGTCGAAGGGCCTGTTTCCACACTGTAATGTAATCTAATCTAATAATCTAATCTAAAAACATGTACGTTCTGCCTGCAAAAAAGACCCTGAGCTTCCAGTTGCCTGCCAATTCCACACCCCACCCTGTTCCCTGGCCAACATCTCTGTCTCAGGTTTGCTGTAGTGTTCCAGCGAAGCTCAGCACCAGCAGAACGAAGAGCACCGAATATTACACTTGGGGACCATATATCCCTCTGGTCCCAATATCGAATTCAATAAGTATAGGGCCTGAAATCCATAGCATCCTCGTCGCTTCCACACACAATATCTCCTGCATATCAACCAACGTTTTCCCAATCACCATCAGTTCTGTGGAAGGGTCACCGGCAACTCCTGTTTTTTGTTTCTGATATACAGCATTCACAGTTCTTTCTCCTTTTTATTGAGGTAGAGTTGGAAATTGTTTCGAGAGACAGAAGGAGAGGAGGAAGAGACAGAACAGCGGCACGGCGCTGCGTGTGCGCAGCGGAACAGCGTATGGGCGGCACGGTGGCCCAGTGGTTAGCCGCCTAGGGCGACTGACTGTGTGGAGTTTGCACGTTCTCCCCGTGTCTGCGTGGGTTTCCTCCGGGTGCTCCGGTTTCCTCCCACAGTCCAAAAATTTGCAGGGCGAGGTGAAGTGGCCATACTAAATTGCCCGTAGTGTTAGGTAAGGGGTAAATGTAGGGGTATGGGTGGGTTGCGCTTCGGCGGGTCGGTGTGGACTTGTTGGGCCGAAGGGCCTGTTTCCACACTGTAAGTAATCTAATGTAAACAGACATGAACTGTTGATCTCCGTTGTTTCTCATAACGTAAAATCATTGCAGTGCGATCACTTCCCTTAATCATGAATTGAGGCCGTTAGATCCGCATGAGCTTGTGGCGCAACGGTAGCTCGTCTGACTCCAGATCAGAAGGTTGCGTGTTCAAATCACGTCAGGCTCACTAACGTCAACTCCTTTCAATTAAAGAGTACATTTATTCCGAATATCTGTTAAGCCAAATCTTCTTTGTGGAAACTTTTGATCACTCTCGTCTGACGGCCCCTCTCCACATTAACGGTGAGCCTGAATTTTATAAACGGTGTCAGTAAAATCCAGTGGCGGACACTGATTTGGTTCAATCGATTTTTTTGCCAAGAGTAATTCACCGAGAGGATGCTGCTGCGTGAAACAGCGTGGGGAATTACTGCAGGGCCTCCTGCGCATGGGACACACCGCAACTGATGTGTTTCACCTTCACCAGTTTATTCCTATCTCGGAGAAGAGAGGTTTGATGATTCGGATCATAGCAGCCAGACAGAGAACAGGAGAAGAGCACTCAGACCTTCACAAGCTTGTCACCACAGCTGGGTCATCGTGGCCCGTGTATCAGTATGGGATAGTGAGCTGCATCTACTGACTGGAAGCACAGCAAATTGGAGTGCTGGTGGGACTATCACACAGGAGAAAACGGCTTCGACCTATCAACTGGAGTGGCTCCCAATGCGCAACTCCGCTCACCTCAACTGAATAACTAAACAAATTACTCAGTGATTTAAAGGAATACTCGGTTTTGAATCTGCATTGTGTCATGTACCTTCGAGAATGACGTCAAAACACCTTCTTTGCTGTGATGGAGTATCCTGGTGGGCAGAATATATCCGTTGTCAAATTTCCTACGTTCTGTTGGTCCAACTCCGATTTCACTCGGAATCACGAAATGTGTGACAGCGCAGACTGAAGCCATGCAGCCCACCTTAGCTCTGCTGGTGCAACACAATATGTAAATAAGTGTCTCATTCTGTCGCCTTCACCCTGTAAATCTGCACATTGTTACATTGAAAATGCCCACCGAATTCCCTTTTGTGTCCATTGAATCTACCTCTTTGTCACTGCCATACAGGAACTTACTGACCCCACTCCCTGTGTGAAAACGGTCTTCCTAATGTCACTTTTGCTTATTTTCGTGATGACTTTCAATCTCTGCCAAATCGTTCTTGATCTTTTCAGGCCTGGGAGCATTTTCATTACATTATTTCCTCTGTCTAAAACCCTCATGACGTGGAAAACTTCAATCAGACCTGCTTTCAGTCTTCTGTTCACCAAAGAGAGCTGCCCCAAATTTCCAATCTACCTTCATGACCGACATTCCTCATACACGACACCATTCAGTTCAAACTGTTCAGCGCCGTCTGCAATCACTTCACTTCCCCGCTTCCTGAAGTATCACCCTCAGAATTGAGCAGTAATGCAGCTGGAGGTTCCATTCAGAGTCGGATTGCGCGGGCGAAAAATCTGCAATACTTGTTTTCACTTTGAACAAGTATTTCCCTTCGCCGTGTTCTCTGCAATGGCACCATAAGACCATAAGGCAAAGGAGTGGAAGTAGCCATTCGGCCCATCTAGTCCACTCCACCATTTAATCATGGCTGATGGGCATTTCAACTCCACTTATCAGCATTCTCCCGTAGCCCTTAATTTCTTGTGACATCAAGAATTTATCAATCTTGGCCTTGAAGCCATTTAGCGTCCCGGCCTCCCTGCACTCCACGGCAATGAATTCCACAGGCTCACCACTCTCTGGCTGAAGAAATGTCTCCGCATTTCTGTTCTGAATTTACCCCTTCTAATTCTAAGGTTGTGCCCACGGGTCCTAGTCTCTTCGCGTAACGGAATCAATTTCTTAGCGTCCACCCTTTCCAAGCCATGCATTATCTTGTAAGCTTCTATTAGATCTCCCCTTAACCTTCTAAACTCCAATGAATACAATCCCAGGATCTTCAGCCGTTACTCGTATGTTCGACCTGCCATTCCAGGGATCATCCGTGTGAATCTCGGCTGGACACGCTCCAGTGCCAGTATGTGCCTCCTGAGGTGTGGGGCCAAAACTGGACACAGTACTCCAAATGGGGCATAACCAGAGCTTTATAAAGGCTCAGTAGCACATCGCTGCTTTTATATTCCAACCCTCTTGAGATAAATGACAACATTGCATTCGCTTTCTTAATCACGGATTCAGCCTGCATGTTTACCTTTAGAGAAGGTAAACCTCTGTCCCATACCTAATTCAGGCAGTCCGATCTGATTTAATGAAGCGGTTTTTGAGAAAACTGATCCGGCATTTTTGCTCAGGTCAATTTAAGAAAAGAGGGTTCGCCTGGGATTGGAACCCGGTATCTCCGACACGTCTGTATAAGCTAGAAAACCCAAAGCTAGCATAACCAAAGCTAGCATAATACCCCGAGACCAGCGAGCCACCAACCATGGGCGCAGCCAGCTCCTGAAGCAACTGAGACTTGCTCAGTACGAAATACATTGTACATTGCTCCCAGAATTGCAAGCAGGGAAGATTTTCAAGAACATCTGCTTCTCAATCGGTCTCCCTGCTCCCAGGGCGCTGCTGTTTGCCCCGTCCACAGGAACCGGGCTCTCTCTACTGGTGGATAATTGAACCTTTTGTTTCCACTTGCAAGCTGTGTTGGTGGAAGGCAGAGCCCATTCACTCTTCTGCTCTCTCTCTCTCTCACTATTATGTGAGGCAGGAGAAGTCAGTTACAGTCATGCGTAGGAAATGGGCAACTTTGAAATTGTTCCAAAGGTCCTGTTAACGGAGACACAGAAAGATGCTGTGCTTCCAGGACAGAGAGAAATGGAGACCGGAGACTCTTCCCTCAAGTAAATTGATATGAGTACATTTTTGTGCAGCCTGCTTGGTGTTCAGAATTTGTCTAGACACAGCAATCCTGCAGAGAGTCTTTTCTTACACGGGCGTTGGTTTCTTTACTGCAGGAATGGACCAAACCAGCAAGTCATGTGTTACAACTTCACCGGTTCATTGCCATCTGAGAGAAGAGGTTTAACACTTGAGATCAGGACACACCGACAGAGAACAGGACCAGACAACTCAGAACTCCACAAGTGTGCCAGCGCAACTGTATAAATTTGACTTGTGTATCGATGTGACATATTTAACTCAGATACCCGAAGTTTTGGGAAACAGATGACAAGGTAAAGGAGAGAGCAGAGCGCCGTTATACGGGAAAGCTGCTAAAGACGACATTGAGTGAATAGGAGAAAATGGTTTCACTTCTGAGTTGTGATCCCAACATGCACCCGCTGTGCCATTCTCCTGCATTGCACGGCAGCTTTTCCAGAGAAGTATTCAGCTTTTCATCTGGCGTGTGACTTGCACGTTCGAGAATGACATCAAAAGATCTTCACTGCTGTAGTGTCATGTGCTGTTGTGCAGACATATTGTCGATGTGCAAATATAAACTCAGAGAGCAATCTACACTGGAGACTCTGAACCAGCTGAAACTTGCTCCGTGTGAAATACATTCCACATTGCTCCAAGAATTGCAGGCACCAGAGTTTCCAGAACATCTGCTTGTCATTCTGTCCCCGGGGCGCTGGTATTTGTCTCATCCCCAGGAAGTGGACTATATCCACTGGCGGATAATTAAACCATTTTATTTCTACTTGCACGTTGTTCTGGGGAGAGAGAAGAGTCCATTCGCTCTTCTGCTTTCTCTCTCAATCCCTTAGGGTGAGAGGTATCACCTACACTAATGCGTGGGAAGTGAGTAACTTTGATCGTGAATTTCCTCCAAACGTCTGTTATCAGAGAGATAGAAAGATGCTGTGCTGGCGGGGCAGAGAGAAATGGAGACCGAGGACTCTTCACTCAAGTAAATTCACATGAGTACATTGTTGTGCAGTCTGCTTGGTGTTCAGAATTCCTCACACGCAGCAATCTTACAGGAAGTTTATTGCAAAGTCAGCATCGCTTTCTTTGCTGCGACCGCGCAGCAGTTAACATCTGAGCTTCAAGTGTCCCAGATGAAGAGAATCCGAGTGAAACCTTCACTCACTGAGAGTCATCCCCGCGGCCCTGAGCTGAGGGACTGCAGGCAGTCCAACACTGAAGGGACGGTTAAAAATGAACCACTGTTGCTCCCTCAGCCTCTCTGTCCCAGAGACAGGCAGTGGGACAGCATATATGCGGAGCATCATTCTCCCGCCGACAGAGGCGGTTCAGCCCATTGAATCCACGGCGACTCTCTGCCACTTGTCTCTCTCTGAGGTGATTCACAATCAGTGATACCTGTCCTAATAGTAAAGGACTGTGTCTGAGTGGTGATACAGTTTCTGAGATGCTGATCGTCTTGTCATTCACGTCCGAACCGGCGTGCCGAATTACTGCAGGGAATGGACGAAACTGCAAGGCATGTGTTTCAACTTTATCAGCTTATTGGCATCTCGGAGAAGTGGTTTTACGAATTAGTTCATAGGAAACTGACGAGGAACAGGAGAAGACCACTCAGACCTCCAAAAAGCATGTTACTTGAACCGTGTGAGTTTCCCGAGTGTATCGATATGATACACGATATTCAGGCAGTCGGTGCAAAGGCAAGATACAGAATAGAGCACAGCACCATTACAAATGAAAGCTGCTCAAGGAGACATTGCGCAACAGAGGAGGATGGTGATCCATCAACCTCTGGGATATGAGCCGAGCACACTACCGCTACGCCACTCTGCTCCCGCACGCCTTGTGTTTTCCACAGGTCCCTTCGAGACTGATGTCGAAGATCTCCACTGCTGTCGTATCGTATGCTGTTACGCAGACGTATTGAGGCTGTGTCAATATAAACTTTTTTTCTGAACTCCCACATTCTGTTCGTCGAACTGTGATTTCACTCTGAATCACAGCTTGTATCACAGCGCAGCCGGAGGCCATGCGGCCCACCTTCGCTCTGCTGGGTCGACACAGTAAGTAAACGTGTGTCTCTTGCCTTCTCCGTGTAATTCTGCACATTGTTACTTTAAACATGACCACCGAATTCCCGTTTGCGTCTATTGAATCTGCCTCTTTGTCAGTGTCAATTAGGGATTTACTGACCCCAACCACCACTCCCTGTACGAAAGCGTTCTCCCTAATGTCACTTTGGGTTCTTTTCCCCATGACTTTAAAACTCTGCCGAATCGTTGCCTATCCTTTCAGGCGTGGGAGCATTTTGACTACATTACTTTCTCTGTCTAGACTTCGCATGACTTGGAAAGCTTCAATCAGGCCAGATTTCAAACTTTTTTCTCCGAGGAGAGCTATCCTAATTTTCCAATCTTGCTTCATTGCTGATATTCCTTAAACGCGACACCACTCACGTCAGCGCAATATTCCATCATTTCACTTCCTTGCTTTCTGCCCAATTCGTACTCCAAGCAGGTAAAATCAATGACTGCAGATGCTGGAAACCAGATTCTGGATTAGTGGTCCTGGAAAAGTACAGTAGTTGAGGCAGCATCTGAGGAGTAGTAAAATCGACGTTTCGGGCAAAAGCCCCGACTTTAGCGAAGGTGCTTTTTGAGAAGGTTAACCGGGCACTCTTGCACATGTCAGGAAACGCGGGCTCGTCCGGGATTTCGCGCAAGTCTATGTAGTAGAAGACCCCAAGCGAGAATGATACCCCGAGACCCACGAGCCACACCGAGAGCACACAAGCACCCCCGCTCCACCTTTTTAACCAGCTGAGTCTTGCTCAGTGTGAAATACATTTGACATTGCTCTGAGAATTGCAAGCGGCAAAGAGTTTCCAGAACAATTGCTTCTCATTCTGTCTCCCTGCTGCTCTTTGTCCGGGACCCTGGAACCGGCCTCCCTCTACTGGCAGAAAATTAAACCGTTTTGATTCTAAACTTTTCTCTGACACCGGAGTGACCCGTGACAAGCATTGCCCTCCTCAACATAGGGTACAGAGAACAGGAGAAGACCCCGCAGACCTCCACGAGTGTGTCATCTCAATTGTGCACATTGGGCCAGTATATCAATGTGAAATATTTATGTCGAAGTTTTTTGAGAAAGAGATGAGAAGGCGAGGTGTAGAACAGTGCGCCGTTATACGGGAAAGCTGCTGAAGACGACATTGACTGAATAGGAGAGATGGTTTCCCTTCTGGGTGATGCTCTCATCACGCACCCGCAGACATATCGCCGTCGTGCAAGTATAAACTCTGTCTAAATTCCCACATTCTGTTTTTACGAACTGTGCTTTCGGTCAAAAGCACATAATTTCAACACTCGCAACGTTCAAACTTTACGAACTTGTCATAGATATATTTAGCAACACCTGGAAGAAATTCTTCCAAACGTACCTGGGGAATTTCGGTTTGAGTGCTCTTGAACTTTAAGTGGAAGGACGGGAAGTTTGCCTCGAGGCTGCGTAATGTGGAGATGTGTTAACTGGTAGTGGTTGACCATCCCAGTGCTTCCCGATGCAGGTTGCCCTGACCCATCGGGAGGTTTCTTTGATAAACTGTCCCGGGGGCTTCCAGCCGTACCGTGACGTCATAGGGCGAGTCCCCGGTGATGGCCTGCAGCTGCTGTGATACAATAACGATGCTGGCCCCGGAATATGAATACGAATTAGTTCATGAGTCACGTGGTACTGAATCATTCTATGGAATATTCTTTCAACATCACGGATTTATATATGAGAGGAAGCAAGTGGGCAGGGCTTACACCTCGGGTCCACTCTTCCTTCACTCTCAACACCCCACACCAACGTCCCATAGTCCCAAGGCACTTTCCGCTGCAACCGCCGAATGTGTAACACCTGGCATTTACCTGCTCCCTCCGAAATATCCAAGGGCTCTAACATACCTTCCAGGTAAAGCAGCACTTTACCTGCACATTTGTCACAAACTAGTCGACTGCATTCGTTGCTCACAGTGTGGTTTCCCCAAAGTAACATGAAGCATAAACTGGGTGACTGCTTCGCAGAACATCTCGGTTCTGCCCGCAAAAAAAGGCCTTGAGCTTCTGGTTGCCTGTCACTTTAACACGCCACCCTGTTCCCTGGCCAACATCTCTGTCTCAGGCATGTAGCAGTGTTCCAGCAAAGCTCAGCTCCTGATGGAAGACCAAAGCCTCATTTTCCTCTTGGAGATCCTATAGCCCTCCAGTCTTCAACATCGAGTTCAATATTGTTTGGACGCGAACTCCCCCATGCCCTTGACCCCTACCACACCCACACGAGGCCTTGTTATCACATAGTCTGCTGTTACACACGACTTATTGTTAGCCAGGAACAGTCTCCATTAACAATTAGTCACCCTCCTACACAGATTGTTATTCACTCCTTTGGCCCTCCATTGTTCTCCCTCTGAACTGTTGGCAAAGAGAGCAATGTGGACTGATATCCCTGAGCCAGCTGTTTGTCCCATCTCCAGGAACATGGCTCCCTCCACTGGTGGATAATTAAACTATTTTGCTGTTGCGCTGTGAGGACATTGTGTAAATATAAACTTTTTCTGAATTCCCACCTTCCGTTGGTCGAACGGTGAAGTCACTCTGAATCACAACACGTGTCACAGCGCACTTGGAGGCCCACCTGCTTCTACACAGAAAGTAAACGAGAGTCTCTGTTCGTATCATTCCCTTGCCTTCTCCCTGTCAATCCCCACATTGTTACTTTGAACATGACCACCGAATTCCCTTTTGTGTTATTGAATCTGCCTCTTTGTCACGGTCAGACAGGGATTTACGGATCCGAACCACTCCCTGTGCGAAAATGTTCTTCCTAATATCACTTTTACTTTTTTTCCAAATGCCTTGAAATCTCTGCAAATTTTTTGGGAAATTGAATGGATTCTCATTCCTGCACATGAGGCTGAATTGATTAAATTTCTAACGTAAAGGACTGCGGATGCTGAGAATTCGAGACAGAAAGAGGAAGTGCTGGAGAAACTCAGCAGATTTGGCAGTACCTATGGGAGAAAACAGAGTTCTGAAATATTGTCATTGATTCTCTTTCCACCGATGGTGCCTGACCTGCTGAGTTGCTCCTGCAATTTCTGTTTTTGCTTTGAACTGAAAGTTCATTTCATCTTTCGGGATGAAACAACCAGACTCGCCATGTGCAAGTATTTAACCCTTTCGAAACCTGTGAAGTGATTGGATTCAAACAAACTCAGCAATAATTCACTCTTTCTCAGCTCCACAGGCAGAGAGACCTGGGAAATGAATCTGTCAGTTGGTTCTGTATTGGTGGGCCGAGTGGTTAATGCGACGGACTTGAGATCCATTGCGGTTTCCCCACGCAGGTGTAAACCCTGCCGAGTACAGTTGAGAACTGTCGTCAGAAAGAAAGGGAGATTGCTCCACGTTTTTTTAAAGATGCAAATCAGTGGAGGGGTTGAAATATTTCAATCACATTGGGACTGGTCGGGAATCTGCAACCCACTGCCTGTCAGGGTGGAACAAGCAGAAACCCACAGAGCTGCTTTTGAGGCGATGAGCCAAGTGTTTGGAAATGAGACTTGAACAGTGAGGGGCGTGAAGTCGTGATCGAAATGAAGCAGGCACCTGAGGATTAATATGTTTTATTTGCCAGTGAAAGATACTGCTTCACAAAGTTGGGCCTGTGGAAGGGAATCAGTAACGGTGATTATCTTTGGTTATTCACCTTGTGAATGTTCCCATTGCTGCGCATGTCCGTGTTAACGTCAGAACTCTGCAGCATGGGGGCGCAATGGATGACGCATCTGACTCCAGCTACCTGTTTGAAATGCAGCTCACAGCTTCTTCACACACCCCAATTAATCTTTCTCATTGTCCTGAAGCCGGCATACGGTTTGAATTCCCGATCTGCGGGAACGAGACTTTTTTCACTGTCTCGCGTCAGGAAGGGTCCCTGAGAACATCAGAGTCACGTCACAGCGCTGTCAGAGGAGGGGAAGCTGAAATAGCCCCACACGCTGCTCATGGACACATTTCACTTTTTCCAACTCATCGCCCCAACCACTGCGGCTCCTTGGAGTGGAAAGGAAACAAATACCAAAATCCAGTCTTAGCTTTATGAATCTTCAGAAAATAAGAAATTTGTTCATCCCTTCGGATTTTCTATCCTGGACTGACAGGAATGAGGTTTATCACTCTTTTAGGAGAACATTGCAAGTGGATGTTTTGCAGAAAAGCCCCAAAATACAATCTGACATTGACACTTGATTAATCAGGACCTGGATGTTATCGGCCTTTGAATGTGTGTGTTGTGCTCCAGAACTTTGTTGTTCACAGTTTTTAATGTTTATCTTCCCAGTCCCCTGTATCACTTGCTGAAAATGTTTAATCTGCGCCGTGTAATCCTTTCACTGTCTGCTAATCAGAATAGCATTTCTTTGTTTTACCTAAATTATCTTGATCTTGCATATGTCAAGCCTCAAGCCAATTTCACTGGAAACCTCCTCCAGTTCAAAAACCAACTGTTAATGATGGCTCTGTTTTCTGTCACGTAACAAATTTCAGATCGATGTTGTTAATGTTTCTTTTATTCCTTCAGATCCAGGTTTCGCTCACAGGGCTAGAACAGAAATATCACCAAAGACATTTACGTTCATCCTATAGATTGTATTAGCATCATCAACACTTCTCATCAAAATAACTCGAGAGACTTTCATCACAATTTTCTGTGAACAGTTCTACATTAGCTTTGCTGAATGAACCCCAATTTTTTTGAAGTGGCTCCTTATTTTCGGCCAAAATTATTAATCTCTCTCTACGTGGAAATGGATCTTTCTCACCCGCTCTATCTCTCATCAATGTGTGGAGTTCAGTTCAATTTTCCATCAGCCTCCTCTGTTCTGATCAAATCCAGGGGAACAGGAAACATTGGGGTTATGATGCGGCCATGACAAGCCCAATACTCACCTTTCCTGTTGGACCCATTCGATGAGAAATATTAGACCACAACTTGGGGCCTCGAGTTGTGGCCGAACATTTACGTTGCCGCCTTACACATCCTTTGCGGGCTCTCCCGCCCATGTTGGAATCCTGCTGAATGTGCTTTCTTCGCTGGCGATTTTAAATGACTTCCTGTTGGTTGCATTATGCTCAAACTTCACAAAACCCGTCTCAATAAAGCCACGTTTTCTCACGTCTGGGAATTTATTGCCATGCAGGAAACTCGAGTTCTGAACAAAAACCGTAGCACACTCAAAACGTCGGCTCTGTTCACCTTTCCACAGATTCGATTTCCGGGCAGGGAAGAAATTTTCAGAGGAGTTGTCAGCTTGCATCCTTATCTCCCTGGTAGTCTAGTGGTTAGGATTCGGCGCTTTCACTGCTGCGGCCCGGGTTCGATTCCCGGTCAGGGAAGCAACTTTCTGGGCGTTTATAGGTTGCCCGTTCTTCTTAAATGTGCTGTGCAGTTATTTATTGATCTACGAAGTTCCTGGATGCTGCAGTGTGTCGTGGCTTGTTGAAATAGTGTCCTGATTGAGATTTGTTTGTATGTGTAGGGATGATTGCTTCTGCAGTTAAGTTCTTGGATCGTGTGCGTTGTTTTCCTGTCGAGGCTGTTTTGAATTTACCATTGACTGTTCGTTCTCCTGTGACATCTAGAAATGGCACTTTGTTGTTGTTCTCCTCTTTTGCGAATTTTATGCCAGTAAGGAGATTGTTGATGGTGTTGTAGGATTCTTCTAATTTGTTTCATTTTGTGCTGACAAAAGTGTCATCACTGTAGCGGACCCAAAGTTTGGGTTGGATCGTTGGAAGGGCAGTTGGTTCGAGTCTCTGCATTATTGCTTCTGCGAGGAATCCTGATACTGGTGGTTTCGTTGATTTGTTTGTTAGTCTTGTTACTGAATATGAAGTGGGTGGTAAGGCACAGCTCCACGAGGTTGACAGTGTTTTCTTTGCTGATGAAGTTGGTGCTGTGTTTGTTTCTTTGGTTCTTCGAGTAGTGTCTTCAGTTTTCTTTGGCCACGTTGATGTTAATGGATGTGAACAAGGCTGTTATGTCAAAGGACAGCATTATTCCATCCTCTTCTATTTTGGTGTCTTTGGTGTTCAGGAATTCTTGGATGGAGTAAATGGAGTTGCGTGAATCTTCGACTTGGTGTTTTCGTCTTCTGTCGAGTTCTTTGACTAGTCTGTATATTGGTGTTCCAAGCAGTGAGACTGTGGGCCTGAGGGTTTGAGGAGGAGGAGAACAACAACAAAGTGCCATTCTTAGATGTCACAGTAGAGCGAACAGTCAATGGGGGAACTTCACACTAGCATCTACAGAAAAACAACACACACAAACCAAATACTTAACCACAGAAGCAATCATCCCAACACCCACAAACGAAGCTGCAGCAGGACATTATTTCAACGAGCCACTACACACTGCAGCACAGAGAAACTATGAAGAGCACAAGAGAAATACGTATATAGTGTATTTAAGGAGAACGGGTACCCAATAAACCCAGTCCGCCGATTTCTCATTGATGCTTCCAAGCTGACTCTCAAAAATTCGTTTGGCCCTCCATTCTTTCCTGTTTGTTTTTTGCGGGTTTTGAAACCTTTCGCAATCCTCTGACTGAGTATTGGAGTTGGGAAGTTATGTTGTGGCTGTATAGGACATTGGTTAGACCACTTTTGGAATATTGTGTGCAATTCTGGTCTCCCTCGTATCAGAAGGATATTGTGAAATTTGAAAGGGTTCTGAAGCACCAGTGGGTCCACAGAGGGGAAGAGGCCCTTCTGCTGCCCTGAGTGTGGGAAGGCCTTCAGTGATTCCTCTGCCCTGCTGACGCACTAGTTGGTCCACGCCAGGGACGGCTGTTCGCCTGCCCTGAGTGCGAGATGGCCTTCAGCAGTTCTTCCCACCTGCTGAGACACCAGTGGGTCCACACTGAGGAGAGGCCGTTCTTCTGCCCCGAGTGCAGGAGGGGCTTTGCTCTTTCCTCCGACCTGCTGGCCCTTTGGTGGGTCCACATGGGGGAGATGTCGTTCAGTTGCCCTAAGTGCAGGAAGACCTTCAGCAATTCCTCAGCCCTGCTGAGGGACCAGTCCATCCACACCGTGGAGAGGCCCTTCAGCTGGCACGACTGTGGGAAGAGGTTCATGTTTTCCTGCAACTTGCGGAAGCACCAGCGGGGGCACCAGCGCTCCCAGCAATCAGATCCCACCGGTGATGCTGCCTTCGGTCACACCCCAGGACTGAACCTCCTGCCAGTTCTCACAGTGGGTGCAGTGGGAGAGTAGGTGGGATGTTTTTGTTTTCTGCTGGACTGCAATTGTCTTCCCCACCCCCCCACAACCACAACCCCATGGTGCCTCAGGGTCAGCACTGCTGCCTCATGGCACCAGAAACCCAGGATCAATTCCACCCTAGGGGGTCTGTGTGCAGTTTAGGGAAGGTAGGAAAATAGATCTGAGTAGGTTACTCGTCGGAATATCAGTGCAGATGTGTTGGGCTGAAGGACCTGTTTCCACATTGTGGGTGTTCTACGATCCTATGAGCTTTGCTTTCAGTGGAGACTGCTGCTCATTGAGCCCGGGACTGTACATTGCCAATGAAATGATCCAGAGAAACCTAAGACCGCAAGACAATCAGAGCAGAAGTTAGGCCATTCGGCCCGTCGAGTCTACTCTGAAATTCGTTAGTGACAAAAGTAGTGCACATGAGATTAGCTTCAGTGTGGAAACAGGCCATTTGTCCCAACAAGTCCACACCGACCCTCTGAAGAGTAACTCATCTAGACCCATTTCCCTCTGACTAATGTACCTAACTCTGTGGGCAATTAAGTATGGCCAATCCACATGACCTGCACATCTTTGGTTTATGGAAGAAAGCAGGATCACCCACAGAAAACCCACGCAGACATTGGGAGAAAGTGCAATCTCCTCACAGACAGCTACCTGGGTCCCTGGCACTGTGAGGCTGCAGTGGTAACACTGAGCCACTACATGTAGCCCGAAGTAGGCAAGCAGGAGGTTATGAGAATTCAGCAAGCCAGACAGCACCAGGATGTGGAGTCATCAGCGTTTTGAGTATTAACCCTTCTTCAGGACTGAAATGTTGACTTGTCTATGAGAAACGATTTACGGGAATGTTGCAGGGGTTTGGAGGATTTGAGCTAAAGGGCGAGGCTGAATCGGCTGGGGCTGCTTTCACTGGAGCATTAGAGGCAGAGGAGTGATCTAAAGAGATTACAAAATCATGAGGGGCATGGACAGGGTAACAGAAAAGATCTTTTCCCTGGGATGGGGGAGTCCAGAACTAGAGGGCAGAGGTTTAGGGTAGAAAGTAAAATATATTAAACGGACAACTTCTTCATGTAGAGGGTGGTATATATATGAAATGAGCTGCCAGAGTATATGGGTCAGGTGCTGTCAAATGAGACTACATTAATTTAGGGTATCAGGTCAGCATGGACAAGTTGGACCGAAAGGTCTGTTTACATGCTGTACGTGTCTCTGACTACTGGTCCTGATGTAAGTTTAAAATAAAGTCCAAGTAACTTTGAATAGTTCAATCTTGTTGAGCTCACCTCCTGAAAAGTTACAAATGAATCCCGCTGAGAGATACTGTTTAAACATGCTGAGTTGGACAAAGTATCCCATCAAGTTCAACACAGACCCAGAGTTGAAAAAGTCAGAAGTCAGAACACCAAAGGGACCAAAACTGAGAGAGATCTAGGGTTCGGGCTATTAGCTCCTAGAAAATGGAGTCGTGGGTAGACAGGGTGGTGAAGAAGGCTTTTGGCAAGCTTGCTTTCATTGGTCAGAGCATTGAGCACAGAGTTGGGACGTCTTGTTGCAGCTATCACGCATGCCACACAACAACGATAGGCGTGGCCCTGCCCCCCTCTGACTGGCTGTCCCTTTGAATATCTGGGGGAAGATTCGACCCACCTGCCTGTGTTTGGCTCATATGTACTTATCCAAATAATTTTAAACATTGTAACATTACCTGCATCCACCACTTCCTCTGACAGTTCATTCCATACACGAACCACCTTCAATTTAAAAAAAGTTGCCCCCACCCCCATCCTTTTTAAATCTTCTCCCTCTTATCTTAAAAATATACTCCCAAATTTTGAACTCCCCTATCCTGAGGGAAAAAACCAAGGTTATTCAACTTATCTTTGTCCCTCATGACTTCATAAACCTCCATAACCTCCACCCTCAACCTTCGACACTCCAGTGAGAAAAAGTCCCAGCCTATGCCGTCTATAAATCATTCTGGCAACATCATAGTTAAAAAAGGTGAGCTTTAAGAATTGGCTGAAAGGGCAGTGAAGATTCAACCAGCTGACAGTGGATCTGAAATCACATGAAGATCAGACCAGGTTCGGACACAGGAAACCAGATAAGTTTTTACAACAAACCTCAACGTTTCATCATTAGACTCTTAATTACAGATTTATATTGAATTCAGATTCCACCATCTGCCGTGGTAGATTTTGAACCCAGGTCCACAGAACATTACCTGGGTGAATAGTCTGGTGACAATAAAGTCGGCCATCACCTCCCCTGAACACATTGGCTTATTGTCTTTCGCGGTAACAGAGGAGCAAGAGGTTTCAGCAGCTGTTAAGTTGTTGATATTACACAAGGGAGCATCAGCACTCTCAGTAATGGCACATACTGAAGCCAGGGCCCTGTATCAGAGGTAAGGGCTCGGGAACCATAAGAAATAGGAACAGGAAAATGCCAATCAACCCCTTGAGCCTGCTTCTCCTTTTAATAGGATTGTGGCTGATCTGACATTCCCCACATGCACTTTCCTGCCCTTTTACTGTAACTGTTCATCCCCCGACTGATCACGAATCTATCGATCCTAGTTTTAAATGTGACATGAAGGCTGTTACTTGAATGGGGGAGGGGGGAGCTAAGGTCGAACTTGGGGACTAAAACAATGGCTTCACACTTCACAATATTTAACTAAGGGAATGTTTATTGTTTATAGTTAAAAATTCCTGAAGAAGGGCTCATGCCCAAAACGTCGATTCTCCTGCTCCTTGGATGCTGCCTGACCTGCTGGGCTTTTCCAGCAACACATTTTCAGCTCTGATCTCCAGCATGGCAGTCCTCACTTTCTCCTAGAGAACCCCATGGAGTTTTACAGAGTGACACAGATGTACAGCACGGAAACAGACCCTTCAGTCCAACTCATCCATGCAGCCCAGATATCCTAACCTAATCTAGTCCCATATGCCAGCACTTGGCCCAAATCCCCATAAAACCTTCCTATTCATATACACATCCAGATGCATTTTAAATGCTGTAATTATGCAGCCTCCATCATTTACTCCAGCAGCTCATGCCATACATGCATCACCCTCTGCGTGAAAAGGTTGCCCCTTAAGTCCCTTCTATATCTTTCCCCTCCCCTCCCTAAAACCATGCCCTCTAGTTCTGGACTCCCCCACCCCAGCGAAAAGGATTTGTCTATTTGCCCTATCCATATCCCTCATGATTTTATAAACCTCTATAAGGTCATCCCTTAGACTCCGACGCTCCAGAGAAAACAGTCTATTCAGCCTCGCCCTATAGCTCAACCCTCCAACTCTGGCAACATCCTTGTAAATCTTTTCTGCACCTTTTCTAGTTTCTCAACATCTTTCCGATAGGAAGCAGACCAAAATTACATGCAATATTCAAAACGTGGCCTGACCAATGTTCTGTACAGTGGCAACATGAGCTCCCAACATCTATCATCGATGCTCTGACCAACAAGGAAAGCATACCAAACGCCTTCTTTACTATCCAATCTGCCTGCGTCTCTACTTTTAAGGAACTATCAATCTGAACTCCAAGGTGTCTGCTCAGCAACACTTCCAAGGAACTTACCATTAAGTGTAAAAGTCCTGTTCTGATTTGTTTTTCAAAATGCAGCACCTCATATTTATCTACATTAACTTCCATTTGCCACTTCTCAGCCCATTGGCCCATCTGATCAAGGTGCCGTTGTAATCTGAGGTAACCTTCTTTGCTGTCCACTACAACTTCAATTTTGGTGTCATCTACAAACTTGCTAACTATACCTCCTCCGTTCACATACAAATCATTTATTTAAATGACAAAAAGTAGCGGACCCAGCATCGATCCTTGTGATACCCCATTGGTCACAGGCCTTCAGTCTGAAAAGCAACCTCCATCACCACACTCTGTCTTCTGCCTTCTAGCCAGTTCTGTATCCAAATGGCTAGTTGTCCCTGCATGCCATGAGATGAAACATTGCTCACCAGTCTCCCATGCGGAACCTTGATGAACGCCTTACTGAAGTCCATCGCTCTGCCCTCTCCAATCCACTTTGTACTTCTTCAAAAAACTCAATCATGTTCGTGAGACATGATTTCCCAAGCATAAAGCCATGCTGACTATCCCTAATCAATTCTTGCCTTTCCAAATACATGTAAATCCTGTCTCTCAGGATTCTCTCCAAAACCTTGCCCGTCACGGATGTCTGGCTCTCCGGTCTATAGTTCCCTGGCTTTTCCTTACCACCTTTCTTAAATAGTGGCACCACATTGGCCACCCTCTAGCCTTCCGGCACCTCACCTGTGACTATTGATGGTGCAAATATCTCAGTGAAAGGCCCAGCAATCAGTTCACCAGTTTCCCACAGAGTTCTAGGGTACTCCTGATCATGACCTTGGGATTTATCCACTTTTATGCATTTCAAGATATCCAGCAATTTCTCCTCTGTAATATGGGCATTTTTTTCAACATGTCACCATCTACTTTCTCACATTCTATATCTTCCATGCCCTTCTCCATCGTAAACACTGATGTATAATATCCGTTCAGTATCCCCCTCCTCCCCCCCTCCCCCCACCCCACCGCCCCCTCCCCGCCGATCTACTGCAGCTCCACACAAAGGCCGCCTTGCTGATCTTTAAGGGGCCCTATTCTCTCCCTTGTTATCCTTTTGTCCAGAACGTATTTATAAAAACCCTTTGGGTTATCCATGATTCTATTTGCCAAAGCTATCTCATGTCCCCTTTTTGCCCTCATGATTTCCCTCTTTAGTATGCTCGTACCGCCTTTATACTCTAAGGATTCACTCGATCTCTCTGTCGATACCTGACGTATGCATCCTTCTTTATCTTCACCAAAATCTCAATTTCTCTGGTCATTCAGCATTGCCTACACCTACCAGCCTTGCCTTTCACCCTAACAGGAATATACTGTGTCTGGACTCTTGTTATCTCATATTTGAAGGCTTCCCATTTTGCAGCAGTCCTTTAGCTTTTGAAAGATCTTGCCTAATACCTGAGTCTTCCTCCAATTTAGAACTTCAACTTTTAGATCTGATATATTATTTTCTATCACTATTCTAATGTTAATAGAATTATGGTTGCTGGCCCTTAGGTTTTGCACCCTCGCCAGTATGTACATCCACATTGTGAATTAGAAAATTTCCTTGTACACACTTAACAAATTTCTCTATTTGGCGGATAGGTAAATGGGCAGGAGTTATACCTTGGGTCAACTCTTCCTTCATTCCCATCAACCCTAACCCCTTCCCATCCCAATAGTCCGACGGCACTTTACCTTGCAACTGCCGAATGTGTGACACCAGCCCATTCACCTGCTCCTTCCTCACTATCCAAGGGCCCAAACTTACCTTCCAGTCGAAGCAGCACTTTACCTGCTCTTCCCACATCCCAGTCTACTGCATTTGCTGCTCACAATGTGGTCTCATCTACAATAGGGAAAACGAAGCATAAACTGGGTGACTGCTGCATAGAACATCTACGTTCTGCCCGCAAAAGGATCCTGAGCTTCTAGTTGCCTGCATATTCCACACCCCACTCTGTTCCCTGGCCAACATCTCTGTCTCAGGTTTGCTGTATTGTTCCAGCGAAGCTCAGCACCAGCAGAACGGAGAGCACCGAATATTTCACTTGGGGACCATACATCCCTCTGGTCCCAATATCGAATTCAATAATTCTAGGGCCTGAAATCCATAGTATCCTCGTCCCTTCCACACACACCAAGCCTTGATATCACATAGTCTGTCATTACACACTACCTATTCTTAGCCACGAAAAGTCTCCATTCACCCTCCCACGCGGATCGTTATCAACTCCCTTTCCTGTCCAACAGTTCTTCCCTCGCTTTGGGATCTGTCATGATCTATTATTTATTGCATCCGCCTTGCTCCCACGATATCTCCTGCGTTTGAACGTTCTCCCGATCACCATCAGTTCTGTGGAAAGATCACCGGCAATTACTGTTATTTTTGTTTCTGATATGCAGCGTCCGCAGTTCTTTCAGCTTTTTATTGAGGTAGAGTTGGAGATTGTTTCGAGAGACAGAAAGTGAGGGGGGGAGAAACAGAACAGACATGAACTGTTGATCTCCGTTGTCACTCAAAACTTAAAATCATTGTCGTGCGATCACTTCCCTTAAGCATGAATAGCGGTCAGCAGCTGTTTGTGACGCGCCGGTAGCGCGTCTGACTCCAATACAGAAGGTTGCGTGTTCTAATCCCGTCAGGCTCCCTATAACCAGCTTCTTATTCTTCAAATCAAGAAAGGCGGACGTTCACTCGGGATGTCTGTTGAGCCAAGTCTTCTTTACGGAAACTTTCGATCACACGTGAAGCTTTGCTGTCTGTTTGATTTGTGAACACTGTGTCAGGGAGGTGGTGTGCCCATTGTCTGGGTAAATGCTCAGCACCCCCAGTTCATCACGGGATTTAAACACAGTCGTCTCCCTCTGGGCAGCCACTTCGTTCAGTTGGTGACAGCGCGGTGTGAATAACATAATACTGATACTTTTACAACATAGTCCAGAGACTCCCAGGTTTATGTTTCAATCTATCAGGAGAGTGATAGCGAGTTCAGATAGAAATGTTTCCCAGCAACAGCAAATTCTTTCCTTTCACTGGACACAGTTAAAATTATCCTTTCTCAACAGAAGGAGCGGAAACTACAGTCTGACGGCCCCTCTCCACATTAACGGTGAGCCTGAGTTTTATAAACGGTGTCAGTAAAATCCAGTGGCGGACACTGATTTGGTCCAATCGATTTTTTTGCCAAGCGTAATTCACCGAGAGGATGCTGCTGTGTGAAACAGCGTGGGGAATTACTGCAGGGCCTCCTGCGCATGGGACCCACCGCAACTGATGTGTTTCACCTTCACCAGTTTATTCCCATCTCAGAGAAGAGAGGTTTGATGATTCGGATCATAGCAGCCAGACAGCGGACAGGAGAAGAGCACTCAGCCCTTCACAAGCTTGTCACCACAGCTGGGTCATCGTGGTCCGTGTATCAGTATGGGATCGTAATCTGCATCTACTGACTGGAAGCACAGCAAATTGGAGTGCTGGTGGGACTATCACACAGGAGAAAACGGCTTCGACCTATCAACTGGAGTGGTTCCCAATGCGCAACTCCGCTCACCTCAACTGAATAACTGTAAACAAATTACTCAGTGATTCAAAGCAATACTCGGTTTTGAATCTGCATTGTGTCATGTACCTTCGAGAATGACGTCAACACACCTTCATTGATGTGATGGAGTATCCTGTTGGGCAGAATATATCCGTTGTCAAATTTTCCACCTTCTGTTGGTCCAACTCCGATTTCACTCAGAATCACAAAATGTGTGACAGCGCAGACTGAGGCCATGCAGCCCACCTTAGCTCTGCTGGTTCAACACAATATGTAAATAAGTGTCTCATTCTGTCTCCTTCTCCCTGTAAATCTGCACATTGTCACATTGAACATGCCCACCGAATTCCCTTTTGTGTCCATTGAATCTACCTCTTGGTCACTGTCAGACAGGAACTTACTGACCCCACTCCCTGTGAGAAAACGGTCTTCCTAATGTCCTTTCAGGCCTGGGAGCGTTTTCACATTATTTCCTCTGTCTAAAACCCTCATGACGTGGAACACTTCAATCAGACCAGCTTTCAGCCTTGTGTTCACCAAAGAGAACTGCCCCAACTTTGCAATCTACCTTCATGACCGACATTCCTCATGCACGGCACCATTCACTTCAACTTGTTAAGCGCTGTCTGCAGTCACTTCACTTCCCCGCTTCCTGAAGTATCACCCTCAGAATTGAGCGTAATACAGCTGGAGGATTCATTCAGGCTCGGATTGCGCGGACGAAAATCTGCAATACTTGGTTTCACTTTGAACAAGGGTTTCCCTTCGCCGTGTTCTCTGCAAGGTACCATAAGACCATAAGGCATAGGAGTGGAAGTAAGGCCATTCGGCCCATCGACTCCACTCCACCATTTAATCATGGCTGATGGGCATTTCAACTCCACTTACCCGCATTCTCCCCGTAGCCCTTAATTCCTTGTGACATCAAGAATTTATCAATCTCTTGAAGCTATTTAGCGTCCCGGCCTCCACTGCACTCCGCGTCAATGAATTCCACAGGCTCACCACTCTCTGGCTGAAGAAATGTCTCCGCATTTCTGTTCTGAATTTACCCCCTCTAATTCTAAGGCTGTGCCCATGGGTCCTAGTCTCTTCGCCTAACGGAAACAATTTCTTAGCATCCACCCTTTCCAAACCATGCATTATTTTGTAAGTTTCTATTAGATCTCCCCTTAACCTTCTAAACTCCAATGAATACAATCCCAGGATCCTCAGCCGTTCCTCGTATGTTCGACCTGCCATTCCAGGGATCATCCGTGTGAATCTCCGCTGGACACGCTCCAGTGCCAGTATGTCCTTCCTGAGGTGTGGGGACCAAAACTGAACACATTACTCCAAATGGGGCCTAACCAGAGCTTTATAAAGGCTCAGTAGCACATCGCTGCTTTTATATTCCAACCCTCTTGAGATAAATGACAACATTGCATTCGCTTTCTTAATCACGGATTCAACCTGCATGTTTAACTTTAGAGAAGGTAAACCTCTGTCCCATACCTAATTCAGGCAGTCCGATCTTATTTAATGAAGCGGTTTTTGAGAAAAGTAATCCGGCAGCTTTGTGCAGGTCAATTTAAGAAAAGAGGGTTAGCTTGGGATTGGCACTCCCACACGTCTGTATAAGCTAGAAAACCCAAAGCTAGCAAAACCAAAGCTAGCATAATACCCCGAGACCAACGAGCCACCAACCATGGGCACAGGTAGCGCCTGAAGCAACTGGGACTTGCTCAGTACGAAATATATTGTACATTGTTCCTAGATTTAAACACAGCAAAGAGTTTCAAGATCATCTGCTTCTCAATCTGTCTCCTTGCTCCCAGGACGCTGCTGTTTGCCCCGTCCCCAGGAACCGGGCTGTCTCCACTAGCAGGAGAAAATGAGGTCTGCAGATGCTGGACATCAGAGCTGAAAATGTGTTGCTGGAAAAGCGCAGTAGTTCAGGCAGCATCCAGGGAACAGGAGAATCGACGTTTCGGGCATAAGCCCTTCTTCAGGAATGAGGAAAGTTTGTCCAGCAGGAAAGATGTCAAGGTGAGGGTGATAGGTCAGACTGGAGTGGGGGTGGAGAGGTCAGGAAGAAGATTGCAGGTTAGGAAGGCGGTGCTGAGTTCGATGGATTTGACTGAGACAAGTTGGGGGGAAGGGAAATGAGGAAACTGGTGAAATCCGAGTTCATCCCTTGTGGTTGGAGGGTTCCTCGGCGGAAGATGAGGCGCTCTTCCTCCAACCGTCGTGTTGTTGTGGTCTGGCGATGGAGGAGTCCAAAGACCTGCATATTCTTGGTGTTGTGGGAGGGGGAGTTGAAGTGTTGAGCCACAGGGTGGTTGGGTTGGTTGGTCCGGGTGTCCCAGAGGTGTTCTCTGAAACGTTCCGCAAGTAGGCGGCCTGTCTCCCCAATATAGAGGAGGCCACATCAGGTGCAGAGGATGCAATAGATGATGTGTGTGGAGGTGCAGGTGAATCTCTGGTGGATATGGAAGCTTCCTTTGGGGCCTTGGAGGGAGGTGAGGGGGGAGGTGTGGGCGCAAGTCTTGCACCTGCTGTGGTTGCAGGGGAAGGTGCCGGGAGTGGAGGTTGGGTTGGTGCGTGGTGTGGATCTGACGAGGGAGTCACGGAGGGTGTGGTCTTTACGGAATGCTGATAGGGGAGGGGAGGGAAATATATCCCGGTGGTGGGGTCTGTCTGGAGGTGGCGGAAATGACGGCGGATGATGGGCTGTACATGGAGATTGGTGGGGTGGTAGGTGAGGACCAGTGGGGTTCTGTCCTGGTGGCGGTTGGAGGGGCGGGGCTCATGGGCGGAGGAGCGGGAAGTGGAAGAGATGCGGTCGACCTCGTCGGGGGGAAATTGGGGTCCTTGATTTGCGGTCCTTGCGGTCTCCACTAGCAGATAATTTAACCATTTTGTTTCTACTTAAAAGCTGTGCTGGTGGAAGGCAGAGCCCATTCGCTCTTCTGCTCTCCCTCTCACGATTACGTGAGGCAGGAGAAGTCAGTCACAGTCATGCGTAGGAAATGGGCAACTTTGAACTTGTTCCATAGGTCCTGTTAACGGAGAGATAGAAAGATGCTGTGCTGCCGGGACAGAGAGAAATGGACACCGGAGACTCTTCCCTCAGGTAAATTGATATGAGTGCATTTTTGTGCAGCCTGCTTGGTGTTCAGAATTTGTCTAGACACAACAATCCGACAGAGAGTCTTTTCTTACACGGGCGTTGGTTTCTTTACAGCAGGAATGGACCAACCAGCATGTCATGTTTTACAACTTAACTGGTTCATTGCCACCTGAGAGAAGAGGTTTAACACTTGAGATCAGAACACACCGACAGAAAACTGGACTAGACAACTCAGAGCTCCACAAGTGTTCCAGAGCAACTGTGTAAGTTTGAGTTGTCTATCGATCTGACATAATTAACTCAGATACCCGAAGTTTTGGGAAGCAGATGACAAGGCAAGGAAAAGAACAGAGTGCCATTATACGGGAAAGCTGCAAAAGACGACATTGAGTGAAGAAGAGAAAATGGTTTCGCTTCTGGGTTGTGATCCCAACATGCACCCGCTGTGCCATTCTCCTGCATTGCACGGCAGCTTTTCCAGAGAAGTATTCAGCTTTTCATCTGGCGTGTGACTTGCATGTTCGAGAATGACGTCAAAAGATCTTCCCTGCTGTAATATCATGTGCTGTTGTGCAGACATATCGTCGATGTGCAAATATAAACTCAAAGAGAAATGTACACTGGAGACTCTGAGCCAGCTGAAACTTGCTCCGTGTGAAATACATTCCACATTGCTCCAAGAATTGCAAGCAGCAGAGTTTCCAGAACATCTGCTTGTCATTCTGTCCCCGGGGCGCTGATGTTTGTCTCATCCCCAGGACCTGGACTCTCTCCACTGGCGGATAATTTAACCAATTTCGTCCTACTTGCAAGCTGTTCTGGGGGCCGGAGAGGGGGGAGGATGCATGAGTCCATTCGCTCTTCTGCTCTCTCTCTCTCAATCCCTTGGGGTGAAAGGTATCAGTTTCACTAATGCGTAGGAAGTGAGCAACTTTGATTGTGAACTTTCTCCAAACGCCTGTTATCGGAGAGATAGAAAGATGCTGTGCTGGCGGATCAGAGAGAAATGGACACCGAAGACTCTTCCCTCAGTAAATCCATATGAATACATTGTTGTACAGCATGCTTGCTGTTCAGAATTCCTCACACGCAGCAATATTACGGAAAGTCTATTGCAAAGTGGGCATCGCTTTCTTTTCTGCGACCACTCAGCAGTTAACATCTCAGCCCCAACTGTCCCAGACGAAGAGAATCCGTGTGAAACTTCACTCACTGAGAGTCATCCTACGGCCCTGAGCTGAAGGACTGCAGGCAGTCCAACACGGAAGGGACGGTTAAAAATGAACCATTGTCGCTCCCTCAGCCTCTCTGTCCCAGAAACAGGCAGCGGGACGGCATAAACGCGGAGCATCATTCTCCCGCCGACAGAGGCAGTCCAGCCCTTCGTGTCCACGGCAACTGTCTGTCTCTGGTCTCTCTTTCTGAGGTGATTCTCAATCGGTGATATCTGTCCTAATACTAAGGGACTGTGTCTGTGTGGTGATACGGTTTCTGACATGCTGATCGTCTTGTCATTCACGTCGGAACCGGCGTGGCGAATTACTGCAGGGAAGGCACGAAACCGCAAGGGATACGTTTCAACTTTATCAGCTCATCGGCATCTCAGAGAAGTGGTTTTGCGAATCAGTTCATTGGAAACCGACGAAGAACAGGAGAAGACCACTCAGACCTCCAAAAAGCATGTTACTTGAACCGTGTGAGGTTCACGAGTGTATCGGTATGATACAGGGCATTCAGACACTCAGGAAGTAGGTGCAAAGGCAAGATACAGAACAGAGCACAGCACCATTACAAAAGGAAGCTGCTCAAGGAGACATCGACCAACAGCAGAAGATGGTTTCCATCCATCGACCTCTGCGTTATGGGCCCAGCACGCTCCCGTTTTCCACAGGTCCCTTCAGCCTTTCGTCTAACACGCGGCAGGCACGTTCGAGCCTGATGTCAAAGATCTCCACTGCTGTCGTGTAATATGCTGGTGCGCAGATGTATGGAGACTGTGTAAATATAACCTTTTTTCTCACTTCCCACATTCTGTTGGTCGAACTGTGATTTCATTCTGAATCCCAGCATGTGTCACAGCGCAGATGGACGCCATTCGGCCCACCTTCACTGTGCTGGTTCGACCCAGTAAGTAAACGTGCGTCTCCATTCATATCATTCGCTTGCCTTCTCCGTGCATTTCTGCATATTGTTACCATAAACATGACCACCGCATTTCCTTATGCTTCTATTGAATCTGCCTCTTTTTCAATGTCAGGGGATTTGCTGACCCTAACCACACCCTTCCTAATGTCACTTTTAGTTCTTTTCCTCATGACTTTACAATTGCCGAATCATTGCCGATCCTTTCGGGCGTGGGAGCATTTTAACTGCATTACTTTCTCTGTCTGGACCCCGCATGACTTGGAAAGCTTCAATCAGGCCAGATTTCAAACTTCTGTTCTCCGAGGAGAGCTGTCCTAATTTTCCAATCTACCCTCATCGCTGACATTCCTTAAATACGGCACCACTGGCGCCAACGCAATATTCCATCATTTTACTTCCTTGTTTTCTGCTCAATGTGTATTCCAAGCAGCCCAACCTGGTTTAGCGAAGGTGCTTTTTGAGAAAACTAACCGGGCACTTTTACACAAACCAGGAAACGCGGGCTAGTCCGAGATTTGAACCCGGGATCGCTGGCACCTGCGCAGTAGAAGAACTGAAAGCGAGAATCATACCCAACAACCAACGAGCAACACAAACGTCCTGCAACCACCCCCGCTCCACCTCTTCAACCAGTTGAGTCTTGCTCAGTGTGAAATACATTTGAGATTGCTCTAAGAATTGCAAGCGGCAAAGAGTTTCCAGAACAGCTGCTTCTTATTCTGTCTCCCTGCTGCTCTTTGTCCCGGGCCCTCTCTACTGGCAGAAAGCTGAACCATTTTGTTTCTAAACTTTTCTCTAACACCGGAGTGACCAGTGACAAGCATTGCCCTCCTCAACACAGAATACAGAGAACAACAGAAGACCACTCAGACCTCCACGATGTTGTCATCTCAACTGTGCACATTGGGCCAGTATATCAATGTGAAATATTTATGTCGAAGTTTTTGGGAAAGAGATGAGAAGGCGAGGTGCAGAACAGTGCGCCGTGAAACAGGAAAGCTGCTAAAGACGACATTGAGTGAATAGGAGAGATGGCTTCCCTTCTGAGTGATGCTCCCATCACGCACCCGCAGACATATCGCGTCGTGCAAGTATAAACTCTGTCTAAATTCCCACATTCTGTTTTTTTCGAACCGTGATTTCGCTCAAAAGCACAATTTCAACACTCGCAAGATTCAAACTTTAACAAAGTGCTCATAGATATATTTAGCGAACACCTGGAAGAACTTCTTCCAAACTTACTTGGGAAATTTCGGTTTCAGTGCTCTTGAACTTTAAGTAAAAGAAAGGGAAATTTGCCTCGAGGCTGTGCAATGTGATGTGTTCCCCATGTAAACTGATAGTGGTTGACCATCTCACTGCTTCCCGATGCAGGGCTGTCCTGACCCAGGGGGAGGTTTCTTTGATAAACTGTCCCGGGAGCTTCCAGCCGTACCGTGACGTCATAGGGCGAACCCCCGGTGATGGCCTGCAGCTGTTGTGACACAATAACGATGCTGACCCCGGAACATGAATGCGAATTAGTTCATGAGTCACGTGGTACTGAATAATTCTATGGAATGTTCTTTCAACTTCACGGATTTATATATGAGAGGAGGTAAGTGGGCAGGGTTACCCCTCGGGTCCACTCTTCCTTCACTCTCAACACCCCACACCCACCTCCCATTGTCCCAAGGCACTTTCCGCTGCAACCGCTGAATGTGGAACACCTGCCCATTTACCTTCTCTATCCTGAATATCCAAGGGCTCGAACATACCTTCCAGGTAACGCAGCACTTTACCTGCACATTTGCCACAACCTAGTCTACTGCATTCGTTGCTCACAGTGTGGTTTCCCCAAAGCAGCATGAAGCAGAAACTGGGTGACTGCTTCGCAGAACATCTCGGTTCTGCCCGCAAAAAAAGGCCTTGAGCTTCTGGTTGCCTGTCACTTTAACACGCCAACCTGTTCTCTGGCCAACATCTCTGTCTCAGGCTTGCAGCAGTGTTCCAGCAAAGCCCAGCTCCTGATGGAAGACCAACGCCTCATTTTCCACTTGGAGATCCTATAGCCCTCCAGTTTCAACATCAATATTGTTTGGACGCGAACTCCCCCATGCCCTTGACCCCTACCACACCCACACGAGGCCTTGTTATCACATCGACTGCTGTTACACACGACTTATTGTTAGCCAGGAATAGTCTCCATTAACCGTTAGTCACCCTCCTACACAGATCGTTATTCACTCCTTTGTCCCTTTAATGTTCTCCCTCTGAATTGGTGGCAAAGAGAGCAACGTGGACTGATATCCCTGAGTCAGCTGTTTGTCCCATCTCCAGGAACAGGGTTCTCTCCACTGGTGGATAATTAAACCATTTTTCTGTTACGCTGACGTGAGGAGATTGTGTAAATATAAACTTTTCTAAATCCCCACCTTCCGTTGGTCAAACTGTGAGTTCACTCTGAATCGCAACACGTGTCACAGCGCACTTGGAGGCCCACCTGAGCTCTGCTGGTTCTTCACAGCAAGTAAATGATAGTCTCTATGCGTATCATTCTCTTGCCTTCTCCCTGTAAATCTCCACATTGTTACTTTGAACATGACCACCGAATTCCCTTTTGTGTTATTGAATCTGCCTCTTTGTCGCGGTCAGACAGGGATTTACGGTTCCAAACCACTCCCTGTGCGAAAATGTTCTTCCTAATGTCACTTTTACTTTTTTTTCCAATGCCTTGAAATCTCTGCCGATTTTTTGGGTAATTGAAAGGATTCTCATTCCTGCACATGAGGCAGAATTGATTTAATTTCTAACGTAAAGGACTGCGGATGCTGAGAATCCGAATCAGAAAGAGAAACTGCTGGAGAAACTCAGCAGGTTCGGCATTACCTGTGGGAGAAAACAGAGTTCTGAAATATTGTCTCTGATTCTCTTTCCACCGATGGTGCCTGACCTGCTGAGTTGCTCCTGCAATTTCTGTTTTTGCTTTTAATTGAAAGTTCATTTCATCTTTCGGGATGAAACAACCAGATACGCCATGTGCACATATTTAACCCTTTCTAAACCTGTGAAGTGATTGGATTCAAACAAACCCAGCAATAATTCACTCTTTCTCAGCTCCACAGGCAGAGAGACCTGGGAAGTGAAGCTGTCAATGTGGTTCTTTATTCGTCGTCCGAGTGGTTAATGCGATGGACATGAAATCCATTGCGGTTTCCCCATGCAGGTGTGAACCCTGCCGACGACAAAATGAAAAATGTCGTCAAAATGAAAGGGAGACTGTTCCCCGGCTTCACTCACATTTGAACTGGTCGGGAATCTGCAACCCACTGCCTGTCAGGGTGGAACAAGCAGATACCCACAGAGCTGCTTTTGAGGCTATGAGCCAAGTGTTTGGAAATGAGACTAGAACAGTGAGGGGCGTGAAGTCGTGATCGAAATGAAGCAGGCACCTGAGGATGAAGGTGTTTTATTTGCCAGTGAAAAATACTGCTTCACAAAGTTGGGACTATGGAAGGGAAGCAGTGACGGTGATTATCTTTGGCTGTTCACCTTGTGAATGTTCCCATTGCTGCGCATGTACGTGTTAATGTCAGAATTCTGCAGCATGGCGGTATCAGGTACGCACAGGGCCGGGGGCGCAATGGATGACGTATCTAACTCCAGCTACCTGTTTGAAATGCAGCTCACACCTTCTTCACACATCCCAATTAATCTTTCCCATTTTCCTGCAGCCGGTTTGAATTCCTGATCTGCAGGAACGAGACCCTTTTCACTGTCTCGCGTCTGTAAGTGTCCCTGAGAACATCAGAGTCACGTCACAAGCACTATCAGAGGAGGGGAAGCTGAAAGAGCCCCACACGCTGCTCACGGGCACATTTCACTTTCCCCAACTCACCGCCCCAACCACTGCTCCTGGGAGTGGAAACGAAACAAACACCAAAACCCAGTCTCATATTTGTAAATCTTCCAAAAATAAGAAAACTGTTCATCCCTTCGGATTTTCCATCCTGGGCTGACAGGGGTGATTTTAAATTGATGTCCAGTCAGTGTCGAATTTTTTGGCTGAAAATATCTTCCTTATCTCATCCCAGCATTTCTTGCCACAGTGAACTGTGCGGCAGAGTTCATGTATATATTTCCTTGGATGGTATTTTGTAAATAACATTCGTTTGCTGGTTGTTTGTATCGGGTGTTTCAGGTTCATTCGCCTCTGTTCAAGTGTGTTGGTAGGTTTGTGGGCTACCATGATGGTGAGAGGGTTGAGTTGTCTGGACATCATTTACCAGATGTATTTAATGTAAGGTAATGTGGCTAGGGTCTCTGCACACGTTGTTGCTGATTGTGTCAATTTGTTGATGAAAAATCGGCAGACTGGGTTTATTGGGTCTGCAAAAGTGAGGACTGGAGATGCTGGAAGCCAGAGTTTAGATCAGAGTGGTGCTGGAAAAGCACAGCAAGATAGACAGCAGGAAAATAGACGTTTCGGGCAAAAGCCCTCCATCAGGAATAGAGGCAGGACGCCTCCAGGGTGGAGAGATAAATTGGGGGTGGGGGGTGTGCTGGGGCGAAGGTAGCAAAGAGTGAGTGGTGGTGGGGATGGAGGTGACAGGTCAGAGAGGAGGGTTTAGCGGATAAGTGGGAAGGGAGATTGGCAGGTAGGACAGGTCATGAGGTCAGTGCTGAGCTGGAAGGTTGGAACTGAGGTAAGGTGGGGGGAGGGGAAATGAGGAAATTGGTGAAGTCCACATTGATGCCCTGGGGTTGAAATGCTCCGAGGCGGAAGATGAGGCGTTCTTCCTCCAGGCGTCGGGTAGGGAGGGAGCGGCGGTGAAGCAGGCCCAGGACCTGCATGTCCTCGGCAGAGTGGGAGGGGGGTTGAAATGTTGAACCACGGGGCTTTGCGGTTGATTGGTCCGGGTGTCCCGGAGATGTGACTTGACCCTCCAGTCTCCCCAATGTTGTAGAGATCGCATCGGGAACAATGGATAAAAAAAAAATACATTGGTGGATGTACAGATGGAAGTCTTCTGACGACCACGGCCCGTGTTCGATTCCCGGGCAGCGAAGCAATTTTCAGTAGAGCAGACGAAGGGGCATCCGTGTCTCCATGGTGGTCTAGTGGTTAGGATTCAGCGCTCTCACCGTTGCGGCCCGGGTTCGATTCCCGGCCAGGGAAGCCATTTTCAGCGTGATTATTGGCTAACCATTCTTCCTAAATGCGCTGTATTGACCTTCATTGTTCCTGGGTGCTGCAGTGTGTAGTGGCTCGTTGGAATAGTGTCCTGATTCGGATTTGTTTGTATATCTCGGGGTGATTGCTTTTGTAGTTAAGTTCTTTGTTCGCGTGCGTTGTTTTCCTGAAGAGGCTGTTTTGAATTTACCATTCACTGTTCGCTCTACTGAGACATCTATAAATGGCACTTTGTTACTGTTCTCCTCTTTTGCGAATTTTATGTCAGTAAGGAGATTGTTGATGGTGTTGTAGGTTTCCTCTAATTTGATTCATCTTGTGCTGACAAAAGTGTCATCACTGTAGCGGAACCAAAGTTTGGGTTGGATCGTTGGAAGGGCTGTTTGTTCGAGTCTCTGCATTATTGCTTCTACTAGGAATCCTGATACTGGTGGTTTCATGGATGTTCCGTTGATCTGTTTGTTAGTCTTGTTACTGAATATGAAGTGGGTGGTAAGGCACAGCTCCACAGCTCCAGTGTTATCTTTGCTGATGAACTTGGTGCTGTTTGGTGTTTGTGTCTTTGGTTCTTCGAGTAGTGTCTTCAGTTTTCTTTGGCCACGTTGATGTTAATGGATGTGAAAGGGCTGTATGTCAAAGGACATCATTATTCCATCCTCTTCTAACTTAGTGTCTTTGGTGTTCAGGAATTCTTGGATGGAATAAATGGTGTGGCGTGAATCTTCGACTTGGTGTTTTAGTCTTCAGTGGAGGCCTTTGACTAGTCTGTGTATTGGTGCTCCAAGTAATGAGACTATGGTCTGAGGGGGCTCCTGGTTTGAAGAGGAGGAGAACAACAGCAAAGTGCCATTCCTAGATGTCACAGTAGAGCGAACAGTCAATGGGGAACTTCAAACTAGAGTCGACAGAAAAACAACACACACAAACCAAGCACTTAACCACAGAAGCAATCATCCCAACACCCACAAACGAAGCTGCATCAGGACATTATTTCAACGAGCCACTACACACTGCAGCACAGAGAAGCTACGAAGAGCACAAGAGAAATACGTATATAATGTAGTTAAGGAGAACGGGTCCCCAATAAACCCAGTCCGCCGATTTCTCATTGATGATTCCAAGCTGACTCTCAAAAATTCGGTTTGTCCTTCCATTCTTTCCTATGTTATTTTGTGGGTTTTGAAAACTTTCCCAATCCTCTGACTGAGTGTTGGAGTTGGGAAGTTATGTTGTGGCTGTACAGGACATTGGAATATTGTGGAATACTTTTGGAATATTGTGTGCAATTCTGGTCTCCCTCCTACCGGAAGGATATTGTGAAATTTGAAAGGGTTCTGAAGCACCAATGGGTCCACAGAGGGGAAGAGGCACTTCTGCTGCCCTGAGTGTGGGAAGGCCTTCAGTGATTCCCCTGCCCTGCTGATGGGCCAGTTGGTCCACGCCAGGGACGGCTGTTCTCCTGCCCTGAGTGCGAGATGGCTTTCAGAAGTTCTTCCCACCTGCTGAGACACCAGTGGGTCAACACCGAGGAGAGGCCGTTCTTCTGTCCCGAGTGCAGAAAGGGATTTGCTCTTTCCTCTGACCTGCTGGCCAACTGGTGGGTCCACATGGGCGAGAGGTCGTTCAGTTGTCCTAAGTGCAGGAAGACCTTTAGCAATTCTTTAGCCCTGCTGAGCCACCAATCCGTTCACACCGTGGAGAAGCCATTTTCCTGCCCCGAGTGCGGGAAGGGCTTTACCTGCTCATCCGCCCTGCTGAAGCACCAGTGTGTCCACGGAGGGGAGAGGCCCTTCAGCGGGCACGAGTGTGGGAAGTGGTTCATGTTTCTTGCAACTTGTGGAAGCACCAGCGGGGGCACCAACGCTCCCAGCATCAGATCCCACCGGTGTTCTGCCTTGGGTCACCCAATGGACTGAATCTCATGCCAGTTCTGACAGTGGGTGCAGTGGGAGAGTAGGTGAGCTGATTTTCTTTTCTGCTGGACTGCAATTGCCTCCCCCAGCCCCAACAACCACAACCTCACAGTGGCTCAGGGGCGTCACGGTGACTCAGTGCTTAGCACTGTTGCCTCATGGCACCAGGAACCCAGGATGAATTCCACCCTTGGGGGTATGTGTGCAATTTGTGGAGGGTAGGAAAATGGATCTGACTGGGTTACTCTTCGGAGGCTCAGTGCAGATGTGTTGGGCTGAAGGACTTGTTTCCACACTGTAGGAGTTCTACGATCCTATGAGCTTTGCTTTCAGTGGACATTGCTGCTCATTGGGCCCGGGACTGCACATTGGCAATGAAATGATCCAGAGAAACCTAAGACCACAAGATCATCGGAGCAGAAGTTAGGCCATTCGGCCCGTCGAGTCTACTCTGAAATTCGTTAGAGTCAAAAAAATGGCAGGTGCGATTAGCTTCAGTGTGGAAACAGGCCATTTGTCCCACAGGTCCACACCGACCCTCTGAAGAGTAACGCATCCAGACCCATTTCCCTCTGACTAATGTACCTAACTCTATGGGCAATTAAGCATGGCCAATCCACATGACCTGCACATCTTTGGTTTATGGAAGAAAACAGGATCACCCAGAGAAAACCCATGCAGACACTGGGAGAATATGCAAACTCCTCACAGACAGCCACCCAAGGCTGGAATTAAACCTGGGTCCCCGGCGCTGTGAGGCTGCAGTGGTAACCAATGAGCCACTACATGTTGCAACCTGAAGGAGACACGCAGGAGGTTGGGAGAATACAGCAAGCCAGGCAGCACCAGGATGTGGAGTAGTCGGCGTTTTGGGTATTAACCCTTCTTCAGGACTGAAAAGTTGACTTCTCTATGAGAAACGACTTACGGAATGTTGCTGGGGTTTGGAGGGTTTGAGCTACAGGGAGAGGCTGAATAGGCTGGGGCTGTTTTCACTGCAGCATCGGAGGCAGAGGAGTGACCTAATAGAGGTTACAAATTCATGAGAGGCATGGACAGGGTAATAGAGAAGGTATTTTCCCTGGGATGTGGCAGTCCAGAACGAGAGGGCATAGGTTTAGGGTGAGAGGCGAAATATATTAAAGGGACAACGTCTTCATGCAGAGGGTGGTACATATATGAAAGGAACTGCCACAGGATATCGGTCAGGTGCTGTCAAATGGGACTAGATTAATTTAGGGTATCAGGTCAGCATGGACAAGTTGGACTGAAGGGTCTGTTTCCATGCTGTACGTGTCTCTGACTACTGGTCCTGATGTAAGTTTAAAATAGAGTCCAAGTAACTTTGAATAGTCCAATCTTGTTGAGCTCACCTCCTCAAATGTTTCAATTGAATCCCTCCGAGCAATCCTGTTTAAACATGCTGAGTTGGACAAGGTATCCCATCAAGTTCAACACAAACCCAGAGTTGAAGAAGTCAGAAGTCAAACGATACCATGGGGACCAAAACTGATTACAATATTCCAGGTGCAGCCTCATCAACGTCCTGTATAACTACACTATAACTTCCCTACATCTATACTCAATTCCCTAACTGATGAAGGTTAGTGTACTGAAACCTTTCTTCACTGCCTTGTGTAGCGATGTTATCAGAGATATAGGATCTACTTTAAACTGATCCACAATCCAGCTGCTGGGAGACTGAAGCAGAGTAGTACAGCATGAGTGTGCTGGGCAGATGACCCAGAGGTCGATGGGTCAAAACCATATGATGCTATTGCTCAATGTCTCCATAAGCAGCTTTCCTTGGCA